>NC_058189.1:42123494-42743672 GCF_907165205.1 Coccinella septempunctata | reverse complement strand
TTTGAGACGCGGTGTTGTAAGAAAAATTATGTGCGTAAGATTTTATTATTGACTCAATGCTCGGTATGATGTTTGCCAAAGTATTAGTGAAAGAAATACATTTCAACTTTCGTCCATGTTATAAAATTGGCGTGGTTGCGAGTTCCTATGCATCAAGTATCATGATCATATATTTAAGAGATATTTCTTAAGGTGAAAAACAGTCGCCAGGTTAGCAAGAAGCAATTTTTTTATGAGAATACTGTCTCCCATTGAGAACGATTTCTGCAGGCAACAAATATTCGTTAACTCGAGGGTAATCACGATATGATAACGTGACATAGAAGAGAAAAAAGACATACACGTCATTTGTGGAGATTTTTGAACCAATATCCTGTCGCATAAGCAGAGTTTATAGTGAAATCTTTGAATTATGGTCTATGCTATCAGGACCAAAAATTAATAGTTCACGAAAACAATATCCGAGAGTGTTCTGGACTACTGATACGACTCGTGTACTCATTATTTCTCACTTACCTACCAGAACTCTGCCAGACTCATGCGAAAACGCTCTGGAGATAAACAAAAGATCGAAATTAACCAGTTTCTAGTTCATAACTCTATTATATGACAAAACTTGTTCGAAAGGGAAAATTTAGCATTATAAAGCAATACACCCTATCCGAATACAAAGGCTAATAAAATTTGGACTAATCTCCTTATTCATCGCACAAAGGCCTTTACCCGACTGCACTAGAAATCACTTGAGAAATAAAGTTTGGAGAGTTCTAAACCACGAAAATTGAGCTACTCTGAGGATATCTCCAACTAGTTTCCCTGCTTCCTGCCAATTTCTCTACATTCAATTTATCGAACATTCATAATCATGACGTAGCTATTCGATTCTGTTCATTCTGATTTGCTTCATGAACATTGCTGCTTCTGATTTTTCTGGCTAAAGCTGGAATCATTACTCATCCTCCCATGAAAAAAATATTTATTCAAATTTATTAATTTTGTCCTAAAGGGCTAATCTAACATCAAAAATGATCAAAAACCTTTGCCAAAAAATTTTTATCAATAGATTCGTGACTATTAATAAAGTCCCTTAAAAAGTGATTATGGATCTGGCTGTTAAGATACAGGGTGTATTTGAAGGTGGAGCTTGTTTTTTAACAGAAGGTAAAACTGGTCAAAATGAAGCGTTTCACCTGTACAAAACTTTTAAAATGACAAAGTGGAAAAAAAAATTGAAAATGATTACTGAAATAGATCCAATACGACCCTAGACCGTTGGTTAGCTGAATTATCGCAAAGCAGTGGGAAAAACCTTATCCCCTGATTCGACCATGTGGTTGCGTTTAGGATTGGCTCGTTCGATATTTACGTGGTAATGAAAATGGAAACTTAGGATTTCCGAATTTTTCTCAGTATTTTTCAGTAACTTTCACAATTTTATAAAATGGTTCATTTCAATACCAACTGACAGACTCAGGACACAAGTGTAAAAAATAGGATACATAATACAAAATCTCACCAATAAAATTTATCTGAATTATTCACGAATTTTTTCACAATGGGCATCACAATCTTCTTGTTCGAACATTCCAACAATCGTCGTAAAAATGGGATGAAATGGGGAATCATCATAGCACTTTTTCAGCATAACTAACATAAGCACTTTCAAGAAACTGCCTCGATTTTCTACATATTTTTTTCACTCAAAATTGCACGATAAAACCATTATAATTCTCTCAAAAGTGACCTGAAGTATCTAATCCGATGAACTTGGTACTGAACCATTCATTGTCCAGCCATATGTTTATGTTTTGTTTCCTTTTTGCGATTCCGGAGTTACCTTCCACAGTCCCGTACTTGAAATTCAATGATATTTTGTCGAACTTCTAGGAGTTGTATCTGAGCCATCTTGAATATTTTATGTAGACAATTTGTGGTTAAATGACTTATTTTGATGAGTTTTACCTTCTGTCGAAAAAAGAGCCTCACCTTTGAAAACATCCTGTATATCAACCGCCGGATCCACAATCCATATATTATTCTTTAGTTTAATAGTTTTTTGAAGTAGACTAGGACATCCTCCTTTACAGGATGATTTGCATTAAAAGATCATAATGAAATGAATTCCATAAAAACCGAGGCCAACATCAATACTCTCTGCTCCAAAGATTATAGAGTAAAAAGATAGGAAACGAAGCGACTAAATACAGTGACTCTAACGAGACAGTGGCGACAATTGTGGTCTCGTTTTTCATCGTTTTAGCAAGAATATGGCGGATTTGGTCATGTGACTTGACGTGAGCCAATCCGCATTCCGAATTAGAGATCATAGCATTGAAATCTGTGCTTCTAAGCCGCCATATTCTTGCTAAATTTCCAATTGTCGCCACTGTGTTTGATAGAGTCACTGTAGGTCTAAAGTGATGTGAGCGCCATCTGTTTTTCAAATGTGTTTGTAAGGCCCTAAGACTGGTTAAAATATCAATTCGAGAGACATTTACAGAAACATATGAAATTTTCTGAGATTTCAGATGGCCATTTTGATCAAAGAGGCTTTGAATGTTTTGATTCTCGTACCTCTTTTTGTTTATCAAGCTCGTTCTAGTTGCTGATTTTATTGAAATTTTTGTCTAATTTCTTGGTGAAAACCTCAAATTATCGATCGAAAATTATTGTATGGTGAAGAACTGTGTATCAAATAAAACGAATTTCACTAAGGAAAATGGAAATGTAAGTATTAAAACTGGTAACATGTGACTCGGTCATGCATTGATTTTTATTTTAGTGCTACGAAGTGGATAAAATTTTCAGGGCGTAAAGGCCTGTAAACACAACTGACTACACCATGTGCAATGAATATTTTACTTCGATTCAATTGAGAACTGTTCATCCACGTAAATTGTTGTATGCAGGAAGCATCCCTTGCATGAAGGGCCCATTTAGGGAAAATTATGTCGACTTTTATACGTCCATTCAAAGATTCTCAATTGCCTTCAATTGTTCAGAAATGCAAAAGTTTTATTGATTTCGATTTTGAAATCGGGTGACTGTCAAATTGTCGTTTGGAAAGTCAAAGTTTATGAAACCTTCTGTGAGTGTTTTGTTCATTCATTAATCAATTCGTATATTGTGTTATAAAGAGACCATACCATGAAGAAATCATACTAAGCATGAAGAAATTATACTGACGGACTTGAATACAGGTCTTGTATAATACCTCTGTAAGGTTTTTCTCAATTGTGGTTCTAAAAATTTTATAAATAAAATGTAAGTAACGGAAATGTGTATCCTATGAGAGTAAATTGAATATTCGTTCACATTAATTTCTGATATAAATTGTACAAATTCAACTGAGGCCCGTTTGCACCAATCCCCCTTAAAATGACTACTTAACTAAGCGTAGTTTAAAGTTAATGGACGCTTAATTTTATTGCCAGTTGCACGACTGCGGCTTAACAGACTCTTAAGTAAGGGGCTCTTAAGTTTTGATATCTAGTGATATTTAAGTTTTTTATTTTGGTGCAACTTCATTCTAGTCCAATAAAGCCGGTTGGCCGGTTGCCGATGATCGTTGTCATTTCATTAACCTAACTTTATTGTCCTGTCAGTCAGTGTCAAGTAAACTATTATTATATTATTATCAAAGAGTGACAACTTTTTGTTGCTGAATTAGCATTATTATTGATAATGAAATGGATTGTCAAATAAAAGGTACTTGACGTTATTAGAAAAACCACAGCAGTTCTGCAGCCAGTTTATGAGTTCAACAAATTTTTTTAGGTTAGAATCCCGCCCTTAAATACCTAAGTGGTCATTACAGGAGCGCTTAAATTTAAGGTTAGCTTTAGCCATTTAAATGTCACTTAACAGTTGGTGCAACGTAATTTAAGTTAAGGGTTCATTTTAAGGGACACTTAACACTAAGTGCGTTTGGTGCAAACTGGTCTAAGTTTATTAATTCAAAACGTTTTGCACAAAAAAAACACCTTTGACATACCTATAGCAGATAACCATTATACTCTTGTGTCCTAGTCAAAACTCTATTCGTTGTCCATAATTTAAAATTTTTGTAAATTTTCTATAGATTGCGAATAAAAATTCATCACATCCAACAGCGTATTTCATTGATACCGATTTATTCCAAACAATGTTCAGAAGAAACTAACATCCTGGTCACAAAAAAAACATCCTTTTGTTTTGTCTTTTGTCGCTCAGGATGTCTTCTGGTTTCAACAAGGTCAAAAGTGAAAATCAATACAAGGAATAGAATTCGAATTTCGCGCCCCTCAATTATAAAACAGGAAACTGTTATTAAACAGTTTTTCTCTATTGACAATATATACGTTTTCAGCGCCATCTCATTGCCAAATGTGTTTTCACTGGCCAAAATGTAGTCGGTTTTTAGTACTAGAGATATGAGTGCGTTTCCTATCTTTCTACTCTATAATCTTTGTTCTATACATATGTCGAATCTTTCCTCACTCCTGTGCGTGATCGGTTCTAATCTCACTGCTGACAGATTTGTCAAAGTGACGGAGATTGCTTACAAATTCATTTTGCCTTTTTCCCTCATATCCGATCTGTCTACAGGACCAAGATTGTTACCTATACTTCATTCAAATTTATTTTAGCAGTCGGTTGGCCATGAAATAATTTTCTCAAGTTTTTGTAACTAGAACGAAGTTAGGTTGGCACTCATGAAATGTCGTTAATGTCATAACGCTGTTGTCGCAACTTATACCAATTTTTATTACGAAAATGCCGAAAGTGATTGAAAAGAGAGACGGGGTTCTGCAAATGCTATTTAGAATTCAGGTCCGCTCATTCAAATAGTTATACCCTGATATTCTAAAATCCACAATACGTCAGACGGCAGCGAACATATTCAAGGTAAGAGAATTTATATAATGTTTTATCTGAATCTAAACGACTTATGTTTCAGCTGAATATTTCCACAATCAGAAAGATTGTGAATGAAGAGGGTTACAAAGAATTTCCTTCTATTGGGAGACCCAAAAAAGTGGCGGTATTTGAGAATTTTATGTTTGAGTGAATCAATGCGAAAAGTTTACTACAGGATTTTCGATAAATGTCATCGGAGAATAAGTTCCCTAAAATGGATTCTTCTATTTTTCATTTGACTTGTCCTATACAATGTAAAGGTCTTAAGGTACTAATAAATACCTAATTATTATTATTACATCAACGTATTGAGATGAATAGCCACAAATACGCGCAAGTTGCCCTGTTACTTGTTTATTCATGTGAAATTTTTGTTCAAAGGTGAAGTTCATCTTAATTGAAACTTCTTTCAATTCCTTTTACTTATATTGATGCAAGATGATTTTTGTTGAAAGATTTAACATTCTTGTAATTATCTGTTAATTCCTTCGGGAGATACCCATTCCCAACCACTGCATCATATGCATTTCATCTTCGGGTTAATATTTTTGAAATCAACAAATGATGTAAGCCAAAGAAGATAACGAACATTAACTCTCCTCAAGCTAGTGCATATTATGATATTATACTGATCTCTTGTATTTTCCATGCAAATAACTGGATTTGGTATGCCTTCAATCAGTTTGTATAAACTTCAATTATGTTCGTCACATATTTTCCGAAGAGATTCGACATGGTGATAAAATACGTAATAACAGAAACTTTTACGTAGAACGGGCAACATAGCGTTGATTTAAAACCCAAAAATGTTTTGACAAGCTTCATAACCCCACATTTTCGTACTATACAGAGTGAAATGTGTCAAATTTCCATGGCCAACCGACTGCTAAAATAAAAGTGAATGAAGTATAGGCACGGTCCAATTATTCGACTTTCTTTCGCGTCCGGTGAGACGCAGCGGTATGGGCAGATACACCAATTTCCGAATTCTCTAAATAAGATTTTCAAAATATCCGTTAATTTTTTTCTTCTCATTTCAGTTCGAGTACTATCTCATGGATGGATATTCTGGAACATAATACCATAAATTCCACAACAATTGCACCCAAAGCTAACAAAAAGTAAGTTGATGTAGAATAATATTGATTTCATTTTCGGAATCATCAAAATACATATACATAGTGTAAATGTAGTGCACGTTACTTCTCCAGGTGCCAACCGGGCACCTCGGAAATATCAAGTTGGAGAACGACAATTCCGTAGAATATGTATTATAGAATGTGTTGAAGTCTGCAGAGTAAGTACAGTCTTTGAGGGATAGATGGTGCATCGTGTTGAGATTCGAAAATAGTTTTCAAAGCAACCCCCCGGTAACGCTTAAGACGCCATCCTCTGTTTGAAATATCTAACACTACACTCTAGTGATGAGTGGACAATCATCCCGGAACCATTCTTCAGTGGTGTTTAGATGTTTTCAATTTCTCTGGGATTCATGACTAGCTCACGGATACAATATTGGAAGAGAACAGGTCAAATAGAATTCTCGAATCAATTAACTGTAAACATTAATTGTTTTTGTTTTTCACACCAATCTATAAATCAGAATGTGCTACCCATACCAATTAAAACAGCATGGTTCGCAACTCAAAATTAATTCCAAAACTGCTTTTTCTTATTATACTTCTTGGGAGAAGAATATACAGCTTTATAAGTTGTATGTCTGAACGGCTTAAGCATCTGTGGACATACTCAAAAGAAGAAGAAGCAGCTTGTCACACAAATGACAAAATTATTTATTTATTTATTTATTTATTAACGGTACTACCATTATACAAAGAGAAAAAAAAAAATCGAATACAAAAAATACAGATGAAATATTTCAAAAATTACAATTGTAAGACGCACAAACTCTAAAATATCATCAAAATGAGATAAAAAGAGACTACAAACTCATCAAAGTAGATACATCCCCCCTCAACCTTGACAACGCGTCACTGAATATATCAACCCCGAGAACACTCACTGTATTAGTGTTCCTCATCATTCTCGGCAGTGGAGAATGAAAACTATAATTAGTTCTTGATAAACCGGGCCTAAACAGATCAGCTCGCCTAGTCGATCTTGGAGGAATATTCAGGTTGAAGCGAGACAGCAACTCCGGAGAGTAGACAAGTCCTCTATAGATTTTTGCCACAAAAAGCACGTCAGCCGAGAACCTTCTCGATCTTAAAGAAGGCAGCCCCAGCCGGTCATGCATATGACTCGCCGAGAACAGTCGAGAAGGAGTGTTAAGCCTGAACGAAACATGCTTGAGAAATTTGTTTTGGACCCTTTCAAGAAAGAGTCCATCAATCAAAGTATATGGGGACCAAACATTAGATGAAAATTCAAGAGTCGGTCTCACAAGTGTTACATACAGGTATTGAAGCGTCTCAACGTTCCTAAAATCTCTTGTGTTTCTGATGATGAAACCTAGAGTCTTGAGTGCTCTAGAAGAAATTGCCTGAAAGTGCGGCTTGAACGATAATCATAGGAAACGCCAAGATTCCTCACAACACCTATACGTTCTAAGGGACAACCCTCAATAAAAAAAAATGAAAACAATGGACTCTGAACTCTTGAAATTGACATCAACTTACATTTACTTATGTTCAAAGACAAGCAGTTCTCAGCACACCATCTCTCCAATGCCTACAAATCGGACTGCAAACAAATAATTTCTGATATGGACTTAACCGACATGAAAAGCTTCAGGTCATCGGCGAATAAAAGAAACTTAATGAATCGGATTACCGAACCAATATCATTAATAAATATAAGGAATAACATCGGTCCCAGATGACTACCCTGGGGCACTCCTGATGAGACAATTACAGGAAAGGAGAGTGTTCCATTTATTTTCACGAACTGAACCCTATCAGTATTATGTAGGTAATCAGAGAACTGCCATAATTTCTTCTTGTATACAATGGAATAATGGATATCAAATATTATTTCTGTCCTGAATAATTCTGAACTTGATGAGGAACATTCAAAATCTCGGACGAAATATTCACCAAGCAATTCCTTAGAAATTAGAAATTTCTGTAATAGAGTCATTAACTAAATTCAATCTTAATCAAGACGGAAAATGATAGAAAAATTCCTCAAAGTTTCACCGCGGCGCCGATTTTCCAAGTCAGTAAAGAAGCCATTGTGTAGTTTTAGAAGCAACATTGGCCAAGTAATTGATGGTGGTGTAATGGCCTTGTCTGTGGTGAGAGAAGACCAGCTGTGCTCAACCCGATGATTGATCGTAGTTAAATTATGTTATTCATTGACGATTGAGCTGTATAATGACTTGCGCTTTCTTTGATATATAAGGCCTATCGGATTCAATGACATGTCAGGATGTTTATCCTAACCACTGAAGACACTTTACGAAAGAATAGCAAACTACAAGGAATGGGCGCTACTCATGGAAAATAAGTGATACCAAACTTTGAGATGATCATTTCGATTTTATATACTCCAAACTGCAAAAATATTGAACTCTTCCATGTGAATTAACAAATAAACAAATATCTTTGTTTCAACATCTCTACAAGGAAACATTGACATTTCTTTTCTACAATTCGCACTTGAGATGTTCAATTTGAAGTTTTGCATTTTGAGTTGATTAGAATTTCTTTATGTAGTCCAGACACAAAAAAAAAATTATTGAAATCAACAATATCTATCAGAGTTCTGACATTAATAATTAAACTATACTGGTATTTCACCCTGAAAAAAACTACTTTTCGGAGGTTTTTTTTTAAATGAGTTGATTCCACATGTTATACCATCTGTTTCGTATTCAAAAGCCCATAGTGTATAAATATTATACAAGTTTGTCCACAATGATTCAAGAAATTCCAAATCAACATACCTTTGATTTAAAAAAATCTATGATGATTATTGAACCCGAGGCCACCCTGACACTCTTCCTGAGGAAATTTAGGATCGAAATTCAGAAAATATATCCAGTTCATTGAACCATAAACGAAATGGATACCTATAGTCTAAGATCCCACTGCAGAATTACTACGTTCATTACGTACACGGATGTTTTTGATATCAAATTAAAGCTAATTTTTTTTCGAATAGGATGATGTATGGCTGCCTGTGAAAAAATAGCCGCAAGTTAGGTCTGCCATCTGTTAAAATAGCGAGATATCCGAAATGAAGTAAGAGAGAGTTAGACTCATTTCGCACCATCGGGTTCTTACCCGATGTTCCGAATTATATCTACTGATATTATGGGATCTTTCACACATGTTCTGGTTTAGTTTTGCACAGGAAAACAACCAGATTGCACTTTCGACGGCGCTTATCGCCACGAGATTCGAGAGCTTGATGTGCCCACCGTACGGATAAAACCTGATGAATAATTTTTCATTCGGTTGTATTCCGGTAAAAACCCGTGGTGTGAAAGGAATCTTAGGGTTCTCAACAGTGCATCTGAATTATTCGTATATTATAACCACGTGTTAGAGCTCGTTGTACACAACGCTGTTGATATTATTTATGTAATCACCCTTCGTCGGGCGCTATACGAATATTGAGAGTTCGGGCGCAATGCATATAATAGATTCTAATAAGAATAAGGTCCAAATAAATTAATATCGAAACATAAGAAGAATTTTTTAAAGAGATGATGAGTCTCACTAAAGTTCATTCCAAAGACACTGGACGATTTATCATGTTCAACAAGATGTATGCGGCAAAAGAGAGTGATGAAAAATTCATTAAAAAAATCAAAGGGTTTGTTCCAACCCACATTTTATAGTTTTGGAAGTCATTAAAACAAAAGGTGCGACGGACGATTTTCGTCAATTCGATATTGCTCAATGCTACTAAGTACCACTGTTTTAAAGTTTAGTGCGGAGAATAAATGGTTTGCTTCTTCTGGATGGTGCCCTGAAACCAACATGATTTCTGGAAAGTTCAACTCAGATACGAGTAGAAAATGTAATTGAGCTAACACTTTTTCAGATGATGAAAAAAACTCTGATTGCGATGACGATAGTGACAACTGCGATTGTGAAAGCAGCGAGGAATCGGACTTGGACTACAAAATGTAATACACTGATATAAAATATAACTTGATTCAAGAGACTGATTTTGAAGAAACACGAAAAAAAATTCTTCAGATTTAATTACATTTGTACTTGATGAATAAATTATTTTTTATTATAAAATAAATCTCTTAATACTTTAAGTTTTTTTCATAATATTCATTACGTAATTATAATTTTGTAAATGTTAAGTCGGCTGGCATCCACCATCCTCATCTAACAAGTGGCGTTGCGCGCCATCTCTTTCACTTTATTTCAGATATCTCGCTATTTTAACAGATGGCAGACCTAACTTGCGGCCATTTTTTCACAGGCAGCCATACATCATCCTATTCGAAAAAAAATTAGCTTTAATTTGATATCAAAAACATCCGTGTACGTCATGACCGTAGTAATTCTGCAGCGGGATCTCGTACTACTATAACTTTTCGTGTTTATATTTCAAATTTGATTAGACTATCAAGGAAGACTTTCAGATTTTCTATTAATAAGTTTTTTAACGCAGGTGATTTTTCGAACTCGATTTTAGATATTGGTGGGATAATTGCGAACAATATTGCTTGAAATAAATATAGAACCACAATTGTTTTATAAATTTATACCACAAGGTACAGATATGCAGGGTGAGTCGGGAGGAACGGACTAAACTCCAGGTGTGTATTATACACGTAAAAATAATTTCAAAATACCCATATGTTCTTATACGACTCTCATTCGTTTTCAAAATATTGCCGTTCCCCCCCCGAAATAAATTATATTAACAGGGAGCGCAAAATTATCCTTTGAATTTTAATCCCATTTAAAAAATTTCATCTTACCTAACTATTCGACGGGGTAAACGTGTCGGCCCCGCCGGAAATTATTTTCTATATACGCCACTGCCCTGAAACTTAAAGGATGGTCCCCAGTGACGTACCGAATAAGTCTCTTATTAGATTATGCTATAAACAAAAAAAATAGAGATTAGTAAGATGAATTAAGTACCGTTAATGAAAATAAAATGCATATTAAGATGTAAGCATTAATGTAATCGCCCCAGTTCGAAATACACTCGACTAAATTGAACAAAATATTAGTGGAAAACGCAGAAATTTTTCGAAGAACCCAGATATGGGGAAGTGTTTTATTTGAACTTCATGAAAAAATGTTCAGGTTTTCACCTGGTATATTTCAATCGTTTATTCTCGTGGATGAATCCAAGGCTGCATCTCCCCTACACAAATTCAATTAAAATCCAACTGCCCTTCTTTCAGCCGGTCCTAAAAAAATTCAATAAGATCCGAAAAATGTGCAGCGTGGTTGGAGTGTCTAAAAAGGAATTAATAAAACCAGCAGGGGCGCAAAAGGCAGCTTGACACCTCCAACATATTGAATTCGACGCTTCCGAATTTTATTGCTCTGTGATCTACATAAGCGTTTTAGGCGAGTGTTCTTCTTCCGTAGACATGTGAACATTATTGTTGCTTCCTTGAATCATTCCAATCTGTACAGAAGTAGTTTTCCTCGTCATTTTCATCGTTTATGTGCTTTCTTCCCAAAGATTCGGTTATTTCAATAAATTTATGAATACTAATTCATGAAATTGGAGTTTCTTTTTGAAATTTTCGTATCTGACTTTTTTGGGTTACTCGTATGTATTCAACCAAAATTTTTTTCAATATTGTCTGTCTGTCTGTTTATTCGGATGTGTCCAGCCGATTTTTACGGGAATTTGACTATTGCAAAGAGCACTCTACAAAGAAGGCTTTCAACTACATTTACTTTTCAACTCCTCACTAGTCCTTGGCCATCTTGGTTGAGGAAATTTCTTCCTGCGAAGCGGGAGAGTACAATTAATTAGTAATTCAAAAAAAAAAAAATGTTAATGTGAATTGTTCAAAAAGCCGGTGGAAGTATTCAAGGTTCTTATGTTGCAGGAACGAATAGAAGAACTTAAAACCCAAAGAGTTTGCGTTGTACAGGGTGGGTAAAATTGGTGAGACCTGAACTACAACTTTTTAACCCAACGAGATAGAGGAAAATGAATGTACCATTCATGTCGTCTTTTTTCGAGGAACTAATAATGCCATCAACTGCATTCCTCAATCTTCTTTTGTTTCTGAGTTATAGGTCAAAATTTAAATTTGGGCAATTTCAACATCGGTCATTATCTCCTTTTCTGTTTGTGCTAGGATGTTGAAATGAAAACATTATGCGCAGGCACTTTTTTGATGGATATCCAGTGGCGTTTTATAATTTTTTCCTGCAGTAATTTCAAACTACTGTTTTCATAAGAAAAAACACATCTTTATGTTGCAGCTCCGCCAATATACCTGTTGGAAAAAATCGTAGTACGCCACTGGATTGCTATCAAAAAAGTGTCTGTATAATTCTAATTTCAACATCCTAGCTCAAACAGAAACGGAGATAATGACCAAAGTTGAAATTTTAATAAGGATAAATTCAGATGCATACCACCCGACGTTATGAATATCGACAAGTGTTACGATCTGAATTGAACTAGCCAATTTGCCATCGTCAGGGCCCCAAATGGAGTACGCTCCACCGAAGAAAAGCAGATGCTGACCATGGTTTTGGCCTCATTTGGCCTCATCAGAGCAACATAGCATTTTCCTACGGTGGAGAACGTTTGGAATTGATGGAACTTTATTCAATATTGTCTTGTTCTACTGGGTACTATACATTTACCCAGAGCGCCACCCAATATGAAACGGTGTCCGATTCAATATGGGACATATGCTATTGTCTTCGTCTTGGTTTCTATCTGGAGGGGATTGAATGGGACACCGTTTCATATTGGGTGGCGCTCTGGGTAAATGTATAGTACCCAGTAGAACATGCCAATATTGAATAAAGTTCCATCAATTCCAAACGTTCTCCACCGTAGAAAAATGCTATGTTGCTCTGATGAGGCCAAATGAGGCCGAAACCATGGTCAGCATCTGCTTTTCTTCGGTGGAGCGTACTCCATTTGGGGCCTTGACGATGGCAAATTGGCTAGTTCAATTCAGATCGTAACACTTGTCGATATTCATATCGTCGGGTGGTATGCATCTGAATTTATCCTTATTATTTTATTCATTGCCTCCCCGTTTAGGCGTGATCATTCTTCATTCATTGTTGAAATTTTAATTTTGACCTATAACTCGAAAACAAAAGAATATAGAGGAATGCAGTTGATGGCATTATTAGTTTCTCGAAAAATGACGACCGTAATATGGCATGCATTTTCCTCTATCTCGTTGAGTTGAAAAAGTTGGAGTTCAGGTATCACCAATTTTGTCCACCTTGTACAGTATGTTTCGCGTGCGAGGCTTACTCGATTTTGGGACCTTTATATTTAGCAAGTTTTAAGAATAAACCATCTCTTTTGAAGTATTTTCCAGAGGCTTTTCGAATATGTCATTGGAAAAACTATCAAATACAGCTTTTTCGTTTTTTCAACAAGCGTGCGCGTTCACCTTTTTCGCACATGCTTTTCAAGTTGCGAAGAGTCACTTTCCCGCTAGTGAATGTTGAAGAGTAAATTAAATTCTATCATGTCTTTATGTACCGAATCATGGTAACGACATGCAGAATAACGTTAGTCATTGCATATGAATTAATAAAATCAAATTTCATCTGTTTCGTAAAATGGATATATTCATATATTCCAGGCGCTTGCACAAAAAGTATTGTTCCTAACTATTGCGCAAAGTCTCCGAATGCTTGCCTGCATCGTTCGGGCAAAGTACCACTTTCCGCACTTGTTAGGAAAATAAATATTTCAGTTTCGACTGGTTTTCAAAGTAAATGGGATATAGAGACAAATACTGACCATTTTTTTTATTTCAACCTTTCAAATGAAGTATCACTCAACCCCTCTCTCTTATTCAATATTGAGGGGTTGAAAGGCCCCTTCTTAGGGGGTTGCTCGTCAAGCCTTAAATATACGTACAAAAATGTCCCCTAAACAAAATCATTCACATGTTTACATTTTTCCAATAACTATGGGATAAGAGATATACGGTGTGGCTCATTTGAGCTAAAAAATCTATTCTAGTCAAAAACCTTTCATCAAAATTACGTTTTGCATACACCATTGTCAAGAGACTTCCAAGACCTTTCAAATGAAGTATCATTCAACCCCTCTCTCCTATTTAATTCTTAGGGGTTGATGCGCCCCTTCTAAGGGGGTGGCTCGTTTAAGCCTCAAGTATACGCCAAAAGATGTCTCTCAAACAAAATCATTCGATAGGTTTCGGGAAAATCTTCCAATTACTATGGGATAAGAGATTTACGGGGGGGCTCATTTGAGATAAAAAATTGATTCTAACCAAAAAAGGTTCATCAAAATCACGTTTTGCATACACCATTATGAAGAGGCTTCCAAGACCTTTCAAATGAAGTATCACTCAACCCCTCTCCCCTATATAATTTTTGGGGGTTGAAGCGTCCTTTCTAAGGTGGTTGCTCGTTTAAGCCTCAAATATACGTCAAAAGATGTCCCCCAAACGAAATCATTTGACATGTTTCGGTAAATTTTTCCAGTCACTATGGGATCAAAAATATACGGGGTGGCTCGTCTGAGATGGAACACACTGTTGTTTGTCTTTCCTAGTGATCCCAGGCGTACTTCTAAAACATCCTCGTAATTTCTGGTGCCATCGTTCATTCATAATATTCAACCGTGTTTTTCAGAGATGGGCATGCCAGTCATTTCCCATTTCAATTTCAACAGCCAATCAAATTTCCTCCGGGATTTCCTAAGATGTAGGTTGTAGTAACCATAAAACTTGACACAGTTATTAAAATTTCAACGGAAAAAGCCAATTACTTCCCTAACCGACCTCTTGTATGGGACGTAATGAAAAGCAGCCCATTTTTCAACATAAAAGGTTTCCTCTTAAATAGTTTTATGTGAAAATGTCAATGAAGACGTAGTCGAGGGAAAACCGTAAATTATTCCAGCATAAGTAGTTATTGCACCGAGGGTCATAAAATTCTAATTTATGATCTCTCCTCTGGTCGAGTTCAAGCATTATCAGTTTTAATGCGATGTTACATGTTTACAGGTTCAACTGTTGGTGAAATTAATATTTACATATAAATAGTGTCGAAGGACAGCATAAATGATTCGAAAATTGAATATTCCTCCATGTATAATTCTCCTGCAATGAAAGCAGAAGTTAAAATGCCTTGTTCGTCATTATGATAGAATGTAGTTCCTAGTTTCTCACAAAGAAAATCCATGAAATGCTGCAAATGGACATTAAGAGGCATTTTTACGCATAATATTACGAATTGACTCCGAATGGAATGTAACACCTGAACAAGCAAGATTACTAGAAGGCCTATCATGATGCGCATTCCTTATAGGTAGAAGTCATTAAAATAAGTCATTTCACCAAAAATTGTATATACAGGGTAACTGGTGACGTAAGGGACAACTTCTAAGTGGAGATAGAGGACCTCAAACTGAATGAGAATTTGGGTTTCAAATGTCCCATAAGGGTATTCGTTTCGGAGATATAGGTTGATTTATGAAAAAATATCACACGATATATTAGTTGAAATAAATTCAAATGGAAATTTGAGAAGAGCGGAAAAAACTGATGAAAGATCTGTTTTTTGTTAGAATGGCACTAATTTTCTATTTTTTTGTGTGATATGTTGAATTCAGAATATTACAATATTTTTATATTCACATAATGTAAAATAATATTCCTGATAGAACAAACACTGAATTCGAGGCGAGAATGAGCCTTGCTTCAAATCTCGAAATCCATTTTTAACAATTAATCGTTTGATATCATGAAACATTTCATATGTTGAATGAAATATTGTTTTTTTTCAAGTCTAACCCCCTCAGAAACCCCTTCCTAATCCTCAACTATCAACTATATTTGACTCGAATTTACTGTGTTTTTGTTTTTTCAGGAATATTATTTTTCATGATAATATGAATATAACAATATTGTTGTATTCTGATTTCAACATATCATAAAAACAATAAAAAATTTGTGCCATTCAAACAAAAAACAGATCTTTCAATAGTTTGTCTTTCGCTCTTTTCAAATTTCTCTTTGAATTTATTTTATCCCATACACCGTGGGATATTTCTCACCTGACAAGTAAATTGAAATTTTTTTCTTGTGTTTACGGAACAAGCTTGTGAAATATCAGCCAAAATTTTACCATATTAACGAAGATATAGGAGTTAATAGATTCAGCATTTTTTCATAAATCACCCTATATCTCTGAAACGAATACCTTTATGGGACATTTGAAACCCAAATCCTCATTCAGTTCAGTTCAGTTCACTTAGCCTTTGTCCTTCACGTCACCAGTCACCCTGTATAAAATATCCAAGATGGCTTAGCTACAACCCCCAGAAGTTTGACAAAATTTCATAAAATTTCGAGTTAGGGACTGTGGAAGGTGAATCCGGCATCGAAAAATCGAAACAAAACATAAAGATATGGGTGGAGAATGAATGATTTAGTACAACCGAGTGTATCTGATTAGTTGCATCTGGTCACTCGAAAAACTAGTTGTATCGTGCGATTTAGGGCGAAAAAAAAAGTTCATATATTGACAAAGAGCTATTATTGTTAACCGATTTCATCGCATTTTTACGGCGATAGTTGGTGCGTTCGAACAAGAAGAAGATTGTGATAATCATTTTGATTCTTAAAAAAATTTTTTTCATCAATATAGAAATATCCTGTATAATGGTGTGAAATCTTCAATGGTTGAAACGTTTTGTTTTTCTTTCATTTCATTACAAAAAGTGTTTTCTCGAATTCTCATGAATATATCATCGAATCAATATTGAATGAACCTCTACAACAAGAAAAACATCCTTCGAACACGTGAGTAATCATACGATACTCGTTTTGTCGTGTTCCGTAGTATAATCCTTCGGCTACGCAGCTTCATATACATGTTGTCTGATAGATATTTCCTGCTGATCTCGTTCGGAAATCCGCTTATAAATTGGAATATATGATACCTAATATACAAACTAACGTAGTCGTTTGTATTGTGTTCAGAGCCTTTATGAATATTCAAAAGTGTGGTCTGATACCATGTCGGACGAATCCCATCTTGTCAATTTACGAAGGGATGCGCATAAATATAATCATGTTTCAACAACAAAAAAAGTAAATATGGAGCTTGCTCGTCGGTAATCTCATTGACCGCTATGCTTCTCAATATTCGTAGAAAGAAGTTGAGTGATAGATAGGAATTACTTTGAATTACACTCTTCGAAGCATCCATAGCCAACTCTATTAGTAGTCGTTTCTTACTGAGTAAAAGAACATCTTGTATTAATGGACTTATTAGGAAGAATTTCGAGGAATACATTAGTTTATCTACAAAGTGGTTTTTTCGTAGAAAGAAGTTGAGTGATAGGAATTACTTTGAATTACACTCTTCGAAGCATCCATAGCCAACTCTATTAGTAGTCGTTTCTTACTGAGTAAAAGAACATCTTGTATTAATGGACTTATTAGGAAGAATTTCGAGGAATACATTAGTTTATCTACAAAGTGGTTTTTGTGCTATCGTCTGTTCTCTCTAAATTGTGAGTAGGTACTCGATAATTGTGTTTTCTAGCTCCTATTCGTATTTGATAGTCGTAAAAACTAAGTTGGGAATAGCTTTTTTTAAGTCGAAGTGAAAACTCATTTTTCGGCTCTTTGGGGTGGTGTTCTATTCTGAAAAGTTTCAGTGATATCGAAAAACAAATGTCATTAGTACCTACTTCATATTTACTTATACTAGCACTAGCACAGCCGTCTTCATTTGCGAGAGTGTTTGAGAAGGCTGTGGTACTAGTATTCAGATTATGTAGATGTTACGGCTAAAGATAGGTGTGAGCATAAACTTAAGATTAGCCGGCTAAACTTAGGTTTATATTCGAGGATCGGCTAAAGTTCGATAAAATATTCATCTGCGTCAGGGCATTTCATCTTTAGCCGGCTAATGTGCACATTACCCAAAACGGAACGGCTAAAAATGTATTCGATGGACACGCGGAGAGGTGATGGATCATGAATGGTCGGATGTGAGAGAACGAACGCACACGGCCACTTTTGTGTTTAAATTTTTAGAATTGAAATATGCAAAAAAGCATCAAATGTATTGGGATTGTATTACATAACGCCCATGGGTTTTCAATTTAACATTTAACGAGTTATTTTCATCTGTTTAGGAGATTAATGCTCTTCAAATCAAGCCCAATTTATGAAAAACCATAATATGAACCCACAAGGAAATGAGATATTAGACATAGAAAATTCTTCCTGTTAACAAAAGTATATTTTCCCTACCATTCAATAATTGGGTTTAGGGAAAAATTACGAAATAGGAACTATATTTCTAAAGTTGCAATTTCTTTCGAACCAATTCTTTCGCAAAAAAGAACAAAAAAAAACTATGAACATGAACATAGTTGAAAACACTTTCTCTTGCTGATTTTGTTAAAAATTTCTTCTCGAGTCATTGAACATACGGGTTCCAAAATACGCCACCCTTGATGAATCATCCCGGTGGATTGTGCATTCATCCGTCATCGTAAAACTCATCAGCCAAATAATCCGGTTAACTACAAACAAGATTGGGTACTTCTACTCATATTTTTCTAGAATTTGACCTTTGGTATTTTGATGAAGAAGTTCGCGGCATCATTCTCGTCTTCATTCTCTCCTTTTGCTCTTTCAATTCCCCTCAAATTATGAATAATAACAACAAGATGAAAAATAATCATTAACACTACAGTTTTCCCTCACACTGAAAATAGAAATTCTCGAATTTTGTCATCAAGCGTTTAGATTTTTAGATTCGTCAATAAGAATTCGTTGAAACACAGTTGAAACAAGTATATGTTCATTCTCCAATTTCTCAACTGCTTAACAGAATGCTTTTCTGCTATTAAAATATGTGAAATTAATACAAAAAATGCATTGCATTAATAGTTTGATTATACTCGTATTACTATTTCTTTACATTCTTTTATAATTGCCGAAAATTTGCGCCCCTCAAGCCTTGTACATTTTAAGCCGATGGGATGTGGTTACACTTAAGTTTAGCCGGCTAAAGATAGAAGAAACTAACATTAGCCAATACCCGAAGCTAAACCTAAGTTTAGCCGGCTAATCTTGAGTTTATGTTCACACCTATCTTTAGCCGTAACATAGATATGTTACGGCTAACTTGAGATTAGCCGGCTAAACTTAGGTTTATATTCGAGGATCGGCTAAAGTTCGATAAAATATTCATCTGCGTCAGGGCATTTCATCTTTAGCCGGCTAATGTGCACATTATCCAAAACGAAACGGCTAAAAATGTAGGTACCTATTTGATGTCTTTTGAATGGTCGGCTTGGAGAAGACGAACGCATGCGGGCACGCTTTTGTTTCAATTTTTAGAATTGCTATTTTGCATTAGCATCGAATGCTATTGTATTCAGGTTTCGTGACATAACGCCCATTGGCTTTCAATTTAACATTTAATGAGTTATTTTTATCTGTTTAGGAGATTAATGCTCTTCAAACCCAGTCTAATTTGTGGAAAACCATAATATGACCCCACAAGGAAATGAGATATTAGACATAGAAATTTTTTTCTGTAAACAAAAGTATATTTTCTCTACCATTCAATAATTGGGTTTATGGAAAAATTACGAAATAGGAACTATAGTTTCTAACATTGCAATTTCTTACCAACCAATTCTTTCGCAAAAAAAGAACAAAAAAAAAAACTATGAACATGAACATAGTTGAAAACACTTTCTCTAGCTCATTTTGTTAAAAATTTCTTCCCGAGTCATTGAACATACGAGTTCCAATATATGGCCTGTAGCCACCCTTGATGAATCATCCCGGGGGATACAAGTGCATTCATCGTAAAGCTTATCAGCCAAATAGTCCGGTTAACTACAAACAAGACTGTACTTCTACTTATATTTTTCTAGAATTTGACCTTTGGTCTTTTTATGAAGAAGTTCGCGGCATCATTCTTGTCTTCATTCTCTCCTTTTGCTCATTCAATTCCCCTCAAATTATGAATAATAACAAGATGAAAAATAATCATTAACACTACAGTTTTCCCTCACACTCAAAATAGCATGTCTCGAATTTTGTCATCAAGCTTTTAGATTTTTATAATAGATTCGTCAATAAGAATTCGTTGAGACACAGTTGAAACAAATATATGTTCATTCTCCAATTTCTCAACTTCTTGACAGAATGCTCTGCTGCTATTAAAATATGTGAAATTCATACAAAAAATACATTGCATTGATAGTTCGATTATACTCGTACTATTTCTTTACATTCTTTTAATTGCCGAAAATTTGCGAACCTCAAGCCTTCTACATTTTTAGCCGATGGGATGTGGTTACACTTAAGTTTAGCCGGCTAAAGATAGAAGAAACTAACATTAGCGAATACCCGACGCTAAACCTAAGTTTAGCCGGCTAATCTTAAGTTTATGTTCACACCTATCTTTAGCCGTAACAGATAGATAATCAAGTAGTAATAGTTAAAAACTGAAAAAAATGTTTGACTGCGCCACTGCATTTTACATGAAATACAGGCACCAATTCAAAGAGCCGCAAAATGAGTTTCCACTTATAACTTGAAAACAAAAGAAAATAAAATAGAGGATTGCGGTTTTGGCTATTACCATATATTGAAAATCTAGGTCGGAAACGTGCCATGTACCTATTTTTCTCTAGCTCTTATGGTTACAGAGCTGCCATTGAATCCCATCGAATTTTGCCAACCCTGTACTGTCAACACTCTTAATATTCAATTGAAAAGCTAACGTTTAAGTAATTCTCAACAAAAGAGTATTACATTTGAAAACTATTAACAATGAAGTGAAAATCACGTCCTTGGTTGTTCATGCTGAGTATTTTGACAGGAGCTAGGACAGGTGGTGAAGAACAAGACTAAGCTGAACTAAATGCCGACGTATAAAGATCTATCCTAAAGACAGTCAAAACAATAATAATGACAGCTAACAACAATATGAAAGTGGAATAAAATTGAAGTCAACTCGATAAAATGTTAAGTAAAATAACATAATGAACTCGATACAATAGTACACACTATATAAAAGGATAATAAAGTAGGTTCTGTGAAACTGTGGTATATCAACTTACAAAGTTCTTTCAGTCTGATACAATAGATGTTGGTTTCACTAACATTCGGAAAAATTGCAACCAAGTCAAGACTTCAATAATTTTCATATACCTACGGACGAAACGTCGGCATTTAGTTCAGCTTAGTCTTGTTCTTCACAACCTGTCCTAGCTCCTGTCAAAATACTCAGCACTATCAACAATCTGATGTTGATAATATCGAAAGAATGGAGTTCCGGAGTTATGTAAAGACCATTTTCAAATGGAACATTATTTTGTATTGAATTGAAAATGTTAAAATTGGTTATCGTCGAATATCCACGAAAAATAAATATAAACCATCTCGGACTTTTTTATAGAACTTTCGGAGCTCTACGAAATTGTTGTACTTGATCATTTTCCACTATCTCTTATAATTGTTTACCCAGCGTCGGCTATAGGGTAAAATCAACAGTTTAATGCAAGACTAATTTAGGAAAAATCTATATTTTTCGTAATCTCCTCTTTGTATGAGAATGAATTTTACACAAAAACCTACTCTGAGAAATTCTCTACACTTTAGGTAATTTCCCATTTATTATATTAGTAAGGATAAGGATATTGAGATGAAAAAGTTCAGAGTTAATCTTCCCCGATTATTCCCTCAAAATATTGATTACCGGGGATGATTGACTGAAATGTGTAAACGCCGAAGTCTCAATTTCAATCACGATTCGTCTCCCCTTGTAAAAACTGATCGACGAATCGAAAGCAGCAATATTCTCCATACGTGATTCATTCAACCGTTCAACCGTCGCTCTACATCAATGACGTAAATCAGGCAGATATCTCATACAAAATTCTCAACTGAAAATTGAAGGGCGGAAGTTTATGGTGCGAGGAAAGTATAAAAGGAAATTCTTTCCCTAGATATTCATGCTCCAAATACCTGGGGTGATAGTTCATGAATATCGATTGTTTATTAAGAATGTATGTGCTATTGATTTCTTGTCAAATTATGCACCTGATGTCCTTGTATGTAATCGTCACTTTTCCACTTCGATGGAAATATTGCAGGGAGAAAAGGTCTGACCGAAATTGGCTGAGAGCTGAAATCGTAGCATGTTTAAGAAAGTGCGAGCAAAAACCTGCTTATTTATGAAAGTTTGGTTGAAATGATAATTACATTATTAGACAGGGTTTTCCATGAGTAAACGCACAAACTACCATAACGAATGAAGAACATCATGCCAATTCAAAACTACTTCATTTCCGATGTACAGAGTGTTTCCCGAAAGGTTACAAATTTTTGATTAACTCTCACTACTGGAATTTTCATAGATTCAACTAGAAATTTCATTTGACTTGATGTTTACCTGAATAAAATCCAAGAATGGTACACGGGTAGTAATAACCTGGACCTCTCTGAATTAGCATCGAGAAATCGTTCATTGCGATGCAAAGTGAAAAGGAAGATTGGAAAGTTGAACCCACCCTCTATCTCTTCGGAAGAAGAAAAAACAAAATGATTGTACTGAATCCTCGAGAGGGACTGGTGCAGGAGTATTTGGTGCTGGAACTATTTAACAGAAATCAGGAACGGACTGAACGATATCACATTTCAATTCAAGCTCGACAAAACTTACTGAATACTGTTTTATGTTTCTGTTATCTGAATTATTGCTTCAAAATTCATGAATCATAGATATATGGTGTACTTACAATGAATTGTTTATTTTGGGTTGAATCCTTACATTCATTCCATTTCATTCAGTTGTACTGCTTATCTGAAACACAAGCAAAGCTGTGCCGAGCACTGAAAAAAATGCTTCGAGCACTATGCTCTAAGCACTGACAAAAAGTGCTTCCGAGTCTAGAGCACTAAGCTTCGATTTTCCACGAAAAGATCGCGCTTACTAAGCAATTCGTGAAAGTAATTCGATATTGCCAGCACTAAGCCTTTTTCTGAAAAACGCCGCTTCAATATCTTCGAAACGATAAGGTTACGTTCTGCTCTAAAACTGTTTCAAGATTTCATGAGTACAGAAAAATAATTGTTTCACGAAAGGAAATATGAATTCTAGCGTAAAAAAGGGCCACATAATATTTTAAAAATATTTATCGCTAAATTCTGACTTAACAGTAGGATTTTCATTCAGTTCCGAAATTTACAGACTATGACAACATGAGTCGTTTAGTGAAATACAGGTTGCATTTTCAATGAATATTCATATTCGTATAAAACTGGGTGTTTTCATGCTTCTGGTAAAGTGATGATTATGCGTCTCTTTTACACCTTCGAAGAATTCCATAGCTATGTTTTTGACGAAGCATGGAGTTAGCGAAAATGTAAAAAAATTTCTACTTTTTTAGGCCATTAATTAGGACACAATTTGTTCCTTTGAAATTAGTTCCATAGCATTAGTAATTTTTGAGTTATTTACGATTTTCCTTATTTCACACATCTCGCCGTCTATGAGAGCTAATGAGTACTCCGGCATAGATAACAAGCTCCCTTGGACACCGTTGGTAGCAGCTTTTTCAAAGCAGGCGCAATGTTTTCGTAAATCAGATGTGTCAAGCTTGTTGCAATTTTTATTCAATACATGGAAAGTCGACAAGTGTTTTTATAAGTTCACATGTGGTCATCTGATGATATTCAAATGTGCCATTTTTCCCATCGATTCTCCAGATTTCAATATTGAAAGAAGGGAATTCGGTTTTCATAAAATGAATTTGGTTCATGCTTACCTACGTCTGTAAGCGATCATATTGAAAGCAGAATTCAATTAAAATTACATTTCATTTGAAATAGGTACGTGAAGGAATATTGTCTTTATATACAGGTTCGGTCAGATCGAAATTGTCATATTCTAACCTAACCTAACCTAACCTGTGCCTACCCCACCTCATTTCTTTTCAACCGACGTAATTGATTTTGATCACGTATTCTTTATCAAATAGTCTAATCCATCAATATATTTGATTATCTGTGGTAACCTACATGCTCGTAAAGTGAGAACGCGTACAGCTTACTGCTGTATTTTTGTGCTCCCGAGTATTGTACTTAGTGGTTTGTACTTCCCAGAAGTAGTCGCGAGTAGTGCTCGGGATTAGGTACTAAGCACTGAGCCTTTCCATTAAGTGATCGAATTACTAAGCACTAAGCACTGGTTTTAAAAAGTGCTCGCACAATGCTTTTGTACAGGGCACAGCTCTAAAAACAAGTAATGATAATAAAAAAATTCAGTAGAAATAGCTTCTCTGCATAAAAGGGAACTTATCACACAATTTGCCAAAAGAAGTTTCTTTAAACAATCTTGTTTAACAAATAAAATTGAAATAATGTGAATGAATGTAACGCAAATGAATACAGTTTGCTTTGGTTCGTAAGGGGATATTTTATACAGTTGGTTCGAATTAATTTGTCTCAACCATGTTACCGTGATGACAACCACCCCTAAATTTTTAAACGGGAAGGAAGGTGTTGAGTGCTACCTTGTTTTGATCTTCAAAAATGCCATATAACTTTCAGCTTTTGTGTAAATACTTTTGAAAAATAACATTAAAGTGTTGAACACTTACGATAGCAAGAGTTGCAATGAAACATGAAAATAATGAAATTTTTTTAAAAGATTTTCGAAATGTCATTTATTATTTAATAGACAAAAATTTAACCTTTTTTCAAATCCGTTTTGGAAAACTTCGATCTCATTGAAGAGTACCTTACTGGTAATATCAGTTAATAACAGCAAACAACTAGATGGAGCTCCACCTCATTACTTTCATCCAGTGAGGTAATTGATCACTGATCATTTCCAAGAGGTGGTCGGTTGTGCATGATAAACAGACCCGAAATATAGAAAAATTGAACATGCCAAGAAATTCAAGGTCCGAATTTGAAATAAATAGGTTACATTTTTGTCTACAAAATAATGGACAATAGTTTGGAAATTTAACTTTTTATTTATTCATTTTCAAGCTTCATTGTAATTCTTTTTATTATTGTAAATATTCTACTCCTCATAAGGTGCGTCTCAGACCACCTGTCCATTTAAGACTTTTTTAGGGGTTGCTGTCATCACGCTATTTGGGTTGATACAAATTGATTGGCATCAACCGTATAAAACGAAGAAACTAATTTTGATAATTTGGGAGAAAATAACTATCAAAAATTTCGAGGAGAATGCATCCTACTGAATTAAATGTAACTGTAACTGGAAAGTATATCATATATGTTAGCCTTGGAAAACATCATGTTTTATTACCGCAATCTTTTCTATTATCAAAAAAGAGGATATTGATACGCATTCATGAAACGAACAATGCTTAATAACTCATTCCTCCATGTACAAAATAATTTTCTACACTTATTTGCCCTGAAAATGATGCTATTACCTGCTCGTCTTATAGCTCCAGGATTCCTTTGACGCAAGCGATATCAAATCGTTCTACTGACTGTTGATTTTTGAAAATGTGGGATTCGCAGCTCAGTTTTTCAAAATATCCCGAAAAGAGTAATCGAGAGTTGTCAGATCGACAGACCTAGTTGGTCAATTTTAGGGTCCTCCTTTTCCGATCTAGGTTGACCATAATAACGGTGGAAAATTTTTTTACATCATTGAAGTCCAATTAGCCATCTTAATCTCCTGATCTGTATCCACTCGACACTTTCTTAGGGATATTTGGAAAAACAAAATTTGGTACGAAAAATATATTTTGATAATACAACAATTAATAGAACGGATGAACCATTTCCCACCTACCAACGATTTGGATTGATATTAAAAAAATTACATAGAACATAAGCAAGACACATAATGAAAAAATACTGAGCAAATAATTGCCAAAATAGTAAACTTTGCTGATTCACTTGAATAGCTGAAAAACTATTCGATTTGGATATAGGGGATGTTTCAGACAAGTATCATATTCTTTGGACAAATAAAACTTAAGTTATCTCAAATTGATTTTTTGTGTGTTTGATACTTTGATAGTCTGCGGCAACAGAATATCTCTTTTCTTCATAAGGAAACAAGGATTTCGCATCTGTATGAAAACCTTGAGACAATTCAAACCCAATATTCATGAATTTTTTGTCGAGATGTTTCCAATATTTCTTAATGACTGATGAAGAACTTTCGACGATCAGCTCTTACGAATCGAGAGTTTCTTTCCTCATCCAACTGAAGTTCTTCGAAATTGTTATAATGCCTCTCGTCCAACGAAGTTCACCGTGAAATTATTCATCGGACGAAATGAATTGAATTCGCAAGTTTTCAAAAGTTTCTTCGCTATTGAATATTCATCCACAACCGTAATGTGATGTTTATACAGGCCAGACCGTTATACCTTCGCTAATAATTAATGCCATCACCTAGGTTAGTTTGTTGCCAGAAATATACTGATTTATTGATGAAGAAGTTTCAGAGAGTGGCTAACGTATTTGCGAATTAACGGGTATACCAGGCATGTGGGATGAAAAGGAATCGTACAATTTCAAAAATCTGAGGAAGTTGCTATTTTGGAGAGACGGATTCGTTAAATTTTATGAATATTCAATCGAATCATCACCGAGAAAAAGATCAAGAATCTCTGATTACTAGTAACCTATGCAAATTATGTCGATAAGGAGCCGTGACCCAAACAGTGCTAACAAGTTGGAAATGCTTTCGAAAGGTGAAGACATCTAAAATATCGGAGAAGTGAAGTTTGCGACAATTTTCTGCTTAACTTTGATGTATTTTTAAAGACCTTTAATTTGATAACTGTTGAGAGGGTCCTTGTTGGTCTGGGTTAAAGAGACTCAATTTAACAAAATGCTGACGTTTCGATTTATTTAAAATCGTCTTCAGGGCTCTACAATAGATGGTACACATTAAGACGCTATTTAAAGAAGGTAGCATTACAAATCAACAAGAAAAATATTAGAACAATTGGGAAGGAAACATATATAGAAAGTTTTGTATACGAACAAACCACTGAAGCAAGCAAACATTAATGAAGGGTAAGGAAAAAAAAATCGAACAAATTAACAACTTGGTTACATATATATAAATATAAAAAGAGTATTTATTATTGACCCTTCAATGAAATAAATTGAAGCTACTCACATTGTCAGTTGGTCTTGTTCTGCTCAACATTTGAAGACCCAGAATTCTTGGAATTTTCGCACTTTTTTTTGGTTTTTCGCAATTTTCACTGAGGAGAGAGCATGGGACGAAAGATGTGTTCCTACTTCTTTTGTAGAAAAGGAAATTGCCTTTCAAATGACATCAAAATCATTTGAATCATACGAGTGGTTCAGTCTCAATGGATAGCCAAAATTTGTAATAATTTCTTATTCAGTTTAAGAGAAGGAAAAATTGGCCAATTACCACCAACATCGGATGTTATGCCAATCATCTTCGATTTCGAAACGCCCTTTGAAACGGTCATAGCTGCCTGTCCTTGTGCAAAAAGTTTCGTGAATCGTCTGGATAAAGAGTCATCCACATGGTTTACTGATGGATCAAAATCACAAAGGGGCACCGGCATTGGCTGTTTACGTACGCTCTCAGGACTGTCTTAAAATAAACCTCAAATGGCCACATATCACCACCGACAGTCAAGCCACGCTGAGGTCCCTGGAATCACACTGCCAGAGATCTTTGCTGACATGGTAGTACTGTAATACCATAAAGCAACTGGCCATAGGCATTAAAGTGCCTCTGTTATGGGTACCAGGGCATTGTGGTGTTGAAGGAAATGGAAAAGGCGATAAACTTGCAAAAAACATCAGTGTTAACCCCTGCTGGATTTGAGCCTTTCTGTGGGCTTGAAAAAGACCAACATAAGGCAGCGGTCCAACAATGGGAGTTGAAAAACAGAATAACCCTCTGGTGGAACACTCCTGGATTTACTCAGTCAAAGAAATTCGTGATTTCACCGACCTACACCAGAAAGCTGCTGAAACTGTCACGAGCTGGGCTTCGGGTGATGGTGGGACTGCTGACGGGGCACTGTAGGTACAAATATCATTTGTACCATATGGGATAGTCAGCAGACGAGTTTTGTAGGCTCTGTGAATCAGAAGAAGAAACAGCTGTCCGGAGCTGGCTGGCCTAAGTACCATTCATATGGGGAGAAACAGGTCCTGGATATTCACGAGGTAACGGTTATGGCTCCTAAGGATGTTGTCGGTTTTATTATTCCCAGTCAACCAGAAATGTAACAGTAAGTCGCAGGGAATACCCAAAAATATCGCAATGAAGCGCTTCTTTGAGAATTTTCATGGATGTACTTAAGATTTCCCATTGTGGACATTAACGTCCGCATATTGTTAAGTTTGCGAATTCCCTCAACGTTAGATCCCTAGTGGTTGCATGTAACATCATATCGAGATTTTCCGATGAAGTGAACATAGCTACTACTATGCGACTTCTCTCTGTTGATATTTTTGAAATATTGAATCTGTGATATTTTTAGAACATGAAATGATGTGTTGTGAATAAATTTCGATGAACTCTACCCAGCGACTTCTCTAAGAAAAATTTTCAGTAACTGTATGAAATATTCTATTTATCAACACGTGGTCTCGAGGTTAACTCATAACCTAAATCCCGCTATGCAAAACGTGGTGTGACGTGTGACTATTCGTTTTTCGTGCTGTGACTGCGTGTTCAGAGAATGAACAAACAAAATCTTTATGAATGAATTTTGAGAATAATTTTTTCAAGCGAGCTGTTCTATTAAATTTCGTTTTAGTTAAGTGTAACTTGACGTTGATTGATTAATTAACGTGCAGTAAAATGTGAGTAGTTATATAACCTATTGAAATAATGACTATATCATGATCACTTCTTGGCCCTCTTATCCTTCCCATTTTTGCACCTTTGTAACGTTCAACTTTCAACATAACCCATATGAATTTAGGTGATTATTGAGTCATAAGTAACATTCACAACCTTCAAAATCAAACTTGGAATTGATTTAAATCATCGAGAGAACTTCAAATTATTATTTTAGATACTGTGCTGGAAAAAATCACCTTTTACTGTTTTTAGATTTTTCATGACACTCCATTTATTACTATCAGTACAGCTCTGATTTTTTCTTCTTCAGCTGGACCATGCCGTTCCTGAAGTGGAATGAAGATTTATAACAAGATATATGTTCTTTATATCATATATTTGGATTTGTATGAAACATATTAATCTTGAATAAAAAGATATCAGTAATTCATATAGTTGTTCAATTTCCCTTTTGAGGATGAGAGCAGAATACGAAATATACATATGTAGGTAAGAGTAAGGGTACAAATGAGGCGTTCAGAGCTGAAGAGGCCCAAGCTACAATTTTTCTGAAATTGAGTTTACGAGTATATAAAATTTTGATTCATTTTCAGGCAGTTCTTACTGTTAATTCAATTTCAGAAAAATTGTAGCTTGGGTCACTTTTGGTCTGAACGCCTCGAATATTGAGTGCAAATTGATTGCCACGACGGTAATTATCAAATTGAACATGAATATAACTTCAATAGAGGATACACTTTGGTAGTTTATTCTGTCAAAATAATCGTTCCAAAAACCTCCAACATGAGAAGTCGCAATGTTGCTGTCTATGGTACTTTTTTTACACCTACTATGTGATGTACTGGGTAATTACCCGCGATATGCGATGTTGCGGACATTAAGCACTCTCCAGTAAGTACTGGTGGCCTTTTTTTAAATCAACATTGTGAACTCGCATTTCCACAGTGGTAATTCCCAACAACTTCCCTGTGACTGAAACTGGTTGACTGGGTTATTAACACCACTGACGACCTCCTTGAGTTCCTATGAATGAGTAGGATAGAGAACAAAAGATCTACATGGTCGCAGTTCCCGGAAGGCTAACCCAGTCTCAACGACCTCGGTTCAAATAATGAGGTCAACGAGATCAATTCTTGTCATTGATGTAATCGTAGAGTTGTAGGTAATTAATAAAATGACATATCTTCTTCAAATTCTTTCATTTTGTAGGTGAGATTTCAATTATCTTCAATTCCTCAATTACCATCATTCGAAAAACTCACGTTATGAAAGTTTCGTAATTTGAAATAGAAATGGACCTATTCGAGCATTTTTTACAGTATTTCCTCCGGTTTCTTCCTCAATCTAGTGGGTATCTAATCCCATGTCGATTATGCAGTAAATCCGAATTGTTTTGGAATGGATATTTGTGATTTCCACTTAACGCCTATTGATACCGGAACGCAAAATACACAACGCACAATGAAACTTTGAAGAACCCTCTAATATTGATCCGTTTTCCAATTAGTACCGGAACATATCCATCACAATCGGTCGGTATAACAATTGTTGGCCCATACAACAATTGCCAATTCGATACAACGTACACATTCTGTATTCAATCTGGCATAAATCAAACCATGCGCCTCATTTGTTAGTTAACAGTATAATAAATTCATTGACAATCTGATAGCAATTAATTATAATGGCCTTCCCTATTAACAAGTGCGGTATGTGGATCAAATGGGGGATCTTGGCGATAATTCAGAGTACGGGTGGGTTTGAAGTGGTTTCGCTTTGGAGGGTTTCGTTTGAGCTTCCAGCACATTGAAAGGGTTTGTTTTACAAAAGATCCGATGGATATATCAATTCACTATCGATAACTAGCCTCTCCTCGCCAGTACGATTATTCAAGAGAGGCTTTGTGGGTATTTTAATCTGAGCATACATACCGTTGATTGAAAATAAAGCGAATTTTCCATATGTACGGGGTGTCCCAACTACACCGGCTATTTCACCACCATTGCTGAGTCTTCTCTTCACAGCTACTATGAAGGGTTGTTATCGTCATCATGTACCACGTCGTGCATGCAAGTTGAGTTGATTTCATCTCTGGCCGAATTTTGAAGTTGATATCCAGCGAAATTAGCGCACATATTGTCAATTTATCGATCAGCACTGTTGTTCCTCGGTCTTTCAAGAAAGCTATTATAATTCCAATCCACAAGAAGGACGATCCACAAGAAATATCTAATTACCGGCCCATTGCTATCTTGAGTACCATTTCCAAAGTGATTGAGAGAATAACTCTTAGTAGAATGATGAAGTTTCTTGATACATTTCAAATACTAGATGATTCCCAGCATGGCTTCAGGTCAAGACGTTCTACTCAAACTGGCGCATTGCGCTTTACTGAATTTGTGTATAAATATTTGGACAATGGCTCTTATGTTGCTGGTCTATTTTTCGACTTGTCAAGAGCTTTTGATACTCTTGCTCATCAGTTCATATACCTACTCAGTAAGTTGTATAATTTGGGATTCAGGGGTGTCTTTCTGGATTGGCTTCAGAGCTATCTTATGAGTAGGGTCGCATCTGTTAAAATTGATGATTCTTTCTCAAGTGAACATAACATGAACTCGGGAGTTCCCCAAGGCTCTGTACTTGGGCCACTTTTATTCCTACTCTTTATCAATGATCTGCCACAAAACTTGTTGAAATTATTTATCACTTTAGCATATAGTGGGGACACACTGATCAAGTTGATTCGAATGGTTTTGTTTGCCGACGACACCACCATAGCGATTTCTGCTCGATCTTTAGAGGAATTGCAAATACTATGTGAACAAATTATAAAAAGCTTTGCTGAGTGGTTTCAGATGAACCGAATTATAATGAATGTAAAAAAAACAGAATGTGTCATCTTCACTTTGTCTGTAGATCGAGAAGTCACATTCATTCCCCGTTACTTGGATACCATTATTCCACCCAAAAGCTCTACCAAGTTACTTGGGGTCTATATCGATAGATACTTAAGATGGGATGTACATATTAATGAAGTTTGCAAAAAGCTCAACAATTCCTACTACGCTCTGTACAGAATTAAAGGGTATTATAAGTTTGTCAATCACATAGTTATTTAAACATTGAATATTGTATAGCTTTTCTTTGACTCATCCTATACATACTATGTTATGTCTTAAAGGATCAATACAATTATTTTTATCATTATTATTTTTTTTTTTGCTTTGTTATTATTATGACTTCAGCCTTGCGGCTTTCACACTCCTCTCCAGAGGAAAATTCACTTATCCCAGTTATCTCAGATATCAAAAGGATTAAGCTCTGTTGGAGCCCTTTCCAGGTTTTCGGGCTCGTGGTTGTGGTCGGGTGCGGGTCGCTCCTCGGCTCCCTGCTGTAGGTTGGATTCCTGCTCGACCCGCACTTCCTGTCGGAGCAGACGGTGTTCCTCTGAATTTCCCTTGTACTTGCGTACAGTTCTCGCCGTTCCGAGCAATACCGCCTTCTGCATGACTCTATAGATATTTTCGTCCAACTGAAGTTTTCTCAATTTCTCTAGTAGTTTCTTCGGTATCAGGCCTGTAGATGAAATGACAATAGGGATGGTCTTGATATCTTTCAGCTTCCACTGTCTTCTGGTTTGTTCCTCGAGATCTCTGTATTTTGAAATTTTTTCAGTGTGCCTATCTAGAAGATTGTTATTATTTGGAATTGCCACGTCGATGAATAGTGCTTATTATTATTATTATCATTATTCTTGAAAACTACTCCTCTGCAAGACTTTACTGGAGTGTTGTCTTGTCTCGCCAATAATACACGAAGTCTCGTCTCGTGGGCTCTAGTCTCGTCTCGTCTCGAGTTTCGTGCGAGTCTCGTAAAAATCTGGTAATATCGTGCTTTATAACGTTTTGTGAAAGCAAAATATTTAAATCTATTTATAATTTTTTCCAATTATTTGCCTTTGGAAGTATAATTATAAAAGTGATAATTCCTCTGAATTTGTAAAATGAATGGAGTGTTTCCCGACAAAGATTTTAAAATTTCCGGTTTCAATCGGCTTATTCAGAAGTTCAAGGGGAATCTATGGAAGATATTCGAAGGGAAGACACCTCATAAAATACATACAAAAACCTGATCTAGATTTTCAGAATTCTGAATATGTAGGTTTTTAAAGATACTACATGGCAATACTCTTTGAAAATTTCAACTTTTGTCAAAAAATTAAATCTTATATAAGGAGGAGTAGCCACTTTTGAAAGGTCATTTGATGTTCACCTGAGTAGCCTCTATACGTGGTTGCAATAAGTATTTTGTGTTTGTCCCTGCATATTCAAACTATGTACTTCTTGAGCTATCGAAAAGTATTGGTATTTTTTCAGTCGTATCTATGTTTAGGGTTATTATCTTATAATTAGTATCAAGGAACTATTGTTGAAATCATTATTCTTATAATTATGATTAGAACTGTGTAACGAAATCTGAAAGAGATCAAAAAATGTAAAATACTCAAACGAGAGAATATAAAATTATCTAAAGAAAATCAAAGAATGAAATATGCGTATAAATTCAATAATCACAAGTCCAAGACAGTTCATCGCTGTCTACATTAAAGACCTCAGACTTGTTTTCATGGGAAATATTTTCCTCAAAAATAAATAAAAATGAAAATGTTCTGAAGCATCGTTTCAGAAGAGTCCAGATTCTTTTTTGAATTCTTGAGTTCATAAGTCATAAGGCAAGTATAATATTCAAAAGGCTATTTTTCACATGAATGACTTTACCATAGGAGAGTTAGGAGACAATGTCGAAGTGTATAATAGCCATATTATGCATGTAGAATAATCTGCTCAATAATACTCGCAACGGCAGGTTATGACATTTCACAACTATATAGCAATATCTCTATGTTCAGAGCCCGCTTCTAGTCGAGTCTTAGCTCTACCAGTTGATTTTTTTGAGGCTGTGCATAGACGTCTCGATGTCCGCGATTATGATCATGCATTTTGATAGATAAATATCAGCCCATAAATCACAAGTGAGTAATGAATGTAGTAATGCCCAAGTATACAGATATATGACAAATATACTCATCGGTGGCGAAATGAATCTTTTTTCCATGATTTTTAGATGGATTAACATAATATAGGTATCTGTTTGCTTGAGCAGTATCACCTTGATATATCACTTGTGTTTCATGGATCAACCTTTAGTGTTTTATGAAATTTACAATCCGCCCAGTTTAAATTGAAACGTCAGATATGTTTGGTTGAAATAAAAAGTTATGATTATTTCAGGAAAAAACTTCCAGACTCGTGGACAAAATATAGTATTCTACTATCGTATTATGCCTTTTATTCTTTCGAATGATTCATTAAACGAGACGACCTCATCCACGTGAATAAAAGCCATAAAAATAGTGTCGTTGAATAATATGCTAAAAGAGTCTTAAATATAATGACCTATATGAACTTTTCTCATTGCTCGTTTCTCTCAATGCGAAGCTTTTCATAAAAGACTCAAACATCGATGGTCGCACAGATAATCGATGATATCGCATGTCCGAAGTGCGATAAACCATCCATGATTCGGTTCGTTTGAAATAATTCCTCATAATAATAAGCTGTAATGCAGTGATTCAAAGTTATAGGATTATACTAAACTTATTACCAGTTTCGTGCAGTCACTTCGACAGTTGAAATAATACGACCGCGCAAAAGCCAATGAGATATGCCGGTTGCAAATTATCTAATTATGGGTGGAAAGGTATTAAAATAGGAATCCATAACGCTCTCCATTCGGCACTCGATCGTTCATATAGTTGACGAAGAATTATTATCAAGCATTATACGAGTGTAATTCTATCATTTTCCATATGAATGTGAATTGTTTCGATAGAACCTCTTACGCACATGAATTCAGAATGAAAAACTGTTTCCTCGGTCCCTTTAATGAGGATTCTGGAACAGGCTAATATCCTAAAGGCTTATTGACTCATGTACATTTTTGTTTTTCACAAGAAGTGTAAACAGACGTAGAGTAGATATCTAGTAGTTTTCAAGAAGGCAAAGACTATTTTTTAGCTCAGTTGATGAGAAAAATTGAAGGTAATTCATCATGGCCTCAAAGATACTTCGAATTTGATGACTGTTCTAATCGAATTCCTCAACAATCCAAAAAAAACATAAGGCACCACTGGTTCTTTCTCTACACTACACCATAAATTTCTGATAGATGGAAGTAGAGGAGTGCCGCATTGTGTCTCTTTATTACTTCTTTTTTGAACATTCTAAATGACTTCATAATGAAAACTATTTCCCTGAAGAAACCATATTTGTTTTAATATAACCTATGATCCTCCTCGAATCAATATTGTTTCCTCAATTCTATTTTATGATCGTTTGTTTGCTCCCGTTCGGCCAGCTCCAAGACGACTATTCCATCACGGTCATATTATAATTAGATATAGGGCAAGGAGGGATGGACTGATTTCATTCCAAGGATTACAAATCATTTTTTATAATCCTGGATTTCATAATTTCATATAACGTTTTTCTTTTGTTTCTATTCAGAATGTTTTCAAGGATTCCTCTCCCAGAAGAAAATTCAGTTCAAAATAGCCGGCCAAGGAAATTGATGGCTAGAGTACAAAGAGGTAGATCGCTGGGCATACTAGTGTCCCTATATAAACTGATGAAGCATGCTGATCATGGCATGCACAGCAAGTTGTCTGGGTTGTCCACTTTTATTATATTCTCTTCAACATCTAGTATTTATCACTCCATCTTGACAAATCCCTCCGTTTCTGACTTCAGCCCAGCAGGCACCAAAGGATAATTATTTTTCCGATGAGCGATGAGATGCGTACTCTTATGATCTTCGAATAGTTCCTTAAGAGGGAATTATACCACGTGACTTTTCAGTTGCGGTTGAAAGAAACAGAAAATAATCCAACTAATGTTGCCAGAACGTGCAAATTTTCACTGATTAAAGAATTTAAGTTAATAAATTAAAGAATGATGACACAACACACAAAAAGAAAATGAATAATTTCAATTTCGAAGATTTGTTCTGTTGGTTTTACTGTTCATTTGAATATTTTGGATGGAAAATGCTTGAAATGGATAAGGCGAAAGTGTGGAACCTAATTTATTTTTTGTTCCGAAGAAATGTGCTGAATGTTTTTTTTTCTTTTTTCGAATGTTATATGATTGGCATTGACAAATTAACTACATCTTTCATGAAATATCCTTGAAAATCACATATCAATAGGAGGTTGGTAGAGGGAGAAAAATAACACATTTTTCCTGCAAAGGGTGACATTGTAATTGGGCTCATGGAGGTAGTCAAGTCCGGGCTGGTCCTCGGCTCCCTGATGTTGATCGACTCCTTAGTGTCGGTTGGATTTAACAATATCCAATACAGAATCTGGAAAGTGATTGTAATGAGGAACCTTTCTTGACCTTAGACGTTGTTATTTTATTACCAATTCTTGGTGTAAAATCTGTTGCAGCTTTCGGAATAGAAATATCAGCATCAAAAACTACTCGTTTAATTTCTGATGAAACAGCCTTCTTCAGGAAATATTCTCAAAGTCCTCCAAAATCCTGAGACATACGGTTGAATTAATCAATTCTTCGACCCCTAAAGTGCTGTGGAAGCAGAGAAAATTTCGTACCAACTTGTCATATCGGTAGCGCTGAAGTCATCGTTTCGATATACTCACTGGGACAAATATGAGCTGAAGACAACGGTATTTACCTTTCACCACCCTTACAACCATCAGTTCTAATTGTGTATTATTTTTATAATTTTCATTTGGGACTAAGACAAATATTGCGGACGAATAAGGCGCTAAAACCAACAATGTAATCAGTGTCTCTTTGAAGTTATCTTGGCCCGAGTCTTGGCCTTGTAAAGTATTTCTCAGTTGGAGGGTGAAAAGTATTTTTTCTACTAGCGTTTCGAAATTATTACTTTCCACACGGAAAAAAGCCCTGCTATTCACGGATATGCGTGCGGAAAGTGAATAGCAGGGTTTTTTTTTGCACGCAAATATTGAAGACTCGCATCAATCATAAAATGTTGGCATGCCTCTATGCTCCAATCATAGAATTCAAACGTTTTCTTTATGAGTGCACAAAAATATAATTTCTTATAACGTCACTTTCAAGACGATAAGTCTACCACGGAAGCCTTCAAAAGCAACGAAAATAGATTTAGATAAATCATCAGAAGAATCACCAAAGTTCGTTATAGACGCTGCAGAACAAGCCGCTTTAGATCTATTGCCGCAAAAATCTCGTTTGACATATGAAAGGAAAGAGACAGATTTCTTGAAATTGTGCTTACAACAGTAAATAAAAATGTAATGAGTAAAGAGGTATGTATTCCTTTCCTATTCCGGAGAGCTCAGTAGGAACTGCAAGTCTAACATCGAAACATTCGATGCTCAAGAGTGTGATAAAAATTAGAAACGGCCTGGATATCAGCTAGCTCCTAATATTAATTCTTTATTTAAAGAAAAAGAAATAAAGGATCCAAACCAAAGAAACTAAAGTACAAAAGAAACAAAATCAAAAAATTACTGAAAATCGACTTCCGCTTAAGTGTAGGCGGACCGTATTCACTGTACAAGAAATTGCGACATAATAGTTGATTCAACCATTTATCTTACTTTGTTCAATGTTTATTTGAAACAAAGTTCAATGACATGTAGGCGTGTAGTGCCCTAGTAGAAACATAAAATTCTGCCATGTCTCTATGCTCCGAACGACTGGAATTGCTAATGTCTGTATCAAGACGAAAACTCTCCGTGCAAAGATTATAGAGTAGAAAGATAGGAAACGCCCTCATATCTCTAGTACTAAAAACCGACTACATTTTGGCCAGTGAAAACACATTTGACAATGAGATGGCGCTGAAAACGTATTATCGATACTGTTTAATAACAGTTTTCTGTTTTATAATTGAGGGGCGCGAAATTCGTATTCTATTCCTTGTATTGAATTTCAATATTGACCTTGTTGAGACCAGAAAACAAACATCCTGAGCGACAAAACAAAAGGATGGTTTTGTTTTGTGACCAGGATGTCTGAACATTGTTTGGAATCGATTGGTTTCAATGAAATGGTTGGATGTGATAAATTTTTATTTGCAATCTATAAAAAATGTACAAAAATTTGAAATTATGGACAACGAATAAAGCTTTCGACTAGGATACAAGAGTACATGGTTATCTACTATAGGAACGTCAAAGGTGTTTTTTCTGTGAAAACGTTTTGGATCAATAAACTGAGTTGAATTTGTACAATTTATATCAGAAATTGATATGAACCATTATTCAATTTACCGTCATAGGATATACATTTCCGTTACTTACATTTTATTTACAAAATTTTGAGAACCACAATTGAAAAAAACCTTACAGAGGTATACAAGACCTGTATTCAAGGCCGTCAGTATAATTTCTTCATGCTTTTTTATGATTTCTTCATGGTATGGTCAAACGACAATTTGACAGTCACCCGATTCTCAAATCCAAATCCATGAAACTTTTGCATTTCTGAATATATTGAAGGCAATTGAGAATCTTTGAATGGAGGTATGAAAGTCATAATTTCCTCTAAATGAGCCCTTCAGGTAAGGGATGCTTCCTGCATACAACAATTTAAGTGGATGAACAGTTCTTATTCGACTTGCAGTAAAATGTTCATTGCACATGGTGTAGTCAGTAGTGTTTGCAGGCCTTTACGCCCTGAAAATTTTATCCACTTCGTAGCACTGAAAATAAAAATCAATGAATGACCGAGTCACATGTTACCAGTTTTTATAGTAACATTCCCATTTTCCTTAATAAAATTCGTTTTATTTTATCCACAGTTCTTCACCATACAAAAATTTTCGAAAGATATTCTGAGGTTTTCGCCAAGAAATTTCAATAATCAGCAACTAGAACGGGCTTGAAAAACAAAAGGCGATACGAGGTTGTCTATGGATACGAGAATCAAAACATTCAAAACCTGTTCGATCAAAATTGCCATATGACTCTGACCATAGATTAATAAAACAGGAGAGAACAAATCCTCAAGTCTTCCGTACAGATTTTGCGGAATGAAACAGTAATGTAATACTGTAAACATGAACCAATGATTGTGAAATAGGAAATGATTTCTTATTGTATACAGTAACTCATAAAAGAATCCCTCAATTCTAGATGAAGCATCAATATTTTTTTCACGGGCAGTTTTAAATTGAATTAAGTTATATTGTATATAAACTAAAGAGCAGTGTTTTTCAGCAAATCAAATACCTAGTTCAACAACCTGCTTTCCCCTTCAAATTTTTATACCACCTCGAAAGTGCTTCTTGGTGTTGAAGTGCATAATAATCAAGAGTTATTTTACGAAACTGTAAGCTTTAACTCAATAATAATGTAAAAGCAAATTGTTCGAGGCCATTGCCATATTTAATTATTTTATGCATGCAGCTGTCTTCGAAGAAATTTTTCATCAGGTTTTTGCCTCGGCTTTCCAAGCTTTAATCTTGAATTTTTCTTTCCAATGAATTGGGAACTGCTTGTAGGACAGCAGCTGACGACTCACTCGTAATCGTAAATCGGTTTTCTGACATCAATTAGCTGTTTTTTAATTTCTGTTCTCCGCTTGTTCCCTGCAACAATTTTTCAACAGAAATTTTACTTCGAAACATGAGGTATCCTGATGACAGACATTTTCATTTAAAAACTCCTAAAAATAATGGGAATATCCGAGCATTATTTGAATGGTCATTATTGTAATCATAATTACATGACGCTTCCATTTCTGCAAATCCTGAACTGGCATTCGTGTTTCTTGATATTGTTCTCATTTTCCTTCCATTTTCCTCAAAAACTCTAGTACTGATAACAGGTTTGGCACAGTATTGGCTATAATTACAACATTATTGAAGCAATTAAAATCTCGTTCTATATACTCTTCATCTCGAAACCAGGAAGAATGTTTATACGAAAACGCATGATATAATAAGAAAAGAGAATCTACTATAAATTTCAAGTTCACCACGAAACTAGAAGTAGTCAGAAATCAAAATTCCAAACAAAACGATATTCAGACAATAAAGCGAGTTAAATAAGTGGTAAACTTCCTATCTTACCTCACTCGGGATGGCATCATTTTTCAAATTTACGGTAAAAGTCGATTACCGATTACTCTCATTATACTGAAGTCTGGAGTGTAAATTACAAGAGGAGTGTAAATTGTTTTCAAGACCCAGTGCAACTCTCCACTGCTGTCGTCTGGTTTCATTTCTGGGAAATCTAAAATTGAAATCAATTATTTTATTGTATAAACTCAACATTTCAATGTATACTTCATTCACTTTTATTTTAGCAGTCGGTTGGCCATGGAAATTTGACACATTTCACTCTGTATAGTACGAATATGTGGGGTTATGAAGCTTGTCAAAACATTTTTGGGTTTTAAATCAACGCTATGTTGCCCGTTCTACGTAAAAGTTTCTGTTATTACGTATTTTATCACAATGTCGAATCTCTTCGGAAAATATGTGACGAACATAATTGAAGTTTATACAAACTGATTGAAGGCATACCGATTCCAGTTATTTGCATGGAAAATACAAGAGATCAGTATAATATCATAATATGCACTAGCTTGAGGAGAGTTAATGTTCGTTATCTTCTTTGGCTTACATCATTTGTAAATTTCAAAAATATTAACCCGAAGATGAAATGCATATGATGCAGTGGTTGGGAATGGGTATCTCCCGAAGGAATTAACAGATAATTACAAGAATGTTAAATTCTTCAACAAAAATCATCTTGCATCAATATAAGTAAAAGGAATTGAAGGAAGTTTCAAGTTTAAGATGAACTTCACCTTTGAACAAAAATTTCACACGAATAAACAAGTAACAGGGCAACTTGCGCGTATTTGTGGCTATTCATCTTAATACATTGATGTAATAATAATAATAAGGTATTTATTAGTACCTTAAGACATTTACATTGTATAGGACAAGTCAAATGAAAAATAGAAAAATCCATTTTAAGGAACTTATTCTCCAATGACATTTATCGAAAATCCTGTAGTAAACTTTTCGCATTAATTCACTCAAAAATAAAATTCTCAAATGCCACCACTTTTTTGGGTCTTCCGATAGAAGGAAATTCTTTGTCATCCTCTTCATTCACAATCTTTCTGATTGTGGAAATATCCAGCTGAGATATAAGTCGTTTAGATTCAGATGAAACATTATATAAATTCTCTTATATTGAATATGTTCGCTACCGTCTGACGTATTGTGGATGTTAGAATATCAGGGTATAACTATTTGCATGAGCGGACCTGAATTCTAAATAGCACTGAAACCCTGTCTCTTTTTTCAATCACTTTCGGCATTTTCGTAATAAAAAGTTATATTAGTTGTGGCAACGGCGTTATGACATTCACGCATTTCATGAGTGCCAACCTAACTTCGTTCTAGTTACAAAAACTTGATAAAATTATTTCATGGCCAACCGACTGCTAAAATAAATTTGAATGAAGTATAGGTGCAAATCATTAGATGGGATTCAAACAAAATTCGACCCTGGCGTCCCCTAACTCCCTCCCCTGATTTCATAAAGTCCTGAACTCAAACAAGAATAAAATATCAGAAACTTACCAGAATACATAAATCGCTTTCCTCTTTCGTGTATAAATTGCACTTTTATTTCAAAAACACGTTTTTACGGCACATCGCTGCTTATTTTCCAAAATATTACGACGTGAATGATTGAAATAATAATGAGGATAAATTCAGATGCATACCACCCGACGATATGAATATCGACAAGTGTTACGATCTGAATTGAGCTAGCCAGTTTGTCATCGTCAAGGCCCCCAAATGGAGTACGCTCCACCGAAGAAAAGCAGATGCTGACCATGGTTTCGGCCTCATTTGGCCTCATCAGAGCAACATAGCATTTTTCCACGGTGGAGAACGTTTGGAATTGATGGAACTTTATTCAATGTTGTTATGTTCTAGTGGGTATTATTTATTTACCCACAGCGCCATCCAACATGAAACGGTATCCGATTCAATCCCCCCCAGATAGAAACCAAGACGAAGACAATAGCATATGTCCCATATTTTCCCTAATTCAGTACGCCGGTTCGCCTTGCGAACGTCGGACGTATGATGGGAAGTCCGAGACGCGCTCGGTTCTCGACAGAATACGATGCCGGCGATACAATAATGAAGAAAGTGATCACGCCTAAACAGGGAGGCAATGAACCAAATAATGAGGATAAATTCAGATGCATACCACCCGACGATATGAATATCGACAAGTGTTACGATCTGAATTGAGCTAGCCAGTTTGTCATCGTCAAGGCCCCCAAATGGAGTACGCTCCACCGAAGAAAAGCAGATGCTGACCATGGTTTCGGCCTCATTTGGCCTCATCAGAGCAACATAGCATTTTTCCACGGTGGAGAACGTTTGGAATTGATGGAACTTTATTCAATGTTGTTATGTTCTAGTGGGTATTATTTATTTACCCACAGCGCCATCCAACATGAAACGGTATCCGGTTCAATCCCCCCCAGATAGAAACCAAGACGAAGACGATAGCATATGTCCCATATTTTCCCTAATTCAGTACGCCGGTTCGCCTTGCGAACGTCGGACGTATGATGGGAAGTCCGAGACGCGCTCGGTTCTCGACAGAATACGATGCCGGCGATACAATAATGAAGAAAGTGATCACGCCTAAACAGGGAGGCAATGAACCAAATAATGAGGATAAATTCAGATGCATACCACCCGACGATATGAATATCGACAAGTGTTACGATCTGAATTGAGCTAGCCAGTTTGTCATCGTCAAGGCCCCCAAATGGAGTACGCTCCACCGAAGAAAAGCAGATGCTGACCATGGTTTCGGCCTCATTTGGCCTCATCAGAGCAACATAGCATTTTTCCACGGTGGAGAACGTTTGGAATTGATGGAACTTTATTCAATGTTGTTATGTTCTAGTGGGTATTATTTATTTACCCACAGCGCCATCCAACATGAAACGGTATCCGATTCAATCCCCCCCAGATAGAAACCAAGACGAAGACAATAGCATATGTCCCATATTTTCCCTAATTCAGTACGCCGGTTCGCCTTGCGAACGTCGGACGTATGATGGGAAGTCCGAGACGCGCTCGGTTCTCGACAGAATACGATGCCGGCGATACAATAATGAAGAAAGTGATCACGCCTAAACAGGGAGGCAATGAACCAAATAATGAGGATAAATTCAGATGCATACCACCCGACGATATGAATATCGACAAGTGTTACGATCTGAATTGAGCTAGCCAGTTTGTCATCGTCAAGGCCCCCAAATGGAGTACGCTCCACCGAAGAAAAGCAGATGCTGACCATGCTGACGATATTCATATCGTCGGGTGGTATGCATCTGAATTTATCCTCATTATTTGGTTCATTACCTCCCTGTTTAGGCGTGATCACTTTCTTCATGATTGAAATAATATTTTGACAATTACAAATACACAAGCCGTCTTAGAAATCTAGAAGCGATCAGGAGGGGAATACAAGCGAAAATTCATTTCATTGGTGGTTGCCTGCAGTGGGAATTATTTGAAAAATGAACAGTCTGGAAAATAGCTTATGATCCATCTATTTAATCTATGACTCTGACATCTCGCAAAATTTCAGATGTCCCTCGAATTAAAATTTTAACTAGTCTTAGGGCCTTAAAAACACATTTGAAACACAGATGGCGCTCACATCACTTTAGTCGCTTCGTTTCCTATCTTTCTACTCTATAATCTTTGTCTCCGTGAAAGTGTTTTATTTACGCTAGTAGAAAAAATATTGTTCCTAACTGATGTGGAAAGTATCTTTTTCGCACTCGACAGCTTGACCGAACTGCAGCCTCTTGCGGAAAAGTAGGTATCACTTTCCACAGTTGTTAGGAAAATAACTATGCTAACGCTGAACAAAATTCGAAGCATTTCTCTAGCTGCAATTGCAAAGAACAAAATCGATTCGAACAATTTTCAAGAGATTCCACCCTACTATGTCTGCTCACCCATGAACATGCTTAAATTTCAAAATTTCACACGTGAAACCTTGCAATCAATCCACATCGGCACATTGTCTTGTCCATAACGAAAAGATTCTCTCACAAATCGACGATAAAAAGTATTGCAGAAAATTCTTCTCGAATGGAACAACACAAATCACGAATGTATCAAATTCGTGCGGTAATAAGACAAATCCCACAAATCCCTTCTAGCCGGATTCGCAAGAATCTAGATTCTAGGGGGTCTTCGCTCCGAGTTGTACAAAACCAGAACCGCACTTGATACCGCTGTTCGAGTTGTGGATTTATGAGGGACTACTGAATATTCGGAGCTTTTTTCGCGTTTCCATTCCGTTCTCGTAGAAACTTCACGAGTGAAAGGTATTGGAAATGAATCGACTGGATATTCAGAGTGCCTGAGGAAGAATCGGAAAACACATGGAACTGAAAGTTCTTCTCCATGTACAGAGTGAAAAGTAACACAACAATATAATTATCCAATCGAAATATTGATGATTTCAGATTGTTGATAATTAAAAAACTAAAGACTATTTCTGGACAGTCTTCATCTGAAACGACTAGTTTGGAGGTTCAAAAGTTTATCCCTCATTCAAATCCAATACAAGGTAATTCGGATTCGCAGAATTGACAAAATTGAGACTCACCCGCTCAAAACAATATTTGAATAATGACGAAATGTTTCATTGAACACTAACTCCATGGATAATACTCGATATTTGTACAAAGTGAATGGGAAATGTCGAGCAAGAAGGATGACAGAACATCAGAAAATAAGTGGTCATTGGTCATTGCCTAATCATCTTTTTTTTTCATTTCTTTTAAACTGAAGTTAAAGGACGTCTCTTTTTCTCCAATTTAGTTAGTTCATAATGAGAAAAAAAAAGTTGAGCTCTAGTGTCTATAAAAATTGTTTTTGCAATCTTTTTTCGATAGTTTTTCAACATATTTCGGTCAAAATAACGACGGGATGACATCGACGATTCAATTATTTATGTATTGCAAACATTTTCATAGTGATATATACCAAAATTACGCTGAAATTCAGGAATAACTGAAAATTATTCAATATTGCTAATATTATCTCTCGCGTGGTAATTTCTACTTTTAAACTGACTCAGTTAGTAGTTCACGCTATTGCTCAAAGATGTTTTTTTTTATATATAGCAGGGGGAATCTGCGACCGTGAAAACACGGGGCTCTATCTCTCGCCCAGAGGAACCCATTTCTAGGGAACACTGTGGGGTTACTCACTCACCTGAGTTCGCGACCCACTAAACCTAACCTGCTTTTTGTTGGTTCCGGGCATTTGCCTATAAACCATTTATCCCTTAATCGGTTGATTTCTTCTTGCACATTGTCGTGCTAGGGTTTTCATGTTCGTCCATTTCGGATATCTCTTCTTAGTATAGTTTTAATAAGTTGTCGTACTCATTTTAATCTCTCCTCAATTGATCTCTCGGTCTCCTTTTGTAAATTCTCATTCTTCTTCTGTCTTCCTCCGGATCGTAGTCCACTAGTCTCCTGAGTTCTTCGTTTGGATGTTCCTTCGCTGTTTCGAATAACTTTTCAGCTTTCCTCTTCATAAATTCGGTGATGGTTTCCCACTTCAAATCTCGATATATCTGTTTGTTCCTGACAAACCAAGGCGCATCTATGGCACATCGTAGTAGCTTGTTTCCTGTTGTCTGAATTCTTTGTATATGGCTCTTTGCCGCGAATCCCCAAGCACCTGATCCATAAGTCAGTTGCGGTCTAGCAACGGCTTTGATTATTTTCAATTTTGTCTCATTTGACATGTGGCTCTTTCTACCTATCAGCGGGTAGAGCATATTCATCGCTGCCTTGGTTTTGTCAACGGCTTGTTTGATATGGCTTCTCCATGTTAGACCTTTGTCTAGGGTGATACCTAAATATTTTGCTTCGTTTTTCCATTCGATTTCTTCTCCATCTACCTCTAGATTTGTTGTAGTTCTTAGTCTCCTCTTCTGCAGTAATATCGCTTGGCTCTTTTGTCCGTTGAGTTTTATTTTCCATTTAATACACCAGTCATTTATTTCATCTATAGCTTCTTGTAACATTCCTTCTATAATTTCTGGCTTGCGATGTCGCATTGCGATTCCTGTGTCGTCGGCATATAGTGTCAGCATAGTCCTTGGAGATTTTGGTATATCGTGAATATATATGTTATACAGTAACGGCCCAAGTACTGACCCTTGAGGCACCCCTGCTTCCATATATCTGGTTGTGGAGTTTTCTCCTTCCACTTTCACGTAGAATCTTCTGTTCCTCAAATAATTCCTAATCAACTTGCACAGTTTCATTGAATATCCAGCATATCTCATTTTGTAAATCAATCCTTCATGCCATACTCTGTCGAATGCTCTGGCGACATCTAGTAGTACAAGACCGGTTGCTTGTTTATTTTGGAATCCTTCTGTTATGTATTCTGTGAGTCTCAGTAATTGCTGTTCAGTTGAGTGGTCTCTTCTGAATCCGAATTGCTCTGCTGGAATGAGATTCAGATTTTCAGTTTCTTCTGTAAGCCTCCCAGCGATTACCCTTTCTACTACTTTTCCTAGGGCGGACAATAGACTTATCGGCCTGTAGTTTTGGGGGAATTTCTTATCTTTGCCTGGTTTGTTGAACACTATGACTTCTGCAGTTTTCCACTTTTCCGGATAGTGTTCAGTCCTCATCCTCAGTCCTCAGCCTAATCATCTTATGTCCGAACCGAATTAAGTATTCTACAATCCTTGGAAAGGCAGAGCCGGAACGAGGGCGTGGCGAGAAAGGCGGTCGCCACGGGCGCTAGCGATCTGGGGGCGCAAAATAAAAATAATAAAAAATCAGTATTCTCTCCAATTGAATATTTTTCATTTAATATTTAACACAAAACATAATATTATGAAAATATGCCATAACACATTATACATATGTGTGTGAATTAAATTAATGTGAACGTAAACGAACACTATACATGTGGGATTGTAAACAACGCCCGTAGTCCACACCATAGAATGGAGAATAATAACCAAATACTTAATAATAATAAATTATTAAGTATATAGTCCAAATATTAACGTTCTTTCAACAAATTGAAATTCGTGAAAACCAATTTAAGGCCTTCAACTGGACAGGAAAGGCTGACTTATTTAGCATAGCAGTCCCATCAATTGAAAAGAATCACATCATTGATATTCTTGCAGAAACCAAAGCAAGAAAAGTCAAATTATAGTTCATTTTGAATGCATGTTATTGTTATTGTGTATCCCTTTTATTTTGGTTTCATTTGTATTATTTTTTTTCAAATAGGAAAGATTTTTCCGAGCAAAAAAGCTAGGTATTCGATTATGAAAGATAAATACAAATCAACATAAGAAAGAGAATTTCTTAGGGGCGCATTATGAGAATTCGCCACAAGCGCCAGAATCCTAGTTCCGGCTCTGCGGAAAGGGCTTAACAATAGAGTCATTGGGGGTAACTGAGCGCAGAGGGTAAGTGTGCGCAGTGCGTATATCTCGACTATGCAATGTATGAAAGAGGGGTTCATTTGGGTGAAGCAAGGGCGCAGAATCGCCAAATTAGTTTTTCATAGGAGTGCGCCGTGCGACGTTTCGTTAACTTTTTATTTGCAATCAATCAAATTCACTACTTTTCTTATTAATTTTTAGAAAATTCTGCCAGGTCCAAGTTCCGAGTCCGACAGTGTTAAACATTATTTTATTCGATAATGCGCATATTAATCTAAATATATAATAAAAATTTTTAGATTCCCTTACGGCCGGTTTCATAATCAAACCTAAAGTGGCTTTAATTTTAAAGCTTCCTTTAACCCTACTAAAAATGACATTAAAGGAAGCTTTAAGCTTAAAGTGACTTTAAATTTGATTATGAAACTGGACGTTAGCTGCTCAACTCTAAAAGAACGTCAATTCAAATTTTGGCTTACTGGGGAAAGTGTGCGCGGGTAAGTGTGCGCATAGATTCATTATATGGGCATTAGTTCAGTGAGGAATAAATTATGACATTGTTGATTTTCTTGGTTAAGACTCGATCAATTTGGTCCTATTTGTTAAGAAAAATATGAAGAGCCACCAACAGGGGAATGTATCCAGTGTTGTGTTCACCAGGAATGGTGGCACGAACAATAATGCAGTGCTTGTAAAAAGGCGCTTCTGTATTGACAATAAACAGCATTTCTCTAATATTGTGACATTTTAATGACATCATTTTGTAATTTGTTTTGATTGGGTGGTTCACTAAGCACTGCGTCCACTTACCCCGTGAGGGTGCGCACACTTACCCGCAATACGGGGCATGTGGACGCACTCCGACTTTCACAATTAAATTATTTTTTTGCGGAGAAAAAACGTTTTAGTTTGTTTGCTTTTTGATGTTTTTTTATAGATTAGAAAATTCTCTATCTTATGAATATGTTTTAATTTTCCTAGATTCAACATTTGAAACAGGGTGTGGCTTGAAAGGCAAAAGTGCGCACAGTTGCCCCGAATGACTCAAATCGGTTTTTTCCTGAAAATGTTGAATTTATGGATGATAAATCCAGAATCTCCTTTTTCTAGTAAAAGTTTCCACCCCTGAACGCTACCCTCAATGAATCCAAAGAATATAAGAAGCATATGTAGATAACATGTCTTGGTACCCTCAAATCATACGCAAAATTTGAATTCATTAGGGTTCTCCTCTAAGACTGATTATAAAAAATAGGCCCTTTCTGAAAGTTGTACTACACCGTTATAGTGGTCAGTTCAAAAAGAGAAACTGAATATCTTACGTCAGAAACCACAAATTCATATGGAATTTTCATATTATTCAATTCAATCAGTTCGTCACCTCGGAAAGTCAGAAATTTTTTCATTCGTCAATCGGAAAAAAACAAATAAAATTAATTTTTTTTTTTTATTGAAGAATAAATATTCATTCATGTTATCAACTTTCCGAGGTGCAATTATGTCTTCTATGAATTTCCACATGAAAAAATTCCTCGAAAAGTCTCGCCATTGGCTACAATTCGTATCCTGGTGAAATTGAACAAAGAGGTTCGTTAAGTGCTGCCATCTTTTCTGCGAAAGTGGAAACTATTGTAATATCCGTAACTTTTATTCATCGTTCAAGTGTTCCGGCAACACCCCACATTTTAGTAGTCATTCCTCCTTTTCCTTTACGCCTTATACGGATTGCGAGAAAGTCCCGTGATACAAACTCCTCTTAAGAAAGGGGTAACAGTTTACTGCGATCATATTGTGCCTCTCCATCAGAGCTGTTCTAATCACTGTGCCATCTACAGCTCCAGCTCCTGAGATCCAATGATCTCCAGAATCTAAGAGGGCCTCAAGGAGACTAAGTCCTTGTTCCTCCTGATAATTTTTCGAATATCGTGCAGGGGTAGACTAATCAGACGAAAAATTTTTTGACCCAAAACAGACCATCTATAGGAAAACAAAAAGGAAGCTAAAAAATCAGCGAAATTTCAAAATGGTTATGTGGTTTCCAATTTTTTTCAAATTAGTGTAATGCTTCGCCAAATATTTCAACCTTTCACAGGGAGAAAGAAATATTAAACACCTCCGAACATTGATGCATGAACACCGAATAATATTCAAACGCAAATTGCATATCAGTCGTCGATATAAATATCAACTAATGATATATGGCCACCATTATTCAAGTGTCCACGAAAAACACATTTCCATGGAATGAAAATTTCTCTTCAACATAGTTTAGGATTAAATTATCCTCATCAGAGAAACACAACTCACCTCAATTGTATTTCCGTCGGCATCCTTTACTGCTGTGAAAACGTTTCCACACATGTCTGCTGCAAAATGCAGTTCTTATGTCTGAGTTGATATGGATACATGATACAATCTTCGTTCTGAGAGTCACGGAGAGGAAATTGTGCTGGATATCATTGCCTGCTAGATAACGCTGGCATATTAAGAATACTTCCTAGCGACTACATACTGCAATTTGAGGTTTCTTTAGATCAGTGTCTTTTTCATCGAGGAGAAAAATGATGGGGCGAAATGAGTCTGAAACCATGCTGAGCATTTACTCTTTCTCCACAGAAAAAGAATTTCAGTTGGTACAAGTAGCATTCATTGACATTTTTATATCCGGTTGTTACGCACGCAATTACTTCTCTTTATTTCAGATAACAGTTTCTGGTATCTTGGAGAAGACTTTCTGGATTTTCCTTTTGTTGGAGAAAGAATCAATTTTTGCAGTGCGACATGCCCTTCAATATGGAATATTTCAGCTTATTTCGTGAACAATTACAATCCACTACACTCACGGGGAGAAAGGGTTTTTTTACTGAGGTTTTTCCCTAAGCTCTTGTATCATACACCAATTTGTATGGTACCCCGTTACGCTAACCTCTGCTAAAACTTTAACTCATACACATGCTATAATTATTGTTTGCTTTTCAAGATTGTAATGCTCTATATCAAAAGAATATATATATATACTTCTTTATGTAGGTCAGGAGCTTATTCTGTCGCTCAATAATATAGTATTTTCTATATCATAATATTTCCTAATTGGAATATATGGGGTGTGACTGTGATGCTTGAAACATTTTCTCGGCTGCCGAACACTAGTTGAGGCTTTAAATCTAGTGTTTTTCTCACAGGGGTAATTGATTTCAAATGCCCCCTCCCATTTAACTTTTTTGTGTCTTTGCTTAGAAAAAATGTTTCGTACAAAAGTTCCTTAATTCATAATGAATTTGAAATAAAGAATATTCAATTATGCAGAAGGGCTGTACCTTATCCCACTATTAATGTTCATTACTCAAGATATGTGCATGTTTACACATAAAAAGATATGGTCATAATAGTTAGAAACGGCAAGAACAAATTTCATACCTAAGATGTGAATAGTAAAACGCACTAACTATGCCACTACCATTGGGTATTAACTCAAGGCCACTACTGAAAATTGATGAACTTTTTGTTATTACAATGTCCTCCGTTCTGTCCATCTTCTTCGAAGTTTGAACTGCGGGCCTCATTAGTTCGAAATCTGAGTTTATCTTCAGTTTAAAGAAACGTTTCGTTCTTTTGGTATAATTTGGTATAATCATTTCTTACAAACATTTCATAAATTTCTCGTGTTTAATCTTCGAGATATAAAAGAAGCTATCAAAATTATAGTTTTCAAAGTAGGTATGTATTCTGTTTGACAAGTAATTCATGTTACAATATTTTGCAATCGTATTAACAAATGAATCAATGAAATTTGACAAAAAAATTTATATATTTTTGCTTGAGGTGAGTAAAATTCAAAATTAACCTTCACAAATTCATTTGTAGCTCGATTTGTAGTGTAGATGCTATTTTACGCCTTGAAGATATTCATAAATAACACGACTCTACAAAAAATTTTTCGTTCTTTGTCCTAACGTTTATACTAGGATTTTCCGGTTAATTATGCACAAAAACGAAAAGAAAATACCTTTTTTTGGTATAAAGTTTGCTTTTGTGATAGTTATAGTATTAATACTCATTCTTCATTTTTTTTAAATAATTTTTAATAATTCAAAAACCGCGCGATGAGAGTGGTGTGTTTACCCTTACAAAGTGTCACTAGTGAGCACTAGAGTTATAAACAACGATAAGGTGTTGTTTACAAGCCCAGACAAACTTCAAATGTCGTCAAGAAAGTGTAAATACGATGCTGATGCATTTTGTTTTATATGTGGTCAATTTATTATAATTCGTGAGGTGAAATACGAATTAAAGACATTTCACGTTCTCTCTGAAGCCTATGAACCATATTTTGACTTTTCTGTTTGAAATCATGACAAGCCATGGGCTCTACATGTTGCTTGTAGTTATTGTAAATGATATCTTTGAATCAGTCTCCTAAACACAGAAGCAAACTTTTTCATGCCATATATTTTTTTTTCGTCTAATTAGGATCTAAACTATCGAAATTTTATATTTTGCAGTCAAAGTCAAATTTGGTGTTGACCCGTGTAATCAATAAAACGTTGGCTGAAGATCAGAAAGATAAATTTGATCTTGTCCGACAATCTCTCCAACATTTTCGACTACTTATAGGTCAATTTCTTCTTATACCTATTCGTCATATACGTGGTACATAATATGTCAGATAAAAATTATTCAGAATCTTCAGAAGAAGGAAGTGATCAAATCAAAAAATATTTTTCATTATACTTTTCTGAAAACAAGAACACGGGAAAAATTAAATATTTACTTAAAACTTTCAAACACATCCACTGTCATGAAGAAATTGTTGCTCATAGCTGGAGAGCCCAAAAGGGAAATTTACTCGAGCGTATCAGAAATAGAAGCGGAGAGATACCTTGGACCTGTAGAGTACCTCTACGAAAAATTTGACCTGTATATAGGGGAACTGTCAGGAACTGTTCAGCCTGTCAGAATAGTAAAAAAAACGATCATTGTACATACTCGAGCTTGTCAGATTAAGATATATGTGGTTAATCACATGTTCAAAAGTATATATTCCCTTAATCTGACAATTTAAGCGTAACGAAAATGTGTGGGAGGGCGCAAAAAAAATGGCACATGTAAATTCTCGGGCGCAGTGGCCTTTTTTCTTGATGATTCAGGAATAACGGAAAAAATATAATCTGACACTTTCAGCAAGCCGAAACAATAAAAACCGGCAATAAAGGTCACAAAAATCTTTGTTTTTAGTTATCTCCTCCCCTGGGCTTCAAATTGTTTTCGAATTCATTATAAAAGTTTTAAAGCATAACATTTTCTACAAATTTTGTCCGAAGCAATTTTATCTACGTTTGAACGTTTCTGAGATATATGGTGATAAATGTACATTAGACTGGGTTTCTACATTGACCTTGGCCTTTCGCATGTGTGGATAAGCTACTCGCCTTTGTCGCACTCTAACTCGAAAACGATTACGGGTTGAGAATGTAAAATTACTTCAGACAAAAGTAGCATAGAATTTTATTATCTACAACTTTCGTAATGAATACAGAAACGCTCAGAGGTACAGGAAGGAAGATATTTCAAAAAACTGCCTTATTGTCATCTTCAAACTTTTCAGATTAAGAAAACCCCCCCTGAATAGTGTCAGATTAATGGGTCAACACGTCTACAACACCGAGATTAATACTCTGTATGAAACTATGACACGCTCGAGTATGAACAAGTAACGATTTTTTTTTGCATTGTCAAAGGGCCACTGTGACTTTGCGTTACGTTCGAAATGTCGGTCTCTTGAAAGGTAGCTTCCTTTGGGTCCAACTAAAAATTTGACAAGCTAGAAAATAACATTTTTTTACTATTTTCAACTCTTCCGTACAGCCAGCTCCACCACGCAAAGTTTCAGATCAATATGAATTTATTATCAGAGACACGTAGGGCATATACCAGTATCTTAATCTGACACGCTCGAGTATGTACACCTGACCTTTTTTTACATCTTCGAAAACCAGCAGACGCTTTCCCCACCGCTGAAAGTGCATACATCATAGAACCTTTCTTCTTTCTACCATCTAATCTTCGAAATCCACTAGGTCTCCACGATGCTCGAGTAAAACACGACTTAGCATCGCCGGTTCCCCAACTATCTGTGCTTCGAAAGGAAATGAACAATAATTCATCTCAGCCATAGACAAGATATATCTCAGCGCAGCGTGAAACTTCTTACGGTGCGGCCACACAAATAACGGGTCAATTTCAACAATCTAAATTGATGATGAATCTAATTGAATGTTATGATGGGGTTTTCAGAATACTATTATGAAAATTAATTTTGAATCACAAAAAAAATTGTACGAAACTTTTTCTACACAGTGGCACAACAAATTTTAGGGAAGGAGGGACATTTTCAATCAATCACCCTGTACATAACTTGCTAGTTGGCTTGCTGCAAATTGAACCCAGCTAACGTAGAGCCTACAAGTGGATGAGTTTGAGAAACACTGTTTTCAATAAATAATTAAAGGTTCTTGAACCAAGAACATACCACCCAGTTTTCTTGTTATCCACTGCTTGCAGTGCGTATTCTTAATTAATTTTTATTTTAGCACTCGGTTGGCCATGTAAATTTGACACATTCCACTCTGTATAGTACGAATATGTAGGCATATGACGCTTGTCAAAACATGTTTAGGTTTTAAATCAGCACTATCTTTTACGTCAAAGTCTCAATAATCACGTATTTTCTTCAAAAAATGATTTAAATCGAAAATATGTGATTAACATAACTAACGTTTATACAAACTGGTTGGAGGGATTCCTTATCTAGTTATACGCATGGAAAGTACATGAGATAAGTCTCTGAATTTTTGGCCCTTCAATTCTGAAAAGCACCAGATACTTTGTCTTTGCTTTTTTTCAATAACTTTCGGCATTTTGGTAGTATTAATCAGAGACTCGGGTATTAATGAATACATATTAGCAAATATATTGCTGATAATAGTTGGGGCAACGTAGTGTTAACCACATTTCATGAGTGCCAACCGAGGTGCCAACCTTACTCCGTTCTAGTTGAAAAAACTTGAGAGAATTATTTCATGGCCAACCGACTGCTAAAATAAAAATGAATGGAGAATAGGATTCTATTTTCTTCAGGACTGCGTTGTTTCAATCATTTCTATAACTATACTCCATTCACTTTCATTTTAGCAGTCGGTTGGCCATGGAAATTTGACACATTTCACTCTGTATAGTACGAAAATGTAGGGTTATGACGTTTTTCAGAACATTTTTGGGTTTTAAATCAACGTTATGTTGCCCGATCTACGTAAAAGATTCTGTTATTACGTACTTTATCACAATGTTGAATTTCTTCGGAAAATACGTGACGAACATAATTGAAGTTTATACAAACTGATTGAAGGCATACCAAATAAAGTTATTTGCATGGAAAATACAAGAGATCAGTATAATATATTATGCACTAGCTTGAGGAGAGTTAATGTTCGTTATCTTCTTTGGCTAAAATTTGAATACGTCACATCAGTTGTAGATTTCCAAAATATTAACCCGAAGATGAAATGTATATGATGCAGTGGTTGGGAATGGGTATCTCCCGAAGAAATTAACAGATAATTACAAGAATGTTAAATTCTTCAACATAAATCATTGCATCAATATAAGTAAAAGGAATTAGAGGAAGTTTCAAGTCAAGATGAACTTCACCTTTGAACAAAAATTTCACATGAATAAACAATGACAACATGACAACTGGCGCGTATTTGTGAATGTTCATCTTGATACATTGATATAATAATAATCATTAGGTATTTATTGGTACCTCAAGACATTTGCAATGTATAGAACAAGTCAAATGAAAAATCAATTTTCGGAAACTTATTCTACGATGACATTCATCGAAAATCCTGTAGTAAACTTTTCGCATTAATTCACTCAATCATAAAATTCTCGAATGCCACCACTTTTTTGAGTCTCCCAATAGAAAGAAATTCTTTTTCATCCTCTTCATTCACAATCTTTCTGATTGCGGAAATATTCAGCTGAAATATAAGTCGTTTAGATTCAGATGAAACATTATTATTCTTATTAGTCTTCGCTACCGTCTGACGTATTGTGGCATTTAGAATATCAGGGTATAACTATTTGAATGAGGGGACCTGAATTCTGAATAGCACTTTCTGAAACACTGTCTCTTTTTTCAATCACTTTCGGCATTTTCGTAATATTAACTGATATAAGTTGTGGCAACGGCGTTATGACATTAACGACATTTCATGAGTGCCAACCCTACTCCGTTCTAGTTACAAAAACTTGAGAAAATTATTTCATGGCCAACCTACTGCCAAAATAAACGTGAATGCAGTACAGTCAATTCTTCATATTAGTAATCGATTGAGACATTCTGGATTCAGATTATAAGGGAATTCGGTCCTGTAGCCGAGGCCGTTTTCACTTCCCCCCTTTTCCTCGTTCATATCATTCAATCAAGAAATGTAGCAGGAAATATGGGTTTGTCTCAGGCCCGCGAAATTAGGTTCTACGGTGGAAGACAGAATTGGCCAAAGTAGGTACGATATTTCTGCGGCGGCACAGCAAAAGCCTGCAATAATGGAACTAGCTGCGATGCGGTATTCGACTTTAAAATACCTCGGTTTTCATATATTTAGATTTTATTGTGTTCTTCCCCTCCGTTACTCCAACTTTAATTAGGATTCTGGCGAATTGGTGCGAATCAGCTGGAAGTCCATATCGCGGGATAATTTTTGATTCCGTGTTCCGGATATTACGTCTGTTTCTTGTTCTCCCTTTTACAAACTGGATTACTTATACACTCTTGCGACCGAGTTCCTACTTGCGGGAGGGATTGAAGTAACTACTCGAATATTTCCTTAGAGATGTGACAAAGAATTGAAGTTATGAATCGAGTGTGATAAGGAAAAATGACCAATGTAAGGTATATACTCCATTCACTTTTATTTTAGCAGTCGGTTGGCCATGGAAATTTTACACATTTCACTCTGTATAGTACGCAGATGTGGGGTCATGACGCTCGTCAAAACATTTTTGGGTTTTAAATCAACGCTATGTTGCCCGTTCCACGTAAAAGTTTCTGTTATTACGTATTTTATCACAATATTGTGATTCCGAAGAGATTCGACATTATGTCACAATATGTGACGAACATAATTGAAGTTTATACAAACTGATTGAAGGCATACCAAATCCATTTATTTGCATGGAAAATACAAGAGCTCAGTATAATATCATAATATACACTAGCTTGAGGAGAGTTAATGTTTGTTATCTTCTTTGGCTAAAGTTTGAATATGTTACATCAGTTGTAGTTCTCAGAAATATTAACCCGAAGATGAAATGCATATGATGCAGTAGTTGGGAATGGGTATCTCCCGAAGGAATTAACAGATAATGTTAAACAGCATTTTAACAGAATGTTAAATTCTTCAACAAAAATCATCTTGCACCAATATAAGTAAATGGAATTAAAGGAAGTTTCAAGTCAAGATGAACTAAACCTTTGAACAAGATTTCACATGAATAAACAATTAACAATACAACTGGCGCGTATTTGTGGCTGTTCATTTTAATACATTGATATAATAATAATAATAAGGTATTCATTTGTACCTTAAGACATTTACAATGTATAGGACAAGTCAAATGAAAAATAGAAAAATCAATTTTCGGGAACTTATTCTACGATGACATTCATCGAATATCCTGTAGTAAACTTTTCGCATTAATTCACTCGAACATAAAATTCTCTAATGCCACCACTTTTTTGGGTCTCCCAATACAAGGAAATTCATTGTCATCCTCTTCATTCACAATCTTTCTGATTGTGGAAATATTCAGCAGAAATATAAGTCATTCAGATTCAGATGAAACATTATATAAATTCTCTTACATTGAATATGTTCGCTACCGTCTGACGTATTGTGGATTTTAGAATATCAGGGTATAACTATTCGAATGAGCGGACCTGAATTCTAAATAGCCTTTCCTGAAACCCTTTCTCTTTTTTCAATGACTTTCGGCATTTTCTTAATAAAAATTGATATTAGTTGTGGCAACGGCGTTATGACATTAACGACATTTCATGAGTGCTAACCTTACTCCGTTCTAGTTACAAAAACTTGAGAAAATTATTTCATGGCCAACCGACAGCTAAACTAAATGTGAATGGAGTATATGTATGTCTATGAATATCGATTTCTAAAGGGTGTATCTGAAACACACGAAAAAATTGTATGGAGTGATTCTGCGGTGAAAATTAAGGTAGGTATTCGGTATGAAGTTTTTTGAAAAATCTCCCCCTCGAAATGTCACACCCTTATGAATATTAACAAAAGGAATTGCTTTTCTTTTTTATTCTCACTTTAAGTCTAGTTCACTAAATTCACGAAGCTTGGTAAATATCAATTGTCAATGAAATTACAATTACAACAACCCTAGTGTATGCTCAGAAAGGATTGAAATAGCAAACCACAAGTTTAGATATTTTTTCTCATAGCTTTTTTTTGATTAAAATTTTCTCTTCACCAAAAACTGCCCAAAAAGCCCAATTCATATTCTAACTTTTCATTTATACAAGTTTTTCAATAGTTTGAGCATTTACGAGCAAGAAATGCAATGCATTTCCAAAAGATGATCTAACGGGTATTTTGCCTGAATATCTAGTAGTTTGTGCTTTGCAATGACAATCACAAACACAATAATAAGTCATTTAGCTTGATATACAGGGAAAATAAACAAGCAAAACAAAACTAATATTTTTGTTCATATTTGGAGTGGTGTAACTTTCCCGAGGGAGGAGTTTCAAAAAATTTTATACAAAATATCCACTTAAATTTTCCCTTAAGAGACACTCTTTTCATTAATTCGGTGTCATTCAGAAACATCCTATATATCAACTTCATTAGAACATGATGACTATTATGGTTCACCGAATTTTCATCCATTCCTTTCTATTTGAGGAAGAAGTTGGTGTTTAGACACGATGTTCATGATGTCGCGATTAGACATGAACAAAGGCTTATGTTGCCTACATTCCGTTCAGCCATGTTTCAGGGGTCTTTCAACGCTGTGAGATGCACAATGAAAGACAATTAATCCAAATATGATCTATTCCAATTTTTCAGTAGGAAGAGATCGTATTTGGATTAATTTACAGAGGAAAGAACTGACATCCGGTAATTTCAAAATTAAATGTTTCTGTGTATTGACAAATTAATGTCAGATTTTTTAAAAATTTGTCTGATGAAGGAGTCTGCTATAGACTCCGAAACGTAAAATTCGTCATTGTCAGGCAACAATTTTTCTATCTCCTTTGCTCCTGATAAAGAATTCACGCAGGAGCAAATCAATTATTTCAATTTTTTTTTAGATTGGAAGTGAAAACCCTAAAGAATTTCAGAAGATGCGGAGGCCTCCCAGATTGAATTTCAATCGATATCTAAAATTCATGTTGTTTAAGGATCTCCTGATTGTTGTGCGTGAAACACCAGATGCCTCGGACAATTTCCTAGTACTAAAGGTCTGATCAATTGCTACATGACTTAAGATAGCCACGTCCCTCGCTTCGTCAGTAACGTCGAATTCAGCAACCAGTTGCACAAAGTAAGCAACAGATACTTTTTTTCCAGGATATGCTTCGTTAAATGAAACTGCTGTTGTTACCGCCGAATGGTTATTTCTAAAAAATAACTTTATCACTTCCATCCTGTCTTTTACGGAATACACCATTTCAATTCTACTACAAATTCACAATCGCTTGGACACCCTTGTAACGTGCTCAAATTGACTAAGGTAAATCGAAAACATGGTCAGTCTACATTTTGTGGACCGAAAATAATACTTTTTGTGAACAGAAAATCAATACATTTTTGGACAAGAAATCAACAACATAATTGACATGTGTTGGCCACGTACAATATTCTCGAGATAAATTCCACATTGGCTCACTATTTTCGCTGTTATTTCATTATCGATGGTTAATTTTAAGCGAAATTTAAGGTCAGATAATACTCGACACGATCTTCAAAATTAATTATCGCAACACCCCTGATCCCTATTCAAAATCCAGGGGTTGTGCTAACTAGCGTTAGTGAGTTAAAATTAAGGGGATGAAAAAATCGGAAAAGTTGTCCCCCTCGAATCAGAAATTGACAGGTCCGAGCGATTTTTGACACTTTCATTTCATAATCGGAAAATCTAGGTGTTAAATTTTCGTTGTACCACACTGAGTAAAGTTCCAGGTGAGAATCCATGACAACAAAATTCTTATAAATAGTTCATAAAAGATAAGAACTCTTCGACGCGTGCTCAAATCAGGTCGAGATAGCAAACATGCTATAAAACTCAATTTCCGTTTTCTATGGCTTCCTAAAAGACTGGAAAAGTCAGCAAATTCTAATTCTGTGGAGCAATGCCTAAGAAAGTTATGACTCCACAAGCTGATATTCATTTTGCGATATTTTAGTATGGAAATGATCGTTACGGATTCTCTCGTCTTCGATATTATTCCACTTAATGGAGTGTTAACGGAAAGTTTTGTCCGAGAGATACGAGAAAGCTTTCAGTTTTGAAGAATTTCCAACTTTTCTTCCTTTCGTTCGCTTGGACCTCTCGCAATAGTTAATTTTCCGTTGCAGAAACGTAAAAGATAAACTGCTCATGATGAATTTTCTTTTAAGATTCTTCGATTGCAAATTGGAATAATACGACCATGCTACCCATTCAATACAAAGGATCCGGTTACCAAGATGGCTTACATCATTTGTATCTAAATTCAATATGTAATTTCAAAAGAATTCGCAGCTCGTCTTTGCATACTTTTAAACACATTCAGTATGTGCTGAGGGTTTTAAATGACGAAGAGTTGAACAGAATTCGAAATAATTCAGAGTCGCGTCAAAGGACAATAAATATTATCATGGAAGGAATAAAAACAGGACCGCATTTCGAAAAAATTGACATAAAATCATCATTTGTATCTGAATTCAATATGTAATTTCAAAAGAATTCGCAGCTCGTCTTTGCGTACTTTTAAACACTTTTTTCGAACACTCAGTATGTGCTGAGGGTTTTAAATGACGAAGAGTTGAACAGAATTCGAAATAATTCAGAGTCGCGTCAAAGGACAATAAATATTATCATGGAAGGAATAAAAACAGGACCGCATTTCGAAAAAAATGACATAAAATATGAATTCGTCTGGTTCCTATTCGTTTGTGACAAGTGTGCCTAGCAAAATGAAAATTTAATTTCTTAGAATGAATGAATTATGTAGTTTTTATGACAATAACGAAATTTCTGTAAGGGATGTTAAAATATAGATTTTGAGGCTTTCATGAAAAATCACGATATTCTGAGTACGTGTCCTGAAAATGTTGATATTCCATGAAGTGTTTGAAAGAGATTTCTGAAGTGAACAAACCCATAAAATTTGATCGAAATCGGACATTGCAGTCCAGAGTTATGGCTTTCGCAAATTTAGGCCAATATTCATGAATCACCCCGTATATCCGAAACTACTAGCCTTAGGATACAAAATAAGCAATTTTTCTGAAAGGCCTGGTTGACCTGCACTCACCATTGGCTATGGCCAACGACTCCTGAAACACCCTGTATATGTAAAAAATCGAAGACAGCCATCTCGTGTTTTACATAAAGATACCCTGAAAGTTTCTGCAAAGTGCGTTCGTCTTGGTAGTGGAATGAAGAATGAAGAATTTCTGCCCTCGATCATTTCTCGTCATTTCGAACAAACGACAAATAACGCAGATCATATGATTCCACAAAGTTTAAAATACAGAAGTCTTGCAGCGCGCTAGTTGTATAACAATTGATACTCAAGTAACGAGAGCCCGACTCAGATGGAGCGGCCACATTCTGAGGATGCAACCCAAAACTCCTCAAAATAGCTCTGTATGACGAATTCACAGAGGGAGCTCGGAAACAAGGAGGTCAGTATAAGCGGTTTAAGGATATACTGAATGAATCCCTAAAATCAGTCAATGAAATATCAAGTCTCTTCTCCAGAATACGACGAGACGAGACTCTCGTGGGCATAACTTGTGAAAAATAACGTGCTTCGAAAAAAATTCATCGTCGAATAGGCTATGGAATTACGAGGATTCATGTTCTGGGATTGAACATAATTCTTTTCTTGAATCACATCATGTTCAAAGAATGAAAATTTGTGAAACAAACCCGTATGTCGTAGATTTTCATGGAAAGGCATCATTTGAGGGGAAGTTTTTAGCAGATGCAATAAGGATTTCCTACAACTTGCGAAAAGAAATTCTTCCATTGAGTGAGAGAACAATAATAAAAACCTTGTGAGGCGATTTAAAAAATTCATAATTTTCATACGCCGAAAACATGATTCTTTAATGAATCAAGTAACTTTGTTTTTTGTATTTATGTGAAGTGGTTGTACAGAGCATTCCATTTGGGGTGAGACAGCCAAGTTTCTCGCTCGTTATTTAAGTTAGAGCGTTGCGGTTTTTACGTTCCTGTCCTACTTTTTTGTGAAACTCAAGTTGGCCTAATCAGATTTTGCATTACTTTTTCCGTTGATAAGATACATTGGAAATTGATACTTTTCAGACCCTTCCTTTATCTCCGAAGTTATTAGAAATAATGCTGTGCTAAAAACTACATCTGATACAGAATTCTGCGTAGAATCCAGGGGCGTACTCAATTTTTTTTCGAGATATGATTTTGAAGATACGACACAAACCTATATTTTTTTCAATGGAACCCTGTATATTATTACTTCGTTGAATTCGTTATTTTTTTCCCTTCAAACTGATGAACATATAATATTATATAGGTATGATGTTCAGAAATGCTAAAAAACACTAAGACATCACACAAAGATGATTTTTTGTTAGTGGGCCATGGATTTCCCAAGTTTCAAGAAGAGAATTATTACTTTTGATTATTAAAAGTAATCGGTCATGGATGATACAATAGTTATTTGTGCAGCCAGTTGGAAAAAGCATTATTTTTCGTAATTCGTATTTCTGCTCATCTTATCTGGCTTCGCTCGTTGCGCAAAAGATCGTGAAGTACGAAAAATAGATTTTCCCAACGTGTATCACACAATATTGTTTCTAATTTTGAATAAGTTATTAGTATGAATTCAAATTAAAAGTGTCTTCAAAAGCTTCTGTCGGAGATTCCTTTAAAATCGTCTAGTGACGAATTGAATTTTTCCGTAACTTTGGAAGCAAGTATCGTTCAATTTTTAAAATCAGTTGCGAAATATCTTACTTTGCGTAACTGGTTGCGAAAAGTAAAACGGTTCAATTTTTTTCTAATTTTGAGATATACAGTGATTATTTTTAAAACTGATTGTCACAGTATATCTCAAAATTAGAAAAAAAATCCTTGTTGTTATTATGGCTACTATGCATTTGGGAGCATTGTTTTATATAAAGGCATTGGAGAGAAAAAAACAAATCTGATCTAGCTGTCATCGCTATGAATTATTATTGTCTTTCAGATACAATAGTCCCGAAAAACTACGTGCATCAACAGAGGCAGCTTTCCAGAATTTACAAAACCGCCCTTTTTTAATATTAAATACACTCAGCCGTATTGAAAAGGTTTATCAATTATGTATTGGGGAAAATGGACAGCAATTTGAACCGTTTAGTTAAGATATTATGCAATGGTGAAGATTTGTATCAATGATGAATATTTTATTGGGTATTTCTACTGTATCTAATTTGTATTATGATTTTTTGTATTATTTATTTGTTTATTTCGTTTTGTTTTTCAGGTTAGTGATGAGTCTATCTATCTATCTATGTATAATCACAAATGAAAATTATCCAATTGATTCATTTTTTATATGGGAAATCCATGGCCCACTAACAAAAATCATCATTATGTGATGTTTTAATGTTTTTTAGCATTTCTGAATCCTACCTATATAATATTATACATCATTTGAAGGAAAAACTCTGTCACATTTTTTGCGGCAGATTTATAAACGTTGTTTGAAATGAAAGGCTTATCGTCGATTTGATTAATTTAATTCTTGTTGATTTATTGATTGTTAGCAGAAATTCGTGTTCGAAAAATGAAATTCTTCAAATGATGTCATAAAAAAAACTACGCGGTGGGATATCTTAGAGGCAACTCGTGTTCAGTGGCTAATGAGAACTTGTTAAAAAAATCTATTTGACCATTATTCAGAGTTCAATTGAGCTATATAATTCATAATTTTTTTTTCTTCATAATATTCTGCTGTTTTTTTTTCTGTAATATTACTAAAGCTTGTGAAGTATGGAATTTTTTCCATAGTGAGCTCCAAGTGCTAATATCTAGTAGAGGATTACCCAGACCATTCCTAGTCAATACATAATATGGAGAGCGAGTAAGTTTTCTTTCAAGCAATTCATACAATCCTTCGATGTCATTTATTGACCAGTAATTCACACACAACTCAAATTAATGACAGTTCGACGCCATATATAATCGAATTAGGTCGTCTCGCTGTTGCCATCCACATGATTCCGGTACATTCATTGCTGAAATAAAATCGTCACGTTCTGCACCTCACAGGCGTGTGAATTACGGCATTTCACGAGAAAAATTTTGTCCCTATTGTCGAATTCCATATAGTTAAACACGTTCATGCGGCTGGTCAGAAACAGAAGAACTGGTTCAAACCATAGTAACTTTATGCCAAATGCATATGCCATATGCGAATTTGTGAAACGCTTGTCAGGGACCTTTGTGCGAAAATATGAGCACTAACAAACGCGATCTATTGTTTTCCAAGTGGAGCAACCAGGAGAAAGGCCAGTTAGAAAATACTGCTCGGGTTTCCTTCTTAGGTGACCAGAAACATATCTGGTATATTTCTTGGGAGATCTAATAGGGAACTTTGATTTGTTCCATTTTTGGTATCTATTATCGTCTGCATGATACGATACTTGGGATGAGTTTGCGCTGTATCCGAATTATATCGATAATTTGTAAATTTCGTGTACCCGCTCCATGTTATCCACGTTACATGTTTGCAACTTTGTTCTTTATTTGCCATGTATCATTTCGAGATCATGGAGTGAGTATTACAGCGTTTTAACTACCGTCGAAGGCGCTGCAAGACGTAAACAAATATGGAGGACTGTGAGAAATGATATTGACACCGTCGTTCTGATTAGTTGATAAGTATTTATTATCATTTAGTTTAGTTATACAGACATTTTTTCAGTTGGATAGTGGATTACTGAAAGTGAAGTACAAATATTGAAGTATTATATCCAGCATATAAAATTTATATTCGAATATATAATGAGCTGTTTGATGCAGATTATGATATATGTTATCTCTTGACATGCTGCGATGACTGTTCACCATTCAGTTTAGATAAATATCTGCTTGGAATTACAAGTTGAAGCGAAACTTCGATTCAAACTGCAAATTCAGGAAGAGAACTAGTAAGCCCAGCGATATACCTTTTCGGTAGATCCATATTTGACCACCAAATTAATTTGAAAAAATCGTAAGCGAAAAAAAATCAATCAACCAAGTCAACCCGATTCATAACCCGTAGTGATGTTTAATCCCGGCCGTCTAGATTCAAGAACGACTATTCCACCACGGTCAATACCGTCTGATATCAATGCTATAATCTGTTAATTTTTCCCTTATTTAGAATAGAATGCCGAAGCGAATCAAAAGCTATATGCAAGAAGGGATGGAGCGACTTCTTACCAAGGATTATAGATAAATTAGGGTTTATAATCTATAATTTCACACAACGCTTTTTCTTCTTTTCAGAATATTCAACGTATTTATACTCCGGGAGAAATATCAGTTCAAGATAGACGGTCAGAGAAATTGATGGATAGAGTGAATAGAGGGTTGAATAAAATATCTTTACTCAATTTTTTTTCAAACTGAAAGCTCTAGTGCCCCAGCTCCAAGGATTAAAATGAACCACCACTATTCTCTTGATGATGGAGAGTAGGTTCCTCATATTTTTTCGAATGTGTGAAAAGGCTGGCCAATAAAATTGATTAAATATTCTGAAAAAAACAGAATATCGGTTCATTTTGATCGTTGGAGGTAGGGTTCTATAGGGCTGTCAGAATGAAATTTTTCTGAGTACATTCTTATACATTTCTCTCTCCACCAATTTTCTTGGATGGCCATTCTGAACTCGAAAAATGAGAAATAGGCGTTTCATCGTAGACTGAATAGTTTATTTTGATCCTCGGAGCTGTAGTATAAAGAAAAAAAATTATGTTAGGACATGTTAGTCATCCCTCTATGTACTTAAGCCATCAATTTCCTTGGCTGGCTATTTTGAACTGACTTATCTTCTGGAGGATGAATCCTTGAAAAATTCTGAATACAAAAAAAAAGAAAAACGTAATATGGAAAGAAGTAATGAAATCAAGGATTTTAAAAAATGATCTATAATCCTTGAAATCAGTCCATCCCTCCTTGCATATAGCTCATTATTCGATTCGCTCCTATTATGCATAAGGGAAAATGAATTAACAGACTGCAGCATTGATATGAGAGATCGGCTGGGAGCAAAACACGAATATATGACTTGAGGAGGATCATACAAACGTTTTATGTTATGTGTATTAAAAAATCAAGCGAAGAATGTTTACATAGAGTAGAAGCAATAACTCAAATTTCATAAGAATAAAAAATATGCATTTATTATAGGTAATATACCATGAATTCAATACATTCCCTGTGGATTTGCGTTCAGAAATATAATTAATTAACTCTTTAGATAATACACTATCTTGAAAGAGCGTAATTGTCTCTCAATTTCAAAGTTTAAAATCAATTTTAAAAACTTTTGTAGAGTTTTAATACATAATTTCCTTCTAATCCTTTTCTCATCTTTGGATCATATAAGAACTTTTGTAGAGTTTTAATACATCTTGAATAATTTCCTTCAAATACTTTCCTCATCTTTGGAACATTACATTTTAAATGTTCCATGAGCTGTAATTTTCATCAATGCATTTTAGATTTCAGGGTAAAGAAAATATCTTCACATGGAATTCAATCATTTTCCTTAGATAGATACCTTTAAACTCCCATCTGATAGTGTATAAACCCTTCACTTACTGAGATGTTCCGTTACTATATCTTCCTTCATGAACCTCACAAACTCAATCAATTCAATCTTGTTTACGAAACTGAACATATCCTCTTAATGTAGCCATTTTTGAAAGAACCTCATTTTTGACATACTATACAACTGGCATGGGGAAAAATGTTAGACAGTGAAAATAAAAAAGATTTGATATTTATATAGGTCTAACTGAAACAAAAGTATAAATCTGGGTCAGCTGATGACTTGATGACTGAAGTTAGGCACATAGGTTACGACGGTTATGTCAATGTCAGCTGATGTGCTGATTTCGCTTGGCTGTTTTGCGAAAATGGACCTTATCGACTTGAGTGAATGGAACGAAGTGATCTCGAATTTTTTAAATTCCCAATTCATCTCGATATTTTGCGCCCGAATTTGGGTCATGGATTGTGCTACGGGATATGGAGAATAATTTCTCTTCTATTAGTTGTCGTTTTCAGGTTGGTTTCGTATAGAAAAGGAGGTAGGTTCTCAGAAATTATGAGACTCCTCCCGAAACTATAAGAAACGGTAACAGGCCCCAGGTGAAGTTGGATTCGTTTTCAGTCGTGTTTGAAAAACTCGAATTTCTGAAACTTTTCTCTGATATTTTCTATCTGTTTCCCGAGTCGAGAGTAGTACGCGCCTATACTCCGGTTATTCGTCTTTCATTTTGCATTTTTCGCGCACATGGACGTGCGGCGGTTTTCCAAGTAACAGAGAATTCCCAAATCCCTAAATCAGCTGATTTTCCCCTCGAAATTAGTAGTACGATATTAGAGTTTGAGCCGTATTGATAGGAAGTACATATAGTTTTGTTACAGTTTGATTGACTTTTATGTCTTGAACAGATATTCCAGTTTCTACTCGACTTCTTATTCATTTATTTAAAAAATTCACAAGACCCGTGGTACATCCTTTGTGGCTCGAAAACAATTGACAAAAAGAAAATCAAAATGTCTTTGGCAAAGGGGTGATATCACTTTTTCTATATCTAACCCTAAGACATATTTTTTGGTCGACTTGAACAAAAAGTGACTATGATATGAATAAAGTCTACTATGAAAAGATCGGAGAGCAGCAAGGTGAAGTTTTTGAGTGTTTGGTTGGATACCAGACGCGGTCTGCCATGCCGACTCTCTTTTTTCGAAGCTAGCGTTTAATAGTTTTGTTTTGCGTAGTTTATCGTCATCTGTATCAAGAATTGTGCTTAGGACAGGTCATTTTGCATTATGTGAAACCCACCAGAGATATGGGGAGGTTGCAGTAGATTTGAGAGTGTGTTCAGGCTGCAGAGGAGAGCGGTTCGAGTTGTTGGCAATCTGACTTATAGGAAATGTTGCAGGGGCTCATTCAGGGAGCTTGTTGGTTTACGCGAATGAAAGATTAGTTCCTTGGAAGATGAACTGTAACATCCATGAACACGATACAAGGAACAAGATGCCATGTAGGGTTCCTTTTGCGAGATTGAAGAAGTCGTAGGGTACACCTGATTTTTTTGCGCAAAATTTCACAATGTTTCACTTTTTAATTCAAGAGAGCTACCTCCGAATGTGTTCAGGAGAAAAACCGAAACATTTTTGTGTGATGTTGTTTTATAGAAAATGAATGATTTTTTCTCGTTAGATTTTAGACTTCTTCCATATAGTCCGCGAGCTGGCGACGCAAATCGGCAAGAGTTTTGTGATGGCTCATTATTAAATATGATTCAGTATTGAGGGTCATTGACATAAGTCAGCACCCACTCTCAAGGTCAGGTAGTGGAACACCTATAGCGGTAACGCGCTTTGATGTAGGTATATAAAATTACAACATACTCTACAAGTATTTTTTAATGATTGAAAATAGTCACTCAACTATTTTATAGAACAGAAAACTTGAGAAACTGGTCAAACCTCATTTTAGTAAAACGCGGTGGCTCGGCGGTGGGTCAGTACCCCACATAAGTTGCTGCTTTAACGATGTCGTTTCAAGAGATTCTAATGCATTTATAACTCAAATATCATGTATTATTTGAAAATCAAATAGTCAGACCACATATCAATAGAACAGAGGCAGTCAGCAGTCACCCAAAGTACAGATATTGTAATTTAACATAAATCAAAGAACTTCGCCGCCAGATGTTTCACTACCTGACCTTGAGAGTGGGTGCTGACTCATGTACACCACCAAAACTAACTCATTTATGAGCCATCACAAAACTCTTGCCGATTTTCGTCGCCAGCTCTCGCACTAATAAAAATAGGTGATTTTATGGAATGTAAAAACAGTATCTGCATAGCAACTTACTTACTTACTCACTTACTTACTTATTAAGCCTTTTGGTTATTACTTTCCCAACTATTATTCCAATGGTCGGCAGTGAACTTATCGGTATGTCTGTAAAATAGGGAACTTTTCTATTTCAAACTAACTCATTCGCAATGAACCCAAACATTTTCGTTAAAAGGAAGTTTCCGCCAGATCGCAAAAATAGTTTCAACTCAAAAGGAATAATTTTTTATACACTTCGAAGCTATCTCATTGGCTAGAGTCAGTATAAGAATGCATTACGTGCACGAAACGATCCTATTCATCATCCAGTGAGATTCGTGCCTTCTTGTCAATGTTAATTGAATTCAAAATACCGAGAATTTGTTCCTTTCTTCTCAGAAACTATCGCTTTGGATCTATAAATCCTAGTTAATTACCATTTTAGATCCCGCAAGCAAGCGTAAAACCCTGAAATATGGCGTAATTAATGTCTGCGTGGGGCTTCTTTCTACGAATCTGATACAAATTACTACGCTACCTGAATCTTGATTGCAGCGTTCAAAGTGGGTTAGTTAATGATGAATTATTTCTGCCTCGCTCTTCAGTCCGGATTGCCAAAATATTTTGATAAAGTGTCCAGTTAAATACAACTGCAACATTCTTGGAATAGACCGATGATTCACTTATCGACGATCTTGAAATTCGTATCTTTGAACTTTATCGATCTGAATTTTCCATGCATAGACACAAATTACGGAAATACCGCCAAACTACAACCGAGTGGAAATTTTTCATCAAAACGAAACGCCTGACAACAATAAGGTTAACCATGTACCTACTTACAATTTCGAAAATTTTTCATAAAGATGTTCTTTACGTAGTGTTATGAGCTCGTCGATTGTCGTGCGTTCGTTGTTATCCTTTTGAAAAATCCAACTTCTCCCTTTTCAACACCTTGTTGGTAACTCTTCTGACCCCTACAGAAGTCCTCCAATATTGAAAATTTTTCCTGCCCAATATTTTGCTCATATTTTTCCCATTTCGAATATAAAGAGTGAGTAGAAATTAAAGCACCAAATGTATATCTTCGTTACTTATTTGAGTACTATTTTGTGGAATATTTGCTGGGATTAATTTTTCCTACGAATGAAGAGAATTTTTATGTATAATTGAAGACTTTCTCTTGCACCCTCTAACATCAGAAGTTGAGTTTTTTTAAAAGGGTACCCTGAATTTTTGTGCCTGAAATGGATGAGGAGAGTGTCGTACCTACATTTCAGGTGTGATTAATATTTTTGAAATGTTATCGAAAAAAAGTAGATTGATGAAAGATGATAAACGTATCGATTACCTCTATTTCCTCAATAGTCCGAGAGCTGGCGACGAAAATCGGCAAGAGTTTTGTAATGGCTCATATTCAAATATTTGTTTTGGTGGTGTACATGAGTAAGCACCCACTCTCAAGGTCAGGTAGTGGAACATCAGGCGGAGACGCTCTTTGATTTATGTAAAATTACAATATCCGCACTTTGGGTGACTGCTGACTGCCTCTATTCTATTGATATGTAGTCTGACTATTTCATTCTCAAATGATATTTGATATTTTAGCAATAAATGAATTTTCAGCCATTACAAATCTCTTGAAACGGCATCGTTAAGGCAGCAACTTTTGTGGTGTACTGATCCACCATGTTTGATTAAAATGAGGTCTGACCACATTCTCAAGTTTTTTGTTCTATAAACTAGTTGAGTGACTATTTTCAATCATTAAAAAAAATACTTGTAGAGTATGTTGTAATTTTATATACCTACATCAAAGCGCGTCGCCGCTAGGTGTCACTATCTGACCTTGAGAGTGGGTGCTGACTAATGTCAGCATGTCATGTAAGGATGTAAGTTCCTGACGAAGTAAGGTTGGCACTCATGAAATGTTGTGAGTGTGAGAACTACGTTGCCACAACTTATATTAATTTATACTACAAAAATGCCGAAAGTGATTGAAAAAGATAGAAGAGAGACTATTAGGGAGTGCTATTTAGAACTGAGGGCCGCTCATTCGAAAAGTATGAGATATTCTAAAATGTACCAAATGTCAGATGGTATCGAACATATTCAATACAGGGTGATTCATAACTATTGGGACATAGGCTAAGGGCAGATTGTTTGGACCAAAATATGGCGATAGGACCAATAGACCTCAATAAAATATTGCTGTGGAAAAAAATAGAGGGCGTTAAAGTTGAATTTCTTATAAGGGGACAGAATAATATTTTCTTCGAAGTTCGAAAGTCCTTTATTACAAGAATTAGAAAAGGCATAGAAGTCGGAGGAGGCCACGTACAACATTTAATTTAAGTTTATTCTTTTTATGTTACATTTTTTTCAATTATGCTTTATCGTCGAAATAAATGAATAAAATGAATAAATCGTTACTTCAAATCCCCTTCCGATGCTCTGAACTGTTCAATTGTGTATTTCTTAAAAACGGATGAAAAAATATACAGTGAAATTATTAGCAAAAAACGAAAAAAAAATTCAACTTTAACGACCTCTATCTTTTTCCACAGCAATATTTTATTGAGGTATATTTGGTCCTATCGCCATATTTTGGTCCAAACAATCTGCCCTCAACCTATGTCCCAATAGTTATGAATCGCCCTGTATAAGTAGATTTATTGTAACGACACGTTTCCTCGGTTGTCGCGAGCGCCAGCTATTCTTCAAAGGGAAAAATAGCAAACCTAACCTGGTGGCTTCAAGTCGAAGACAAGGTTCCTGTTATCAGGGATGTTAGCGATAGCCAGTGAAAGTTAAAATCAGAGTTCACAAATTTTATTCGTTGAATCGCAATAGGAAACACAATTGTTAAGTGAAAATCTCAGTCCAATAGGTGGAATAGAAGCAGTCTACTTTATACAACTTAGTAGTTTTCTCGAAATCCATACAAATAGCAATGCAAAGGTAATGAGTTCAATGGAAAGAAAAGTTGATCTGATCTCAAACGCGCTGTGGTGGAAGATAATAGAATGGAGTGCCGTCTCACCTCTGGACGGCTCGTCTAGAAGATTGGATTTAACAGCTGTGATACTATGACGGTAACAAAAAAAAATGAATGAGAATTATGGAAATAAGGTTATTGATAAGAAATCCCGGCTACATACCTTGGCAGAAATCCGCGGATTTTCAGAAATGGGCTCGGCACGGTATGGCGTAAGCAAAATAGTCGGGATCGCTTCTCAACAACGGATTTTTCAAAATTTGAATGACCATAAGATAGGATTGAAGAACTCTGACAGAACACACGACAAGATTAATCAAAAATTAGAATGAAGCTACAGAATTTTACAGCAGGGGGAACTCTTCTTGTGTACCCACCGGTGGGGTGTTTTACGGTGTGCCTCTCAGAAAAATTCGTTTTTCAGAACTTACAAAGAAATAAAAAAGGTCCGGAATGTTTAGCTTCGAAAGATTTTGAAATCATGAATTGAAATTGAATTCCAATTAAAATTAAAACGATCAAATTAATCTGAAATGAGAGTGCATTTTTGTGAAAAAAACTGGGCACGGCCATGATGTTCTTAGATTACCCCCATATCATTGTCAGTATCATCCTATTGCTTGGGGTTTCCTGAGAACATCTACAAGAAGAACATAAATTCTCTTCCCCATTTGAAAGATAAAGTTTCGAAATTAAAGACATTGGCTCTTTCAAAATGTACAACAGAAATATGGAAAAATTTTTATTCGCATTGTGATACTAATAACAGAGTTCTGTGCTGGATTTATGGGTAATCTCTCAATATCAGATATTCCTCCAATATCCATTCATCATTTCAGTGGGAGAATCAGATTCATAATTTTCGGAAGATGAGTCGATGACCTAATTGATGTGGAATAATATACACACGAAATTTTGAGCTCACCCATTCTCCAGAAGACAGCCATAAGAATAATGGAAAAGTTAACGTTTAGGGAATAGTGTAGAGCACTTTTTTTAATAGATAGATAGATAGATAGATAGATGCTTTATTGATTCCAAACAATTACAAATGAAGATGGAACAGGTCAAATAACACAAGAACAGAAATACATCAAGTTATTACGGGTCTATTTTTACAGTAATCTCTGAACTCAGTAAGATTGTATGGTTCACAATTCATTAATAATACATTTAGTGATTTCTTAAATTTTCTTAGACAAGAAATGTTCCTGAAAGAGGTAGAAGTACATTAAAAGGATTAATAGGCATACATTCAACAGATCTTTCTCTCAATGTGGTAGCACGAGTAGGTACCTGGAAGGCTTCAATTCTCCTAGTATTATTTACATTTCTAAATTTTACAAAATAATGGGAATGCTTGAAGAAAAATACAAGTAGTTTGAATATGTATAATCCATAAGCTGTTAAAATCCTATATCATCCAACATTCAGAAAAAACAGTATTCCTAGTGAAAATTTCAGTTCTTAATTCAGCTCCGCCTCTGTTTTCAACAAATAACATGTAGTCATTATAATTAATATTGTTCATTTTTGGAATACTACATTGAAATTCATCGTTGTTTCCAATTCCCAGTTAACTCCACGGTTACCAATAACGGGTATCTAATTATGTGTGCCCTGAAACATGTCGACTGTGATTAATTGAATTATATGGTTTGCAACAGTGCAATTTTGATGACAATGCTCGATATTCAAATTCCAGAAACTCCACGCGGGTATGACGGAATGAAGACTGATCAACATCCATGAATGCGAATGATAATGCATCGTGAAAATGTACAGTATAGGTATCGGTTAGAATCTGATTTCGATACATGCTACCCTAAATATCTTGGATATGGTGAAGCCGCAGAATTACCGGTATTCTCAAATCGAATTAATAAGCTGACCTGTGCCAGCTTAATAAAGGATGCTTCAGAACGAATTGAAAATAGGATATCAACCATGACAAGCGTTCTTCATCATGAGGTCAGCAAAATTGCATTCTAAGGGTGACCGGCCACCGAATGCGAAGTTGTGCGAAGCTGAGTGTTTTCAATGCTAAATGACGAGCTGCGTCACTCGATTCGTAGCTTGTCAATGGGGGCTATCGTTTTTTTGCTCACCAGTTGGCGCCTTTGTAGAGTGAGGTCCTGAACATAGACAAACTAATGCAAGATTTGTTTATCTACGATGACGGGCACTTGTCATTTCACCGATCATAATATTGGAGAAATTGAATATAGAAATATTTGAGTACTAATCAATATCTTGTTCGTCATTTTTGTATTTTTGATTCGCTCATGTGTGTAAGTCGCTTTCTGACAATGATTTGGCTTCACTTCTTTTATAGCATTAAATACGTAATATCAATAAAAGCATCATAGATATATGGAGACCATAAACTTAATATTAATCATATAGTTGAGTCTATGATTTGGACCTAAAGCCCATTTGCAACAGCCGAGAATTCTCTAGAAAATTTACTCGAGATTTCATGCGCCGTGAATTATGTACCGTTACATACGCACTTTCGGTAGAATTCTCTGTTCAGTTGAGTACTAAATAGTCTCCGACCTTTTCTTGCGAGAATTTTGTAGAGAATTCTCCAGAGAATTCTCGGCTTAATATTAATCATATAGTTGAGTCTATGATTTGGACTTACGCTACACTAGCACATCTAGCGGCGAATTCACACGCGGTAGCCCTCATTATATTAGCATTGAAAATGCTCAGCTTCGCACAACTTCGCATTCGGTGGCCGGTCACCCTAAAGTGGACGCAGTACTATATACAGGCTCCCTACTTGACATGTATTTCAACAGTAGCTGAATATTTTAGGTCAAATCAAACACTGTTTTCTCTTGCCTTTTTTTTTCAATTCGGCCTATGTAAAAATATATAGCCATTTTAAGTTTTCATGCTGAGCTTTGCAACCCCTGATAACCTGAAACTAAAGCTTTTGCAAGCATTAAATATATCATCTTATCCTTCAAAAGCAGTTACTATATGAGAAAATCAAGCATAAATACACTTTTTTCCTTTCCTTTGGTGAACGAAGTAGTGTTCATAATAATATGCACAATGAAATGATTTACTGCAATTTCGTTGTCGATAAATATTGAATATGCTTTTCTTGATTCTCGATAATAATAACGATTCAGCTTACAATCAACCTTAAAGGCTCTGATATTCATCGCCAAAATTTAATCATTCGTTATCTTTGTTTATTTCGATATGTTTATATTCAAACTCATTCAGCTTTCCATTTTTATATACATACAAGTAGTCGATTCAAGAATTATTGACATCTCAGGAAAATCGAATTTAAGTTGGTAATAAATCATACAGAAAGAAATATCGAAGATATTTTGAATTTTGTGAACAAATGGAAAAAAAGGAAAAATAATTGAATCAGTTTTGTATGCCGATTGATTCCCTCTCGGTCAAAGAAATTCTTCATTTCAAATACTTTTCAAGTCCATTTTCGAATATTTTTAGTTCTGTGATTAGAACAGAAATTATAGGAGATCTTCAGTTACCTGATATTAAACTGCATCTGGACTTTCAAGACCTACTAGGATATCAAAAACTCTTGAATAGAATAGAACTGAATAAATTATATTTTCTGTGAACGTTCCCGGACGCAGAACTCTACAATGAAAACAAAATTCTTGTCAGAATATCAAGTTAAATCTATGACACCATTCAAGGTGAGTATTTCAACAGTAGATTCTCAAAACTACCTCCATTAGCTAAATCTGTGACACTACACATCTGTGGATCTGTCAAACAGAAATGTATTCAGCCAAAATACCAAATTTTTCAAATATCACAGACACCTTTTGATTCTTGCACATCAAATTACTCTAAAACGGCGCATTACATGAGAAAATATGAACAATACTTTTATTCAAAAAAAAGTTCAAATATGCATTGAATAGCGCCCAACTTAGTTTCAAGAGTTGGGTTCTTTGAATTTTTGGTATTTTTATAGTAGATACGTAATGGTCATGATAAGAAAACTGGAAAACGTGGGTGATTTCTTGTGTTCGAAAAAGATTCATCAAATAAATGAAAAACTACATTCCAAAATTCATTTCATTCGATAAAAATATTTGTGAAACTTAAAATTGATTTTTTATGGTTTTTCAACATCATGTATCTTTTAAACCAAGCTGATTGAGAAAAAACGATAAGGTCAAAAAGTGTTTCTTTTTTTTTTTTTTTTGGTGTAGCAGGGGGAAAATCTGCAAGACAGACGAACCACCCTCATCTCCTGAGGGGGAACAGTGTGGGGTTTCTCACTCTCCTGAGCTCGAGACCCACTAAAAACCCTACTGCTTCTTGAATTTTGGTTCCGGGCATTTGCCTATAAACCGTTCATCTCTTGGTCGGTTTTCTTCTCGCACACTATCGTGCTGGGATTTATGTGTTTATCCTCTATTGGATTAACACTTTATTGAATTTTTCAATAAGTTGTTATTTTAATCTCTTTTTAATTGATCTCTTGGTCTCCTTCGGTAAATTCGCATTCTCCTTTTGTCTTCCTCTGGGTCGTAGTCCACTAGTCTCCTGAGTTCTTGATTCGGATGGTTTTTCGCTGTTTCGAATAATTTCTCTGCTTTTCTGTTCATGAATTCCGTTATGGTTTCCCATTTCAGGTCCTTATAAATCTGTCTATTCCTGACAAACCAAGGTGCATCTATTGCACATCGTAGCAGCTTGTTTTCAGTGGCCTGAATTCTTTTGATATGGCTCTTTGCCGCGAAACCCCAGGCAACTGATCCATAAGTCAGTTGAGGCCTAGCAACGGCTTTGATTATCTTCAATTTTGTCTCTTTCGACATGTGGCTTCTTCTTCCTATCAGAGGATAGAGTCTATTCATCGCTGCTTTCGTTTTGTCGATTGCTTGTTTGATATGACTTTTCCAAGTAAGTCCTTTGTCAAGTGTTATTCCTAAATATTTGGCTTCATTTTTCCAGTCGATTTCTTCGCCGTCAACATCCAGTTTCGTTGTGGGTCGCAGTCTTCTCTTCTGTAGTAATATTGCTTGGCTCTTTTGTCCATTGAGCTTGATTTTCCACTTTATGCACCAGTCATTTGTTTCGTCAATCGACTCTTGTAGAACTCGTTCTATTATTTCAGGATTTCGGTGTCGAGTTGCTATGCCTGTGTCGTCAGCATATAACGTTAGCATGGTTCTTGGATTTTTCGGAATATCGTGGATGTATATGTTGTACAGAAGTGGCCCAAGTACTGATCCTTGGGGTACTCCAGCCTCTATATCTCTTGTTGAGGAGCATTCTCCTCCCACTTTCACGTAAAATCTTCTATTTTTGAGATAATTCCGTATCAACTTGCATATTTTGATCGAATATCCAGCACATCTCATCTTATATATTAATCCTTCATGCCATACTATGTCGAATGCTCTGGCGACGTCTAGTAAAACATGACCTGTAGCTTGTTTATTTTGGAATCCCTCTGTTATGTACTCTGTGAGCCTTAATAATTGTTGTTCTGTTGAATGCTCTCTTCTGAATCCGAACTGTTCTGGTGGAATTAGTTTCAGATTTTCGGTTTCCTCATTTAGCCTCGTGGCGATAATTCTTTCTACTACTTTTCCTAAAGCCGACAGTAGACTTATCGGTCTGTAGTTTTGTGGAAACTTCTTCTCTTTGAATGGTTTATTGAATACTATGACTTCTGCTGTTTTCCATTTTTCTGGGTAGTGTTCTGTCCTCATAATTCGATTCGCGATATTAGTTAGAGCGGCTATACCTTTTCTAGGTAATTTCTTTAACATAACATTCGTTATTTTATCGCTTCCGGGAGCTTTCCTCTTCTTCAAACTTCTAATTATTTCCCTGATTTCATTTGGCGATGTTGGCTTGTCTATTTCAGCAGTCGCTGGTAATTCATCCATTTCTTCATCATTTTCTTCAACTAGTTCTTCCAAATCCTCATTATCGTCGTCTATCCTGTAATTTATTCTCGATTCTCGTTCGATCGAGTCCGCCAATGCATCTGCCAAAGTGTTTCTTTTGACCTCAAGAATCTACTGCTGAAATATTTTTACAGGTTAAAGACTCACCCCCTAAGTATATCTGTAATGTGTAGATGGCGCGAGTTAAACAAATAACTTGAGAGACAGAAGAAGAAGAACGCGTTATGTTCCAAGGTTATGTTATGATTACCTAGGTAATCATTCAACTTTTATGTGATCAACATCAGGCGCTCAGAGTCTCTGATCGATAATAAGAGTTTATATAAAAGTAATGAGTTATATTTGTACTTCTTTATGTTCCCATTGATATTATCTAACATTTTATCAGAAAATATTTTATTTTATTTACTATTCACCCGTTCTTTTATGGTTGTCCGAAAGACCAAAATTTGATTTTCAATAGTAGGACATATTGTCCCTGTGCAACGGTGCTGCAATAAAACTTTGTATCACGAAAATGGTTATTTGTGCAAGCAGTTGGGAAAAGCATTATTTTTCGTAATGAGCGAAATAAGAAAAATAGTTTTTGCCAACGAGTTCCACACAATATTTTTTCTAATTTTGAATAGGATGTTGCTATGAATTCAAATTAAAATTACCGAAAACGCCTTTAAATGCTTCTCTCGGAGATTTCCTTAAAATGGTCTAGTGACGGAAATTATTCAATTTTTTACTCCGTTACTATGAAAGCAAGTATCGTTTCATCATCAGTTACAAAATATTTTACTTTGCGTAACTGGTTGCGAAACGTACAACGTTTCAAAACGTCAAAAAGATTCAAAAAGTGTAACTTTATATGTCAAAATTAGAATAAAATTACTTGCGGAATTGATGATGCAATGTATAGACTGAATAATTTGTATGGATAATCGAGTAAATGCAGTTCTTATATTTGCATTAAACGGTTTATGAATTTCATGCGTTTTAATTTTGTCCCTTCAATTATCTACGCCGTGTAGGTCCACCGGACAACCATAAATTAGTCATGAAATCTAAATATCGTTGGCTTAGTAAGATACTTGAAAACAAGCTGAAATTTTCTAAAATCAGATAGACGAGGCGCCATTTTGATTATGCAAAACTCGCGGCGTCAATGGGTAGAGTATTTTTGGAGAGTTTGGGTGGTTTTATTGTCTGTCCATCTGGCACAAATACTTGAGTACTTAACATATTAGAATAAATTAAATTGTACCATATGCTACTTTGTATATATTTTACCGTAAGGGTTGAGTAAAATGAAAAATATTTTAATATTTTCTATATATACGGCTTGAATCTATAGATGAGTCTTTCGGACAACCAGTCCCTTGGACAACTGAAGTGGTTATCCGTAGGAGATTTTTACGCGGGAAATATGAACATTCTAATGCTTGACACCCTAATGGGGAATTCTCCTCAATTTGGGTTATCACTGCATATGCAAGTTTAAGCTGAATAATTATGAGTTACATTCATGATTTTTTCAAATTCACCGCGGAAACTATTCAAAATCATCCTTCAAATATGGGGTTTTAAAATTTAAAGCGCTTTGTGCGGAGCTTACGATTCGCCAACAACGCATACAAGACAATGTCCGATCAGCTTGTTTATAAAATAACAGCTGTTGATCTACAGGGCCTACTTACTGACGAGCTTCAACTGCAACCGGCCATAAAAATCCCATAAAATTTTACGACCTTCCTCGTTCGTCGCAGACTTCATAGACAGCCATCTTTGTCTATCTCATCAAGATAATGTATTTGTTGTCCTTTATTATCAAGGCATATTTCAGTCGATATTGCCAACTTGTGCAATCCACATGAAACGCTTAAAATTTTAAATACCCATTTTTATTTTTCATTTTTAAGTGCTTAAAATAATTTTTTTTGGGAAACGGTTGAAATGGATATTTCAAAATGTGACTTCTCAAAGATATTTCATAAAAAAAACATCATTTTCGTCAGAAGGAGTATTCCCTATTCCAACAGTTGACATCCTGTCTTAAGACTTAGGACCTTTCGCTTTGAAATTATTATTTTGTAAGGTCGTTTATTATTATAAACGTTGAAACGTTTTCGTTGTCCGGTGTGCCGTATCATTTAAACTGCTGCTACTGATACCTACTTTATTGAATTTGGTTCATTAAGTGCCTTCTTTAAGATGGCTGGTTGTAATATTTCCATTGGATAACCAGATATGTCTATGGAACAACTAAGTTGTCGCTAAATTAAAAACACATATAATCAGAAAAGCATCTTGCCCGCATTCAACTGCCGAAAATTTTTAGGAAAATAACTATTTTTCGATCTCATCTACATGTTTTTGGAGTTCGTAGAAAAACACCCTGTTTACTCAATATTCACTACATTTTTACAGGAAACCTAACGGAATCGTGCCAAACCTAAGTGTACCTATGTGTCATATTTCTGGCAATTATCTAATCCAATATTCGTATTTTTTTTTCTCCCGAATAACATTCCTCCAAGGAAAAATATTTCTAAGGGCCCCGAGAACTCAATTGGGGGGTGGGCCCTTTGAGATTTTTTTCACTTTCTCACCGGGCCAGTGCGGCACTGTAAAAATCTTACCTTGTAGATTTCTAGTACGGTTTTGCTTTGCTTTGAGCTCAATGCATTTTTCAAATTTGATTCGAACATGTTAAAATTGTTAAAACCTGCAGGAGCTTTAAAAAAAGAACTAAATTGTACCTTGTAGCTTCGAAACTAAGAGTAATATGAAATTTTTACCTCACAATTGGGAATATTTACTGTAATGAATGTGAAGAATTTTTAAACACCCTGTTTATAATTTGTTCATTCAAAATATTGAAGATCATATTTTCAAATATTCAGGTTCGTTGAGGCCTCTACCTTTTTTGGGGGTTACTATAGGGAAAAATTTTATTTGATATTTCTTATCGATCTGTATAATACCTATACTCTGAAATTTTGACCACCCATATTTTTCAGAATCAACTTCTATACAATACTGACCAAAACTCAAGATAATACTGTATGAAATTGAATAGGTGCCTATCTGAGAACCGATACTAAATTACATAGATAACCTACTGAATAGCGCCTGTCTGAACCAAGTAACGGCGGGTACCTCAGAAGATCCTAAAGCATCGCCCATTCCTAGGACTATGTGGAAAACATTCGAACATGAGCCAAATATTCGAACGGCAACGATTATTTCCCAAACTGTTCAATCCGTTCGGTGAAGAATTTCAACAGCGTGTTATTTCAATTACATGGCGAATAATGAGGTGATTAATCAGTGTGGTTCCGTTTAATTGGACCATAGTTCACCTCCATTGATACAAGTCCATCGTAAGGCTATTGTTTTACTGCTGATAAAAACTGCCTAATCAAGATTCAGGTAGCGTGTTCATTTGTATCAGAGTCTTCCGAAGCATTTCGAGTGCCACCTTAATTACAACATATTTCAACCTTTTCGGAACGTTTGCTCAGTCCAAAAATAGTAATTTTCTTCTTACTAGGGTTGGAAGGGCGTGAATGCGTAGATGAATACTTATAGATGGTTTAAAGCTGATCGAAATAGCTAATTTAATCTGATAGTTTAAAGACCTCGAGATAACCAAATACTGAATACTGTTATTCCTTCACTTTGAATATGAACTGAAATGAAAGAAAATAATAATTGTACGTAGTGGATAATTTTTATTTCACCAGTGGCTAATTTTCATTTTACCAGTGGCTCTACATGATTCTCCCAAAGGTATCTTCAGAAGACTGACAAATAACCTCAAAAAGTATAGGTTCAATCAGTAATATAATTTTCAAACATATTCATAATCATTTAGGTTGGAGAAGAAGGGATTAAATCTTTCCAATCAACGACTTCATAATTTCCAAAAAAACAATAAAGGATATTCAGATCACGGAAGAACAGCTACCACCCGCTACCACAAGCTACCACGTATTACAGATATCACCAAAATTGACTTGACAACTTTCCAGATGTCATGGGTGTCTATATTCGTGGATCACAAATGCGCTCGAAAATAGGATGATAGCTTATATTATTAGATGTGATTCAATTTGGGCCTTCAAGCTTTTGACTGGGCTGTTTTTTAGGTTTTTTGTCATCTCATTTATCTCAATTAGGTCAAATTTATTACCTTCATCCAGACGGTGGATAAGTGTAACTTTCTAAATAGGAACTATCAAAACTATGCTGGTTATGATTTTCAACTTTGGTCCGAAGGAGCTTTTGTCTATACTGTCTTAACTAATTTTCTCATTCATCCCTCATAGCTAGAGAAGGGTGAAAAACCATTTTTGAATTCCTACCATAACTTTTCACAGGCTTCGAATATCATCGTTAGAAATTATCCACTGACAAGACAATATCATTTGAAAACTTTATTGTTTCCTGAACTTTTATCGTACACATGATATAGTATTTCCGTAAAAAGTAAAATACATATATCCTTTGCTCCAACGAAGCAACCAATAGCCGCCATGATCTTCTTTTGTTGCTTAGGATCGACGTTTTGTAATTTTGAATGTCAGTTTGCTCAACACCACAGTATTACCGATTAATTCGTTGTGTGCACTTGATTTGTGCACAAATTATGGCAAAAACATTCTCAAATAAGGAATATGCCGATGAGATGTTCAAAAATAGACCAAAAGTTGTAATATATTCATTTAAGGACCGTTAAAAGACAATGAAGTTTTCGGGAAAAATCTTATTTCCAATAGATATTTTTTGATAAGCCTGAATGAAAAGTTATAGTGGACAATAAAAAAGGGTTGCTGATTTCGCCCCTCCGTGGAAATGCAGAATTTGTGAAAAATTGAGTTCTAGGTGCATCTCTAGTTGTAAAATACTATTTCAAAATTTCATTTGTTCATCTTTGTCGCTCTGAAACATCCATAAGCAATACGTAATCTATGATGAAATGTAACTCTTCAACGAAACGATTTCGCGTAATACTCCATACTCCATATGAACTTTTCTTCTTATTTTGAAGTAGGTATGTATGGCTACTGAACGTGTATCCGAATTTGGAGGTTTATTGTGTCCCCCATCAGAGCTGTTCTCAGAACTGCGCCATCTACAGCTCGCCTCCTAGTTCCAGAGTTCCAATTATCTTCAGTACCTGAGAGGGATTCAAGGAGGATAGGTCCTCATTCCTCCTGTTCTTTCCTCGTCCAAGACATTCCTTGCGCAGGCTTGCATTGGCAAAGCATTCTGTAGCCAGGTGAATAGGAGGTTCCTCTTCTTTCCCACAGAATCTATACTCGTCAGTATCTGATATGCCCATTCTCAGCATATGCTTCATAAAGGGACAATGTCCTGTAAGAATGACGGTATGGAGGCGTAACTTATTCTTACTCAGAAACAAATAGTTCTTGGATCTTACAGTTCTAAAACTCCGAAGGAACTTTTTGGAATGATCCATTCTTGAAAGATTCCTCCAGAGTATTTCCCTTCTGGTTTCTTTCTTGTCCAGAAACTCTTTCTTATAGGTGCATTTTCCTATGATATAGAGTCTTTCTGTTGCTCTTTCTGACGAACACCTACTCCTACTCCTTGTGCCGCATATTTCGCATGGTGAGGGGTACTCCTCTCTGTCGACTTGTGGTCGAACAATGGGCGACAAGGCCTCAGTTCAGCATGGTAGAAGAGAAATAGAAGACCTAGACCTGAAGCACACGGTACTCCGCCGTCAAGTGCCACTGGCACCACGAAAATATCTAAAACTAGAGACGGCAATTCTTTGAATTGTGAATTAATGCGTGCTAGTCATGAATCAGAAGTGAGTGAGGCTTGGTTCAGTCTTGGTGTGACAGGTGGCAAGTCGTGGTGAGGACTGAAAAATATCCCTCATGCTGGGCCCCCAATTTCGCTTAAAGACACCATCCTCCGGTTGAGATGTGTAACACTGTACTGTACTATGAGGGACAATAATCTCGTAACCGGTCTAAAGTTTGCGTTCATATGTTTTGGCCTATCTGGGAATTCCTGCGCTGTTTTTTTTTTTTTTTTTTTTTTTTTTTTTTTTGGTGTAGCAGGGGGAAAATCTGCAAACAGACGAACACACCCTCTCCTGAGGGGGAACAGTGTGGGGATTCTCACTCTATGAGCTCAAGACCCACTAAAAACCCTTAACTGCTTCTTCATAGGTTCCGGGCATTTTGCCTATTAACCAGTTGACTCTTATGGTTTCTGGACTCTCACACGATCGTAGTCGTGTTGATATTTGTATGCTGCCTATAGCTTTTATAGGTTAAGCTCTTCTTTGGTTACATTTAAATCCTTAACTGATCTCTCGGTCTTCGGTGGTAGGTTCTTGACCTTCTAGCTTCTTCTGTTGGGTCGTAGTCGACTAATCTTCGTAGTTCCTCATTTGGATGTTGTTTGGCTTTGTCGAATATCCTTTCCGCCTTTCTCTTCATAAATTCTGTAACTGGTTCCCATTCCAAGTCCTTGTAGATTTGTTTGTTCCTAACAAACCAGGGTACGTCCATCGCCATTCTAAGGAGTTTATTCTCAGTGGCCTGTATTCTCTTGATGTGGGTCTTGGCTGCGAAGCCCCATGCTGCCGATCCATATGTGAGTTGTGGTCGCGCAATAGTTTTAATCATCGTCAACTTGATGTTCTTATTCATATGACTTCTTCTGCCTATGAGTGGATAAAGTTTACTCATTGCGGCTTTTGTTTTATCAACAGCACATTTGATGTGGTTTTTCCATGTAAGTCCTCTGTCAAGCGTCACTCCTAGGTATGTTGCTTCATTTTTCCATTCAACCTCTTGTCCATCAACTTCAAGGTTTTCTTCCATCCTCAATCTTCTCTTTTGCAGTAATATTGCTTGAGTCTTTCTTCCATTGATTTGGATTTTCCATTTGATGCACCATTTGAGTAATTCATCTATGGCTTCCTGCAGTCTCCGGTGTATGATCTCTGGGCGTCGATGTCTGAACGCTATTCCTGTGTCATCTGCGTACAAGGTGAGCATATTCCTAGCATTCTTCGGGATATCATAAACGTATATTACGTAAAGTAGAGGTCCAAGTACCGATCCTTGAGGCACTCCCGCTTCCAATTGTCTGGTTTGAGAGGTTGCTCCATCTATCTTCACATAAAAGTTTCTATTCCTCAGATAGTTCCTTATAATCTTGCATAGCTTGGTCGAATATCCTGCTTTTTTCATCTTGTAGATTAGGCCTTCATGCCATACTCTATCAAAAGCTCTCTCGATATCCATCAGAACTAATCCTGTGGCCTGTTTTGTCTGCATTCCTTCGGTGACGTATTCTATGAGCCGTAGTAATTGGAGTTCAGTCGAGTGTTCTCGTCTAAATCCAAATTGTTCGGGTGGGATTATCTTCAACATTTCTGTTTCCTCATTTAGCCTTTTGGCGATAACCCTCTCGACGACTTTTCCTAGTGCTGATAGTAGGCTGATCGGTCTATAATTTTGAGGAAATTTCCGTTCCTTTCCTGGCTTGTTGAAAACTATCATTTCTGCAGTTTTCCATCTCTTTGGGTAGTATTCGGTCCTCATCACTCCGTTTGTTATATTCGTCAAGGCTGCTATTCCTTTTCTAGGCAATTTCTTCAACATATAATTCGTTATCCTATCTTCTCCCGGTGCTTTCCGGTTTTTCAGTTTCATTAAGATCTCTTTGATTTCTGTTGGTGAAGCCGGTTTTGGAATGATTTCGGCTTCCGGTGGTTCCATCATCAGTTCTTCGTTTGCCTCCACTTCTTCTTCTAGATCTTCATTGTCATCATCATTTCTGTAGTTTATTCTGGCTTCTCTCTCAATTGTGTCGGCAAGTGCTTCGGCTTTTTCAAGTCTCGTATATACCATTCCGTTTGCTCCATGCAGTGGAGGTATAACTGTCTGTTCTCGTCGTAAGCGTTTTTGCATTTTCCAAGCCGAGTGATCTAATGTATTCAGTTCCCTTAATCTCTGGTGCCATCTGTTATTACGCAGTTCTGTTAAAGCATTTTTCAATATCTGACTATGCTTATTCAGTTTCTTCTTGTCTTCATCTCTTTTTGTTGTTCTGTAGATTTTCCTGAATCTTCTGTTCTTTTTTATAAGTTCTTTTATTTCCCTTGGCGTATCTCCATGTGAATGTTTCGGAATTGGTTTCCTTATTCTCTTGGTGCTTTCTTCATAGGCTTCTTTTATATGATTTTCCAATTTTTCAACTGCTTCATCTAATTCATCCTGGGTGTTTATTTGGGGAATTTCCCTGATTTTCTCCTGAAGTAAATTCTTATATTTCTCCCAGTCTGTGCGATCCTTGGTTTGTGTCTCTTCTTCGTTTCTTGGGCCATGTCCCACTATGAATTCTATGGGATTGTGGTCTGAAGTTCCGTCTTCTATTGTATCAATGCTGATTTCTTCAGTGATGTCTTTCATTACGACAATGTCCAGTACATCGGGTAGTCCATTTACTCTTGGTATGTAGGTCGGTATATCAGGTCCTATCACAACTGCATTAAGTTTTTCAGCATAAATCTTCAGTCTTCTCCCGTTTGTATTTTCCACCCTACTGTTCCATTCCTGCGATTTGCAGTTAAGATCACCAATTATGATTTTCGGGTGTCTTCCTTCTAGTAGCATTTTTAGATCCTCTTCCAGCATGTCCTTATCCGGTGATTTATAAGTTGAAATAATCTTCACTTGCCCTCGATTAGTATTCACAATAATCGATATTGCTTCTACTTCTTGTCCATTGAATATTTGGTCGAAATGGTGATCCATATTCCTTCTAGCCAGTATAGCAACGCCACCTGTGCTGTTAGGTCTATCATTTCTGTAAATATTGTAATTGGGAAATGCTATCCGAACGTTGGGGTTAAGTCTCGTTTCTTGGAGAGCTATGACATCCGGTCTCTTCTCTTCAATCAGTTCTTCGAATTCTGATCTGCGGGCTCTCAATCCTTCGACGTTCCAAGAGACGATTATGAGATTGTTCTTTATCGTCGTGTCAGCCATTAAATATTCTTAATAATTTGCTGCATCTTCTTCTCAATCTCTTTCTCCAGATTCTGCATCATCGTGCTGAGGAGGTTTTTCGTGAACTTATCCAGTTCCTCAGTGATTCCAGAAATTCCTTTTCTGGTTTCGGCTTTTTTGACGGTTTTTGCCTTTTCCGTCTTTTTCTCTGGTTTCTTCGTCTCTTTGACTGCTTTGGTTGCAGTTTCCTGGGGTTTCTTCACTTCCGAAGAGTTTGGGGATGGCCTCGGTGTATTTTGTGTTGGCCTCGAGCTGGTCTGGTTTGATCTTGGCGATCTCTTGGTCTTTTTAGTGACCAATTTCCATTCGCTACATCCCTTGTAGCTGGCTGGATGTCCTTGCTCTCCACAGAGAACACAAGAGGCATTTCGCTCCTCGTTCTCCCTGGTAAGCGTACACTCCTTGGAGCTGTGATTACCGGAGCATTTCACGCACCTCCATGGAAAAGTGCACTTACTTTGGGCATGTCCATATCGCTGACAGCGGTAACATTGTCCAGGCCCGGTCGTCCTTCTCTTAGGTTCAACAACACAATTCATGTTGTAGAGCCTTCTCACCTCGAAGATACCCTTATTCTGGGTTTTAACCAGCAATAAGGGCATCGGATTTTTTGTTTTATTTGAGGTCATCCTTATGACCTCAGCATCGGCGATCCCTTGATCCTTGAGGTCGTCAAGGATCGTCGGGATATCTGCATCCAGCGGTAGGTATCTCACTACCGCGTATATTTTCTTTTCTTCCTCCCGTTGAAGAGTGTAAAACTCCCTACTTATTTTATGAAGGAAGTCCGTCATCCTTCTATGATCATCGGCGCTTTGTGGGACGATTCTTATACCGTCCTTTACTGTCGTCGCTCTTTGGTATTTAATACCGTTTCGCATTAACGCGTTCGAGATTGACGTCCATTCGGACGTACCTCTCAGGGTGACAGGGGGGATTTTTTCTTTTCTCTCCACTGGAGTGGTTTTCTCTTGGTCTGGGGTTTCCAAGACTCTTTTCTTGTTTTTATCTTCATTTGACGAGGAGCTATCCTTTCTCACTCTTTTCGCGGGTGGGGAAATTTTGGTTTGAGGGGTTTTGACCACCTCCATCTTCTGTTTTCGAACCGGTAAGTTCACTTCTTGGACATTTTTCAAAATAATGTTCTTCTTGAGTGCTTTGGAGTAACTTTCCTTATTTCCCTCCTGCAACTCGAGCCTCTCCCTGAGATTTTTAATCTCAGCAACTAAGCTAGATACGCATCTATCTAACTCATTCACCCTCGCTTTCAAACTTGCGTTCTCCTCTCTCAAAATATCGTGTTCGGACACGACATTAGCGATTTCTGGCGCGTCTTCTTCCATTACGGAATCGCAGTCCGAATGGTCAGACATTTTAAAATCTAATTAATAATTACTATGCTACTCAAAGCAATTTGAAATAAAATTTTTCAAGACAAAAAAGAAAAATATATCTCATGCATAAAAACAAAACGACTCATAAAAAATTCTCTACGCTATGAGAAAAATCGGAAAAAAGATACGAAAAATAAGCTCACCTGATGTTTTCTGCAGTACCAACGAAAAACAAATTCTGGACACTTAGGAAGAACACCAACTTTGAAAATTTTAACGAATTAAAATTCCGATAACAAATATAGAACCTACAAAAACTCCACAGACGGAATCAAATATTCCGTAGCTTTGTTAGTGGGCACTTTCACCTCCGCTTTCACTTTTACGGCACTGTGACTTTCTCGTCCGCTTTCTCTTTTATAGCACTAGGAGCACTGTAGCACGTCTTCTCCTGTCAAGAGATTGACTCGGAATGACCTGCGCTGATTCATGACTAGCACGCATTAATGGGACGACAATTCTTTGAATTGTTGACTCCAATCCAATCCAATCTTTTTAGAAGAAAAATGAAGGGATCCCTTCAAATGCACACAGACAAATAATTTGCCCGCATTATTCTGAAATATTAATGAAAAAAATTTTACTACATTTGATTCGACTTAATCTGCTTCTTTCAAAAGCGGGGGCATCTTATCAGTTTCGGAAAAAATAATCACCTATGGAGCTCTTCAGTTGAGTCATTACCCCACCGTCAGTATGCATGCGACGAATTTAATGTTCCCGAAGACTCAAAAATCTAAAAAAAAGCAATCGTTATATTTTCGTCAGGTGAATTAACAGATCATTTTGGGAATTTTTTCACTTTAGTTTTCGACTTGAACGAATATTCGCCGAAAATTTCATCAGATGAACGCTGTCCGATCTCAACACAAATTGATTCAAGACGATGATTAAGTGCTCAGAAGGAGAACGGAAATTAAAAACCACTCTTGAGCGGGCAAGGGGACCTTCATTCGCATATCAGAAAATAAATTTCAGCATCAATAATCATAACTGGATGCCGTCATCCGAGCTCAACAAGCAGATAACTTCCCCGGAGTGGAAAATAATTATCAAAAGGTCCTCTCACCGCCGGCTTTTTCACCAAATTGAATTAGATTCGAATTAACCGCAATTAGAGCGAGATAAACCGTAGGATGGAGTAAAAACCTGAGATGTAATTGCTTTTTCTGTTTCAGGCGCAGTCGACAATCGCCAAAGTTTCATACAACCCTTAGGCTACTAATGCGCGAATGCGGTGTACTAGTTTTCAGCATTACGTGTTCTACACTGTCGCTGTGTCCTTTTTTTTATCGGAAAAAGTCGCCGGATCGACTCGATAAGGCACTTTATGGGAGTTTCAGGAGGATGCGATAAGGGAAAAAATGAAATAAGCGTTATGATCTACGAGAAATTCAATTTAAACTTTTTTCTGCCAGAATGGTAACTAAAAATATTTTGAGATATAAGGGAATTGAATGAAAATATTATACAGCGTGTCCCGGAGTTTAGTTTAAAGTATTTCATGGTACGTTCACGTCAAAATAAAGACCGAACCCTGTAGGAACCTATATACAGACAGGATTTGTCTTCAAAGAGGCTGTTGAAGTGTCAAGAAAAAACGTATCCACTTTCCTATTTTGAATTGAATATTCGATTTTTCAATACATACTCTTATTGAAATTTTCATCTTCGAATTGGAAAAAACATCACATATTCTAAAAAATATACAGGGGTGTTACCAAATAAGTGTGTCTTCCGTGTAAATTAAATCTCCCGGACTATTTCTTGTAGAGTTACATGCAACATCATTGGCAGTGCTGGACAGCTGCAGGAGTGGCATCTTGTGGGCATGTTCTACCATTAAAAAGGCTACATCTGGATATGCTCTCATTAATAATTTTTTATTGAACTTTAATATTGAACAAAATTTCTCAATTAAAAAATGTGTTGAAAAAATCGAATAATTGCAAATCCTTTTTGACTTCTGGTGTTATAGCTGTGAAAGCAATAGTAGCTATCAAGTCGCATTGACTTCTCTTGCAGCCTCCTTATATATAGAACTACCCATAATATACCATTTCTTCAACTTTTCAGCATTTGAAAAAATAATAATATTTTTTTCTCCTTTTTGACACAATGTTAATTTTCGAGGAAAGGCCTGAAAGCATTAGTTTACATGAAAGGCCCCCGTACTTATTTGGAATTTTGAAATTTGGAATCCTTCACATTCAGCAAATTTTACACCAACTGTGTGTTTTATGTCAATATCTTTCTTGAAACTTGTCATGGGGTTTCTCCTTCAACATCTGAAACACAAAGAAATAGAATAAAAAATTGTCTGTAAATAATGCTTCTTCTGCTTCAAAGTTATACATACTACTACACTAGCAGCAGTTTTCAATGCGGAAAAATGTTGTCAAAAAATACGAGAATTATTGAAACATTATTAATTATAAGAAGTTATTTATGAATACCAACAAGTGTGACGATCGTTTGGACTACTAAATGGGGAACGTTCCACCAAAGAAGAGCAGATGCTGATCATGGTTTCGGTCCTATTTGACCTCGTCAGAGCAACACTGTTCCTTCTCCGATGGAAAACTCTGGAATTGACGGACCCTAATTAAATACTGGTTGTACCTTCTGAGTAATATCGAGTACCTAATACTCGAGCGCCATCCAGTTATAATACTAAGAAGCTTCAACCAGTATTTAATCAGTATTAATTAATTGGGGTCCATCAGTTCCAAGGAGTGAAGATCTTACTTAGGTAATGAGATAATTGTTGAAAGAACAAAAACACTGAATTCGAGGTACTGAAGAAAAGATTGGTACTGAAGAAAAGATTTTAATCTTTTCCAAGAAATACAATTATCCACCTGATATTATTCTTTCAACAAAACTAACATTGCTTTCTCCAACATACGAATTTATATCAATTCAAGTACCTTTTTCAAGATGACGGCGAAATGGTGAAGAGTTGAAAAATAAAATGTAGTCTGAAGCCTTCCATAGGAAGTCCTCTTTCCCGAGAAAATCGGTTCAGCTAATCCGAAGATTAACCTTGACAAACGGACAGACAAACAAAAATTATAAAATGAAATATGGGATAACTTGATAGTTAATCCAAAAACGCAAAAAAATTATAGACCCTAAAATTTTATTTCATAGTGTAGATTTGATTGACAATCGCCAAGTTTCAGGAACGCAAATTTAGATTTAATGCTCCATCAAAATTTTAATACTCCATTATTTCCTTCAAAAGTTTTAAATTTTAATGGGGCATTAAATCTACATGGACGTTCCTGCAACTTGGCCTTTGGAATTGATTCCAATAAAAATTAACGAAACCGTTAAGTGATAGAGATGTGGAATAGGAAACGGAATAAACAGTTCTTTTTCAGACCTTTTTAAAAACTTGTTTTGAGTCCCCCAAAAAAATGGATTCAAATAGAATAATAAGTTGTGTAAATCTTAGCTTTGAGTGAATATTATTTTATACTAGCTGAATGATATCAGAATTGTATTCAGGCCTATCAATGAGTTCCATTTGTTCAAAATAAATAATAACAAATAAATAGAATCAGATTGATCTTCTGCACAATCAAGATGTAGGTATAAGAATATCATTTCGAACATCGATTTATTCCAAGATTTTCATTGCAGAAACTAAGTTATTTTTAGATTACATCTCTTCTTGCCTTCAACATAACTCATATCAACAAATCGAACTGATTCGTCTTCAACTTCATCAAACACGCGTGTTTGGAGAAAAGGGCGCGCCCTTTTCTCCAAATATCATTATCATCCGTGAGAAAACAACTGAGAATCCTTGAGGAACAATAAGGCTATGGAATAGAATCCTCGAGTCAATTCACTGCCATTAATTGAAGATCCCAAGTATGCTGAAAATTCGCACAATACAAATTCGTAGTCCTCATGCTTTCTGCTCCCTTATTCTCCTCCACTCCGAACCGAATTGTGTGACCCCAATCGCGTTTTTTGTTACAGACAAACCGCCAAAATGAAGATGAGCAAAGTTGGTAACCAAACAAATTCTCAGGACCCTCAAGCTGTGAATTCGCGCGTTTTTGTCGGCAACCTCAACACATTCCAGTGCTCGAAGACCGACGTCGAGAGGATGTTCCAGAGATACGGACGGTTAGCTGGTAAGTTTGAAACAAATTTTCAGGACGTGTGCGATTTGAATATCCTGACTTTTACTTCTTTAGAAGTTGTTGCATAGTATGGTATTCAAAAGATTTGTAAGGCTTTTTCAACTGACTTTATTCATCGACTCCAACGGTAACTTTTACAATGTCGTGTGTGGCTGGCGGTCTCCAGTCACTGGACCTGTCAGGTCATGCGCACACAGACCAATCATAGAATATTATGTTATTGAGAATACATAGAATATTATGTTATTGAGTATATTACAATTAGTTATGCATCATCTCCTTCCTCTTAAAAATACATGATGCTACAAGCTACTAGCAATGATACATAACAGAATCTATTCTTTTTTTTTTTTTTTTTTTTTTTTTTTTTTTTTTTTTTTTTTTTTTTTTTTTTTTTTTTTTTTTTTTTTTTTTACCTATGCCCTGACCTAATTTAAATCTTAACCTAAATCTTAATCTAAAATTTTCTCATTCTCATTTTCTCTTTCACTTCTTCACACATTTCAGTTTATTTGAATCAATTGAACATACCATTTTCAATTGATTCATTTGTCTATTTCTATCACTGTCTCTATCATCACTTTTCAGTTTATTTGAATCAATTGAACATACCATTTTCAATTGATTCGTGCTTTTGTATTCTTTACCACATCTCAATCTATGGGAATAATCGAACATACTATCATTTACAATTGATTCATTCTTCACATTTTCCTGTGCGTGAATAACCTCATAATGACTATCAGTATTTTTAGGGGTGATATCCTCATCAACTTCAAGATATGTTTCTTTATACAGTTTTATCTGTGAACTGTTGCGTCTATAGATTTTACCATTATCTGCCCTAATAATGAATGAGCGAGGTGTACTCCCCATCTTGACAATGAAACCTTTTATCCAACTATTATCTTTACGAAAGATAATGCGATTTCCTTCTTCTAAATCAGGTTTTATTCTACTGCTACGATTATAAAATTTTGTATAGTTACTAACTTTCTTTTGAAATTGTTTTTCTACTTGAGCGTTCAATTTAGGTTTCAACAATTTTTCAGCAATGGGCAATTTGGTTCGAGAAATTCGACTTTGCAATAGTTGTGATGGAGAAAATTTCAAATCTTTTACAGGTGCGTTTCGATATTCTAGAAGACCTATATAAATATCAGTATGATCCCGAGACTTCTTAAGAATATTTTTACAAATATGCACCGCTTTTTCAGCTAGTCCATGTCCTCTTGGATAATGAGGGCTCGAAGTAACAATTGCAAAATTGAACTCAGATGCAAACTTTCTACATTCATATGAACCGAATGGTACATTATCACTTATTACTATTTTAGGTATGCCAAATCTTGAGAATATCTGCAACCATGCATTAATAATTTCTTTAGATGACTTATTTTTCAGAGTAATCAATTCAATCCATTTAGAATAAATATCTATTAAAACTAAATAATTTTTTGCATTGTATTCCAAAATGTCACATGAAACCTCATTAAAAGGAATATTTGGCAAATCAGTTTTGATCATCGGTTCTTTACAAAGTCTAGATTGATTGAGTTGACAGATCTCACATTTACTAACATAATTCTCAATATGTAAGTCCATATTTGGCCAATACAATAATTGTTTAGCCCTGAATTTGGATTTCTGTATGCCCAAATGAGATTCATGTAGAAGTTCTAACATCTGTGTTCTTAAATTGCTTGGAACTATGATACGATCATTCATATACAAAATACCATCATCCAATGTGATATCATTTCGAAATTGATAATAAAATTTGATTTCATCCTTGACTTTTGTTTTATGTGAAGGCCAACCATTCTTACAAGCATCGATTAAATGTTTCAATACTGCATCTTCTCTAGTTTCTTTTTGGAACTCTTTAATTCTCTCATCACTGACATTAATAGTATGAATAACTTCACTCAAAGTTTTTTCTTCATCACCCTTGTTTTCAAGAAAATGTCTAGATAAATAATCAGATAGATACATATATTTTCCCGGAACATATTCCAATTTTATATTATAATTTAGTAATTTTAATCTCATTCTCTGTAACTTTGCAGAGGGTATCTTATGAATTTCTTTTGACATTATAGATAAAAGTGGCTTGTGATCAGTTTTAATTTTGATATCTCTAGAATAAATGTAATTATGAAATTTATTGCAAGCGAAAACCAAGCCTAATAATTCCTTTTCTATCATTGAATACTGTTTTTCTGTGTCTGAGAGACTTCTAGAAGCAAATGCTACTGGTTTATTTTCTTGTATCAAACAACATCCCAATCCGTTTTGACTACTGTCGCTTTCGATGACGATTTCTTTTGATTCATCAAATGTTTGTAAGATTGGGGCCTCCAAAATACTTTTTTTAATTTTTTCAAATGTTTTAGTGTGCTCATCTGTCCACATAAATATTACATCCTTTTTAATCAACTGACGTAGAGGAGCTGTCAATTCGGACAAATTAATAATGTAGCTTCTCATGTAATTGATAAAACCAAGAACCTTCATCAGTTCCTTTTTACTACTAGGAATTTCCAATTTTTCCAAGGCTTTTAATCTGTCCGTATCTATTGCTCTTCCTTTTTCTGAAAAAATATGACCCAAATATTTAACTTCTTTTAACCTATACTGAAATTTTGATGGATTGAATTTTACATTGACTTCATTAGCACGCTCTAATACCTTCCGTAAATTTTCATCATGTTCCTCAAGTGTTTCACCCATAACCAACAGATCGTCTACATATATAAAAACTCCCGGTAAATCTCCAAAATTTTGATAAGTGTATCGCATAAAAACTTCGGGTGCAACAGATAGGCCATATGCTAATCTTTTAAAACAATATATTTGCCCTGAAGGGGTTGCAAAGCAAGTCAATAATTTACTTGAGTCATCTAGCTCAACATTCCAAAATCCCGAACTGAAATCCAATACCGAAAAATACTTCATTCCACATAATTTTTCCGAAATATCTTCTAAAGTAGGCATTACAAAAGGCTCTCTAATCAAATATTTATTTAATTCCAAGGGACTCAGACAAATTCTCAAATTGCCTTGTTTCTTTTCAATAATAACTATATTATTCAACCATTCAACAGGCTGATTCACTTTTTCAATAATATCTAATTTTTCTAATTCTTCCAAAGTTTCTGAAAATTGTTTTCTTAATTTCAAAGGAATTCTTCGTGGAGGATTCATAACAGCTTTATAATCATTTTTTAATTTCATCTTATATGGAACTCTGTATTTTCCGATACCTCTGAACGAACTACTATGTTTCTCTAGAAAAACTTCTCGGCTAATACCACTAACATTATTTTCAATACTTTCTACTTTCTTAATCAAATTCATTGTAACACAGGTTTCATTACCAAGTATTGGAATATAATTTTCACTTAAAATCAAGAACGGAAATACACCTCTCTCACCCTTATGTTCGCAGACTAAATCAATTATTCCTAGAGGTTTGATTCTCTGACCTCCATAAGCTTCTAATATTATTGAGGTAGGTTTTAACTTCTTACAAGACTCATCCATTTTTTTATAAATATTCAACGGTAAAATATTGCTGTCTGAACCACTATCTAACTTGAAGTCGACAAGAATACCACCAACTCTAATTCTCTCTGTCCAGCTTTTCCTAGATATAAAACTAATATTAGAAATAGTATTCACATAGAATGAGCTAGATTCATCACAATTATTATCAGGTTCAGAATTTATATCATTATCATTTTCAATAATAGCTCTGACTTTTCTAAATTTACATGCTTTAGCAAAATGATTCAATTTGTGACAATTATTACATTTTTTGTTATATGCTGGACATGCTTTAATTTTATGGTGAGATAAACATCGTGAGCATTTGTTTCTAGAATTAGAAGCATTTGAACTATGGTTTTTCGAAAAATGGTTTGTTGATGATTTGTACTTATCTTTTTTCACAAAATGAACATCAGTCACATTCGTTCCAACTTGTAATTTTTTCGTTTGTTCCTGTGTCACTTCCCACGATCTGCATAGGTCTGAAGCTTTGTCCAACTCCATGTTCCCAATCTGAAGAAGTTTTTCTTGTAGATTTTTGTCCCATACGCCTAGAACGATCCTGTCCCTGACCATCGACGCCTCTTGATTTCCAAATTCGCATGATTTAACCAACTTCTTGAGGTCCATGAGATAGTTATCGAAGGGCTCGCCATGTGCTTGATTTCTGGTATAGAATTTATATCTTTCAAATACAACATTTTGTTTCGGCGAACAATATTTATCGAAAGCTTGAATTATTTCCAAATACGTAGTTTCATCAGGGAGATTGAAGGTCAAATATAATTCCAAAGCATCTGATCCAATTGCGTTCAAGAACGTCGCCTTCTTAATTTTATCTTCTTTTACATCCAAATTCGCTGCCGTTGAGAATATTTCATAGTTTAGTCTAAATTTCTTCCAATTTGCATTGAGATTCCCACTCAATACCAGAGCCTCCACTGGTTTTATGTACTGCGCCATGCCGATCTCACTGTTCTTCCGGGTTACAGAAGTCTTAATTTCACGTTTTTCTTTGCGATCCTCTGGCATAAATAGTTCTTATTCACTACTTTCACGTAATTGTCAATTATAACCAATTTGTTATTAATATTTTTCAGTTTTTCACCGACTGCGCCATGTTGCATAGTATGGTATTCAAAAGATTTGTAAGGCTTTTTCAACTGACTTTATTCATCGACTCCAACGGTAACTTTTACAATGTCGTGTGTGGCTGGCGGTCTCCAGTCACTGGACCTGTCAGGTCATGCGCACACAGACCAATCATAGAATATTATGTTATTGAGAATACATAGAATATTATGTTATTGAGTATATTACAATTAGTTATGCATCAGAAGTTGTATTTGTTATATTAAAAAATATATGATTTCATATTGAATCAAGGGGAAGTAATACCTCAAGAATCTCTATTCAAAAACAGCATGCATTAGTTCTTAATTTACACGTTCAATTTTGTACGTGAAGCCTTCATTTCTTTTAAACTGAAGTTGAAGGACGTCTCTTTTTCTCCAATTTAGTTAATTCTTTATGAGAAAAAAAAGTTGAGCTCTAGTGTCTATAAAAATTGTTTTTGCAAACATTTTTCGATAGTTTTTCAACATATTTCGGTCAAAATAACGACGGGATGACATCGACGATTCAATTCTTCATGTATTTCAAACATTTTTATAGTGATATATACAAAAATTACGCTGAAATTCAGGAATAACTGAAAATTATTCAATATTCCTAATATTATCTCTCGCGTGGTAATTTCTACTTTTAAACTGACTCAGTTAGTAGTTCAGGCTATTGCTCAAAGATGTTTTTTTTTTATATATAGCAGGGGGAATCTGCGACTGTGAAAACACGGGGCTCTATCTCTCGCCCAGAGGAACCCATTTCTAGGGAACACTGTAGGGTTACTCACTCACCTGAGTTCGCGACCCACTAAACATAACCTGCTTTTCATTGGTTCCGGCCATTTGCCTATAAACCATTTATCCCTTGATCGGTTAATTAATTAATTAATTAATTAAAGAAAGAGCAGTTGATAAACTAGAAAAGAATATACTAGATGCCTACAAAAAGAGCACAAAGAAAATAACGAGACCAGCACCGATACATCCACACGGTGATACACCCAGAGAAATCAAAGATCTCATCAGGGAAAATCGGAGACTAAGAAAAACATACAGGCTCAACAAAACAGATATAAATAAGAGAAATCTAAACCGACACAGCCAAGTTCTAAAAAATGCCCTGAAGGACATGAGAACAAATAGATGGAACTAAATACTATCGATCATTCTGCATGGAAAATGCAAAAATGTCTGAGAAGAGAAAAGACTAAAATACCACCTCTTCACGGAGAAAGAGGAATGGCATATACGAATATCGATAAAGCAGAAGCACTGGCGCACTCGATAGAAAGAGAATCGAGAATAAATTACAGACCTGATGACGATAATGACGAGCTGGAAGATCTTGTAGAGAACAACGAAGAAGAAATGGACGAACCACCAGTAGACGACAAAATAGAAAAACCAACTTCTCCATTTGAAATAAAAGAGATAATCAGAAGCTTGAAAAATAGAAAAGCTCCCGGAAGTGATAAAATAACGAATGCTATGTTGAAGAAATTACCTAGAAAAGGTATAGCTGCTCTCACAAATATTGCAAACAGTATAATGAGGACTGAACACTATCCGGAAAAGTGGAAAACTGAAGAAGTCATAGTGTTCAACAAACCAGGCAAAGATAAAAAATTCCCCCAAAACTACAGGCCGATAAGTTTATTGTCCGCCCTAGGAAAAGTAGTAGAAAGGGTAATCGCTAGGAGGCTTACAGAAGAAACTGAAAATCTGAATCTCATTCCAGCAGAGCAATTCTGATTCAGAAGAGACCACTCAACTGAACAGCAATTACTGAGACTCACAGAATACATAACAGAAGGATTCCAAAATAAACAAGCAACAGGTCTTGTACTACTAGATGTCGCCAGAGCATTCGACAGAGTATGGCATGAAGGATTGATTTACAAAATGAGATATGCTGGATATTCACTGAAACTGTGCAAGTTGATTAGGAATTATTTGAGGAACAGAAGATTCTACGTGAAAGTGGAAGGAGAAAACTCCACAACCAGATATATGGAAGCAGGGGTGCCTCAAGGGTCAGTACTTGGGCCGTTACTGTATAACATATATATTCACGATATACCAGAATCTCCAAGGACTATGCTGACACTATATGCCGACGACACAGGAATCGCAATGCGACATCGCAAGCCAGAAATCATAGAAGGAATATTACAAGAAGTTATAGATGAAATAAATGACTGGTGTATTAAATGGAAAATAAAGCTCAACGGACAAAAGAGCCAAGCGATATTACTGCAGAAGAGGAGACTAAGAACTACAACAAATCTAGAGGTAGATGGAGAAGAAATCGAATGGAAAAACGAAGCGAAATATTTAGGTATCACCCTAGACAAAGGTCTAACATGGAGAAGCCATATCAAACAAGCCGTTGACAAAACCAAGGCAGCGATGAATATGCTCTACCCGCTGATAGGTAGAAAGAGCCACATGTCAAATGTGACAAAATTGAAAATAATCAAAGCCGTTGCTAGACCGCAACTGACTTATGGAACAGGTGCTTGGGGATTCGCGGCAAAGAGCCATATACAAAGAATTCAGGCAACAGAAAACAAGCTACTACGATGTGCCATAGATGCGCCTTGGTTTGTCAGGAACAAACAGATATATCGAGATTTGAAGTGGGAAACCATCACCGAATTTATGAAGAGGAAAGCTGAAAAGTTATTCGAAACAGCGAAGGAACATCCAAACGAAGAACTCAGGAGACTAGTGGACTACGATCCGGAGGAAGACAGAAGAAGAATGAGAATTTACAAAAGGAGACCGCGAGATCAATTGAGGAGAGATTAAAATGAGTACGAAAACTTATTAAAACTATACTAAGAAGAGATATCCGAAATGGACGAACATGAAAATCCTAGCACGACAATGTCAAAGAAGAAATTAACCGATTAAGGGATAAACGGTTTATAGGCAAATGCCCGGAACCAATAAAAAGCAGGTTAGGTTTAGTGGGTCGCGAACTCAGGAGAGTGAGTAACCCCACAGTGTTCCCTAGAAATGGGTTCCTCTGGGCGAGAGATAGAGCCCCGTGTTTTCACGGTCGCAGATTCCCCCTGCTATAAAAAAAAAAAAGGTTAATTTCTTCTTGCACATTGTCGTGCTAGGGTGTTCATGTTCGTCCATTTCGGATATCTCTTCTTAGTCTAGTTTTAATAAGTTTCCGTACTCATTTTAATCTCTCCTCAATTGATCTCGCGGTCTTCTCTTGTAAATTCTCATTCTTCCTCTGTCTTCCTCCGGATCGTAGTCCACTAGTCTCCTGAGTTCTTCGTTTGGATGTTCCTTCGCTGTTTCGAATAACTTTTCAGCTTTCCTCTTCATAAATTCGGTGATGGTTTCCCACTTCAAATCTCGATATGTCTGTTTGTTCCTGACAATACAAGGCGAATCTATGGCACATCGTATTAGCTTGTTTTCTGTTGCCTGAATTCTTTATATATATGGCTCTTTGCCGCGAATCCCCAAGTTCCTGATCTATAAGTCAGGTGCGGTCTAGCAACGGCTTTGATTATTTTCAATTTTGTCTCATTTGACATGTGGCTCTTTCTACCTATCAGCGGGTAGAGCATATTCATCGCTGCCTTGGTTTTGTCAACGGCTAGTTTGATATGGCTTCTCCAAGTTAGACCTTTGTCTAGGGTGACACCTAAATATTTCGCTTCGTTTTTTCACTCGATTTCTTCTCCATCTACCTCTAGATTTGTTGTAGTTCTCAGTTTCCTTTTCTGCAGTAATATCGCTTGGCTCTTTTGTTCGTCGAGCTTTACTGACCCTTGAGGCACCCCTGCTTCCATATATCTGGTTGTGGAGTTTTCTCCTTCCACTTTCACGTAGAATCTTCTGTTCCTCAAATAATTCCTAATCAACTTGCACAGTTTGATTGAATATCCAGCATATCTCATTTTGTAAATCAATCCTTCATGCCATACTCTGTCGAATGATCTAGGGACATCTAGTAGTACAAGACCTGTTGCTTGTTTATTTTGGAATTCTTCTGTTATGTATTCTGTGTGTCTCAGTAATTGCTGTTCTGTTGAGTGATCTCTTCTGAATCCGAATTGCTCTGCTCGAATGAGATTAAGATTTTCACTTTCTTCTGTAAGCCTCCTGGCGATTACTCTTTCTACTACTTTTCCTAGGGCGGACAATAAATTTATCGGCGTGTTGTTTTGGGGGAATTTTTTATTTTTGCCTGGTTTGTTGAACACTATGACTTCTGCAGTTTTCCACTTTTTCGAATAGTGTTTAGTCCTCATTATACCGTTTGCAATATTTGTGAGAGCAGCTATACCTTTTCTGAGTAATTTCTTCAACATAGCATTCGTTATTATATAACTTCCGGGAGCTTTTCTATTTTTAAAGCTTCTGATTATCTCCTTTATTTTAAATGAAGAGGATGGTTTTACTATTTTGTCGTCTACTCCAAGATGTGGCACATTTCCATATTTGGGGTAGCATCCGTAAAGCAACCAATGACGATCGTCTTGATCCCGAATCGTATGTACTACTTCCTCTTAATGATGAATAGTCGACTTTATTTATAGACTAGTCATTATACAGGTTGTTTTCGAAAGTGAGTCTTTCTCTGACAAAAAACTCAGCACTTCACAAAAAATCGCTTATATAAAAAAGTTATCATCCTCACAAATTCTAGGCGCGGAAAAATGCAATGAATGACTGAACTTTCATTGTTTTAAGTGCTTTCCCATGGATATCCGTTGTCACTAATTTGGATATCCAATGGATGTCCATATTTGGCCCAATATAAACGCATTTTGGACATGAATTGTACTAAAATGGACAAACAATGGGCATTCGATGGACGTTGCCTGGACAGATGATGGATATTAACTGGACCTTTTCATATGAATACTGGTCTAGTTATGAATGAGTTGAATGAACTTATATATTGGTTCATGTGAAGTCGATATGACGTCCATAACTAGCTCAGTTTACATCCATTAAAAAGTTTCAGTTAATCTCCATCAGCTGTCCAGGCAACGTCCTACAAATATCTTATGTTTGTCCGGGTCTTAAGAGAATGTTCAATTCCCATATAGAGACATTGAATGAACCCATTCATGAAATAAAAATCGATTCTTATGAAAAAACATATAATGCAAACCAAGTAAAATTGAAAACTTAAACTAAAATATCACACTCTTCGTTAACAAAAGTAGGTACATATATTCAAAAAGTCATTGTTTTCTTCTTGTGTTCACTCCTATCCTTGGCTCTTTCAAGCAACTTTTTTGCCTGGTGATTGCAACACATCAACACACTAAACAAGAAATTCTTAGGCGCCTTGATAAATGAATAAAAATAAAAACTTAATACGTTTCTCTTTGTCAGTCTTCAACAATAATGAATGACAATTGTCATACTGTCAAATTTCTGCACCGACCGGCAGTAATGCCAACCACAGATCTATCGAAGTTATTCAGGGTAGGTATATCCATATTTATGATACTCAATAATGAATAGAATGATATTTCGACTATATGGATATACATAATCTATATTAATAAAAGAGGATCTATGGTTTACTTCAAAATGCTTTATTGTTCAAACGATCGCACCAAATTGGACAATTCTTTTTTTGTTGTGTTTATTATTGTTAGGGCAAGGTTTATATAACAAAATATTCCCAAAAAAAATTGTACAGAACAGAAAAAAAGGCATTCCTTTTTCTTACGACCAATCGAGCAATCACGATAAGTTAGTTATTATTATCTACCCTAGAAATAATTTAAATGGCAAAACTAGGTTTGCCGGGTCAGCTAGTACATTATATAACAATACACCGAAGCTCTGGTAACAAGATATGGATATTCATTTCAGCTACCAAAACACTTCAATAATTAAGAATAGATCATTATATCCCTAGTACGTCCATGAGTGTACATTGTGTAGATTGGATATCCATTTATTGGTTATCCAAAGTACGTCCATGAATGGATGCACAATGGATGTCCATTATTGGATATCTACAGTACGTCCATGAATGGATGTACAATGGATGTCCATTATTGGATATCTACAGTACGTCCATGAATGGATGTACAATGGATGTCCAAAGGATGTCCATGTCTCAGTAATTGCTGTTCTGTTGAGTGATCTCTTCTGAATCCGAATTGCTCTGCTGGAATGAGATTAAGATTTTCACTTTCTTCTGTAAGCCTCCTGGCGATTACTCTTTCTACTACTTTTCCTAGGGCGGACAATAAATTTATCGGCCTGTTGTTTTGGGGGAATTTTTATCTTTGCCTGGTTTGTTGAACACTATGACTTCTTCAGTTTTCCACTTTTTCGGATAGTGTTTAGTTCTCATTATACCGTTTGCAATATTTGTGAGAGCAGCTATACCTTTTCTGGGTAATTTCTTCAACACAGCATTCGTTATTTTATAACTTCCGGGAGCTTTTCTATTTTTCAAGCTTCTGATTATCTCTTTTATTTTAAATGGAGAGGTTGGTTTTACTATTTTGTCCAAGATGTGGCACATTTCCATATTTGGGGTAGCATCCGTAAAGCAATCAATGACGATCGTCTTGATCCCGAATCGTATGTACTACTTCCTCTTAATGATAAATAGTCGACTTTATTTATAGACTAGTCATTATACAGGTTGTTTTTGTCCAAAGGATGTCCATGTCCATGTGTACCAATTATGGACCTCTTTAGATCTATTGTGTTTACTGGGAGGTCATGTCCGACTGATGTGCAGACAATTTTGAACATTAAAAAAACTGTGATGACATCTTTGAGAAAATTTTGTGAATAATTCAAACGAATTTTATTGGTGATTCACGAGACAAAGTGTTCCTCGTTGCTTTCCAGTATTTCAGATCACAGACGACACGAAAAAATTAAGTATACAGTATAAATAGTGTACAGAGCGAGTATATAACTCAAAATGAATTCAGTAAATCAAAGACAGTTAAATTTTTGTGTGAATATTTGTTGTTTAAATTGTGCTCCTTTTGATGTATCAAAATATCATAAAGCGTGTCCCGAATTTGAGATATGAAGTCATCCATAATTTTTTTTGAATGGCAGTCCTAATTTTTTCATGTGTATGGGATATGAGTCTTCAACCTATATACAGGGTGTTTCATCATAAACTGGACAAACATATATGGTGGGTAAATGACGCCGGGAGAATCACTTTTGCCTTATGACATATACCCCGTTTTCGACTCATAAGCGAGATATAGGGTGTTCAACGTTGTATTTGAGCAATATTCTAATTCTAATGAGTGTGGTCAGTTATGTATAAACCTCAAAGTAAGTATTTTGTATTTTTGAGTGCTCAATTCAGAAAAGATGAAGAACACCGAAAAAAAATTTCAAAATGGCGGAAAACCTTCAATGATGTGATTTTTTTTCGGTTGCCAAATTGAATTTTATTTTCTGAATGAAAACAATATTCGAACAATTTCTGTGAAGAAATTTTTCCATAAATCGAACACAACTTTTTTTTTACATGTCCACAGCGAAAAAAAATTTCACCCGAAATTGATGAAATGTTTCCTGATTGTAGTTCCTTTTATACCAAATACGAATATGGAAACAGAATCGAAAAATATTAAACCGTTCTTTACTGCAGCCCTCTAAATATCTCACAGGAACCACTAAAAAATAAAAAAAAAATGGTTGGGCTTTAAGGCCCAAAATTTTCAAATTGAGCTGTCGGAACATTACAGATGGTAATATTAATTTATCACAAAAAAAATTTACCTTGATGTTTATACATAACTGACCACACTCATTAGAATATTGCTCAAATGCAACGTTGAACAAACACCCTATATCTCGCTTATGCGTCGAAAACAGGGTATATGTCATAAGGCAAAAGTGATTCTCCCGGTGACATTTACCCACTATATATGTTTGTCCAGTTTATGATGAAACACCCTGTATGTATTTCAAGAGTAGATTCTTTAGGTCTAAATAGACAGTCTTTTTACTTGGCCGTTTTTCCGATTTGGCCTAGATAAAAAGATAAAGCTATTTTAATTCTTCTTAATAAGGTATGCTTTTCCTGGAAACCTGACACTGAAGTTTATCCAAGCATTATATACCATTTCACATTTGAGCCTTGGGTAAAACCACTATATGGAGGGTGTCCCACTGTGGGTGGCCTATTAGACGTTTCCGGAGAACGGATTATTCTGAAACGCTGCGACGTTGCCGCTTATACAAAAAATAATACAAACGTCGTTATTTCAAATTTCTTATTCAATATAACTTTTTTCGCTTCTCTATCCCCATCTGAGTATTTTTGTCTTGTCTTCCCTATTTTAGGAAGCTGGAATTTGGAAAATAGGTCCCTGAGATCTTGTGCATGAGTTAAGAGTAGAAAAAAATTGATTGATTCTGCGGATCTTTTGAACAGAGTTGTATTCAGATAAGGAACCTCATGTTTCGAATATTGCAGATATTTTTATTTATGGATATCAAATTACTGGAAAACGGTATTATACGAGATTATAAGACGAATATTTTCATTTTCCAAAATGGTGAATCATTCATTAGTGGGCGTAGAACTTACTCTTAAGAGTTGGGTTCTTCGAATTTATGGTATTTTTATAGCATGTACCTATATAATAGTAATAATGAAGAAACTGGAAGATGAGGGTAGAATTTTTGTCCGAAGAAGATTCATCATATACAAGGGAAAACTATATTCCGAAAATCTGCAATCTACAATTTTTTGAACTTTCAAAGGAGCGCTGTAAGCTTGTGTCATGTCCGATTTGTCAGTCCCTTGAAAAATAGCTTCCTTTGGGTCCAATTAACATAACCTCCAAAAATCCGACACGTTCGAAAAAAAATTTTTTTCACCATTCTCAACTCTTCCGTATGGTCAACCCCAACACGCAATCTGTCAGATTAACATGAATTCACTATCGAGACACGTAGGGCATATACAGTATCTCGAGTATGTACACCTGACGATTCTTTTTCACATCTTGGAGAACCTGTAAACGCTTTCCTCACCGCTGAAACTGCATACATCATAGAACCTTTTTTTCTAATCTTCAAAATCCACTAGTATATAGTATATATAGTATTATTGATTTAAATTAAGGGTGTTTCGACTATTTTTCAGGGCAAAATTCCAATGAGAGTCAAATTGTATTAAAGCTCTTCGTCAACTATCGTTGACTTCTTCAGGAGCAACTGGAAAATACAAAGATCTCATATTAATAACACAGGACATGCTGTAGATTATGATAATATACAAGTCTTAGATCACGAACAAGAATACCAAAAAAGAACTTTTTTAGAAATGTGTTATATAAATGAAAATAAAAATTCAACGATGAATAGGAAAACGGATACAAATAATCTTAGTAACATCTATAGTTTCTTACTGACCTGTGATAAAAATAGGTATTCTCCTAATTTCTCCTAATTTGTAACCTTACTTGCAGGTACTTATAAATAAGAGACATTTTTAATCCCAATTGTGATCCAAATTGTATTAAATAAGAAAAGATTTTCTCAATTTTTTTTGCCTTTCTGTGAACATCATGGCACATTTGCTTGTCCACGCCAATTTATAGAATTTTCTGAAACCTGTCATATGTAAAACCAATTTTTCCTGAATAATTCAACTGAAATTGACGTACTTTTTTGATTACCCTCTACATGGTCTTGTTTTTCTGAAGCTACCATATTTATTGTCATGGTATTGTAAGTTTTAGCCTAAGAGAATTTGAACTTTTGTTATGAGATCTTTGTATTTTCCAGTTGCTCCTGAAGAAGTCAACGATAGTTGACGAAATATATAGAGCTTTAATACACTGAGAAAAAAGTTACAAGTAACTTTTTTCACTTGACTGCTTTTTACTCAATCTAAATAAATTTTCGTACGCGATAAGTGAACATTTATGTGCTGTAGATAATCATATATTTATCGTTAACAAACACGTTCATCTAAGAATTTTTAATAGTTAGGAGTAACTTTTTTTCTCAGTTCAACATCAAAATTTATTGAATCCAAATAGCACTGATATTTAAATTCTGTTTGTTGTTGATAAATACGCTGCGTATAGATGCCAAATAATGGCTCAACTTATAGCAAGCTACTTTTTCAGTTACGTATTTTTATCAGCCCTAAATAACAAAGTTATTTGCTACATTGAAACCTTGACTTGGGGTAGACACATGTGTTTCTTGTAATAAGTGTAAAAAATATTCGGATGATAACCGACTTGAGCCGAAACGAACCCGAAGCAGTTATTCCCTTTGAAGATCGGTACATCCAAAGATTAACATCTGTGGACTCTGTGGTACATCTGTGCAGTGTGCATCATTCAGCGGTCAGGAGCCATCGCGTCTGCGGGTTAAACGAATTATCGTGGATCTCGAAAAGTAGTGCGCCGCCGCCGGGTAGTGTGGGTAGGTTATATTATATCATATTATATCTCGGCATACTTAGATTTGGCTACAAAGTAGGGATTCGAAATTCAACGAATATAGTAACCAAGTCTAAGTATGCCGCAATATATGATATAACTTCAATAGTTATGATCCGATTTATAATAAATTCTTTTACCCTTTACACACTTTACAGAATATTTTGTGCTTGTTTTATGTGCTGAAATGGATTACGAAGAAATCTTCAAACGTTGGGGATTCGAAGAGTATGTGGAAAAATTGAGAAGTAAGTCAAAATTTTTTGTTTTTGAATATAATTTATTGTGGATTATTGTGTATATACTCAATAATGCACAATGCACTCGACAATGCATAAGGTATTCACGCAAAAAAATATGATTCACTCAAGTGGTCTTCCGCACCAGAACCTCGGATTAGTCTCTCAAGCTATTATCTTCATAGTGTTTTGAATTCTCAAGCTTTTTTCATTAGGAAGAGCCATTTCATTTTTATTCCTATTATATATTGTATTGCATGTGCGTAAGTTACATAAGGTACATAGAAGTTACGATCCAACTAATAGTGAGAAATATATTTTCTAATGATCAAGAAAAGTGTGACAGGAGCAGCTTAGTCCAAATTTAATATATGTACCTATCTATATCCTATGCAAGAATTATTTCTGATATATAATTTTTCAGATCAAGAAATGAAGGATATGAGTTTCAAGCTCCTCGAAGAGGACACAATTAAGGATATATTCACTAAAAAAGGGCCATACCTTGTATTCAAAGCGAAATATAAAGAGTTTCGCGAAAGGCAAAACGAAATTATTATTTATGTAAGTTTGAACTTGACATATTTTCCTCAAATTAGTCGGTGTTAACAAATATTAGAGAAATTTATATATTTACTCTCAGGACATAGGTTGATTGTTATATTTAAACGTATATTTTTCATTACAATCTTTAGCAGTGAAAATTACTTTTCTGTATAAAAATGTATACAAAAATATAAGAGTTGAATTGTTATTTTTATTTCCTATTATATACTCTCCCATATATTTATATGAGTCATGAAGTTTGCTTTGTATACGAAAATAAACAGGCAAACATCAATATTCACTCAAAGAGCTATAGTTACGTGTTACAGACATAGGTTCTCACTAACTGCAAGTGACAAATATACTTGAACTATAAAAAAATTATGTTTAGTGTACATTCAACTGTTACTTGCGCCGAACAACTCTTTTAGTTGCAGTAAATGAGCTCAATATCCTATCAAGTAACACATGATACTTGGATCATGTGAATAAAGTCATTTATTCTGAATAAAAATGAAATACGAACTGCAAATACCTTTGCTTAGTTATGATAAGTTACTTTGTGTCAGGAAACACGTATACTTGTAGCAAATAAAAAAAGTTCTTTGTGCCTATAGCAAGTCACAATTTCTATTTGTCATATTCAAATTTTTTTCTCGGTGTACAATTTGACTCTCATTGGAATTTTGCCCTGAAAAATAGTCGAAACACCCTTAATTTAAATCAATAATTTTCCAAACGACTAGTATCTTATAACTTCAGTATATATAGTATATATCAGTAGAATCCGCTTATAATGACATTGAGGGGAAATGAAAAACACGTCATTATAACCGGAAGTCACAAAAAGCAAAATTGATGATATTTTTTTTGGATTCAATTTGAGAGAAAAACGACAAATTATATGTTTCCTTTATTGAAAAAATTCAAAATTATCAGCTTCTTTCACAAAAACAACTAAATATGAAGAACTCTTTCCGTTTTCACAAAAAAAATCAGATATATCTTGTATCGTATCAAACCTCGTCGCATGAAAAGGGGTGGGGTGGCGATCGAGATGTCACTATAACCGGAGAAATTTTCTACAAATAAGGTTGTTGTATCTGAAATCATGTCATTGTAAGCGACATGTCGTTATAAGCGAAGTCATTAAATCCGAATCCTGTTGAAAGGAGTTTTGAATGAAACCAAACTTAACAGTGCAATTTCGTCATCATAAGCGATTGGTCAATATAGCCGGCGTCATAATAATCGGATTCTACTGTAGTATATAGGTCTCCACGACGCTCGAGTACATCCCGATTTAGCATCTTCGGCTCCCCACTATTACACCCTGCCTATATTAATAATATTTTCACTACTGTGAACTGGTTACATATGACGTGTGACTAACTCTACAATAAAAACCTTGCACGTTGCACCATTGACAACGTGATATTTTTTATATGTGAAAAATTATTCCAAGTTTCCTACAGAAGAATGTTGAATTCAGTACAGTTCACATGCACAATCGTGATACTCCCACTGCTGAAAGTTTCGAACTTCATTCGTTTTCGCCAAACAAATGCAATTGTTCTGAAGTCAGATTTTCCCTCTTGACACTGAATTTTCCCCCTTGACACAAATGAATATGCAAACGTCGGGTGATAGAGTTTAACAAACTTCAGTCTCTGCTGGGGAAATCTGCAGTGTCAAATAGTTTATTCATGTCGATGCATGAATGTATTATTGTTTGCCATGTCGTATGGCCTCGAGGGACGTTTTGTCTCAGATCTCTCACGTTATGCATTGAATTGGATGTCATTAATTTAGATTGTGTGCTAAAAATATAATTGGGAGACATCAGGGTACGATCTAAAGTTACTGAAATTCGCTTATCTTCCTGAAATTTCTTCAACCCGTTCTTCTTAACTCTGTCTCGGAATTAATTCTGTTCCCAGACCTGGTGAACCAAGCAGAACCACCATGGAATTTGGGGCTTTTTTGCTGATTAATTTCAGACGGATTTGTTATCCTAGTGAAAAATTTTTGGTCCTACAAATGTTGAAGAAATAGTCAGTTGTGCTTGCTTAACATTGAGCTGATACAGAATTCATAAAAATTCTGATAACATCACAATTTAAGGATCATTTCAGGCTTTCATCTGAACACACTGCGGATTTTGCTAGCTTTACCATTCAGCTAAGATAAAAGAAACAAGCTTGAAATCGAATGTTTATCTAGAAACTGATTCCACTATAACATCAAGCTAATTCAGACCGATCAATAGTACTGGTAAAAATATTATTTCCTACATTTATTGAAGAAATCACGGGTTCTACTTTCTTAACATCAAACTGGTCAATACTGTTTCTCTCATTTTTTTTTTACTGTTATTGATTATATCTCTACATGAGACCCTCATGAACACCAAATTACTAGTAGTTGGGGAGCCCACGAATGTATTGCGGTTTGCTTATTTGTATCGAGCATCCAGTATACCGCATTTGGATCACTTTGAATTTGATTTTGCTTACGCCTCAAATCGAATCGATCGTCCGATATCTCGATGGCCTACCGTACGTAAACATGGATTGTTTACATTTTGTAGTTTTTGGATTGAATAATTAATTATGGAGTGGCCAAACAACTATGAATACTACATTGTTGATCGGTTATCTCCGATAAAGATGTGTTTCCAATTCAAGTCACAGAATTGGGAAAAATTAAATAATTTGTTTATATGAATTGCAACATATGTTCTTGTCCTTATAAGATCTAAAAACAATTGTCTCGTATGTACAGGGTGGGCAAAATTGGTGATACCTGAACTACAACTTTTTAACCCAACGAGATAGAGAAAAATGAATGTACCATGCATGGCGTCTTTTTTCGAGAAACAAATAATGCCATCAACGGCATTCCTCTATCTTCTTTTGTTTTTGAGTTATAGGCCAAAATTGAATTCAACTTTGGTCATTATCTGTCATTTCTGTTTGTGCTAGGATGTTGAAATGAAGACATTATACAGACACTTTTTTGATAGCAATCCATTGGCGTACTATGATTTTTTCCTACAGGTTTATTTGCTGAGCTATAACATAAAGTTGTGTTTTTCCTTATGAAAACAGTAGTTTAAAATGACTTAGAAAGAATCGCCATGTCTTTACCGTTTCAGAAATATATTATACATTACCCTCAGTCTTTCTAAGTCATTTTAAACTACTGTTTTCATAAGAAAAAAGTACATCTTTATGTTATTGCTCAGCAAATATACTTGTTGGAAAAAATCATAGTACGCCACTGGATTGCTATCAAAAAAGTGTCTGTGCAAAGTTTTCATTTCAACTTCCTAGCTCAAACAGAAACGGAGATAATGACCAAAATTGAAATTTTAATTTTGACCTACAACTCGAAAACAAAAGAAGATAGAGTAATGCAGTTGATGGCATTATTAGTTTCTCGAAAAAGGACGACGGTAAAGTGCCATGCATTTTCCTCTATCTCGTTGGGTTGAAAAAGTAGTAATTCAGGTATCACCAATTTTGCCCACCCTGTACAGGATGTCCGCCAGAAAAGAACCCTTTTATTTATATGCGAAACTATAGAAGCTACCGAAAACATTTTACAGGATGTCCGCCAGAAAAGAACCCTTTTATTTATATGCGAAACTATAACTATAGAAGCTACCGAAAACATTTTCAAGTTAATTTGTCCTGGATAAATCAGTATTCAATAATTCATTAAGACAATATGACTTACCTACAGGAATGGAACAGGCTATATTTCATTCGACATTTAAATAGAGCTTAAGAAAACTGAATCAAGTACAAGTAGATATGCAGTTTGATGTGTAATTGAAGTATTGAATGTTTCGGATTTATTGATAATTTTCAGCAAAAATTCAACAATATTTGTGATACTGTTAGTGTCTTATTTTTCGAGCTATCGAATTTAGAGTATTTTACTTTGAGCCCTTTTTATAATTACATCATTTCTGATACGTCAAACGCAGTGTTGCCACATTTTGAAATGTTTTGAAATTTTTACCAATGGGACAGCTCATATGAAATGGCATCATTTAAAATCTTTTGAAATGCCGAATATAACCATATACATATACAGGGTCTTTCACGAGGAACCTCACCCATATTTATACGGGAAACTACTGAACGTATTTTCATGAAATTCAGCACTTATAAGTATTTCACGATGCTGATGAAATCTAAAATATTTTCAAGGCATGAGCACCTCCTGTTTTTCCGGAAATGACGTCAACTTCCGTTTTTCAAATTAGAACACCATTTTTTTATTGCAGGAATAGATTCCTTAAAAAATTTCAAGTTATTTTGATGTAACATTTTTCAGTTTTGGTTGAAAAATTCTCTCTGAGCGGGAAAATTCGAAAAAAAAATCGAAAATACAGCTCCGCTGAAACAAGAATAACTTCGAGGTTTTTGGATGGAAAATTTTCATTTTTGGGATTTTTCAAGATGTAAGATTGATGTATCCAACTTAAAAATCGAAATCGCGATTCATGATACAGGGGGTGAAAAAATCGCTTTCAAAGTTAGGGATGACAAAATCGTGAAAAATCAATTTTTTCAAATTAGAACCCCATTTTTTTATGGCAGATATTGAATCTACGTTAAAAAATAATGTGAGTGTATGCATCATACCCTTGCCCTAAAATGGATATTTTCTGAGTTATTCACAAAAAACTGTTTTTCGTCTTGAATTTTCAGCTATTTCTTTTCCCTTCACGCCAAAAAGATGAAATTTTCAGGAACTGTTACTTAAACCATGTTTTAGATTTTACTACCCTAATATGCAAGAGAAAAAAGTTACAGGTTGTTCCTAAATAGATGGCGAATTTTGATTCGAATTTGTATCGGAAACCTCTTTATTTCAACTAATCGGCCATCGGTTTTCTCTCCAGTGATAAATAAATAATTTCTTATGAACCATATGCAAAAACTTACCATGTTTAACATTCATTTTTTTTGATAGATAGTATTAATTACATCTGCCAAATTCCTCTTTATTCAGTAGCATTTTGTGTTTACCATTAATTTGGTGATAATTCGTATTAAGTTATAAAATCGATCACTATGCCTAATTTTACCAATGAAGATTATTTAAATGAACGGTCAAAACTTTGAGCATCTTTTCTAGTTTTAACTGCGAGAGTTTGCCATGGTTCTCCTAATAGTAACTTGAAGTCGGTTTCAAGAAGGGGCGAAAAATCTACAGCATGGTTTAAATAACAGTTTAAATTTCATCTTTTTGGCGTGAAGGGAAAAGAAATAGCTGAAAATTCAAGACGAAAAACAGTTTTTTGTGAATAACTCAGAAAATATCCATTTTAGGGCAAGGGTGTGATGCATACACTCACATTATTTTTTAACGTAGATTCAATATCTGCCATAAAAAAATGGGGTTCTAATTTGAAAAAATTGATTTTTCACGATTTTGTCATCCCTAACTTTGAAAGCGATTTTTTCACCCCCTGTATCATGAATCGCGATTTCAATTTTTAAAGTGGATACATCAATCTTACATCTTGAAAAATCCCAAAAATGAAAATTTTCCATCCAAAAACCTCGAAGTTATTCTTGTTTCAGCGGAGCTCTATTTTCGATTTTTTTTTCAAATTTTCCCGCTCAGAGAGAATTTTCCAACCAAAACTGAAAAATGTTACATCAAAATAACTTGAAATTTTCTAAGGAATCTATTTCTGCAATAAAAAAATGGTGTTCTAATTTGAAAAAAAATTGACGTCATTTCCGGAAAAACCGGAGGTGCTCATGCCTTGAAAGTATTTTAGATTTCATCAGCATCGTGAAATACTTATAAGTGCTGAATTTCATGAAAATACGTTCAGTAGTTTCCCGTATAAATATGGGTGAGGTTCCTCGTGAAAGACCCTGTATAATCAGTGTCATACATCTATTTTTTCTGTTCGTTTAATTATTGTTATAAATTCCTGGTTCATTTTTAATTTATTTTCGGAGTTTTGCTGTTCCGTAGCTACAGAAAGTATTATCCAGGGAATATATTGTGTATATAACATTATCACGATTGTTTCCTTTCTCAAAGTTGAATAAAAATCTCATTGAGAAGATTTGTTATATCAATACCTTTGTAATGAAGCCGACTTCTGCATATGAGCAAAAAATTATAAATGCTATTAACGAATTCAAGAATGCTAATTTTGTTGTGAATACACTTGTACATTTGGAATTTAGGTTTAAGACTTGTATCGCTCATGACGGAGGAAGTTTTGAACTGTCTTTATGATCGCCTTATTTTTTTCAAGAATTTTTTTAAGTTGATATTGGTAATATAATTTCCGAACTAATTCTTTTCTATCACAACATCTAGCTCTAGTTTTCTCATATCATGGGCAATACTTATCTTCTTTGGAATAGAAGTTGCCACAATATCCCTTGTTCGTTCTCTCGAACAATACATTGCTATAGATATAGATCTTAATTCGGCTACAAAAAAGTCGATATTGCTTTACACATGCATAATCGAACAAAACACCTAGCTTTATGCCTGTGATGATATAAATGGTTGAATTCGAGATTGAAAGAGCTTTTTAACGATGTCATTTTATATGGAGTGTCACTTAAGAATGAAAAGAGAGAATGATATGCATTTTCAAAATGTGGCAACACTGCTTTTGAGCTGTCAAAAATGATGTGTTTATCAAAGGTATCGATGTTAGATATTTCTTATTTTTTTATTTTGGAAAATCTGCAATTCGATGACTAGAAACATAACCTTTAAACAGTATTCCGAATGTTAGACCATTTTTGCTGAAAATTAAGCAATAGATCCGAAACGGACAATCTGAGATCCATAAAATTATATTTATTTGATTTCGTCTTCTTGAGCTCCATTTAAAAGTGGAAGGGTATTCCATTCAAAAAAAGGTAAACTTTGTATTGTTACTCTGTGCGCAAATTAGTCGTATTGATCAGCGAATTATTGAAGATTGCTTTTTGCAGAACAGATTTCACTTGAAAATTTTTTCGGTAGCTCCTATTCTCGCTCCCATAGTTTCCCTTATAAGGTAGGGTCTTTTTCTGGCGGACAGCCTGTACATACTCGAGCGTGGCAGATCAAGATACTGTATATGCGCTGCTCTGAGGTACTCTATGCAAACACTATACACAAACACTGTACAGAGTGAGTCTTTGACTAGAACAAATATTTTCAACAGTGGATTCTTGAGGACGAAAGAAACACTTTTTTCTTTACCATTTTTTCCGAATCGGTTCCGTTTAAAAGGTACAGACTCTTGAAAAACCATAAAAGAATGTTATTTTTGAGTAAGCTATGTTTCAATCTCGACTTCGTTAATTAACAGATTTCAATATCGAAAAAAGAAAGACCCATTATTGACTTCTTTTCCCGATATTAAAAATGTTATTTTTAGTTCTATCACACACACGGATTCATCGAATGAAATGAATTTCGGAATATGGTTTTTCATTTATTCGATGGATCTTTTTCGAACACAAGATTGATATCTTGTGTGGGTGATCCCACGTCTCCCAGTTATCTTTATAAAAATACCAAAACTTCAAAGAACCCAACTCTTGAAACTAAGTTGGACGAAGTATTCTTTTAATTTTCTCGTATAATAACTACGCCGTTTTCGAGTAATTCGTTCAAAAACTCGAGTAATTTGATGTACAAGAATCAAAAAGTAGGGGAGACTGGGGAGGGTTGATACGTTTTTTGGAATTTTTATTTTGGAAACTGAATTATATGAAGAAACAGGACTTTTCTTATATTATATAATTCTTCAATTAATCGTTCAACAAAATAAATATAGAAGTCTCAAAACATAAACATCTTATTCCGTACAGAACGTTGAACACAAAAACATGCAAACTGTCTCAAGCCTCCCCACATATGGGAGGATTGATACGATGTACTGGGAGGTATGAGACACAAATTGAAAATATTAGTTCCATTGGCATCACTTGCAAATGTCACAAATAAACATTTTTGTGCCTTTTATAACACCGGCAAATTCTTCGGCGCGCCATTGCGAGCACACCTGACACCTGATCCAGAATTCGTTTGATCTAGAGTATGAAAATGAACCATTGCAATATATATAGGCTACATCTTCGCCCTCTCAGTCATATTCTTCAACTGTGTCATCCTCATTGTCCGAAATACCCCGGTCTACATACTCTTTCTTTTGTATACCTCTTTTTTTTGATTTTCTTGGTTCTTGTTCTGCCTCGGCTATGTATGCTGATGGATGTACTAGGATTATTTAGCTCAGTAGGTAGATCAGCAATGATACTGGCTTGCTTTGGACCCATAGGTGTAGAAAAATCAGGAAATGGTCGGTTAGTCACTTCCGCACAAGAAAATTCGGCCGCATTAAATACATGGGGATTGTACGGATAAATTCCAGTTGTTAAAAATCCCCTTGATATTTTGGATGGTGAAAACGCCTTCATGTAGGCCTATCCAACTAGCTACGGAATATTTTTTGAAGATGATACATGTATCAAGCCTCCCCACGAGAAATGTCTCAAACCTCCCTGAAAGCAATTTTTTAAGTGATTTATGTTTTAATCTTATACTCATATATTTTGAAAACCGAATAAAACTGTTAATTGAGTAGTTTTATGCATATTTCCTAGTGAAATGTTTGTTTACGCCGAAGAATTAATGCATGATCATAAAACCCTTAGGTAACTTGAGTAAAAACTTACAATTTCTCACCTCGAAACACTCTGTTGAATATTTCACAAACAAACTACTGTTAGCCTTACAGATTAACGTCACGCAATGCACTCTGCCAAAGAATAGTGTTCACTAGTATAATACTGTTGAAAACGGCTACAGACCGCGGATATAAGCCTGTATCAAGCCTCCCCATGTATCAATGCTCCCTAGTCTCCCCTATCTGTGAAATTTGATAAATTGGGTACTTTGGCTGAATACAAATCTGTTTGAATGATCCACAAATGTGTAGTGTCACATCTAGTTATTTTAAAAGTAATTTCGTTTTTCCCGTGGTGGCACAGCTCATTATGAAACCTATAAATGGCTTTTTATCAGGGCCAATAGGGAAAAAATGGTATGGGAAAAATGTGTTTCTTTTGACCTCAAGAATCTTCGTTCAAATATCTGTACGGGTCAAAGACTCACCCTGTATACTGTTTTTCATCATCAATTTTGTATTATGTCTTATGTCTTTACTGAAATCCGTGACTATAACTTTGGCTTTAACAGCTTTAAGGCCTCTTATACCTCATATTACATGACGTGGCTTATATGACAATCGACACTAATTAAACCCGATCGATTCGGATTCTCGAACTACTAAAACTCGTAAATATTTCACTAGACTTTTATTGATATTAATTGCGGACTAGCACGATATATCAGACCCGAGTGAAGTTGGAAACACAACGGCGTGCGTGTTCTGCGTTATTTTATTTCACTTCTCATATTGTATCTTCTTCATGCCACATTCTGTCGAACTGTCTGTGTACCGCACAATTATGTGAGGAAATTGATGTTTGTCGGTTTTTCATGTCTGGCTTTTTCGTTGATTAATCCACTATTGAATTAAAACAATAGGGGTCAATTACGGTTGATTGATCGAGTCTTGTTGCGTATGTGCTGATTTTGAATGAGAAATGCATGGCAAAAATATACTTCTATTGGTCTGGGTGACACTATTCTTTGAATGCAAAAACACCACTACATTTTGATAGAAACCCAGAAAATTATGTTGCGTAATATCTTATGATATTATCTATCTATCTACACTTCATTCACTCTTATAAGAGCAGTCGGTTGGCATTGGAAATTTGACACATTCCACCCACACAAAAAAAACAGCGCTGTATTGTCTCTTTTGTCTCGATTTCAAAATATCAGGGTAACTATTAGATAGAGCAGATTACAAAAAACAGTTCCTGATCCTTTTTCTTTTATTGTTGGGAAGTTCTTTCGGCATTCATAATAATTAATAATAGAAAATTATTAAGTACATCAGTTCTGAATAAAAGATGAAACAAGTCACTATATACACATAAACAAAAAACATAATTCAGCTCATAAGAACATACTTAAATTCATTCAAACTGTAGGTTTCACAATTCCGAACGAAAGTGTACAATGATTTCTCGAATTCCTTGTGAGAGAAAATATTTCCTTTTTTTCTTCTTGAGACATTGGATAAAGTCAAATCATACACTCAACTGATTTACCTCTCGTGAAAGTAAAATATAAGGATACATTCTGGTAATTATTTGAATTTTTTAATTTTGCGCAGGAATGATTATTTTCACTGAAAAAAATCCATAGTCTGTAAATATATTATTTTTTTTAAATTCTCCCCTACTATCTTCACAACCCAAACTAAATATGGTATGTGACGCTCTTTTCTGATTTAAAGGATGTTGTCTACATAAGTGGAATTTCCCTAAACGATAATTCCATAGGACATAAGCGAATGAAAGTTCGCGAAATGACACTGATCGAGATCCAAGCCTTCTTAATATGTACTTAAGGTGAACTGTTCCAATTTTCGCGGAAGTTTCTCTGAATTCCTTGTAAATCGCGAATTGACAAAACAGGTTGGCGGGCATTTTTACTTCTCGAACATGGGTGAAAAATGTTGTCTTTATTTGTGCTGCAAATATATTCGTGGAAATATTGAGATTTCTAAGGAAATCACAAAACATAAAATAGGTTGGCGCATCACTTTCGCTCTTTCTTGATGGTTTTCATTAAAATAAATCAAGTTCTATACACTATAAATTAGTTGTGCTTTATTGTGTTTTCCGATTTTCAGAAAAAATTTCAAATGGTGGAAAATAGAAATATTAGTACACTGTATTCCAATCAGTAAACATCGCAACGGGCTTGAGGTTCAGTACATTGAGGATCGCAACGCTACGAAAAATCCAACGCTTTCTAGACTGAAGCAGCCACTGCAAAAATTCGATCGGCATTACTCTCTCCATGCAAAGCACAATCCATTTCAGCCGTTAGGACCTAAATTTACGAAACGTGTAGGGTTGGCATATTTTATACATTTTGTGATGTATGAAACAAAAAATTCAACGCCGCAACACAAATCTTGCATAATTCCGCGCAAAATATTTTTTGTCGAAAATCGAAAAGTGCTGCGCTAAATTCACATATTAGATTTTCGTCGAGAAAAGTTAATATAATATACATATAATATAATAAGCGCACAATTGTGGTCAAGTAGCCCATTGGAACACTCAGGTCAGTTTCGTTATGTTCTATATCACATGTAAGTTGGTGAAATATTGAGTATTATCATTATGAGAAGAATGCCAGCTTCTACATTACGAAAGTTCCTGCCTATTGAGATGTTAGTGTAAACCAAAGATTATAGAGTTAGGAAGATAGGAAACGCCACATCCTTCTAAAGGACGTCTATAGACGGTTGTGGAAACGCCCTTATATCGCTAGTACTAAAAACCGACTACATTTCGGCCTGTGTCTCACACAATTGACAATCAGATGGCGCTGAAATCGTACTGTCAAACTGTTAAATAACAGTTTTATATTTCATAATTGAAGGGCGCGCAAGTCGAATTATGTTCCTTTTATTCAATTCGAATATAGTCGAAACAATAAAAAACATCCTGAGCAACAAAGCAAAAGTAGGGGTTTGTTTTGTGATCAGGATGTTTTTTCATCTAAACATTGTTTTGAATCAATTAAGATTAATGAAATACTGTGTTAGATTTGCTATACTTTTTATTTGAAACTTGTAAAAAAATTTGACAGAATTGAAGATGGTGTATTCAAAGGTCAGGCTTTTTTTTTCAACAGAAGGTACAACTGTAATGTGTACAGATAATAGAGCGAATATAGGACACAAAAGTACATGGTGAAATGTTATATATCAAAGGCGTTCTTTGTATACAATACATTTTTTTCCAATTAATAAAATCAGTTGAATTTGTACAATTTTTATCAGAAATTATTATGAACAAATATTTGATGCAACAAATTTCAAGAATTCCTTAACATATTAGTTACAGAATTTTCAGAACAACAATTGAAAAAAAATTCACTTAGGTGTAACCTGTAGAGACATGTAAGAATAACAAGTTAACTCCAAAATGCGAATAACTTCACTAATAACATAAATTACATATTAACATAATAATACATAGGTATATATCCAGCTATAAATGATTTTTAAAATTAAATGTTAAAATTAATAAATAAAATTATAGTGTCTGAATTGTTGAATGTTCGACTGTCAGAAGAGGGAAGGCATTTAATTAATGAATCAAAAAGTTTGTGAGACATTTGCTCAAACTTCAGCAGTTCTAATTAAAAACATAGAAGAGGGTTTTTTTTCACAATTCACAAAACGGTATGTTAAAGCGTAGGAGTATTCGGTTTTGAGAAAATCAGATTTAAAGTTAAAAATGATTCCAAAATTCGACCTGCTGGTTTCTCAAGTACTTTGTATTGCTTTGTCTTTTTCACTTGCAGGTTTGGACTTACTCTTTCATACCATCCTCAGCTTGTCCCACCTCTTACTCATAGACAATGTGGTGATCGTCAAACTGCAACTCTTCACTTAGACTAATTTCGTCGAACATCAAAGAACAAATTCCTTTTTTCTGCTCAGTATTTGCGAGATGCAACCTCGAATATTCTATATAATGGCTGTACTTATTCCAGGAAAAACTTTCAATTTTTACTGCATTTTACCAAGTCAATGTCTTAACATACTGAAAATCCTATTCGCTTCCAAGTACTGAAAATAAAAATCAATCAATATCAGAGTCACCTTGTACGAGTTTCTATACTCACGTTTCCATTTTCATGGTAAATTCAAAAAACTTATATTCGGAAATTATTTTATACTACAGTTTCCATAGTTCCACAAAATACAATTGTTTCCATACGACATTTTGAGCACAGATATTTTTCTTTGATTTTGAAGTTTTTACTAAGGAAATGCACAAAAAACTTCAATAATAAATGACTAAAACGACCTAGATAAACGATGAGCGGTACGAGAATCTAAACAAAAAGGCAATGTTCCTTCAAATCTTACAAATGTCAAATTATGTTTCTGTAAATGGCCCTCAAATAAATATTTTAACCGTTCTCAGCATTTTAGTAACACAACAGCCAGGTGGCGCTCACGTATGTGTAGTCGCTTCGTTTCCTATATTCCTAACTCTATAATCTTTGGTGTAAACGTTTTCGAAGCTCACGTCATGAAGACTTAAAGCTGAAAAGTAGAATTGAATGTTGCAATGTCAACATATTTCATCCAGGGTAATTCTCGGATTGAAACTGTCTCAACTCGTATATTCCGCACCCGCTGTTGATAAGAACGGCTAGAGGTTGAAGCAAAATCTATTTTATGAAACTTTTGGATCTTGTGTGCTTCCAAACAATACCTAATCCATTAGTCAATTGGAAACTCTTCAATTGGAAATGTGTCCTCATCTTCCTAGGCTGATCTATTAAACGCCACTGCATTTTAAATAAAAAAGTGTCTAATGTATGTTATGAGTTTTCGATATCACTGAATTTTTACGAAATACAGACCAATTCAAAGATCCGAAAACTTATAACTTGAAAACGGAAGATTAAAGGACACGGTTTCGGCCATTAATAGAGAGTTGAAGTGCCGCCATGAACGTAAACGTTAACGTTATAATTGACATCTACGCATGCTCCTTCGTCAGTTTTTAACGTTAACGTTAGCGTCAGCTTTACGACCTACGTAAACTAGCGGTCTCCCACGTATACCTTAAACATCAACTTACGTTAACCGAACGTTAAACGAGTAGCACCGATGTCTTGCGAATGGCCTAATATTGACTGTTGAATGCAATTCTCAATAACCTCAAACGGTCATTGTTTACACTTCCCATGTATTTTCCCAAAATTCATGAAGAGTTATAGGAAATCAGCATTGATATTAAAGTTATCAAAACGATTAAGTTTTGAAACTTATCAGATTACATTCAGTAAGGAAATGCTGAAACTCCACTGCGATTCTCATGTCTCTAACACCTTTGAGTATTCAACTTAAGGCTAACACTTGAACATTTCATTGATAAAAAAATACTTCCAAGTTGAAAATTCTCTTTATTATGCATATAATCATCAGAACATCAATATTCCAAATATTATTCCAGCTGTCGAGGCTCAATATTAGATATTAGATAAAAGAGAGTTCCAGCAAAACGATATCAAAATCCAAATTGATAGGTTATGTTTAACGTCTGACGTTTCATGATGGCAGCACTTCAACTCAAATTTCATTACAACGCGTAAACGTTATATTTCACGTTATTTGTCACGTTAACGTTTACGTTCAGGCTAACGTTCTGTGCGCACTTCAACTCCCTAATATCTTTTGCAAATCGAGGTAGGAAACGTGCCATCCATTTTTCCCTAGCTGTTATGGTTACAGAGCTGCTATTCAATTCCATCGAATTTTGCCCATCCTGTACCTACCTACTTTATTAGTCATAATTTAGGTAAAATTCATCTCACTCTCAACGAATATTTCCATAAATTTGAAGGGATAGTTTCTTCCACTAGGCTGTAATATTCTGGAATTTCTGTTATGAGATAAACTTGTAAGGAGAAGATGGTAGTCGGATTTAGAAATTGGGAAAGCTAATACACGCATCTGCTTTAGGGCTACTGTACATACGAATTTTGCTCCATAATTTATACGACATCAAGATTAGCTAGAAGTAGAAAAATAAACACGGGAGTATTTTAGAATGTAAATGAAACCTTGAACGTTGGAGATACCGAGAGATAACATTTGCATACTCCCTCTCTCTGGTTGGCGTATGCATAAACGTGGGATCTAAAAATATCCCATGTTTCTTTTTGCGCCGTTTTCGGCAGCCAAGAGACGCTTCACACCCTTTTTTAATGTTGCCTTGCTAATGTGTCCCTAATTTACATAACGTATTTTGCTTCTGAATCTGCCCTGCAGCAATTCTGTCGGAACAAAATATTTGAATAAGATTTTATTTCTATTTCATGGAATGGAGCGGGTTTTCGTATTTGTTTTAAGGATAATTAGAGGGATCAAAACGTGCCTAATGATCATTCTTTCGAGTGGTGAAAGGACGAAATGGGATTTCTAGATTATTGTGGAGAAACCACTTGTAGATTTCCGAAAGTCAGGGACAGAAATGATCTATGTAATTTTATTAATTTCTGAAATAAAAATACTATACAGCTTTTCAATGCTGGGTTCACTATTATTTTAATGAATTATAGTTCAATCTAGGTTCATGCAGAATAAAAGATCTATTAGGAAATATCTTGAACTTACAACTTCACTCTTGGATATTATGACCATCAATAACAAAGCTTGGATTGGTAGAGGGTTGAAAAAGAACCTTGACGAAATTTTGCTTGCTACCCTACAATATTGAAGGGCACTCTTACAGTGAATATTAATGATCATTAACGATTACTTCATCAGAGTAATAATGATGATGTCAACCAAGTTGTAATGAGGGGCAGCAATGATGATATTCTTCTCTCGGCCGAAAATAGTCTCACACGATTAGGTTGGAATCGTTGATGAAGACTTCATGGTCAAATTCAGTTTTTTTCATTGTGGAAACATATTCCAACACATGGAAGTCAACCAACTTTGTTCTGGAAATCATAGAGAGGTGATAATAAGTGATGCCAACGACACCAACTAGACGAGACTTTATTAAAGTGTCGTAGTAGAAGTTTCGTAAAAAGTTTTCGTTAGTCTCGTCGTTCATAACATTTTCTGAAAACGGAATAATAGCTAGATTTGATTTCTTCAGGTGAAATACTTTTACTGTGACATTATGACCTAGTGTGGTTCAATTTCATCACCCTGTGTGTCTTATCCACAGAAAAAACTTTTCAATACATTTTTGGTCTTATCGCTATATTTCGATGCTTAGTGTATGTCCCAATAGTTATGAATCACAATCCATATTATCATTGAATGCTTATAAAAAAGGTTTCCTCAAAAAGAGTAAGAATACCTCTCCAAACAAATCGTCAACAAAGAGGGAATATTGGAACAGAGTTGAGCGAAGCTGAGCGTTTTCAATGATAATAACGTGCGTTCACAAAAATTCCTCGTTAAGTAGGCTATGGAATTTTGAACGTCGATATTTCGTGTCTAAACGTAATTCTTAGCTTTTGCTGTACTATTTTCCAGGTGAACTGTCAAGTTAGTAGTTAGCATTTTAGATTGTTCTTGAATTAAAATTATCAGGAAATTATAAAGACGGACGTGTGAAAAGCATTTATTATTGAATCCTACTACAAAATTGGGGAGAAAATAGAAGGAGAGTGAAAATATTCTTCAATGTATATCCCAATGTTGCTGAAGGAATCAATCTTTCGGAAGTACTGTTTTGCGATGCGTTGAAGGAACAGGTATTTTCAAGCCGAAAAAATTAGTGGTCGACCAAAGACCAACTTCAGCAATAATAAAATATGATGGCAGAAGCTCCACCAACCTCTGTTCGGGTTTTATCTCAAGTGGCTGGAATGTTTTAGCATATCAATTTCATGCCACACGATTTTGAATGAAAGAAATCAGTTTGTTTTCATAAAGATTGACATGTTATCAGAAAATTGAAAAGACGGATTACCTATTCTTGTAGCATCCAAAAAAATTGAAGTTCGGTATGCATCAGTGAATGGCAAAATCTGGGACCTATTTTCTTTTATGGAACTTTAATAGTACGACTTAATGAATAAGGAGACAACATGCCTCTTTATAGCTTAATTGAATTTTGATAAATTGTCCAATATTTATTTTCATGTAATTCAGTTCTTTAGTTTAGTCATGGATTTTCAGTAACGACCGAATCAATTCAATATTTATAGAGAATTAATAAACATATTGAGATTCTTAATGTGCTTTATTCATATTACTGAAATAGGTAGAACCTTTTTACAAAAAAAAAAAAAAAAAACATAAAACCATGGTCCGTTTATGTCTCCTACGTATGAAAATAGTAGACATCGGTTAAAATTTTTACCAAGAATTTTTCTAACCGCCTCAGATTGTTTGGATTCTTGTGATGTGACTCAATGGAAGAAATGATTTTCACACTTTGGGCAAAATCAACTTTTTCTTAAAAGTGCCTTTCCACTTTACAAACAAAATTACTATGTGAAGGTTAATGTCATGATTGTTTACATTTTGGGAAGATGAAGTGATTCAAGAAAAGACCTACGTTCAGACACGTAGTTGAATATCAACGTTTAAAATTCCATAGCCTACTTGACGACGAATTTTTTTGAACGCACGTTATAATTGACAAGCTACGAATCGAGTGACTAGCTTCTCATTTATCATTGAAAACGCTCAGCTCCTCTCAACTTCGCATTCGGTGACCATTTTGAATAGGCAAAGAGACGGAGAAGTTTTTGAAATTATTTGCCGAATAAGTTCCATGCAGATTTTCTCAAAAAAAGCGTTTCAAAGTTAAAAACACTTAGTGGAAGTTCTTTAATTCTAATCGTTGTCGAGCACTCGTATTGAGCTGTCGGTGGAAGGTTCAGTTTCTGTTGATCATTTTCATTAATTGACATGCCCTCTAACAGGATATCTAAAAGAAAAAAGGCCCCTAAGAGCTCCAATCCAAAAAAAATCGATAAACAAGCCAAAAATGAAGGATTAAAAAAAAATTTCAAAATTCAATATCTCCATAATAGTACGAGATCCCGCTGCAGAATCACTACGTTCATTACGTATAGAGTCAAACACACATTTTTACATATGTTTATGGATAGGAGAATACAATGATAACACCGCAGCCTATCAAAAGTGGCCGCAAGTAATTTTAATTAAATTAAGGTTAATCAATATTCCAAGAGAAATTTCGTTCACTCCGTTTTGAAATAAAATATCATCCACATCATAGCAATGCATGTAAAGAATACTAAAATCCATAGCTGCCGTTGCACACTCGGCCGCAACTACCTCGCAGCCAGGTGTAAGCAGGTAACATTTCGATGTATTTCTACGTTCATGACGTACACGGATGTTTTTGATATCAAATTGAAGTTATTGTTTTTTCGAATAGCATGATATATGGCTGCCTGTGAAAAAATAGCCGCAAGTTAGGTCTGCCATCTATTAAAATAGCGAGATATCCGAAATTAAGTGAAAGAGCTGCTCTCACAATCGCAGTTGTCAATATCGTCGTCGCAATCAGAGTTTTTTTCATCATCTGAAAATGTGTAAGCTCAATTACATATGTAAGACATTTTCAACTTGTATCGGAGTTGAACTTCCCAGAAACCATGTTGGTTTCAGGGCACCATCCAGAAGAAGCCAACCATTTTCTCTCCGCATTAAACAGTGGTACTTAGTAGCATTGAGCAACATCGAATTGACGAAAATCGTCCGTAGCACCTTTTGTTTTAACGACTTCCAACACGATAAAATGTGGGTTGAAACAAACCCTTTGATTTTTTTAATGAATTTTTCATTCTCTTCTCTTTTGGCGCATACATCTTGTTGAACATGATAAATCGTCCAGTGTCTTTGGAATGAACTTTTGTGAGACTTATCATCTTTTTAACAAATTCTTCTTATGTTTCAATATTGATTTATTTGGAACTTATTCTTATTAGAATCTATTATATGCATTGCGCCCGAACTCTCAATATTCCTATAGCGCCCGACGAAGGGTGATTACATAAATAATATCAACAGCGTTGTGTACAACGAGCTCCAACACGTGGTTGTAATATAAGAATAATTCACATGCACTGTTGAGAACCCTAAGACTCCTTTCACACCACGGGTTTTTACAGTCGAGTTTTTACCGGAAAAAAACCGAATGAAAAATTATTCATCGGGTTTTATCCGTACGATGGGCACATCCAGCTCTCGAATCTCGTGGCGATAAGTGCCGCCGAAAGTGCAATCTGGATGTTTTCCAGTGCGAAACTAAACCGGAATCGGGTAAAAACCCGATGGTGCGAAATGAGTCTAACTCTCTCTTACTTTGTTTCGGATATCTCGCTATTTTAACAGAGGGCAGACCTTACTTGGTGCTATTTTTTCACAGGCAGCCATACATCATCCTATTCGAAAAAAAATTAGCTTTAATTTGATATCAAAAACATCCGTGTACGTCATGAACGTAGAAATACATCGAAATGTTACCTGCTTACACCTGGCTGCGAGGTAGTTGCGGCCGAATGTGCAACGGCAGCTATGGATTTTAGTATTCTTTACATGCATTGGTATGATATGAATGAGATTTTATTTCAAAACGGAGTGAACGAAATTTCTCTTGAAATATTGATTAACACTAATTTAATTTAAATTACTTGCGGCCACTTTTGACAGGCTGCACTGTTATCAGTGTACTCTCTTATCCATAAACGTATGTAAAAATGTATGTTTGTCTCTATACGTAATGAACGTAGTAATTCTGCAGTGGGATCTTAGACTATAACGGTTGAATTTTGGACACCATATTATAGAACCAAATCCATCAGAAATGACCTGAATAATAACATCCTTTAATATAGTACCATTTAATATTTAATATAGTACCATTTTCCTTGTAACCCTGTATAATTCTTAGAGATGGAGCGTAGTTAGAGGAGTGAGAGTAAATAAGTATAGTTGTTAAATTATTCATTTTAGTGATAATAAGATGAATACGTTTTCAGTTTATTTATCAAATAATCATCAAATATCTACCAGATCAATAACGTCTTTCGAAAAAATTCTTCACAAAGAGCCATTTCTGTGTAGGTACTTATATCGGTTTCACGTTCTCTTTATATGCTATTAAATGATTGATTAATTAATCGATTAATTTCTTCTTGAAACACACATTCAATTGTTCAAATATTCATCTATTCCTCCATGCTAAGTAGGTATATCCAAATTTATTTTCATTGCTGTCAAATTTGTAAACAAAATATATTTCAAAATGGTGAGTTGTACATCTTGAGGCTTCACTACACACAAGAACAAAGGGAAGTTGGTAGAACATTTCATAGGTAAGTGTTCTACGTGCTCAATTAATTCATATATTATACTACGGAAACAAGTCGGCCATTTGGAAGCATCTTTCCGATTCGCAATTTCAGGTCTTATGCTCCCTCCTATTATTCTATACTCAAAGAATGTTACAATACTAAATCCCAACATTGCAAAAACCTGAGTGTACGCATAAATGCTGCATTATCTAGACGTCTATTTTGTGAAACCGAAGGTTTTATTCATCTACCAGCATATTAAATAGAATTATCATTGTATAAAGACGTTTTCATACAAGGGCATTATCGAAGCCACCACTTCAGTTATACTCACAAAGAACAACTAACTCTGGACGTTTCACGATTGACAAATCGATCCCTAGTTGGAATTCATCATTGCTAACTGATTCGCTAGAAAATGATATACCCTCATCAGGGATTTCCACAGCTCTGGAACCGCAGATTTCCGAAACCAGAACCAGTTGTGCGCAGCATTCAGACGAGACCCTTCTCAATGTTACTGCTACAAATCATTGCTGAATATTCGTGGTGAGAGGGATTTCTGTTGACACCAGCGTGGAGAGTCAAAATCGTTAATGGACGATTTATTATTAAACTTTCTTCGGATTGATGCGGAACCTTGGATGAAATGATAATAAATGAGGTTTTGAGTCATCCAAGACAATGAACCGATAAATATGTCCAAAATATATCGTCCTTCAGAATTTAAATTCAGATGCATATACTCCATTCTCCTTTATGCACTCGGTTGGCCATGGAAATTCGACACATTGCACGCTGTATAGTACTTTGGGTACCGATTAACAGGAGGGAGCTTGAGACCTGAAATTGAAAAGGTATACTCCATTCACATTTATTTTAGCAGTCGGTTGGCCATGAAATATTTTTCTCAAGTTTTTGTAATTAGAACGGAGTAAGGTTGGCACTCATGAAATGTCGTTAAGGTCATAACGCCGTTGCCACAACTAATATCTATTTTTATCAAGAAAATGCCGAAAGTGATTGAAAAAAAGGACAGGGTTTCAGGAAGTGCTATTTAGAATTCAGGTCCGATCATTCAAATAGTTATACCCTGATATTCTAAAATCCACAATAGGTACGTCAGACGGTAGCAAACATATTCAATGTAAGAGAATTTATATAATGTTTCATCTGAATCTAAACGACTTATATTTCAGCTGAATATTTCCTCGATCAGAAAGATTGTGAACGAAGAGGATGACAAAGAATTTCCTTCTATTGGGAGACCCAAAAAAGTGGTGCCATTTGAGAATTTTATGTTTGAGTGAATTAATGCGAAAAGTTTACTACAGGATTTCCGATTAATGTCATCGTAGAATAAGTTCCCGAAAATTGATTTTTCTATTTTTCATTTGACTTGTCCTATACATTGTGATTGTCTTGATGTACCAATAAATACCTAATTCTTATTATTATATCAATGTATTAAGATGAACAGCCACAAATACGAGCCAGTTGTGCTGTTAATTGTTTATTCATGTGAAATTTTTGTTCAACGGTGAAGTTCATCTTGACTTGAATCTTCCCTTAATTCCTTTCGCTTATATTGATGCAAGATGATTTTTCTTGAAGAATTTAACATTCTTGTAATTATCTGTTATTTCCTTCGGGAGATACCCATTCCCAACCACCGCATCATATGCATTTCATCTTCGGGTTAATATTTTTAAATCTACAACTGATGTAACGTATTCAAACTTTAGCCAAAGAAGATAACGAACATTAACTCTCCTCAAGCTAGTGCATATTATGATACTATACTGATCTCTTGTATTTTCCATGCAAATAACTGGATTTGGTATGCCTTCAATCAGTTTGTATAAACTTCAATTATGTTCGTCACATATTTTGAGAAGAGATTCGACATTGTGTAATAACAGAAACTTTTACGTAGAACGGGCAACATAGCGTTGATTTAAAACCCAAAATGTTTTGACAATCGTCATAACCCCACATTTTCGTACTATACAGAGTGAAATGTGTCAAATTTCCATGACCAACCGAGTGCTAAAATAAAAGTGAATGGACTATACTTGCATATGGCCTACTCCTGTTTCCGTACTATAATATATTATAAATATGTTAATTATTCAGCATGTTAAACACTTACCTGTGAAATATTCTATCAACATCCGTTGGTTTTTGTGGTTACTAAAGCCACAATATGAACAATTAACCATTTTGAAATATATATTTGTTCACAACTTTGACAGCAATGAAAACAAATCTTGATAGGGAACATAGATCCAATATCGAATTGATTGATATAAGGTCTGTGATGAAGAAAAACCATAGACATTAGCTATTATTATGTTACTAAACACATGACTGATGAGTCACACTCTAATATGGCCGTTCCGTTCGCAAGATTTTTCAAAGTTTTCCATGCCCGGCATGCTCCTTCCTGGTATTGTATATTCGGTATAGTACAATAATGCGAGGTTATGATGCTTGTCGAAACATTTTTGGGTTTTAAATCACAGTAATGTTACCCGTTCTATGTAAAAGTCTCAGTAATTTCGTATTTTATCACAATGTGAAATTATTTCCGAAAATATGTATTCAAAAATATGTAATGATCGTAACTGACGTTTACACAAACTGATTGAAGAGATTCTTAACCTAAATATTTGCTTTAAGAGGACGAGAGGTTAGTGTTACTTGAGAAGAGTTAATGTCGGATATCTGCTTTGGCTAAAGCTTGAAGACTCAATGAACAACTCATCAGATGGTGAATTAAAAAACATCAACCTAATGATGAAATGCATAGGATAGAGAGGTAGAGAATGGGTATTTTCCAAAAGAATTAATGGATAATAATAAAACTATTGAATTAACAAAAATCATTTTCCATTAATGGAAGTCGAAATAGATGAAGGGAGTTCTAAGGCAAAAGGAACTTCATTCACCTTTACAAACATTTCACGTGAATTAACAATGGATAGGACAAATGGCATCACTGATGTTAATAGCTTTCTTCTTGAAAATAGACCTCTAAATTTCCTTTCCCAATTTTGAAATATTTCTGTGATCATTGCACTTGATAGTCTCCATCATTATTTTCCGAATTTGAAATTGAACTACATACCTCCAAAAATCCAAGTTTTGTCAAGGAACACAATTCTGATATTATAGTCCGAAGATAAATATAGCAGAAATTTTTGCAAGAAAGCAATTTTGGCTGCAACAACATGCTTTCGTTCACATAAAATTTTGCGTTCGTTCTCCCTTTTGTATTTATGCCCCATTGATTTTAAGATTTTGAAATATAATTTCTCTCTATATTCTATATTTAATAGGTATAAGTGTGAGTACTGAAGTTTTCAATTTTCAAATTATGATTCCAAATTTGTCGTTACAGGTCTTTTCTAAAGAGTCCTCAAATGCTACCACCTTTTTGGGTCTCCCCCCATTGTTTCTCATCCTCTTCATTCACAATCTTGAAATATGTGTGAGCTTCCCGTAACTCTCTCGTACATGTTTCTCATTCATTTTTTAACTGTCCCTTCTGCACGTTGTGAATCCATCAGCATATCATCACAACGAAAAACAGAGTAAAGTCTGTTCAATATTTTACATAGTTCAATAGTTTTGCATAAACAATTCACCTTCTCAACAAATCTTCCTATCCAAATGTAGTCTAATACAATATGACCAACGCCCAACGACTAACGTTGAACGTTCCAACTTCCATCAAAGGACAGACATTTCCAGCATAATCGGCAATAACGTACTGTACCGATCGTGCCTATATACCTATCGTCGTCGCCGCAATACAGAAACTGTGGAGTAACTGTATATCAAATCGTGTACTGTTGGAATGCAGAATTATCAATACAGAAACTGTACAGTAACTGTATATCAAATGCTGCATTTTTTAAATGCAGAATTATCAATACAGAAACTGTACAGTAACTGTTTATCAAAATCTGCACTTTTTAAAAGCAGAATTATGAATACCGAAACTGTGCAGTTTCTGTATAACAATTTCTGTACTGCATTCAGATGGCAAGTGTAATGCAGTTTCTGTACATTTGCTGTATGTTGTGTTTGTGTCGGGTCTGGTTATAAAGACTTAAGAAAATTATTTCATGATCAACCGGGTGCTTCTATAAAAGTGAATGGACTATAACCACATATTTTTTTATGGAGTTTATGATTTCCTCACAATGAAAGGAGTATTCCTTCAAAATTATCACCTCGCTGAAGGAAGGACATCTAGATCTAGAGCTTCATATTTATGTTTGTTCGAATGGTTCCCCTTCTAACTCTTATATTTTTGATTTGATTGATGTGTCATCTTGTAATGCAATGATGTATATGCTGAATAGCCATCTGAGTCGTCAAATTTCAATCACAAATGGAAAATGATACTCCTGTGAAACATGCATTCTGCTGAACGTACTTATATCGCTCGATAATAATTCATTCAAAGCCATATCAGTCGTTGAGGGGAAGTTATCGGCTTTCGTGTGCTGCTGAATCTCAGATCGCATAGCATCGGATGAATGGGGTGCGAAATATTAAGCAGGGTTACATTCCTTGCAGACGTGAACGTGCTAGTACGTTCCCCGGAAATCGAATGGAATAAAATTCACTCGGCACAATAAATCTCGAACGTTGCCAATTGCTTACGGAAAAGCAATAAAAAGCTCTATCTGATCATTATGTATTATGTCTGGATGGTCTTAGGTTCCTGTGGAAGTTTATAGTTTGTGTGGGTTAATTGGTGCCTCGTTTTCTTACTTTAACTGATTCTTCACCCAGTATTTTTTAATTTTAAGCGAAAGCAACAAAGCAAGACGCTTTCCTCTCATTTCGAAGAGATTATTATACATACAATACAGGTGAATTCTAAGGTTAGTATATAGTTTCTTGACAGAAGGTAGAGCTCATAAATCATTTCGCAAAAAATTGATAGATAGTGGATTTATCATCCCCTGAATTTCGAATCGTTTCATTTTCATTCTGTATCCTATTAATACATCGCCAACTTTTCGAATCTTGCGTGATTCTTTTTCAAGGCTGAAATGTCAAATAACAGTTTTTTAGAAAACACAAATGAAACAGCCCCGGAGTCGGTCTGCCATTCACCTCGTATTTTATCGGAATGAATACCGTCAAATTCGATAAAATCTTGGTCGGAGTGTTTTTTATTCAATGTCAGGATAATTCAACTTCCTCTCGACGTTTTGTAATATGTTGTTAATACGACATGAGTAAACAAAGCCGTTCCCTGGTATGTTCCGTAAATCACGTTAAGCAACACGGAGATTAACGAAATTATTATGATCGTCACAATATCACATTACATGTAAAACAATAAGCTAACAAGTGAACGAGTTGAAAGCAATAGTTAGATAAACCAATAAATCTGAAAAAATTTGAAAATTCGTGGTGGATCCACTGACAAATGTCTATATAACTCAAAAAACAAAACGGTAATAAATACAAATCCACTAATAAAAACAATGGTGTCAGTAGCATTTCTCTCAATCCTCCATATTTGTTTATGGTTTGCAGCGACCTCAACGTTGAAACATTAAGGCCAGGCGAAAATAGAAACGCAGGTTAGTGAGGTGACGCAGCGTGAGTTGTTGTTCTACTCTGTAATCTGTGGTTGTTGTAAAACATAGAAAAGAACAAGACCGCGGAAATAAAGCGTGACAGTGACTTGTCAAATAGTACGCGCAGCGTAGGAAAAAGCTGCGTCACCGTAAAAACCTGCGTTTCTATTTGCGCCTGGCAACTCATACTCTCACCATGACCTTAAACCGATACATGGCAAACATAGAACAAAGCTACGAATATGTAATTATATATTAGATAATTCGGATACAGCACAGGCACATTCCAAATATAGTATCACACACGTAATGGTTACAGAAAATTAACACATAACAAAGTTCCCTATCAGATCTTCCAAGAATATATAACAGATATATTACTGGTCACCTGGGATAGCAATAAACAAAAAAAAATCGAACACAAAAAACGAAATCACAAATGAGTAACCAAATAGGTATCCCATAAGCATCGGTCATAATATTTATAACAAAATTGATCATGATTAGGATGGAATAAACAGTAATGACATCTCCATTAAGGATAACGATGAAAGAAGTAAAAGAAATATGTAGAAGTCTAAAAAACGGAAAAGCCGCTGGACCAGTAGAAATAACAGGAGAGCTCATAAAGTACGGAACGGAAAAACTATACCACCATTTAACAACACTATTCCAGATGTGCATAGATGGTGCTACCACACCAAGCGATTGGAGAACATCGTATATTTCGACCATTTTTAAGAAAGGAAATAGAGAGAGTTGCTCAAAAACAGAGGATTGGCGGTGACAAGTACCTTAAGTAGAGTATATGGAAAATTATTGAAAAAGAGAATAGAAGCAGAATACAGTGATATAGAGATGGAGGAACAAGCGGGATTCAGAGCTGGAAGATCGACCGTGGATCACTTATATACAGTGACACAGGTATTAGAGAAAAAAACGGCAAAAAATCAGGAAATTCATCTTCTCTACATAGATCTTCAAAAAGCATACGACAGCATACCTCTGGAAAAATTGTGGGACACCATGCAACAAAGGAACATCAATGCAAATATCATAAAAGCTGTTAAGAACCTTTATAAAGATATAACTGCTCAAGTCAAAGTAAATGATAAACTTTCTGGAAATATACCAATTACAAAGGGCCTCAAACAGGGATGTTGCCTCTCTCCTGTGCTATTTAAGATATATATAGAGTCATTCGGGGCTACTGTGCGCACTTTTGCCTTTCAAGCCATACCCTGTTTCAAATGTTGAAGCTAGGAAAATTAAAACATATTCATGAGAAAGAGAATTTTCTAATCTATAAGAAAACATCAAAAAGCAAACAAACAAAAACGTTTTCTTTCCGCAAAAAAGAATTTAATAGAGAAAGTCGGAGTGCGTTCACTTGCCCCGTATTGTGGGTAAGTGTGCGCCCCCTCACGGGGTAAGTGAACGCAGTGCTTAGTGAACCACACAATCAAAACAAATTACAAAATAATGTCATCAAAATGTTACAATATTAGTGAAATGCTGTTTATTGTCAATACAGAAGCGCCTTCTTACAAGCAGTGCATTATTATTCGTGCCACAATTCTTGGTGAAAACAACACTTGATACATTCCCATGTTGGTGGCTCTTCATATTTTTCTGAACAAAAAGGACAATATTGATCGAGTCTCAACCAAGAAAATCAACAATGTTATAATTTATTCCTCACTGAATAAATGCCCATATAATGAATCTATGCGCACACTTACCCGCGCACACTTTCCCCAGTAAGCCAAAATTTGAATTGACGTTCTTATAGAGTTGAGCAGCTAAGAGAACCTAAAATTTTTTATTATATATTTAGATTAATATGCCCATGATCGAATAAAATATTGTTTAACACTGAGGGACTCGGAACTTGGGCCTGGCAGAACGTGCAGAGATGCTAAAAATTAACAAGAAAACTAGTGAATTTGATTGATTGCAAATAAAAAGTTAAAGAAACGTGGCACGGCGCACTCCTATGAAAAACTAATATGGCGATTCTGCGCCCTTGCTTCACCCAAATGAACCCCTCTTTCATACATTGCATAGTCGAGATATACGCTCTGCGCACACTTACCCACTGCGCTCAGTTACCCCGAATGACTCTACAGCAAGCACTCAAAAAATGGATGAAAAGTTGCAAAGGAATGGGAATACCAATAGCAAACGAAAATACATTATATACGCTATTTTTTGCAGATGATCAAGTGGTACTAGCCCAGGATCATGATGACCTAGAGTATATGGCAAGAAAGCTGGTGGAGGAGTACGAAAGATGGGGTTTGGAAATCAACATTGAGAAAACCCAGAATATGACGATAGGAGGAACACCGGAGGATATAAAGTTGGAAGATGGACGAGTTATACGAGACTGCCGGGAGTATAAATACCTGGGACTTAAGATGACACGGGACGGAACACTGGATGAGGGAATCAAGGAGAGAGTTATACAGGCAAGGAGAGCGATATCCATGCTGAATGGAATTTTGTGGGACCGAAGCATCTCAAAATCTAATAAAAAAACTATATATAATACTATTATAAAGAGTATAATTACTTATGGATGTGAAGTATGGCCGCTGAAGAAGAAAATAGAAAGCATGCTGCTGGCAACCGAGATGGACTTTTGGAGGAGATCTGCTGGAAAATCAAGGATGGAAAAGATCACAAATTCAAGAATAAGAGAGATAATGGATATCGAGCATACAATCCTTGACGACATCAGAACTAAACAACTTGTATGGTTTGGGCATGTACAACGAATGCCCGAAAATCGAATCCCAAAACAGGTATTACTGTGGACACCGCAAGGGAAAAATAAAAGAGGAAGACCCAGGACAAGCTGGCGGGAAGGAATAGATAGAGAATTAAGGGAGAGAGAACTGCCAGATGAACTATGGCTTAATAGAGAAGAGTGGAGGTTAGGTGCCGGAAAACGGCGTAGAACGTTCTAAACCGACATATATATATATATATATATATATATATATATATATATATATATATATATATATATACAGGGTGTGGCGTAATGAATGGATAATATTGAGCCTGGGGGTAGAGGACTCTATGGCGGTTCAGAAAAATATATTTTACGTTTAGTAAAAGTGCCTTGGTTTTCGAGATATTCGAGATTTTCGAAAATTCAAGAGAATTACACCCTTCGCCACTCGTTTCGCAGGCAAGACTCCAAATGAAGGAATTTTTTCAAACTGTTTTTTGGATAGTATTCCTGGATAGATGATCTATCGAATGTAATTCATTATTTTTGAGGCGCATGAATAGTTCTTCATGAAAAAAAGATCTAACTCAACTTTTCCGTTTTGCTAATTTTTTTTCATAAGTTCAACCTAGCGCGGTGTAAAAAATAATATGGTTACCTAAGAGCCAATGCAAGAAAAAACATGCCAGTTTCATTGAGATTCCGAAATGGTATAACTCTCTGTATTCTCAGCATTTAATACAAAGAAAATTCCTATTGCAATCAGTTGAGGCCTAGTTTAATGTGACAGTGTTTCTAAAATTTTTAGCATCTAAAATGAGAAATGCAAGCAGAATGAAGCAATAGTCTATAAGAAGGTATAGAGCATTTACTGAAGCTCATAATGGCCTCTTAGAGATTCTTTTGTGATATTTAATTCAATGAAACTATACTCATTTTAAAATTGTTGATATCTATGCAATAAAGATATGATTCATTAGAAAGTGTAGACTATAGAGTATGTATCAGAACTCATTGTGGCCAATTTAAGCATCATTTGTGATTTGTGAAACTTTATTCAATGAAAGGATATTTTAAAATTGTTATTTTTCTCTCGTTTTCTTTTATTATTGAACCCCAACGTTGTGAAATCAATATTTTCAAGTTAATTTCAAGTTATGCATTAAATTTCAGCATTTTTGTTACTTGGGTCATGATTCAATGTAATAAAAATTGACTAATTTTCAGCTTTTTTCTTAATTACAAAAGTGCTAAAATTCACTTCGTTACTTGAAATTCGCTTAACAACTATTAACTTTATAACTATAGGGGTTAATAATGAAAGAATACGAGGGAAAAAAACCAATTTTAAAATATTGTTTAATTGAATCGAGTTTTACAAAAAGTGTTCAAAGTGTGCATCAGGAGCTGTACTAGATGCTCTACAACTTCTTATGAATATTTGCTTTATTCTGCTTGCAAGTCTCATTTCAGTTGCTAAAAATTACAGAAAAAGGCTTACGTCAAACTCTGCCTTGACTCATTGTAATAGAAATTTATTTTGTATTTAATGCTGAAAATAGAGTGAGTTATACCATTTCAGAATCTCAGTGAAACAGGCATGTTTTCTCTTGCTTTGGCTCTCAGGTAACCATATTATTTTTTACACCACGCTGGGTTGAACTTAGGAAAAAAAATAAGCAAAACGGAAAATTTGAGTTAACTCTTTTATTTATGAAAAACTATTCATGCGCTTGAAAAAAAATGATTTACATTCGATAGCGCATCTATCCAGGAATACTATCCAAAAAACAGTTTGAAAAAATTCCTTCATTTGGAGTCTTGCCTGTAAAAAGAGTGGCGAAGGGTGTGATTTTCTTGAATTTTCGAAAATCTAGAATATCTCGAAAACCAAGGCACTTTTACTAAACGTAAAATATATTTTTCTGGACCGCCATAGAGTCCTCTACCTGCAGGTTCCATATTATCCATTCATTACGCCACACCCTGTATATATATATATATATATATATATATATATATATATATATATATATATATATATATATATATATATATATATATATATATATATATATATATATATATATATATATATATAAACAGTCCCTGGCCAGTTTATTAGACGCACTGAGAATTTTTTTTATATTTACTAGTATTGCCCGAGGAAAAAGCAGAATATTTGAATTTCATTTCCACAGAATGTCAGTTTTATTTACGACTCTCATTAAATTGTTTTATTTGGCATTTATTTTTGATGTTGTAGTATTAATACTCAAGTATGAATCAGTACTATGTCTTCCAGTGGACGTCTTGCATTCTGCAGGTTCGGACGTTATTTCGATAATCCACATATGAAATCATTATCTTCGAATGCAGCAAACCGAACAATTCTGCTTTGATAGTATGAAGCTCTCATAGCTACACAGGGTGGCTCAGCAAAATATTAGAATTTCATGTTTAATCATCAATAAATCAATATTTTTTATCCAATATGATATATTATATGTGAAAACCATTTACAGATGAAGTATATGTAACATATACATTCAATTTAATAATTCAATATTGAGATTTTGCATCGAATCAATGCGTCTAATAATATGGCCAGGGACTGTATATATATATAATCATAATGAGCCTACAACCAACACTTTATGCATTTAATACATCTTTGTCCAGTGTTATTCGTGGGAAAGAGTATTTGACCTATATTCTGCATCAGCAAAGTTAGGATATATTTGACCCATCCCTCCACTGTCTTCATCTAACTGATTAACAACCTGTTCCTCACAGTCTTCATCTCCACAATCAGTCTTATTTTTCTTTGTTCGTTTGTTTCTCTTCGCAGCTTTCTTCTCATTCTTCGTCAATTTATTTATTTATTTATTTATTTTTTATTAAGGCACCAAAGACCATCCGAACTCCGTTTCGGGATGTTCGTATAACTTTTCTGTGTAAGGAAAAGTGGCACTATGCGCACTGCGCACATGTTAGCTAATTATGTCTTGCACTATCAGTAACCCACTATAATCATCCTAAAACGAAAGTATCAAATGATGAATGAATATTGAAATGCTTCATGATATTTCAATAATATAATAATAACACCGTTTCAGTGAAAATCCTTCGGATGTAACTGTTCGGAATACTTTTTTCAGGCTGGTTGAAAAATGAAAGAAATATCGTGCCCCTTCATGCTCATTCATTTTCACTCGACACCGCACATAGAGCTGAAGTGGCCGAATTCAAACCCATTCAAGAATGGGACTTTGGAGATATCCAACGAATCGAAGAATGATATTGCGGAGCTATCTAATATAGCGGGGTTAATCAGCGTCGTCATTTCAGACAGGCTATTACCTCCGAGAAATATGATTCCACCCGGGGAGCGGCCTAGATAATGACATATATCTCCCTCCGGCCATAGAGGCCAAATCAAAAAGTGATAGTCGCCTTGATAGTGCGTTTTTACAGTGGCCGGTAACGCGATTTCTGCCCGCGATCCAATGAACCGCCTTATCGGCATTGTACACTGTTCCTCGGAGCAGAACCGGGTTCTGGAGTAATTTCATATCACTAACCCAATTCACCTAATTAGATTCCGGATGGGTGGCCGATAAATTGACTGGAGACCGAAGCCCATATCTCATCGGCAACTTCATTGCTGTCAACTGCTTCCGAACCGGCCCCCGATTGGATTTTCCAGGTTCTTCTTTTGTGCTCAGCTTCCCTATCGCTCCTTCAAATATTGAATAAGTATCGTATCATGGCTTGTTCGGAGACTAGCGACTGCGAAATTACGTTTGTTTTCACTATCGGCTGAATTTTTTAGCTGAGTTATTGCTTCTCGCGGAGGAGGATCGGCGTTTCAACAGATTTCGAGGAAATTTATTCGCATATACATTAATATCTCTTTATTCTATTTTCCCTCAAATCGATTGAATAAGTGGACGGGTGGGGTGATACTTATATATGCATGATATCAGGAGTTTTTAATATAATAAAACATTTTATCATAGAATAACTCATAACATTTGCTATGTAGAAAATTTCTACTCAGAAATGAAAGGATGTTGTTCTGACATACTGATGAAAATTTTACAGTCTGCAAAAAATTAAACATTTATTGGCTGTTAAAAATCGGCGCTGTTCCGATTTTGTAAAATCAATGTAGTGAAACTGTTAAATCGAGTTGAAGATGGTAGAGTAAAACATTTATTGTACGAGATATCAATATCTAGTTAGCCTAGACCAGTCCCATGCATAAGAAAAATATTGCGTTACCAAAGCAACGAACAATAACTCATTAGAAGTGTCAGTGTGAAGTTTGAGGTCAAAAAAGTAAACCAGAGTATCGTGCCATCAGCAAGTACCTGTATTTAAAAGGGTAAAGAGGTAAGCAGATTTACGAAGATATGCTTAATACACTTGGTGATCAATGTCCTTCGTATGCGACCGTGAAAAATTGGACTGCGAGCTTCAAAAGAGGTAAATTTTCCATTGAAGATGATGACCGATCGGGCAGGCCTGTTTCTGTGTCAGTCGATAATATCGATGCAGTTCATGACATGATTTTATCAGATCGTCGAATTGGGCTAAAACGGATATCTGAAGCACTGAATATTTCATACGAACGCGTTCATCATATAGCTCACGTCAATTTCGACATGAGAAAAATTGCTGCAAAATGGATCCCCAAATGTTTGAATGTTGACCAAAAGCGAGCAAAGGTAGAAGCATCGCGTTCGTTCCGTGCTCGATTTGAAAACGATGTAGACTTCTTAAACCGAATTGTTGCTATGGATGAGACATGGGTACATTTCTATGATCCAGGAACAAAGCAACAAAAGATGCAATGGGGCGACACTCTGGTTCTCCAAGACCTAAGAAGTTTCGTGTCCAAAAATCTGCTGGAAAAGTCCTTGCTTCAGTTTTTTTGAAATTGCCATGGAGTAATCATAATTGATTTTTTGGATAAGAGTAGAAGAATAACCGGAGATTACTATTCGACATAAATGACCACTCTGCGGGAAAAACTGTAGAGAAAAGTCACGAAAAGCTATGCAAAGGTGTTTTGTTTTTGCAGGACAACGCCCTTGCACACAAATCTCATGTTGCAATGCAAAAAATTCCTGATTTAGGGTTTGAATTACTAGAATACCCTCCTTATTCACTAGATTTGGCTCCATCCGACTATAATCTCTTTCCTCAACTGAAAAAAAATTTAATAAGTCGTAAATTTTCTTCGAACTAGGAGGTAATATAAGCTGTGGAGGTATGGTTTGCAGAGAAAAATGAAACATTTATTTTTAAATGTCTAGAGACGTTGCAGGTTCGCTGTAATAAATGTATCCAATTAAGAGGAGAAAATGTTGAGTATTAAACCTATTTTGACATTGAAATTTTGTTTGTTTCTATAGTAGGCTAAGAATTTATTCAATATATCCTCGTATATAAGGAATTCAAATTTTCTTTCATCAGTGCAGGTAATTGATTTCCAATATCAACCTAAATTCAAGTTGGAATTTATAGGCCATCACCAAAATATAATATACTCTTTTACAATGCCAATAATTCTCGATTGAAGTATTTATATATAATTATATCAGGTATATCCTTTATGTTCATATTCGAATTCTACATTCCTTATTTTCTTACAGGAATATCAATGCACAAAGGATATGCGTTTGTACAGTTTACAAATCCGTTTGATGCTCGGAGTGCCTGTTTGGGAGAAGATGGTAGGACAGTTCTCAGCCAAATACTGGGTGAGTGTAAAATAATATAATCATTAACCTCGTGCTGAACTAGAAAAAAATACTATCAGAAAGTGTGTGCGTTCGGTATTCGCATCTGAGATCTGAGCGATTTTCTATCACATGACTCTAAAGCAGACGGATTGAAGGGGAATTAAAAAACGTTATATGTAGATCAAACAGATTTCACGAACGTAACCTCAAATAATTAAAGATTTATTTTCTTGTTTTTTTCTTCGGTTGTTCGTTTGTTTTCTTTTTTTATGAATGTTTAGTGTTTAGCGGGTTGACCGATAAACAAGGAATGGAGGCCGCTCTGAAGGCCATTGTGGTAATAATTCATGACCACCAAATAATGTTGTTTAATAGTGATGACGAAGAGGAAAATCGAATAAATGAAACTGAAATTTTCATAATAGAGAGTTTCAACAACACTTCAGAATGTATCCATCAACTTTTGATACTTTTTTCAAAAAATTCCTGGTGGTTACGGAAAACTAATAATATTAGGATGTGGTCACCGAGATTAAACAGCTCCTCATTATCCATTGGTATCTAGCTAATAATAGAATAACATCTATGTTTTCCAACCATGATGTGGTAATTGCCTAAAGAACTTTATCATTACAAGCTGACAAATGTCTGTCATTTTTCCTTTATTGTTATTTCACAGACAACATCTTATAGTTGGATAGCCGAAGAGGGAAATTCGGGATTTGCTCGAGCGTGTCAGATTAATATAAGGGGACATACCTTGGACCCTGTAGAGTACCTCTACCAAAAATTAGACCTGTATATAGGGGGAATAGTCTAGGACAGCCTGTCAGAATAGTAAAAAAAAAACACGGTAATTGTACATACTCGAGCGAGTCAGATTAAGATATATGTGGTTAATTACATGTTGAAAAGTATATATTCTCTTAATCTGATAATTTAAGCGTGTCGAAAATGTGTGGGCGGGCGCAAAAAAGGTTGCAAAAAATAACGTCCCAGGTAGAAATTTTAGTCTTCAAGACGTCTTTGGTTGGTCATGTTCGGACGTATGGTGACCAACTTGGTGACGTCAGTGAAACCTTATGGTGACGTTAATATGTCACAGCCTGAAGACGTCGTACGGTGACGTCTTGAAGACGAATTTGGAAGAGGATTATTCGGTACTTTTTCGTCTTGCGTACGTCTTTCTTACGTACTGAGGACGTCAGTATTTTTCAGAAAATTTTAGAATTTCATGGATAAAAATGAAACATAAACCAACATGTTTTTTTTTCTTTCCCCTGGCCTTGTGTTCGAGCATATCAGCATACATTATATGAAATCCTAGCTACAAGACACCGACAAACATCTATGATATCGGCGGGATTCGAACCCGCTACCTCCGGCATCCTAGCCGAGTGCGCTGCCATTACGGCCGTAGAGGCTGTGTAAGATGTTGGTATTATTGGTATTGAGTATCATGAAAAAGTGTGTCAGAAAAAGTTATTTTCAAGACTATGTACTAACGGAAATGAAGCAAAAGATCAATTGTCAATGCGTTGACACATGCATTTACATAGGATAAATGGAACAGGATAGCTAGTCATATTTTTTTCAGGCTTTTGACTGCAAATAATTTCATTTTCCTTGAATCTAAAGGATATGAATATAGCGATTTATAATTTAACGGACGTTATCCGTTTATGTTTCATATCTACATATCTATATTCAAACTGTCCGATATATATCGAACCTTGAAAAAATCATAAGTCTAAAGTCTCAGAGTGGTCTAAGAATAACGTTATTCAGACGTCTTTTGTGTGACGTCTTACTAGCCCACTTGAATTGACGTCTCGGAGACGTTATTGTACGACGTCTTACTAGCGTACTTGAATTGACGTCTCAGAGACGTTATTGTACGTCCGAGTGACGTCGAAGACCAATAAAGACCTAATGAAGACGTCTTCGAGACAACACCGTTCTACCTGGGGTCACGTGTACATTCTCGAGCGCGGTGGCGTTTTTCCTAATTTTGAAGCTAATGATTCAAGAATAATAGAAAAAAAATATAATCTGACAGTTTTAGCAAGCCGAAACAATAAAAATTGGCCATACAGATCACAAAAATCAGTTTTTTTCATCTCCTTCCCTGGGCTTCAAATCTTTTTCGCATTCATTATAAAAGTTGTGAAGCATAACATTTTCTACAAATTTTGACCCAAGCAAGTTTTTCTACGTTCAAACGTTTTTGAGATATATGGCGATTAATGCGAGGTGTTTAGCGATACATGAGGTCCTTTCGTTTGCATAAAAAGTGTAGCACTTTTCTACACTCGATTTTAGTATTCGTTTGCTGATTGAATTTACACCAGTGTAGAGGAGGTGTAGTTTATCCACATCTCCTTTTGACTATGTGTAGGTAAACTACACTTTCTCTACACTGGTGTAAATCAAATCGAGTGTAGAAAAGTGCTACACTTTTTATGCAAACGAAAGGACCTATTCTGAAGCGAGAATTCACTCGTTGGAAAATAGTACATTCTAAGGTTCAGTCACAGACAACACTAAAATTTTTGTGACTATACTTCATTCACTTTTATTTTAGCAGTCGGTTGGCCATGGAAATTTGACACATTTCACTCTGTATAGTACGAAAATGTGGGGTTATGAAGCTTGTCAAAACTTTTTTGGGTTTTAAATCAACGTTATGTTGCCCGTTCTACGTAAAAGTTTCTGTTATTACGTATTTTATCACAATGTCGAATCTCTTCGGAAAATATGTGACGAACATAATTGAAGTTTATACAAACTGATAGAAGGCATACCAAATCCAGTTATTCGGATGGAAAATACAAGAGATCAGTATAATATCATAATATGCACTAGCTTGAGGAGAGTTAATGTTCGTTATCTTCTTTGGCTTACATCATTTGTAGATTTCAAAAATATTAACCCGAAGATAAAATGCATATATTGCAGTGGTTGGGAATGGGTATCTCCCGAAGGAATTAACAGATAATTACAAGAATGTTAAATTCTTCAACAAAAATCATCTTGCATCAATATAAGTAAAAGGAATTGAAGGAAGTTTCAAGTTAAGATGCAACTTTACCGTTGAACAAAAATTTCACATGAATAAACAAGTAACAGGGCAACTTGCGCGTATTTGTGGCTATTCATCTTAATACATTGATGTAATAATAATAATTAGGTATTTATTAGTACCTTAAGACATTTACATTGTATAGGACAAGTCAAATGAAAAATAGAAAAATCCATTTTAGGGAACTTATTCTCCGATGACATTTATCGAAAATCCTGTAGTAAACTTTTCGCATTAATTTACTCAAACATAAAATTCTCAAATGCCACCACTTTTTTGGGTCTCCCAATAGAAGGAAATTCTTTGTCATCCTCTTCATTCACAATATTTCTGATTGTGGAAATATCCAGCTGAAATATAAGTCGTTTAGATTCAGATGAAACATTATATAAATTCTCTTACATTGAATATGATCGCTACCGTCTGACGTATTGTGGATTTTAGAATATCAGGGTATAACTATTTGAATGAGCGGACCTGAATTCTAAATAGCACTTCCTGAAACCCTGTCTCTTTTTTCAATCACTTTCGGCATTTTCGTAATAAAAATTGATATTAGTTGTGGCAACGGCGTTATGACATTAACGACATTTCTTGAGTGCCAACCTAACTTCGTTCTAGTTACAAAAACTTGAGAAAATTATTTCATGGCCAACCGACTGCTAAAATAAATTTGAATGAAGTATAGTTTCGAAATTGTATTAATAGAAATACCTTGTCATTTTGACAATTGGATGACTGGTAGATTGACCTTGCCCTTTCGCATGTGTGGCTAAGCTTCTTGCCCTTATCGCCCTCTAACTCGAGAACGGTTAAGAGTATGTAAAATTGCTTCAGATAAAAGTTGAGTGGAATTTTATTATCTACAACTTTCATAATGAATATAAAAACAGGCAGGCAGGAAAATATTCGAAAAAAAAGAATTTTTATCATCTTCAAAGTGTCAGATTAAGGAAACCCCCCCTGATTAGTGTCATATTAATGGGTCAACACGTTTACAACACCGAGATTAACCATCTGTATGAAAATCTGACACGCTCGAGTATGTACAAGTAACAATTTTTTTTACATTTTCAAGGGACCGCTGTGACCTTGCGCCACGTCCAAATTGTCAGTCCCTTGAAAAAAATAGCTTCCTTTGGGTCTAATAATCATATCCTCAAAAAATGTGACACGCTGGAAAAAAATTTTTTTTTACCATTTTCAACTCTTCCGTACGGTCAGTCCCACCGCGCAAACTGTCAGATAGGCATGAATTCATTATCATAGACACATAGGGCATATACAGTATCTTAATCTGACACTCTCGAGTATGTACACCTGACGATTTTTTTCCCATCTTTGAGACCCTGCAGACGCTTTCCCCACCGCTGAAAGTGCATACATCATAGAACCTTTTTTTCTTTCTACCATCTAATCTTCAAAATCCACTAGGTCTCTATGTCGCTCGAGTAAGTCCTGATGTAGCATCGTCGGCTCCCCAACTATTAATAAACAACAATTTTTAAATTTTCAATCAGACTTCCTAAACAAACAATTGACCTAACCTCAAACGACCAGATTAATCGCTTCGATGCACTCAAATACTAGACAACAGATTTGCATCAGACTAGTAACTAGTCCGATTCGAATAAAAAAACGCACTTGATTTACTTTCCCTACATCTAGGTGAAATAACAAAACGATACAGAGCACTCAGATTGATCAGATTCAAAAACCGACCTTCGATATACCTAATAATCCACCTCTGTGATTTTTGAAAAATAACGAAAAAGTAATATGAATGAATTTTCAATATCGATAAGATTTTTAACCGAATGGCGGGCGGAAAAGTTAGTGGGGAAATCTATTCCTTATTCACACTCGATCTCGGTTCGTATTGGGATCAATTTTTTCGATGACTTTTTCATCTGGATTGTTTTGTATAGGTAGGTGATTTTCAGTGAAATGGCTTATTTCGACCTTTAGGTACTGCCTGGCTTCTAAAGACGACTCACCTTGTATAAAAGCCGTTGTATCTGTCCAAAAATAATATTTCATCCAAACATCGATGGAATATTCAGTAGTATAATAGCTGCAGAGTAATTGAACTGCTTCTTTTCGAGCTGTGTATTCAGAGACAGGTTGTCTCTGTGTGTATTCAAAAATTCATGACCGGTGAGAATGAGTGCGTTTGTTAAATCAAACCTCCGGCGATAAAAATTGATGGAAGAGGAGGGTAACATGCCGCGTCGAAAACTATTTATAACAACTCCAAATCATTTTATCATTCGTACTGAAAGAAGTAATTATTATTATACCGATGGCAGTAAACCCACGATCCCAGGACGATCTCTGGCAGTCAATTATGGAAACATGCAAGAATGTTATTAATTTCGGTTTGGTCGCGTTAAAATTCAAAACCATTTTCAGTATTTCACTAGAATGGAAGTGCTTCGTTATGACCTTCCAACATGCGAAACATCTGGAAAGTTAAACTTGCAATGATGCAAGTAAATTATTGTCATTTTTCATTCCTTTACCGTCTGTTCCGATATTCCTGAACAGTACTGTCAGTATTTCAGAAACGATGCCTATTGGCCCAGTCGTTCGAGTTCTATTGTTATTCGATTGCGGGCCAGTACTAACAGCAATATCGGAACAGGACCGTAGTCGTACAACCTTTTTTCCGTTTGGGTATACCTCCTCATAAATGATTCAAACTTAAGGGGTTCTAGAGGTAAATTGACGTCCAGAGACAATAACAAATAGTTTTTCATTTTTTAGTGTAACTTTCTAGAACGCACTTGAATATACAGACTGAGTAAAAAGTATCGCCCAAAATTCATTGTTATTCAGTATTTACTATTTTGTTGGAAAGACTGGAAGAGGCCAATTTTATTTCAAATTACTCAACTTCTCATTTTTAATTGAGGAGTTTGTCATGCACCTGCTATTAGAGGTGGGAGTAATTCAGTTATTGGTTACCCTAACTTTTTGTGCCAGAAGTGGATTTCCATTTTAATGCCGAGGAAGTTTTTTTTATCAATGCTTCGCCTTTTCTTTGTATGTACAAGTGCACGTTTGGTAGTTTGTTTTTGAGATTCCTACAGAATCATCTTATACATGGTGATTCACTGCTACGGCCTATTAAATGAAATCATAGTTTTGTGCTGGAAATTCGAATTTTGGGGTTTTCTCAAACAAACTTTCTCTCAAGTATACTCGTTTTCTGACCTCTGCAATTTCTGGTTTTGTATCGGAAACTGCCTACTACCTTTTCATTTCAGAAGACACCCAGTATATCTTTGCATCATTAGATAGCTGATTTGATGTTCATTCATTCATTGCTGCATCCCGTTACGGGGAATAAATCTACAAAAAGACAAAAAAAAAACGGTGCGAACAGAATTATAATTTCTTAGGGCTAATTGCGACTATGTGCCCTCCTGTGACTGATGAGACCCAACCGTGACCTACAGATCCTTCCACACTCCGGGCATGGATAGTCACCAACTAGATCTGGCCGCCGCTGTATGCTTCTCGAGTCTCCATTATAACTGTGTACCAAAGACCTCCACTGTTACCTGTCTAACGCTAGTTGTTCACAGTTATGATGTGAATTTCAACACAATGTCGAACCCTGGGTGGAAACTTGAAGGTTCATTTACCCCTCTCAACTTAACACCAATATGTACTATAACACTGTTTGCTGTTTGGTCCGAAAATGTAGAGAGTGTTTATGGATGAATCGAATTAATGATCAAAACTGAAGATATTTAGACAAGCTTCTGTGCAATAAGCATTTTAGAAATACAGCTAGTGGTGCGATAATAACTTTGATAGCGTGCAGAAATCTAACCGGCAAACATTTAGACATTCCGTACATGTATTTGGCACCCAGCACAAAGATCGATCTGCCATTGGTCAGTTTGACTGCAACTCTGCGTATCAGAATAAATTTGTATTGTCTATAGCAGCGCACTAGCCTTTTTCTTATTCATCAAAGATTATAGATAATCTTCGCTTGTTCATGTTCCGAAGTCATAACAGATGAAACTGCGCGACTAGCTCCAATTGCTCTTGTTCGAAAAATTTACCTACTGCCTATAAATATTCTCGAATAGGGCGGGGTAAATATAGAGCAAATTCATTAAATGAGGGAGAAGCGGAGCTTGGATGAAGGAATACGTTTCATTAACAATTACTAATTGACAACACCAAAAAAAAATTCACCACGTTAATTATACAAGGAGGTAGGTAATAGATGTATTATTGTTTTGTAAATGACTTAGACAACTTGTATTAAGCAGGTTGACTTTTTGCAACTGTATTAATTGATATTTCATACCACAGAGTGATGCCGCAAAAAATGCAAAGAGAAAATAAAAAAATTGTAGTTCTCAAACTTTCGATAAAGCATACAACAAGACATACGACAAAAAATATACGTTAAGATAGGTCGAGAGATAGGGAGATCTTGATTGATAATTCGACATAATTCTTCTCAGGACTTATACGTACTAGAGATAATTTGCAAAAATGAAGTCCAGTGAACCATAGGTCAAAGATGAATGGTTATTGAGGTATAACGGTTTTTTGACTTCTCACGAATTTTCTGACTTATTAACGAAAACAGTTGATTATGTCAAAATCACTCAACTCTGATACTGACTCAATTCTCGAAAACGATATTCGATCAAAACTCAAAACTCGATTATATCGGAACTGAATGTTTCGCATCAACACATTTTCTTGTGAAATTTTCGTGAAATAATATAACTCGAAGAAACTCAAGGAATTTGACGTACAAACCAAAGGAAAAACTTCCCCATTATCCTGAAATAAGATGCCTAAGTCATCAAATTTTTCACGAGATAAGAAAATAGCCACTTCATAAAAATGTTTTGTTTCGCATCACAAACAACGATTTTTTATTGAAATGATGTGGCCGATACTTGATGAAAATCCACAATTAAACTAGAAAAAGAATTATATGATTTTCACTAACATGAGTTGTTTAACCACAGTTCGTGTTTCGCTATCACAATAGCATTTTCAGTTTACCTTCTCCCACCTGAAGATTCATATTATGATATTTAAGCACGTATCGAGCTTAAAAAACTAATGTTAGGGAATATCATATGAGTATAATTCTGTTTTTAGTTCTACAATTTTTGATTTACCTTTTGCATCTTTATACAGCTCCACTCTGCAATTTGAGCTGAAACGGCATTGGTATTCCATACTAAAACATCGATTAATAGTTGAAAATGGCCAATCCACTTCATGCGAGTTTTCTATACACATCAATAAGAGAGTTAACTGCATATGTAATGTGGTGTGTATTTTTGCGTGTTGCCTGGGTATTCGCTAATTGGCGTTTGTTAATCAAACGTATTATTCCATCCACTGTTTCGCATCTCCCTCATTTATCAAATTTGCGCTATGTTTTCCTGGCCATATTTGAATGATTACATACGCAGAGGATGAATTTTTTGCATCGTATGAACTATGAATCAACGAATAAAAGCCAGTCTCATCATCACGCATGACTTCGGAACATAGATAAATGAGAGGAAGGGTTGGAAGGGCTATAGACCATATTGGTGAGGTTAGAATCACTCAATTGGCAGGAGATCCATATTCAAACTGCTTTACATAGAAATCAACTTTAAGACGGAATATTGCTAGCTAGAAGTAAATGTTAGTATAAAGCATGCAAAATTGGGTGCCTTAATTATTAGAGCATGTTTCCATGTACATTTTACATCACAATATACTTTTATGTTCGACTGAATCAAAAACACTTTATTTATGAATTCGTTTAGTGTCCATAATTGACTACTTTATTGGACTCAACTGTCACTATCATTCTGTCAAGTAAATATAATATTTTATTATAAAGTGTTGTTTGCATATTTGCAAACAACACTTTATTCAAGGAAGAAGAATTGAACTTCGACCTAAAAACAAAATTATGAATTAATATTCTGAGAATTAGTGTGGTAGTTAATATTAAAAACACATTCTTTGATATTGTAAAAATGCATGCCTGAGGATGCAGAGCTCGAAGTGGAAGCACAGTTTTCGATCTGCAATACTCTTGATGCTCTAGCATCAGCTACTTCCTGGCCCAATATTCTGATGGCACAACACTCATTTTAGTACTTTCCAATTCATGTATGTAGTCCATAGCGAAGAACTTTTCTGAGCTTTCAATTCACTATTGAAGTAAGCGAGAATACTGTCTTCTGTCGATTTTACAATTTTCTTCGTTTTACACCACTTGTTATGGGCCGCATACATATTTTCATAAGCACTTTTAGATTAAGTGGGTAAGAGAGATTCTTTGGCGCTTACGGCTAAATTTTCTACGCTTTCTTCTCCAGCACTATCCATTTTTTGGATTATTATGACGTTTGTCATAAAATTAAGGAAGTAAGTAAGTTTACTAAGGTTGCTAAGGTCGCTGGTTACTAAGGTAAGAAATTCAAAAGCACACAATGTTTTTCAGTAATAAGCCATTTCAGAAAATAAAATTTCTGCATTACAGTCGAACATAAAGCTTTGTATGCAACTCGTACATAATTAGGCTTTTTATCTGCCATAAACTTTTGGACTCGTCCGTAAAGACCTAATTTATGTACTTGTTACATAAATAGCTATGTCCTAAAATCACAATTGAAAACATTATTATACGGAAGATATTGGTATGTCGTAGATCATTTCTGCAGTACGTCAGTCATGAACCGTAACAAGGAAAATGACATGCTACGCTTGCGCTTTAGGAGGATGTCAGCTTCAGAGGTTAGAAACGAAATGAAGCTACGACAAACTTCCATGGATCTTGCCGATCAATTTTATATTCATTCGTTATTAAAAAATTTTACTTCGACATGATTGTGAGACCGATAATAACCTATGGGGTAGTAATCTGGTTTGCCAAAGAAGAACAGACGACCACGAGAAAAATACTCGACAAGGTACAAAGGCTTGCCTGTGCGTCCCTGGAGAACGTGCCAAACTACAGTATTAGGGTCATCACCGATCTCACTTCTCTATATCTAGTGTTATATAGGGTAGCCTTGTAGCCTATAAGGCCATCCTCAGAATATCTAGGAAAGGTACAGGTAATGAGAAAATTAAAAGTCAGAGAGCCTGGTCCTCCCTGAAGAAGTACATCTCATCAGCGAACCTACCTACTTATTATGATTAAAAAATTGAACATCGAGAAAAACTTTAACGCGATGCTATGTAAATGGAAAACGAAACACCCAAAATTTCAAAGTTAACACCTTAAATGATTTACAGATAGTTTAAGAACCACGACAGGGGCACGCGCTGTACAGGGTGAGCAAAATTGGTGATACCTGAACTACAACTTTTTAAACCAGCGAGATAAAGGAAAATGAATGTGCCATTCTTGTCATCTTTTTTCGAGAAACTAATAATGCCATCAAATGCATTCCTTTCTTTCGTTTTCGAGTTATATAGGCCAAAATTTAAATTTGGGGATTTCAACTTTAATCATTATCTCCGTTTCTGTTTGTGCTAGGATGTTGAAATGAAAACATTATACAGACACTTCTTTGATAGTAATCCAATGGCCTACTATGATTTTTTCATACAGGTTTATTTGCTGAGTTATAATATTTATAAGGTTGTGTTTTTTCTTATGAAAACAGTAGTATAAAATGACTTTAAAAGAATCGCCATTTTTTTACCGTTTCAGAAATATATCATTCATCGCCCTCAGTCTTTTTAATCATTTTGAACTAATGTTTTCTCATAAAAAAAAAACACATCTTCATGTTATAGCTCAGCAAATATACCTGTTGAAAAAAAACATAGTGCGCCACTAGAGTGCTATCAAAAAAGTGTCTCTAAAATATTTTCATTTCAACATCCTAGCTCAAACAGAAACGGAGATAATGACCAAATTTGAAATTTTAATTTTGACCTATAACTCGAAAACAAAAGGAGATAGAGGAGTGTAGTTGATGGCATTATTAGTTTCTCGAAAAAAGACGACCCTAATGTGCCATGCATTTTCCTCTATCTCGTTGGGTTGAAAAAGTTGAAGTTCTGGGGCCCGATTCTCAAATGTCTATCAAAAATGTAGAACGCCTCAAAATGTCGAGTGCAAATGGCTACTGACTGTCGAAATCGGTTTTATCGGGTACTGAGTACTGGACATTGGAAGTCACTCGACATTATCATGTCGAATGGTTAGATCTCAACCATGTAATAGGAGGAAGAACGGCTGGAATATTCTAAGGGAATATTGTGTATTTTCAAAAAATACTCTTTGCTCAAGCAAATAGATATATTTGTTTGTAGTTGACAGTCATTTTCAATTTAATTGGGTTTAAGTCGTGATGGAAATTTCCAAGAAAACTCTTTGTTCCGCAAAGCAAAATGCGAAGTTGGTGGATATATTAGAGAATGAACAGGAGTTCTCCCAATCTCTTACAAAGAAAGATGCGGAGAGGAAATGGACAGAAATTGCGTCTGCTTTTAATTCGATTCTCAGAAAGACTGGGTACACTGTTGAGCAAAAGAGTGTTATGACATATAAAATGAGGTCTCATGGATTGGATAATTCATCTTTGATTTTTTTGTCCACGTAGCAGCAATGGATCTTGCCTTCTGATGTTACCCTCTCCCTGATCATGCATATATTCTATAGGAATATAGCTCAAATCGATTTCTTCATTCCTTTCATCTTGCATCAGGTCTACATTATTTTCAGTAGGTACAAATGTTGTGCAGAAGCACACATGCATTTATGATTTCACTACATTTTTCTGGAGAGTAATATCATTGAGTTGAATACTCAAAGGTAATGCAGAACTCTATGCTCTTCTTCCTGTTAACATATATATATATATATTCTGGTGCTAACAAGTTGTTTCTCTTGGGCGGAAATATGGCTATACACTATACACTATTACAAGTGTACAGTGAATACAACCTATTATTCCAGGAATTTTTCATGGAATCTTTTCAGGAACAAGTTATCATTTAATCCCCTGAAACAGTCATAATAACGGTGAACATGCCTCTCAAATTCTGCAGATTCAGAAACTCACAATAATGGCTATGTACCCAATTTCGAGTGGAATCGTGGTCGTTATTATTCTTGAGGTACCGAGGAAGTGCAGGAGTTTTGGATGAACCAATCCCCAAGAACCACTGCACAAGGAATGTCTTGGACGAGAAAATTATAGGATGGCAAACTGTCATGGCGCAGCTGTGAAAACAGCTCTGATGGGGGGCAAAATATAACTACCTAAATAAACCCTATATCTAAAATACAAACATTCAGATGTATGAAAAAAACAACATAAAATAAAGGTAACCAGATATTTCGAACTGCTTGATTAGTCTGTAACTTTCGAAAAGTATAAAAAAAATTTGAATTTCGATGTGTGTAATTCTGGAATTTCATGTATTTTACCTGATAAATTACTCATTGAGATATCCTGGAAACTGTTCGAGATGAATGTATGATTCTTTGTATTGAATTCCAGAATAGTTTTCTGCAGTTTTTCGGATCACTCTATAGGTGGACCGAAAAACACTCAAATTTTCCCAAAATGGCATCAAAATGATGTCAATAACAGACTTGTTTCAAATGGCATGATCTGAACTTTTTTCCTCCATTGGTAGAGTCATTCGGGGTAACTGAGCGCAGAGGGTAAGTGTGCGCAGTGCGTATATCTCGACTATGCAATGTATGAAAGAGGGGTTCATTTGGGTGAAGCAAGGGCGCAGAATCGCCAAATTAGTTTTTCATAGGAGTGCGCCGTGCGACGTTTCGTTAACTTTTTATTTGCAATCAATCAAATTCACTAGTTTTCTTGTTAATTTTTAGTATCTCTGCAAATTCTGCCAGGTCCAAGTTCCGAGTCCGACAGTGTTGAGCAATATTTTATTCGATCATGCGCGCATATTAATCTAAATATATAATGAAAAATTTTAGGTTCTCTTAGCTGCTTCACTCTATAAGAACGTCAATTCAAATTTTGGCTTACTGGGGAAAGTGTGCGCGGGTAAGTGTGCGCATAGGTTAATTATATGGGCATTAATTCAGTGAGGAATAAATTATGACATTGTTGATTTTCTTGGTTAAGACTAGATCAAAATTGTCCTATTTTTTCACAAAAATAGGAAGAGGAACAGGGGAATGTATCAAGTGTTGTGTTCACCAGGAATGGTGGCAGGAACAATAATGCGCTTCTGTATTGACAATAAACAGCATTTCTCTAATATTGCAACATTTTGATGACATTATTTTGTAATTTGTTTTGATTGTGTGGTTCATTAAGCATTGCGTTCACTTACCCCGTGAGGGTGCGCACACTTACCCGCAATACGGGGCATGTGAACGCACTCCGACTTTCACTATTAAGTTTTTTTTTTGCGGAAAAAAAAACGTTTTTGTTTGTTTGCTTTTTGATGTTTTTTTTATAGATTAGAAAATTCTCTATTTTATGAATTTGTTTTAATTTGACTAGCTTCAACATTTGAAACAGGGTATGGCTTGAAAGGCAAAAGGGCGCACAGTTGCCCCGAATGACTCTAATGGGTAATTTCCATGAAAACCTTTTAGGAATGGAATGAGTTTCAAGAATTATTCATTCTAGGACTAAAATGTTTCCATGAAAAGAATACTATACCCACCCATTTTCGAAAAACCGCATTGTGTTTTCTGACCTTCTGTAGAGTGATCCGAAAAACTAAAAAAGACGAGAAAACTCTTCGGGTATTCAATAATAAAATCATACATTTATCTCTAACGGTTTCCAAGATGATATATCCAGCTAAAGCCATCATGACCATTTTTATGGTTAACCGAAATTGGTCGGAAAAGTGGCCCATGGAAGACACACGGATGAATTATGACAATTGGGATATTTTGAAATCAGAATTTCATGTAGATGCAGAACCCTCATTTGCAAAAGCAGATTGCTATCGTGTTTCATCATTTCTGGACTACTCTATAAAATCAAAACTAATTTTATAGCTAATGAGCTAAATACAATCTATTCCTCGAAAGTTTGATTTTGATTCCTTAAAATTTCTAACAGTAATCGACCGATCGAGCACTAGTAGCTCATGCTGTTTAAAGGCTGTTAAGTAGATTTGTTCCATTCAGATTACTTTACAGATGACATCTGTTGTCAATTTTATATATGCACCTCTTCCAGTTGAAATTCTGATTTGTCAATTTTATTTCAGAAACCGTCAATTATATTTGAGATTACTCAATTTCAGAAATGGTCATTTGTAATTCAGAAGGATCGAAAAAATACGAATGTTATTCAAGGTTATCTACGTGTTACTTGTCTTCAGGATTTATTCGATAGCTCAGTACAGGATGATTGATTACAAATGTCATTCCCCTCTTTCAACAACTTTTTCGTGCCACCATTAATTGTTGAAAAAATTTCTTTTCACATATTTAGGGTGTTGCAGAAAGCCTAGACATGATACTATCTCCTTATATCATATATGCATCTTATTTTTTAACCAATCTTTTCATTGTCCTAAAAACTCTGAATCTTTTTTATCGTTAATAGTACCTGTTCGCACATACTTAATTCATTTGATCTCTTTCCGAAATACAATCGATATTTTCGGAAATACAATTGACAATATCTTTAATGAATGAGACTGAACTGAATTTCAAATGACCATTTCTGAAATTGAATTGACTAATCTAAATTAAACATTCGATGTTTTCTAAAATAAACTCGAATAATCTGAAAAACGAGTGATGTTTTCTGGATTTCAATTGAATATTTCTGAATGGTGTAGAGTTAGTACTCAATCATTTGCTTACATCGGAAGACGGAGAAGATTTTTGGCAATTCAATAAGTTTTTATGAAGCGCCGTGCTTTTGGAGCTTATAAATACTCTGGGTCGAAGAGAGTTTATTTAATCTACCGATTTTCCGATCCAATAGTGAATACTCCTTCTGACGAAAATGATGAATTTTTTATGAAATATCTTTGAATTGTCACATTTTGAAATGAATAAATAAATAATAAATAATTATCTTTATTCCCTATCATCTTCACGAGACTAAGCTATGAAAATGAAAAGAATAGTGTCAAAAAAACAAAAAAGAATTGTTTCTCCTAAAATTTAGGAATATATTCTTCTAAAAAGTATGGCTCCAAGTCAAGGAGATATTTAAATAATTTCTTTTTAAAACCAGTTATATTTGAAACTGATTTGATATTATTTGGCAGCGAATTATACAATTTCAAACATCTATATTCTGTTTGCTTCTGCGTTGTTGTTGTTGTTAGGTTAGGTTAGGTTAGGTTAGGTTAGGTTAGGTTAGGTTAGGTTAGGCTTCTGCGTTGTTGTTAGGTTGTGCTTCGGATAGATAAAATTATCATTTCTTGTGTGGTAGACATATCTTTTGTTTTCATGCTTCTCAAATAGAGATTTGTTGTTCTTGATGAAAAGTACACATTCTTGTATATAGAGTGCATTTATCGTCAATATTCCAGATTTCTTGAAATAACCTCTGCAAGATTCATTATACTTGATGTTATTGAGTATTCTTATTGCTTTTTTCTGTAGAACAAAAAGTTGTTTTATATTTCCCGATCCATAAAATACAATGCCAAACCTTAGTCTTGCTTCTATCATTGCATGGTAGACTGTCTTCAGGTAATTACTGCAGATATATCTGGCCATTACTCTGAAACCATAAATTGCTGTAGATGTTTTTTCATATAAATAATGTATGTGTTCCTTCCAGTTGAGATTCTTATCAATGTAAATTCCTAAAAATTTGGTTGATTCAACGATGTCGTCTTTTACTTGGCTCAGTGTTATCGTATTATTTGCTTCAATTCCTGAATTGGTAGGTGAAAAAAGTATGCATTTAGTTTTTCCTTCATTAAGGAGTAGATTGTTGTTCTCGAACCATTCTTTCGTCTTCTCTAATGTAAGTTCACACAAACTTTTCAGAAGCGTATGTAGTTTTTCAATCAAAAGTAAGTTCGTATCATCTGCATAATTAACTACAGTCACTGTATGTTCCTTAATATCTGCATCTAGTTTGAAATCATTAAGATATAATATAAATAGTAATGGTCCTGCAATGCTTCCTTGTGGTATTCTTAGGATTAGTTCTTCTAGCTTTGATCTTATGATTTCTCCATTCATTTCCATTTCTACCATTTGTTGCCTGAACGATAAATATGACTTGACCCAATCCAGCGCTGGTCCTCGAATTCCGAATAACCATTTCAACCGTTTCCCAAAAAAATTATTTTTAGCAATTAAAAATATAAAATAAAAATGGGTATTTAAAGTTTAAAGCGTTTCGTGAGAATTGTACAAGCTGATATCGACTGAAATATGCCTTGATAATAAAGGACAACAAATGCATTATCTTTATGAGATAGACAAAGATGGCTGTCTATGAAGTCTGCAACGAACGAGGAAGGTCGTAAAATTTTATGGGATTTTTATGGCCGGTTGCAGTTGAAGCTCGCCAGTAAGTGCGCGCCTGTAGATCAACAGCTGTTATTTTATAAACAAGCTGATCAGACATTGTTCTTTTCATTGTCTTGTATGCGCTGTTGCCAAATCGTAAACTCCGCACAAAGCGATTTAAATTTTAAAACCCAATATTTGAAGGATGATTTTGAATAGTTTTCGCGGTTTATTTGAAAACATCATGAATTAAACTCATACTTATTCGGTTTAAACTTGCATATGCAGTGATAACCCAACTTGAGGAGAATTCCCCATTCGAAGGTACAGATCTATCTCAAAGCATGTTTTATTTTATCTAGTGTATGACCTCACAGAGAACAGCTCTAATGAGGGGCACAAAGGAACTTAAGGTTGCAGTGAAACGTAACTCCCTTGCCCAAACTATAAACTATGACCTAACATTCATATGAGTTTTTTCAAAAACTTTTATTCCATTAGATAAATCCTCTTCAACAACCTCTGCTTTTGAAAACTCATCACGTTGACGAGGATGAGATAATATTTGTTCAACCAATAGTTGATATGAGTTTATCCAATCTGTATACAATATGAGGATGAATTTCAATTGAATCAAATTTTCATTTGCCTGCCACAGTATTAATGAGTGATGTCAATAACAGTGAAGGCAATAATTAATTCCTGGAAAATTTTCAATTGAATTCACCTGTTATTGAATCACATCCAATTGAGAATCGAAAATAATTGCGAAAATGCCACAAATCAGGCCTGCACTCCTGTCCGTCTATTCATGTATGTCGAATTCTCTGGCCCGCACAACCGATAAACGAGTTATTTCAGAAATATCGATGTCAACGTTAATCAGGTTCGATGCGGCGTTTTGCAGTGTAACATGTCATCCTGGAAACCGCCCAAAGTTTGTTTTCTGCTAAATGTGTAACTTATAATATGCAGAATATTAATTTTCCGTGGAAAAGCGACGACAACTCGACGCGGCTTGTTTCGTCGTTTCGTGTTGCAATATTGCCATTGATGCATGTTTGTTGTTATTAATCTGTGTTTGGCTGTCCGATGCAGAGGCTGCGTTTGACTTATGGCTTTCGATTGGACGGTGGTCAGCATTGGAACCGACATCCCCTCATTTATCTACCCAACATCTGTTATTCTGTCATCTCTTTCACGCATAATTCTTAACATCTTCCAGTACTCTTGAAATAAACGTTTTTTTTTTGCATCAATACTGCCAGTGTCTTGGCCAACTCCTTGTGGAACAGGTTATAACTCGAGATCGTGATCGCTATCTTGGTGTCCTAAACTTGTTGTATAAATGATAACAATAATGTATCCACGTGTGATACGGGATGAATCTGGTCAACAACGGTTCTCTCACTCAAGCGAGTTCTATTGTTTTTGTTAGGTAGGTATCCCTAGGGCATCTTACCTCAAAACTGATAATACTTGTGTTCGGTTAGAGCCTGTTACCGTAGGTAGGTGCATAAAGATTTCCCATAATTTTGCATGACAGATGTTGTCAAAAAACTGCATGTGTTCATTTTCTTTCTTCTTCTTTCTTCAAAATATGGAAATGACCGAATGCAGTTTTTCAAAGACAACACGCTGAAATGCGTCAAATGCGAAATTGTTCGGTCATTTTGATGCACGTGTGTAATTCGGCGACATTCGAGATTATTTCCCGAATAAACTATTAATTTGTCAAACTGACGTTATTGATTTCTTGATTCTAACTCCATAATCAAACTTAAAGTCCCTTTTATTTTACAGCTTCATTCAATCCTACTAAAAATGACACTTAATAATGCTTTAAGCTCAAAAGACCTTCAAACTGGACGTAAACTTGTTATCAACTATCCCGTGACTGACAAAAAAGATGAAACGCAGAAATACCTTTGTTTTAATATTTTTCATTGATAGATTATGAAAGTAATAATATAATGAAAATCATTCATTGAATGATAAACTGACTCAAAATTTGCACTGAAATACACAAGTATTATACGTATTCTGTTTAGATAATGCAGCTATCGGTTCATTGATGCCAGAAGAGGATGTAAAAGAATGCTGTGCCTGTGATACGTCATTGCCACGCATTTTTTTAAAATATTTCTTCATGGTTATCTTCATCCATTTGAAAATATGGCGTTATTGATTTTTAATTTGAATGACCCGTGATTTTTTTAAGTTGCTATTGGCTCACCCCTATTTTCAATACTTTAATATAATTATGATAATTATATATTTATTGATCCCTCAAGACATCAACAATGTATAGGACAAGTCGAGTGGAAAATTTATTTTCTGGAACTTATTCTACGATGACATTCGTCGAAAATCCTGTAGTAATTTTTCGCCTTCCTTCACCATAAAATAAAGTTCTCAAATGCCACCACACTTTTGGTTCTCCCAATAGAAGGAAATTCTTTGTCTTCCTCCTTATCCACAATCTTTCTGATTGTGGAAACATTAAGCTAAAATATAAGTCATTTAGATACAGATGACACATTATATATTGCACTTGCATTGAATATGTTCGCTACCGTCTGATAGACTCAGACATTAGAATATCAGGGTTACCTACTATTTGAATGAGCGGATCAGAATTCTAAATAACACTTCCTGAAACCCTGTCATCTCTCTTTGTCAATCACTTTCGGCATATTTGTAATATTAATTGATATATTAGTTGTGGCAACGGCGTTATGACTAAGGACATTTCATGAGTGACAACCTTACTCCGTTCTAGTTACAAAAACTTGAGAAAATTATTTCATGGCCAACTGAGTGTTGAAATAAAAGTGAAAGGAGTGTACATGGGATTTTTGACAGGAGATAAATATTCGAAATTAATGGTTTTCGAGAATTCGCCATGATGACATTTTGTTCATTGCGAGAGTTTATAGAAAAATCAAACTTCTGAAGCAAGTGCAGTCGTGTTCGACTGAAAGGTAGAAAAGTTACAAAAATTTCAGGCAACTGATTAAATTCTGCCGGTCAGTTTTGTTACGTATCTATGAGAAACTTCACAAAAGATGTCCTAAACGTCCCTCACTCCTTATATTGAGCAGTGTTCTTTGAACTTTTTCAAAATAAGAGTTACCAATCTAAATTAATCTAGGGTATCAGATGTCTGCTGTACAACTAGCTATAGGTTACTTATAGGTGTCCTCAGAAAAATGTGACGTTACCTTTTACGAAGCCGGTCCTTAGTCGTGAACAAAAAGATTACATTACAGAATGCTATTTTTGGCATAATATTGCGACCTTTACATACCTATAAAGCTAAGGACTACTAAAAAAATTTTGTGGAGATAGAGTACACAGTACTTTTCCAGGTGCCAACCGAGCACCTCGGAAATAACAAATTGGAGAATTCCGTAAAATTGTCGTTTCGATATTGCGAGCTAGTCATGAACAAGCGTAGGAAAACCCCACAGAAGTTAAAACATCTCAAACAACCGAAAACCGGTTTCGGGGTCATTTTCCTTCATCGATATAGTGTAGTGATAGATATTTCATCCCGAGGATGGGACCTTAGCGAAACCGGTGGGCCCCTTTGAGAACTATTTTCAAAATTTCATCATGATGCGCCACCTGTCCCGCATTCATTGCTGTATCCCGTTACCGGGAATAAATCTACAAAAAGACTTTGATGTCCCGAAAAAAACTGAACCAAACCTCACTTTATCTGCAGACTCCTACGTACCCATTCATGGCTTTCAGATTTAACTACTACGTGAAGTCAACGAATGTAACAATTCTTCAAGCGACTGCAGGCGAGTCAAAAGGGTTCACTCGCTAGACTAATTAAATAGAATAGTAATAATAGATATTCGACAATGAAAAACTTCGCAAACACTTTCAATTCCTTGTCTCAATTCTTCAACATGTTCTTCAGCATGTACCACATCCACGACGCACCAAGTCTTTCAGTTAACCCCCAACAATTTGTCAGATACTCTGAGAGAAATAATTACTCCTTCAACCCATCAGTTTAGGCATCCCGAGGCCGGCACGGCGTCGGCATCCAGTCCCATACCCCTACTTAAAATTTGATGAAATCGCATTAAATTTGCTATAATAACTTCGCCATAATGAATATTTCAAACAGACGATACCATCATGTTGATCAACAACCTGTATAGCCAAGCACTACCTTGTTTTCAACTGAATCAGATCTGTAAATTCTGGAAATATTCTGTAAATGATGCATCTTGGCAAGTTCAGTATACGGGTTACCGCCCCCGTTATGAATTTGTAATAGCATGTAAAACCTCCTTATTTCACGTCAATTCTCTCCTCACATTCTCTCTACATCTTCGTCGATCTCCCTTAGAAAAGCAGCCCCTATTCCATGGGGTTGCACACATTTATTGTGGTGTAATGATAGTTCTCATTGTTCTTGAATACTTTGTCTTCGTTATCGTTGATTAAAAGACCGAAGTGAATACAGTCAAAACCGGTTATAACGACATTGAAGGGACTGAAAAATATGGACGCTATATCCGGTAGTCGTTTTAAGCAGTATTTCTTTATTTCAATGAACATTTATTTTGAACCGGTATTTTCTATATGAACCATTTTCCGAATAAAAGAACAGAAGTCAGAACGAAGAATTATTTTGAAAAACAAACAATATACATACATAATTATTTTTCAAAATAATCGGTAATTTTGGTTTGATTATTTTTTAGCTTAGTCTCGAAAGCATTTTGCATTTTAAGTTTCATTTCCTTTAAGAGTCCTTGATTAACATCAGAATTGAACTGGTTTTTGAAAGCAATAAATAATAACTGCTGCAGGATCGGACCACCTATTGGATCGTCCAAGTTTCACTGAATTGTTTTCAAATAAGGCTTTTATTTTATTCTTATTCTTCCAAATCGTTGGTATTGTAGAGTGTGAGACGCCACATTTCTTAGCAATATTCCCATTCTGCTCACCATTTTCTAATCTCCATATAATGTGTAATTTTTCTTCAGTATTAAAAGCTTTTCTCTTTTTACGACATCTCGCGACTCATAAACCTTAGGTCAAAATCAATTCAACGAGTTCTACGATGGCTCTCGTGATGCGCACTTAATCAGTCCGATCTTGTCGCAAAACATCAACTGACCTGCATAGAGCAGTAGAGCATGCGTGGTGTGGACTGAGGAGATGGAGTGAAGTGATACATACCTATTATTCATTAGAATAAGGTTCAAAATAATGATGGATTTAATAAGAAAGCTATTATTCATTAGAATAAGGTTCAAAATAATGATGGATTGAATAAGAAAGCATGATGGTTGGTCGTTATAGCCGATGAATTTCGAGGAATTCTGATGACTTTCCGTCGCTTTAACCGATATGTCGCTTTATCCGATGTCGTTATAAACGGTAAATTTCATAAGTATTTATAGAGGGATTCGGTCGGGATCCTTGCATATAGACGTTATAACCGATTCGTCGTTGTAAACGGTGTCGTTATATTCGGTTTTGACTGTATTTCAACCAGGCTCAGCCGAAATATTTTTGCCCTGAGAATGTTGTCCTGTTCTCTAACACCATCAGGTGTGTTGCTTTCTATGTATTTTTCCCTAGAGATTATACCAGCAATAATTTGCTAGTACGTCCTTGACGTGATGTAGAATAAAATACTGGTCCCAGTACAGACTCTTGCGGAACTCCATGTCCTATTCCTTCCCGTCTGAATATGTCCCATACTTTTGTGTACATAGTTTTCAGTGCCATTTCTCCGATAACGTTGCATGCCAGCTTAATGAGTGCCTTGCTTTGATCACATGCTAGCAGTTTTCACTCTTTCTATCAACGATATTTTTGCATTTGTTGAATTGTATTTGTACGAGAGCTAGTAACTTCAAAAGTCAGTAACGTCGAATAGTATTCTCCGGTTATTCTTCTACCCTTATCCAAAAAATCAATCATGACTACTCTATGGCAATCCCAAAAAACTGAAGGCAGAACTTCTCCAGCAGATTTTTGGATACGAAGCTTCTTAGGTCTTGGAGAACCAGAGTGTTGCTATTCCATCGATTGTTGCTTTGTTTCTGGATTGTAGAAATGTACCCAAATCTCATCCATAGTAACAATTCAGTTCAAGAAGTCTACATCGTTTTCAAATCGAGCACAGATCGAATGCGATGCTTCTACCCTTGCACTTGCACGCTTTTGGTCAACATTCAAACATTTGGGGATCCATTTTGCAGCAATTTTTCTCATGCCCAAATTGACGTGAACTACATATATGATGAACGCGTTTGTATGAAATATTCAGTGCTAGTGCTTCAGATATCCGTTTTAGCCCAATTCGACGGTCTGATGAAATGATGTCTCATGAACTGCATCGATATTTTAGGGGACTGACACAGAAACTGGCCTTCCCCGATCGGTCGTCATCTTCAATGAAAAATTTACCTCTTTTGAAGCTTTCAGTCCAATTTTTCACGGTCGCATACGAAGGACATTGATCACCAAGTGTATTAAGCATATCTTCGTAAATCTGCTTACCTCTTTACCCTTTTAAATACAGGTAGGTACTTGATGATGGCTCGATACTCCAATTATTCGATTTAAACAATTTCGGTCTTTATCTTTTTTCTTTTATTAATTTATAGCGTAATTCTGGTTTACTTTTATGACCTCAAACTTCACACTGACACTTCTAATGAGTTATGTTTCGTTGCTATGGTAACGCAATATTTTTTTATGCATGGAACTGGTCTAGGCTAACTAGATATCAATACAGCCTCGTAAATGTCCTGCATAATTATGTTCACAGAACTACAATCTATGTTGTTTTTTCATTCATTAAAGGTTTCCTTTCATGTAGTTGTTTTATTGAAGGGAGCAACTTTCAATCCACAAAATACAAAACTAAAAAAATGTAAATTATCTGGTTATCACTACGGCTGCCGAATAAGCTCGTAACTATAATGAATATAAATAATAAATAAATGTCTTGGTCATTGAATGTGTTCGTGGGGCATGTGAAAAAACATGCTTAATTTTATATAGGCGTGTTAATCATTTTCAAAAGAGCAGAAGTAATATGGAAATTTTTTTATCCTGAAAATACTTCAGCAAATATTAAGCTGTAGTTTGATCTTTTAAGCTCGAGAAGTGCTGTATTGATACACCAAAAACTAAAAAATAATCTTCACAGATCCGACTCTGTTCCAATTCGAATTCAGCATTTCTCTTTTGGCCCCTTGCAACCAACCTACTTAGCATTGCAAACTTCCCATTTCCCACGGACAGGGTGCCAACTAGTTCCTGTTACCAACTTCATCTTTTTTATTACTATCATTTGGACTGTTATCTCCGTTATTAATTATTCGTTGTACATGTTTGATAAACATTAAGCCGGCTGTGCTGCCGTGCCTCTCTACCTTGGCATGAATTATTAAGCGGCAGGTAAGAGTTGATTTATATTGTATTTTGCTGGGTTTCATTGATATAATAACCTGTTATGATCATTTCTATGAAATTTATATGTCTTATGCAGTATGGCATGCAGTCATCGGTCAAATTGAATGTTCAATCTCATTTGTTGATTGCTAGGCAGAGTAATGATTCTGGTGAAGAAATATCTGATGATCTTGAACTAAACGCACATGAACAATTCCGTTGTTAAGGGTTGAAAAAGTTCCAATCAATCGAACTACCAAGAGGAATAGATTCAACTTGCAAAAAAAATCGAAAAATCACTTAAGTTTATTTGATAATTCTACAATATCAAAACATCAGTTAAAAATTTAAATAAGCATGATTAATAGATGAAGCTGCTTTATTATTTGGCCTAACTTTCACAGAATAAACGAAATTAATTCAGTTGCACAACACCCTCTGATATCAAATGAACTAATTTTGCGATCTAAATCGGATCAAAAAACTTCCACCACTCAAAGTATCAACAGAAATACCATTTCGTCGAGAAGGAGTAGAAGATGCTGACCATGTTACAGTCGTTTTCGGTCTCATTAGACCCCGTCAGAGCAACACAACTCATAACTTGCGGATTTGATGTAGGAATACACTGACCACCAATTTTTGTTTGAGTCGTATAGGATGGAATTATCTTCGAACTTGAATCAACCTAAATATAATGCTGATAGGGTAACGACACCGAAATTTGTTTTGATTGCATTCTCACTCACATATAATGTTTTCTGGTTTTGAAAAAAAAATTAAGCAATTGTTTTTTAGGTGCCATTTTTGGTAAACTGTAGCAAGCAGGGCCATGTCAAAAAAAATATGGGAATCACCCTTTAAATGTTTTCATTATTTATTTATTTACACCCTGCATATTGAAGAAATCCTGGAGAATGATTTTTGCGACGACTCATTATGTGTCCTGATGGATACTGTGTTGAAACTTATCGAATTTACCGCTGTTATTCCCTTCCCAGTTAATCTCCGAATGAGACGCTGGATTCGTACTTGAATATTAACTATGAGACCATAATAATGGAGATATTCTCACATCGCTTGCATTTGATATGAGATTCTGAATTTTCATAAAATACACAAATCGTAATCCCTGCGCTGGCGGCAGTTTTAATCATCGTAAAAAATATATTCGCGAATGGATATACGGTTTTATAAGCGGCAACGTAAAAACTTGGGGCTTCACTCCTAGGATCACATCGTTATGAAGGGCTTTGGGAAATTTTTACTCGGAACACAACAAGGGGTATGCGTATATTATATAGACCCTATTCACGGCGGCCTGTTAATATTCATATCATGAATCTCCAGGATGGGAAGCTATAGTTTCATTCATTAGCAGCAAGGTCATTTTCCTGAAGCTGTACCAGATATGTTCCTGGATGTGGAGAATGTATTTCAATGCAATGTCTCCGCGGAAACACATCGCAGGTAGTTGGAAAGGACAAAATATTATGATGCTTCTTAACTCTAAATACTGTGAAATATCAATGAACACAGGTATCTTGGAGAGGTCAAATGAGTTCATGTAATTTTCCAGTCTTCGTTTTTACACTCAAAGATTGGGAGAGAAATCTTTAGCTCCTCCGTAGCCCATAGGTGCGCTGAAGAGTTACTTCAAAGTCTGATAGTTTTCCTCATTTTCTTTTTCTTACTTCTTACTGCTTGCTCCTTTTATACTTTTCCTTTTTTTCTTCAGTATTTGAAATGAATCATGGTGCCATCTATCCCTTCAGACATGATATTTATGTAAAAGACAAGTCAAGATAATAAATCCGATAAAAAAAGTTGAAAATATTCAGTAACTCAATCGAGCAATAATTATATGATCCTTAAAAACACCCAGTTTTTAATATTCTTTGCTGCTCAGCAAATTCTTTATGGTTTTCGTAAATCCGGAAAAAAAAGTTATTCTTCTTTTCACGTTGAATGATGGAAAAGTTTAATATTAATACCCTGAAAATGCGGAGGAGATGCATATTTTGAGGCTTTTCTGATTCTGTGAGGTATGGATGATATACGCATTGACTTCTGGTTTTATTGATTATCTGAAGATTACGTTTCTTTGATATCAAGACTCGGGATACTTTTATCGAATTGCTCCACAATTTTTTCACAATGATCATCACAATTTTCTTCTTGTTCGGAGCCCTCCAACAATTGTCGTAAAAATGAGATGAAATAGGGTGAGAATAATAGCATAACCTTCCACAGTCACGTATTTAAAATTCAATTCAATTTTGTTCTTCCAGGGGTTATAGCTCAGCCATCTGGAAGTTTACTCACACCCTGTATAACACAACGCATCAGCATAATTTTTACACATTTTAACCACATCAAGTAATCTAAAAAACAGTTGATCGTTTTGTTTATCACATAAGTTACATCTGTAAATGCAACCTTTTTTTTCACGATATTCGAAAACTAACAGAACTGTTCAATAATATTTTTCTCCAAGCAAAAACAGACTTTAGTATTATTAGCACAACTACTGAAAAGGCAAACTTTTTGAGGACTCTATGTATTTTTTTTTTCATTTTGGAGCATAATAAATCGGAAAATTTAAAAATGAATTCGCGGACAAAGAAAAATTATGTTTTGTACAGTTAATGTGTAATAAAAGATCTCACTCAATATTCCCAAGCGTTAAGTTCCTCTGTAGATCTTTCACTGTTCTGTAGTGATATCTATGGCCAACGTTCTTTGGCGCTGACCTCTAGTAGACCATAGCTTGAGAAATCTGCTAAAAGAATACGCGGGAGCAGCAGTATCAACAGTGTAGAGAACTATACTGGGCAACGAAAGTAATGTGAAGGCATTAAATCCCCTCTTATCAAAAGAAGAACTCGAGCAGCATACCAGCGTCTGTTAAATTGGTAAAAGCTTACATAATTGTATTTTGCATAAGTAATTACTTTACGCCTTTTTCGAATAATAGATTGCCTCAAATAGAACTCACGGTCTGACTGCTCCTAAATGTGGCTGATTTACATCGATGACCTCTTGTCCGAAGGTCACTATGGTTTGCATCTTGTAAATTGCTGGTAACTCCCCTTTACGGGACAACCCTAACACCCAAAGTGTCAGTCTGCGTGTCCTGTGCTGTTTCAACAGCGCCGTTTCAGGACGGTATTTAGGTTGAATTATCTTCAAGTCTCATGTTTCTTCGCATAAAAAGGGGGTTGAAATATTGGTAAAAAATGTAAATTAATAGTAAACGTTAACACGCACCATGAAGCTTCTATTTCGGTCTGAAGAGCCGTTTTTCACTTGTCGCTTTCTTTGTAAGGGTCTGCAGAGTTCAGTGAACGAATATTTTCTGATAGGTAGAGCATTATGGTTTTTCGGTTGGAATAGATCGGAAACTAGTGGTTTCTTCATACAAAATCTGGATTTTTGCAGGGTGTCTCGGCACTACGTCACTCCTTCTCATCTGTGGATAAAGTATATAAGCACGAATCAAGAATGCTTTAATTCTTCTTTCGTACGAGGCCCCATTGCGAAGATTTTTTTTATTTATTCATTTATTCTAATGAGTTTCGATTCGTGTAAAAAATAGAATGACTTTTAAAACGCCCTGTATTTTTTTAACGTAGGGCGATCGGTTCTTATCGATGAACTTGAAGTCTCGAGAATGTTTTAAATTTTCCAAATGGAAGATATTGGTAAATAGTTCTGAATTTTTTTTCCTAAAATCAAAAAAATCCATTGAAAATCATTAGCGTTAAGGCTGTTCTGACCTGAATAAATTATATAGTCCGTCCAGAAACTATCCGGAAAAAATAAATGTCAATTTTAATTATTCAGTATATAAAGGGTGTAACTAAATAAGTGTACAACATTTGCGGAGGTGATTCCTCATCGAAAAAAATTTCATAGAAAGAAATTTCATTGGAGCATCCCTTGTTAAGATACAGCCCATTAAAGGGGGTATATGCATTCGTTATGTCTGAAGTTAGACATATTGAGCATTTACTATGATTTCTACAAGTTGTGTGTTTTGTTATTAATAAATTAGTTTTGTTAATTACCCTTTAATCGTTTAATACAGGTACTAACTACAAAATATCAATAAATCCAGTTCGCATTTATGATGATGTATCTCTGTAGTTGTTCGTAAAATAATTTTTTGCTGCGAACTGGTTGATTTTGAGCAAAAAACCCAAGAATCATTTCTTGTTTAGAATGGAACAGGCTATCAGAAATAAATCTGATTTTTTCGATGAGGAATCACCTCCGTAAATGTTTTACACTCATTTAGTTACACCCTGTATATTTTTATTCTTGAATTAGAAAATTATAACAAAAGATCCATCTGATTTACTGATACAACCTCCATTTAACTGTAAACTCTTTACAAAACGTTGAGGTACACAAGAAACTAGATTACCTTCATAGCTTTCGGTGATGATAGTCCAGGACTGAATTAATTCATGTTTATTTCGTGGCGCTGCTCGTTCAACTTCAATATTCATTAGTCCCCATATGTTTTCAATGGGACTAAGATCTGGTGAAGCTGCTGGCCATGAAATGGTGGTTACTTGGTATTCTTGCATCCAAGCTTGAGTACAGGCCGAAGTATTGTATTGTGTAATTCGAATTTATCTGAAACAAAGGAATATCTTATCTTATCTCATCTTATTGGATCTTGCATTATTCTGCTGAAAACGCCACCCCTCTGGGTATAAAGAACGCGCTCTTTCAAGGAAAATCTCGTTTAGAATGCAACAATACTTTTCACATTTAATATTATCATCAACTATAGGGATAGCAAGTCATTAATAGTACTATTCCATTCTTTTGTGTCCAGTAGACTAAGCTTTGCCTCAACCGTGTGGAATCCCTGTCATGACCGTTATGTTCATAGGCTGGAAAGTGTTCAAAATAGGTTTCTGAGGAGATTGGCTTTCCAGAATGTTATAGTGAGTGAGAACCATGATTACACGGGTGCTAGGAAACATTTTCGCATGCTCAGTTTGACTGATAAACGTAAGTTTGCGGATGTTCTTTTCATTTTTAAAATAATAGATGGTATATTCGCGGTAACCACCATTTTAAATACCCCGTTTGGGAATAATATAGCAGGATATGTTTTATGTTCCTTTTTTAAACGAACGAACTTACTTCAGAATTCACCTATAACAAGAATGGTGGTTGCTATGAACGCCGTTCATTCAAGGTGGGATATTTTCATCTTTCTTGACAGTGAAGTGTTTTATTTGGGGATTAGTTTTGTATAATTGGTAATTGATTGATTTTTAGCATAATTATTGTGGTTTTTTCTTGGCTTTACCTTGTACGTTTTATTTCAAATTCGTGATACATGTATTTGGGCAATTACCTGTTTGTAGTCCTCTGATAAAAAAAACAACCATACACAGAGACGTAGCACCACGCCTTGATATTGCTCCTCAAACCGTTATTTTGGTGAGGAATTTGGAGACTTGAACGGTAACAGGTTGTTTTTATAGGATTTTTAAGTGATTTTCACCAAGTTGGTAACAACTTTCATCAGATAAAAAGATATTATTGAAATTGTTATCTCGAGAAGTTTTTTTTGATGTGTATATCCTTGTTTTCTCAGTGACATACGGACGGTTTCTGGACGTACTTTTATATGTCGTTGATTTACAAATCTGCTAGACAATTTGCGAAATCCTAGGCGCGGATTGTGTCGTCCTAAGGATAATAAAACGTTCAAATTGTTTGCTTTAATCTTAAGCGGTCCAAATAATTACTGGTCTATATGTCTCATATTTATGCCATATTTTATCCTCTTTATTGTCTCATATGCACTTTTTCCAGTTCACTCAATTGCACTGATTTTTTAACGTTTCGAGAACCTTTTCTGTACGAATATTCTACCTGTTTTCTTTTTTTTCAGTTGCGACATCATTTCATGAATTGTATACCTGTTGTTAATAAACAATATTTGACTAATTAAGTTGGCATGCAACTTTGCCCATAGTCGACTGTTCGATCGTGAATTGGGTTGCCTGACTCCGGTTTGTCAGGCGCCGACGTTATGCGGAAGAATACAGCCTTTGTCGTCTATCAATCACGACAATTAATTCGTATCATCGCCGGACGTGCCGAAATCTTTCTCCCAAAAACCTACAGTAATCTTCTTATATATCGCCGAGATCATCGCACCATTTATCATCTCTATATATTGAGTGAACCAAAGTGATATTGAGCAACTTTGAGTGTGTTCTTGATCAGCCTTTATCGTCAGCCACGAAGCTAAGTGCAGAAGGAGGGTTGGTTCCGTGTTTTCCTGCCCTTAGGACCCCCCTTTCTGCTACCAAACCAGTGGAGATTCATCTGAGTTTCGCCTTAAGCCAGTTGGGGTAGGTAAGAGCATTTTCACCTGTTCAGTTGCTCAATATCAATAAATCATCCGAAGTTGATCGCAAACTCATTTACGACCAATTATCGACTATCTGCACAACCTTTGTATACATTTTAACAATGTTAGAAAAAAGGAATATATGAAATTAATTTCATAATAAATTATGAAAAATACTAAATTCCGGATACTTTCTATATTATAGACTATTATAGTTCCTTTGATTATAAATCATTATTTTATATCATATCGAAGGTGCAAATAATAGTGAATGCTTCTGTCTCCACTTTTTTTCCACAATTTATACACCCTGTTTGTGCTATCAGCTTCCGAGAGTTTCCGGACATAACTCCTTCCAGTTTAGCTGTTTTCAATACTGCTGTCAACAGGGCGACAAAAAACCAACAGTCTGGCTATTCGCCCATTGTTTGAAGAGGCGTAATTGGACCGTATCCGTGATCAAAAGTGGAAAAGAACGATCGAGATCAATCGAATTTAGAGTGCGACAAGAACATGCATATTTCATGAGATAAATTGCAATTAATTTCACAGACGTTAGCTCTACTTTATACACTGAAAATTTTCTATTTGAATCGCACTTCAAAGACTGAAAGGTTATGAGAGATGAGGCGTTATTCAAATAAACATTCCGTAATATAACCTTCCGAATAATTTCAGAAGACGTAGAAAAATGCGAATAGGTAAACATGCTTCGGGATTTATTCGATAAACAGTAGAAGAGTCGGGCGCTAAGACGAGAAAAATGCAGATTCCTGTTTTATGTATTCGATTATGAGTTGGGTTTTACGTCCCGAACCAGTTCACTTTCCGATGTTTAAACTTCACACTCAAATCCGTTTCTTCGGAAAAAGGCGCACAATTGGAGTTTGGATTCGATTCTACTATAATCCCCGAAAGCTGTTGAAGGTTTTATTACGACCCGTAAACCTGCGAGGATTCACCAAGCTATGCGGAAAAACACTCGCTAAATCTTTACATTAAATTCATTGAGTTTAGAGATTATTTAGTTTCTGGAAATATACTTCATCCTCAAAAAAATTCTAAAGGTCATCAATTTTTTTAAGTGTAGGAATACTCTTGCATTCTTCAAATTGATTTTCAGATGTAAAGGTGTTCAAGAACATCAAGAAGATTGCATTGTCCCTAATATATTTATTTCTGAACCTCCACCTGAGCAGTATCCGTAAAGATTATACGGATATTCACTGCTTGGAATTATATTACGATTACTAACTAAGTGATTGTTTCTTAAATACCCTGAAGATAAATCTTCTTCCTTTACATTATATCAAAGTTACAAGATATTCTTCCTAAAAAGGTTTCTCTCCTGACAATCATTTCCCTTGGCACTGGCGGATTCCTTTTGGATCTGGCAAAAAATGAAAAAAAATTTCAATATTTGATTTTTAGTGTTGAAAAAATATAATAAGAAAACAATTCAACAGTTATAATACTTTAAAAAAATTTCGAGAAATCAAAAACTGAAATGAAGAAAGAAATGAAATTTATAATAATTCTCGTAATAATATGTGTTATCGAAAGTTATAACCAAAATATTCCTTAAGTATTCTTAAGAAAAAAAGTTCCATAGACATTGGATATTAGTTATTTCATTTTAAAATATGGTACCTTTTTCACGAATACACAAGTTTTACCGTATTCATGGTTAGACGAGAAATTTCAATAATTCCTGTTTTCTTCACGAGAAATCTTGGTATTGACATAAAATTACTTTTATTGACTTGAAATTACCTCTTGTAATTCTTGAATGGATGGTATTATCTTGTTTTTTCTAATTTATTTATGGTTTGCCGCTTCGAGAACTGGGTCATTAGCGGTTTCAGTTCGATTTGTTGTTCAGTATGTTTAGCATTATACCTAACGTATAATTTAAATGTTGTGGTATTGTATCCTTAATATAATCATATTTTGATAATAACGTTTTAAATGAATGATATTGTATTGGTGCAGGACGGTGAACTGATGTTGAGGATTGCTTCCATTTTGTTGCAGACGTTGTGTAGTTTCCTTTGGGCTTCGAATAGTTGGCATTCAATGATTATATGACGTGTGATGAGTTGTGAGTTACACATTTGGCACCATGGAGGAGATTCTTTCTTTAGAAGTATTGATCTGTTTCTCTTGTACGGCCAATTCTGAGTCGTTTTTTTTTGGGAGAAAATCTCCAAGTCAGACGAACTACCCTCTCCTGAGGGGGAACAAGTGTGGGGATTCTCACTCTCCTGAGCTCGAGACCCACTAAAAACCCTTAACTGCTTCTTGAATTCTGAGTCTTCTGAGGATAAAACAGTTTTGATGTATTCGTGTGACTGGAGTATTTGTATTTATTGTGGAATCTATCAGAGCAGGTTTCGAACTTCTTTTTTGCCAGATGAATTTCCACTTGTTTTCAATTTTATTTTTGCAGAGGTTACTTAGGTCGTAATTTGTTAATACTTCTATATAAAGACCATCAATAACATCTTCCTTTGCTTCTGCATCTACCTTCTCGTTACCCTCAATACCGCACTGGGAGGGAATCCACATCAATGTCAGGGATCTATTGGTGTCATTAATTGTTAAAAAAAATTATTGGTGTTTTGGATGGAACAGATGAGATCTGTGATGTTACTAACAATGGTATCATCACTGTAAGGCCTCTGGATGGCTTGAATTGAGCTAAGAGTGTCAGTACTTATAATGGGCTGAGATGTCCTTGTTCAGCTAGATAAACTCTAGAGCTTTCTGAATTGCAACTAATTCAGCTGAATATGCTTGTTTTTGTTTTTCGATTACATGAAACTAATACGATTATAGAAAAGTATTTTGGATCATCGTGTAGCAAATGTTCTTATCGAGTTCAATTATCCCATGCCCGTGTGTGTCAGAAATAAAATTTGAATAATTTGTTTTGTCGTCGACCTCAACAAAAAATTACATTTCACGTACTAATTTCCTAACGAAACGTTGACTATTTTTGAAGGCATGTGTTTTTCGTCCGATGTTGTCGTGGTCCGATACGTCGTGGTCCGATACGTCGTGGTTTGACATCGGTCATTGCGTTATTTGCGCGAATTCACGATCAAAGATTATATAGTACAAAGATAGGAAACGAAGCGACTTAAGTGATGTGAGCGCCATCTGTGTTTCAAATGTGTTTTTAAGGCGCTAAGACTGGTTAAAATTTTAATTCGAGGGACATATGAAATTTTGTGAGATGTCAGAGTCAGATGGCCATTTTGATCAAACAGGTTATGAATGTTTTGATTCTCGTATCCATAGACAACCTCGTATCGCCTTTTGTTTTTCAAGTTCTAGTTGCTGATTATTGAAATTTTTGTCTAATTTCTTGGCGAAAACCTCAGAATATCGTTCGAAAATTATTGTATGGTGATGAACTGTGGATCAAACAAAACGAATTTTACTAAGGAAAATGGGAATGTAAGTATTAAAACTGGTAACATGTGACTCGGTCATGCATTGATTTATTTACGAAGTGGATAAAATTTTCAGGGCGTAAAGGCCTGCAAACATTACTGACTACACCATGTGCAATGAACATTTTACTGCAAGTCGATTGAGAACTGTTCATCCACGTGAATTGTTGTATGCAGGAAGCATCCCTTGAATGAAGGGCTCATTTAGAAATTATGACTTTTATACGTCCATTCAAAGATTCTCAATTGCCTTCAATATATTCAGAAATGCAAAAGTTTTATGGATTTCGATTTGGGAATCGGGTGACTGTCAAATTTGTTGTTTGGAAAGTCAAAGTTTCATGAAACCTTCTGTGAGTGTTTTGTTCATTCATCAATCAATTCGTATATTGTGTCATAAAAAGACCATACCATGAAGAAATCATAAAAAAGCATGAAGAAATTATACTGTCGGGCTTGAATACAGGTCTTGTATAGTAAGGTACCTCTTTAAGGTTTTTTTCAATTGTGGTTCTGAAAATTTTGTAAATAATATGTGAGTAACGGAAATGTGTATCCTATGGCGGTAAATTGAATATTGATTCATATCAATTTCGGATATAAATTGTACAAATTCAACTCAGTTTGTTAATTCAAAACGTTTTCACAGAAAAACACCTTTGACGTACCTATAGCAGATAACCATATACTCTTGTATCCTAGTCAAAGCTCTATTCCTTCCTATTCAAATTAATCCCCTCAGCCCCCCGCTAGTACCCCCACTAGACAAAGGGAAGAAGGATCTAGGCTCAGCAAATATGCTATGTACCCAAAATCAAGTAGCAAACGAATGCGTTGTATTGTCGGAGTCCCGTGGAAGTACAGGATTCTTGGACAAGCCAATCCCCAAGAATTTTTTCAAATACAGTGTAGGCTAGAACATGTGTTCCTCCAAAAGACTACAATCACAAAGAATTTCACACTTATATCACGAACAAATACATACGACTATAATATAGACTAATCAGAACTAATATTTTTTTAAACGGTTGCAATGTAATAATGATTTTTGAGTTCCAAACCAGGACGCGGGGTACAGTAATCATCCCGCAGTTACAACCATTTTGGAACTGAAAGCTTTATTCGTTGTCCATAATTTCAAATTTTTGTGAATTTTTTATAGATTGCAAATAAAAATTTATTACATCCAACAGCGTATTTCATTGATACCAATCGATTCCAAACAATGTTCAGATGAAAACTAACATCCTGGTCACAAAACAAAACCATCCTTTTGTTTTGTCGCTCAGGATGTTTGTTTTCTGGTCTCAACAAAGTCAATATTGAAATTCAATACAAGGAATAGAATTCGAATTTCGCGCCCCTCAATTAGAAAACAGAAAACAGTTATTAGACAGTTTTTCTGTATGATAATACGTTTTCAGCGCCATCTCATTGTCAAATGTGTTTTCACTGGCCAAAATGTAGTCAGTTTTTAGTACTAGCGATATGAGGGCGTTTCCTATCTTTCTACTCTATAATCTTTGTTCACGATGTAATAAGAACATAAGTGACTGTCATGATAACTGTTATTTGCTGTTGTCAAATTAATTCTTCAATAAAATTTTTCACATATATCGTTATTATGGATAAACTTTCACGTAACTTTAGTTTTGAATTTGACTGAAAATACAGGAAAAATGTTTCCCGAATTAGCTGCAACTCTTGTGCGTTCCCAGTCGTAAGATCCTGCGGTTGAACCATCGGTCGTAATAAATCTGTGCAAAACGGGTCTCGAAACTTAAATTAGTTTTCTCGTAGATCTCCATGGGGACGAGCAGGTAGCAATGCCGGCTGCCATGATCGGAATGTATTGAATCCGAGTTTATATCTCCGTTAAACTGAAGCGGGAGCCCTGTGGAACCAGCAGTACGCATTGATACAAATTATCCAGACCCCATGTCTGCGGAACATTTATTTGTTGTATCCACGGTTTGTCGAATCGTTCGGAGGTAAAATCATTGGTTCTTTTTTCGGTGGTATTTTGTATTTTCTTCTGTAATCTTAGAGTTGACAATATGAAGCACCGAGCTCTCCATCTTTAGGATGAAACAGGAAAAATATGTCTTTTGTTATAGCCTCCAGTTAGACTATTCTGTGCTAGAAGTCTTCAACAGGACTACTAAGAAAAGAAATCCCTGTAACAGAAGGTAGCTCCATGAAATCATTCGCAATAGGCCTTAGATTTTCTCAACTCAATAGTTGATTAGCCAACCTGTTTCTTAAAGACTCCGTTCCATAATCCTATTTGAGAATGAGACCTCTTCCTGATGACCGATTGACCATCGTATGCTATCCATATCCTAACTCATTTGGATAACTCAGACTATCCAGGGATGGAATTGGCATATGCCAATTCCGTGGATAAAACAAGGAATTTATCTGTGTATCTCAGGAATTTGGACAGCAAATGAACAACCGCCCATAATTTTTGAACATTGACAAAGCCGAGAACAAACGAGAAGTTTGATGTGCGACAGACAAAGGTATAAAAAACAACAAAACATAATGGGATAGAATCCAGCAAGTTATATGCATCTTAGTAAAAACGATGTTCCGATATTCTCTCATTTGATATTTGCAGAATAAAAGATCCCAACGGATAAAAATGATAATAAATTTGTCTATAGGCCTGCTTCTGTTTATAACCGGATTGATGTTCGCCTGGGTCCAACAAAACTCGAATTTCCGACTTTAAAACGAAATTGTGGAAAACCGCTCGGACCCGTCAATTTCTGATTCGAGGGAGAACAACTTTTTCGCTTTCTACATACCCGTAACTTCAACCTCCTAAAGGGCACAACCCCTGGAATAATGAAAGAGGCAATGTGAATTTATACCGATAATATTATTCGTATCCGACACATTTCAAAGGTATTCAGTAGTTACGTTGTAAATATTTGGTCCAGAGAAGTATCAATTACTTAATTGTTCGACCAACGCACCAAGTTTTTGATTTACCCACCTTAGTCTATCGTTAATTTTTAACAACGTTACAAGTGTGTCAAAGCGAATGTAAATTTGTAAAAGAATTAAAATGGTGTTTTCCTTAGAAGGGTGGAAATGATGAAAATATTTTCCAGAAATAACCCTGACGGGTGTGAAGGCAGAAACGGTTTTTTCATTTTCGCTTTTACTATACAGAATGTAAAAATACCCGTTGTTCGGGGTTTTTTGATAAAACTGGCTTATTTAGAACATTATGAACACAGTCTATAGGGTGAAATAATTTGTGCATCGAAAACTACCCCCACCAACCCCCCGAAATTGAACTATCTTGATAGACAGTGAAAAAAACCCGTTGCTCTGAGTTTTTCTATGGAAATGGGTTGTTACCAACATACTGAACACGATATATAGAATGAAATAATTTGTGCATCAAAAACTATCCCCCCTCCAACCCTCTGATGTTGAACTATCTTGATGCAGTAACAAGTGTAAAAAAAAAACCGTTGCTTGGAGTTTTTTGATGAAAATGGGTTGTTACAAACATAGTGAACACGATCTATAAGGTGAAATAATTTGTGAATCAAAAACTACCCCCTCCAACCCTCTGAAGTTGAACTAACTTGATACAGTAAAAAATGTGAAAAAAAAACCGTTGCTCGGAGTTTTTTGATGGAAATGGTTTGTTACCATTATACTGAACACGACCCATAGGATGAAATAATTTGTGAATTAAAAACTACCCCTTCTCCAACCCTCTGATGTTGAACTATCTTGATGCAGTAACAAGTGTAAAAACAAACCATTTCCATCGAAAAACTCCGAACAACTGGTTTTTTTCACATTTTTTACTGTCTCGAGTTAGTTCAAATTCAGAGGGTTGAAGGAGGGGTACTTCTTGATGCACGAATTATTTTACCCTAAAGATCGTGTTCAGTATAATGGTAACAACTCATTTCCATCAAAAAACACCCGGCAACGGTTGTTTTTTCACACTTTTTACTGTATCAAGATAGTTCAACATCAGAAGGTTGGAGGGGGGTAGTTTTTGATGCACAAATTATTTCACCCTATAGATCGTGTTCAGTATGTTGGTAACAACCCATTTCCGTAAAGAATTCCGAGCAACGGGTTATTTTCATACTTTTTACTGTATCAAGTTAGTTCAACTTCAGAGGGTTGGAGGGGGTAGTTTTTGATGCACAAATTATTTCACATTATAGATCGTGTTCAGTATGTTGGTAACAACCCATTTCCATCAAAAAACTCCGAGCAACGGTTTTTTTTTACACTTGTTACTGCATCAAGTTAGTTCAACATCAGAGGGTTGGAGGGGGGTATTTTTTGATGCACAAATTATTTCATCCTATAGGTCGTGTTCAGTATGTTGGTAACAACGCATTTCCATAGAAAAACTCCGAGCTACGGGGTTTTTTCACTGTGTTTCAAGATAGTTCAATTTTGGGGGTTGAGGGGGTAGTTTTCAATGCACAAATTATTTCACCCTATAGACTATGTTTATAATGTTCTTAATAACCAATTTGTATCAAAAAACCCGGAACAACGGGTATTTTTACATTCTGTATAGTAAAAGCGAAAATGAAAAAACCGTTGCTGCCTTCACACCCGTACGACCCTGGGCGAATAACACCGGCTTTATTCAACGAACAACGTGGAAAAAATGTATCCGCTGCTTACGTTGTGCACCTGGTGGCCAAATTTGACGCTACTACCTCAGTCAAAAACAAAAAGAAGGAGCATGAAAGAGACGAAGCGATGGACGTGACTGTCTAAGGTCATGTAGCAAGTGAATCCTTAAACAACAAATTTAGTTACATAGATCTATTGGAGAAAGCTATTTATCCAGCCCTAGTGCAAGTTCTATTGGAGAATGCAGAAGACCATCAAACGATCATTTTCCAACAAGATGGAGCACTACCTCATTTCATTCAACCGGTGCGTCAGTTCTTAGATGAAAATTTTCCTGACGCTTTGGAATGGAAGCCGTTACCCATATACATATATTGAGTGGCCAACCAGATCAACTGATTTGGCTCAATTGGTCTTTTTTCAATGGGGTCATCTGAAATCCAAGATTTACGCTTCCCAGCCTGAGTCACTGGATGATTTGCGAACTCGGATCATTAATGAATGCCGTCAAATTACACCAGAAAACTTGTGTAATGTATGTTAACGTTTTCAGCAAAACTTATATTACTTGTGAATGGTGCCTATTTTCAGCATTCAATAAATTAAGCACACGAGTAGTACTCTTACACTATTTAACCTGTCATTTCGTTATCGATGGAAATTTTGAAGCGAAATTTCAGGACAAGATAGTACTCGATAAGGTCTTCTACATGAGATATCGCATATACGGAGATGCAAAGAGCGAAAAACTTTTTACCTTCAAATCAGAATTTGAGGAGTTCGAGCGATTGTCCACATTTTCATTTCAAAGCCGTAAAATCGATATGTTTAGTTTTGGTTGAACCTTGAATTTCATCTATTGAAAAACGTTACTTATATCCTATTGATCAAACGTTGGGCAGACACGTTTTATATTGGTGGCTAAAGTGACGGTTTGTTGAATAGTTTCGCATTAAGCGATAATGTAATACTTCTCATGGTAATAACGAATTCAATCATAAACGTTAATTATAGGTAGAATCAACGTGTGGTTGAATTCAGGTTGCGAAAATTACTTCACGAAATTCAACGAGACTATTCGGCGTCCAATACCACATTTTCAAAATACACGTGTATAATATGTGTTTATTGGGAAGAGTTTGTGTGAATGATTCAGGCCAATTTAATTATCAAGACTTTTCGATCTTGTCTTCAATATTTTGAAAGGGGTAGAATTCATCGTACTCAATTATTCCATTTTCTATGAAGCACTCTCCAAGTCACAATATGATGGCAAAATAACGATATCCTGAGCTGCCACTGATTCTTCATTATTAAAAACAGGTTGATCAATTTATCAGGATAAAATGATTCAACATTTTATTCAGTTAGTTTTCAGGGAAAGAAGGTCTACCTCCTGTTAAAAGAGTCTTATCTCCAAAAGCACCAACCTATATCGTCATGTTCTTGTACCCAGTTGTTGAATCTCTTCTGGTTCATTCAAAACGGTCATCTTGTCCTATTTCAACCTTTACCTTTCGCAGAAAGAAATCGTTTCCCAAATAAAAAGAATCGTTCGATGTCCTTACCCTTTCAACTCCTCCGGTATTCCAAACGTCGTAAGTCACGTCGAAGTAGACGAGAACCTTTCCAACATTATACATTTCCTGGTATTTCATTTGATTAAGTGCACAATTCGTCAAGGTATCCCAATTCCGACCATCGACTAGAAGAGAAATGTGGCTTTCGTCGATATGGTGAATAGTGTAGACCTCGGACCGCATCAGTATTCATGACCGTCTTGTCGTCGTAATGCGGTCCAGTCTGGAACGGGTCAACCGCTGTCAATGCTTGTCTTTCACCAAATTGCTCCGGTTTGTAGAACGCCCTTTCGATCTTCCGCTATGCCATATCCGGCCTGTTAGCCAATGACAATTCGCCCGTTTGATTTTTAATGGCTTTTAATCAATTTGTTCGGTGCTTTAATCGGAGAGAGAGGTCGTTTCGACATCGGGATGTCATCGATATGGATCCATTACATTAGGACGTGTGTATGTAGTTCCGATCGGTAAGATTGAATTCAATGGGAACATATCGATGATGAAGTTTTATCCAGTTCGTGATTGTACTTGATTTGTACTTCTTCGTAAAATGCTCGTTAACAGTAAAGGATATTGCTGTTTTTCCAGTATCATATTATATTTTTTTTACAATTATACAGGGCGAGTCTTCGACTCGTACAAATACAGTAGATGCTTCAGATCAAAAGGAATCCTCCTTTTTTCCTATACCATTTTTTCTGAATCAGCTTGGTTCAAAAGATAGGTAAAGCTGTTGAAAAACCATAAATAAAAATGTTATTTTTAGTTCTCTCCCTCAAATGGATTTATCGAATGAAGTGAATTTCGGAATATGGCTTTACATTTATTTGATGAATCTTTTTCGAACACAAGATATCACCCACCTCTACCAGTTTTCTCATTATGGCCATTACCATAGTAACACCAACAATTCAAAACCCAACTCTTTAAACTAAGTTGGACGTTATCTAATGAATATTTGAACATTTTGTCAAATAAAAGTATTCTTCATTTTTCCTCGTATAATGCGCCGTTTTCTAGTTATTTGATAATTGAAAAGTATCTGTGAAATACGAAGAATTGTGTACTTTGGCTGAATACTGAATACAACTCTGTTTAAAAGATCCATGTGAAATGTGTTGAAATATTTGTTATCACTCTTTATAAGCTTTTGATGATTATGAAAAGTTCTTGTCAAGAGTAATCAGCTCCATATGTGTCAGAAAAGCACATAGGATATTTTCTCTTCAATCTCAATTCAATTTCCAATACGACCAAATGATTTTATGCAATTAAAATCGAATTTTCATTATGCCAAGGCAAATTTCAGTGTTGCAGAAGGAAGACTTTCACAAGCCATGTACGGTCCAAAGAAAGACAGCGTCACACAAGTAGATCTAGGCTGGGAAAGCCTAGATCGCGTTAGATACATAATCTGGCAGCAGACCTTAAAACTTCAAATATTGATTGCGCCGAAGAAATTGTGATGGAGCGCGAAAGATGGAGGCAGGTAGTGAAGTCAGCCAAGACCCGCCCGGGGTTGTAGTGTTGCAGAGAGTGATCAAAAAGTGTTATCACGTGTCTTCTCACTGTACTTTGCCTCTAGAACTGTCCGGGTTGTCCCAATAGTTGTGGACCACTTAAAATACCTTTTTTCAACTCTTTCGGTATTCTCAGCACTTGCAAAATGGCAAGTCAACGTCTTCACAGCCAGAAGACGTCTTCATGAAGTCGCGATCCAAGCGTCAAAGATTAAAGTGAGCAATGGTGCACTTATATAACATACGAGTCTAGTTATGGTAATTTCACATTACACACGTACACTACTTTTCTATTTTTGTATTGTGTGTGTATTTTTTTTTCTAAATTTGTTAGTTCCATAAATTACTATAAATAGATGAAATATTCGGTAACTTTGTTATGACAAAACTGTAACTTTTCCATTCTTTTGATTACAGAATTTATATTATGTTAATAGTGATTAAAAAAACAATTATTTTCTTTTTCCCTCAGCACCAATTCCTTCCCTTATCAACACTTAAATCTACAACAGTAGAGTATCAGGTTGATTTGATTTTATCGTTTTCATAATCTCACAGACTCATACGTCAGCATTAGCAGGTTATTCTGAAACACTGTGCAAATTTCTTTAGAATCCAATTTTTTGGTATATTTATTGAAATTGAGAGATGAGAATGCTTCCCAACTAAAAGAGTTATAATTGAGAATTTCTCACAAAAGACTTTCATCTATTTGATGTATTTGCTCATGAAATCCTTGAAATTGTTCTCGCTTTATTTTGAATATTCAACAATTTTTCTTCGGTGCAAGTGTAGTTGAAACAGAGAGAACAAATATGTCTGGTGGAAATTTTACAGTTGGTAGGAATACAATAAACAAAGCTTAACATTCTCGGAATTGTGCTATATGTTTCAGATAGTAAGTATAATTTCAGATTTGGCTTTTGAAATAACCATAACTCAAACAAAACGCTGCTTGTTCCTCATATGCCTAATTCCCAAGAGTACCTACCACAATGAAGGCATTCTTCTATGATCAAAATGCATAAACCTGTGTTATTGCGTGGTTAACAAAAATGTGTTCCATTTTAAATTTTATCAGGGGGTATTGTTTGTGGGAATAAGGACAAATACTTAAGAACTTTCAAAATATATTTGGCGACGTTTCGCAGATTTTCATCTGCTTCATCAGGCCTCTATAAATTTAAGCTCTAATGGAACACTTTGAACAACATTGAATGCTAACATCAGTCATTAAAATAAGTCATTAAAATATGGTGCTCTATGACTTGTTCTAGAACATTCCCTTTCTGACGGTTCTGAGAATGATATGTGGTATTTTAAGATATTTTAATGACTTATTTTAATGACTGATGTTAGCATTCAATGTTGTTCAAAGTGTTCCATTAGAGCTTAAATTTATAGAGGCCTGATGAAGCAGATGAAAATCTGCGAAACGTCGCCAAATATATTTTGAAAGTTCTTAAGTATTTGTCCTTATTCCCACAAACAATACCCCCTGTTAAACCGTGGAGGACACAAAACTCACTTAGTTTAAATTTTATTTCAACTAATGATTTCGAATATTGTTCTTCATATTTCTCCACACACTGCCTCTCGACTACATCTACATGAATTTTAATTTAGAGGTGAATATTTAGATGTGAACCTACGGATGATTTCAATGAAAAAGATATGTTTATACATGGATTTATATTTGTGTCGTCTGATTGCAAAACCGGTCATCTCCATAACAGAAAATTTTTCAGGAGAGACGGTTTTTCGTCAAAACTAGGGAATTGGAGATAGGATCCAAATCTCTTGTTATTAATGTGTCACTAGGATAGTAGGTTTTAGAGCACCATAAGAGAATCTGGGGGAAGGTGCTGGGAGGGGGAAATTCAAAATTATAGTTAGGATTTGGCTGGTTTTGCAACCCACTTTGGAGTTGGCCGGTTTTGCAACAAAGTAAAGCTTAAAATATCTATAAAATTGACATCAAATAGCGGGGTTTTAGCCAAGAAAAATCATTCACAATGTTTCTGTGTAACTGAACTTCATTTTAGGTTGGGTAAACTTATAAAAAAAATATATAATTATGTATATAACATAGTTGGAACGAAACTTTACACTCGAGGGGCTAAATCGTCATCTTCAGGCTCGCACATGATGACGTCATTATTCTCCAAGGATTCGTCATCTCTTTCCTCGTAGACTTCCTCGTTACCCAAGTCAGCCAAAATGTTTCTGTAAAAAATTAATCTGTCGTCTTTGTCCCAATCTGGTCCATAATGTTTCGTCAGTAATTTTTTGACATCACGAAGTTTCAGGGGCTTTATTACAGTACCTGTAGCTACGGCATCAAGCCTACTGCTCATAATATTTCTTTTGCTCTTCTCCACCGACTTTCTGGCTACCTGTTGAATTTGGAGATGACCGGTTTTGAAAAACACTGACGAGTGGATGTGGCCGCTTTTGCAGCACATTGGAGTATTCTAACCCCCAAAACGCACGGAGTTGACCGGTTTTGTTATGGTTTCTCATTGCCAATGGGTGGAAATGTTAGTAAAGGACTTAGTAAATAAACAGAAATTTTCTCCGAAAATTGAGGAGTTGGCCGGTTTTGCAATTTATACTGTGGTTGCATCGTAGCAAATGAACGCATTAAGTCTTGCAAATGTATGGAATTAATTAAAACTGAATTGAATCGTTTCCCAAACTATACGATAACTTCTAGAAATTAAACGCAAGCATTGTTCTTCGTCTTTTTGGTTCTATATTTAGGCCATGTGTTGAGTGGTTACCCATTTAGCAGATGACTAGAGTTCTAATCAATATATTTTCAAATCTGAATCATTTCAGTTTCCTCCGTTTGTCCTTTTTTTTTACTTATCGAAATGAATCGTATTATTGATAGGAAAAATAATACATTTTCATTACTGATAAGGCTTTAAAGACAAAGTGCTACAGGACTGTATAAACCAATCCTCACGAGGTGCATGTCGTTGTCACTCACCCTTCATTTTGTTCTTCTGTATGAAGCCCGAAATATGCGTCTCTGAGAGATCTCTCAAGTTTTCTTCCTGTGATCATGTTTTATGCTCAGTTGGAAGTTTCAAGTAGTCATAGGTGAATATTTTTTCAGATAGAGGGCGGAAAGCCCACAGCCCTCTAGAATACAAACTGTAATGTAAGGTCAACTGTTAATCTCTTAATCTCTGACTAATACCTTGTATTTAGTTAGTGAATAATGAACAATGAAAAGTTTGTTTTATTTATTAGCAAAAATATTGTATCTTACACATATATTTCATATAGGTACCTCTAATTATGCTTAATTTCATACTAGTTTATTCAAAGTTGATCTTAATTATAAATGAAACAAGTGAATATTATCTTTATTCAGCAGCTGTATAATTTTCACAAACAACATCGAGTCAAAATTTAGAGATATTCAATGATGTACAGATCAAATTTTTTTCAAAACTATCATCTTCTTCATCGTTATCATCATATTGGTGTTCGAACATGTCAGTCTCGGGGCCATCATCTTCGTTTTCCTGAATCTTTTTTGAAATTTTTTTCTCGACCTTTGACCACGCAGGCGCGAGATTTTAGTAGAACCTCGAGACAACTTTCAGAACGCCAAAATAAAGGTGTGTACGAGATTCCAGCTCATTATCGCCCATTTCGTGGTTGACTCCTATTTTTTATTAACATGACTGGACTATTTCAGAAACGTGTATGTGATGTTAGGCCAAAATATGTACCGTGTAATTATTGTTTTCCAATGTATATAGGATGTAAATATCTCGGGGTGGATTTGAAAGATCATCGATCAAGAATTTCGATAATATTGTTCGTCTTCTAGGATGAGAATGAGAGTTTATCGAAAATCATTCAGACAAAATCTGTTAATCCAATTCGACTTGTGAAATCGGGAATGATATATTATTCATTTCGCGAAATCAAGGCAGAGTTATTCACACCTTTGTCTGCCAAATATTTTTCTAAAAATACCTACATCCAGGTGAAAGAATTCCCTGATCAGATATTGCATTTTCAGCTATTGCTCGCAATATCTAGCAAAATTCACGTTTGTCAATGATTCCAATATCTGACTATACGCCAGCATTCCAGGATATCATAAGGATTCCGTGCGAATCCCGATGAAATAAAAATAGACCAAGATTTTCATTATTCAGAGCAAATATCGCAAAACGCGAATTCGACCCCTATTGATCTGCTCCTTTTTCCACGACACTGGCTTCTACGGTACTGCATTATTCTCATGCGGATATAAGAATACCATGAACAGAATCTCTGATCAATCCAATTATTACGTCTGTTTTTCTTCCAGAGCCTTGGAATAATTAGGATTTAAAGGATCAGATAGAGTGCTCAGACGTAATATAAATTTATGAATGGCTTTGATTTATGTCGGGATGAGAGGATTTGTTTCGGGAAACGTACAAGCCGGGATTCTAAATAAGATTCCAACAATAGTCTGCATGGAGATACGGATTCATTGTTATGATACTGCAGTTGTGTGTGGTACGACGATGAATCTCATTTTATAGGGATTGCAACTGAAATGAGAAAATATTGATTTCTTCACGGTGTACGTTCAATTCGCGAAGGGATTCACCTGCGAATATCGGCGGATGTATTGCATTGTATCGCCGTTTACCTCGTTTTTTGAATCTACATTAGGACGTCAATTCCAGATACAGAATCTACCGTTTCTCGACAACATTTTCCAAGCAGCATATTATTGAGACCGTCTCGTGGCCTAGATCTAATAAAATTTTGTTGGTTTTACGGTGCTGGATATAGCGGCTTCACGGTTATGCGATTTTATCGTCCCAATATCTGATAAGGAATGATGGCAGTTAGAGGAAATATCACTAAAGTTGTCCGTCTTTTTTCCACCAACAAAAAATGTAGTAAAAATTGAACCCGTATAGCTGGCTATTCACGGTGGAGCCCAGTTAGCACAAGTCCAAAATGGAGGGACATACATGATCAAGCCATCGATTCCGTCGAGCCCAAGCCGTTTACTCGTATAAGTGCCGTATAAATATTCTTCTTCCCCGAGATTTGATCTTGATCAACAATATGAACGAGGAACTTGTGAACTTAGCTGCCATTGCAGTTTGTATTTTTGTGAAGAAGAAGAAAGCTAAAAAGCAGGTGCACGCTCTATTTCGCTACAGAAGCGCCTTCAAGCGGGCATCCTTTTAAGTCCATTGCATCTTCTCATGGTCGATTTTTATCGTCCTAGTTATCAAGTTCAGATCTCATTGCCTTGTTAAAGAGTTGTGCGTTTGGCATACCAGAGGTCAGTTGTCCAGGATTTAATCTGACCCTCGGTCTACGAAACTCATGGCAGGCTAAAATTATGGACTCCTATGCCTTCATTTTCGCAGAGGCAGATGGAATGGTTTGCCACTTGAAATTAATTTACACATCTTCGTTTCATTAAATACCTCGAGTTAAAACCTAGGGACTGGCATAACTACTCCGCATGGATGAAGCAACTTATATTATATGTATTACTAGAAAAGGTTTCGCATTCAAATCCTTATTTACTTCAAAAGTTCAAATTCTATCAAGTGGTTTAATATGACAACGATTCATCCCCTAGTTCTCAATATTCAAAGCTAGCAATACGATTCTGAGATCCCTCATTAACTTGTGATAAATGTTGATTAAGTGAATCTTGACACGATTAGAAAAAAGTCATTCAAATTCCACGGGTCAATACAAATGTTGCTTTTGATGAGGGACTATGAAATTCCGATTGATTCACTGTCAGTTGGAAAGAGTACTAGATTGGTTTTGTCCTAATTTATTACCAATTATCAAACCATTCCTGCACATGCCACATGAAAAGAGTAGAAGTGATCCAGAAATGGTTGCTCCGTGTAATCTATGGAAAGCCCCATTTGTTTCCATCGGACGAATTATACGTCTTATCACGGGCAATGAATCCTCACCAGTTGTTTGTATCCCAGATATTAACGGCCATCTGTTCTAGGAAAATTCACCTCACTTTAAGACAAACCGAATGTAGGTATGAAACTAGGGGTAAGATAATCCACGTGATTCCTAGAGCTGAAAAGCGTATTGGACAAAGATGCTTCACATACCTAGCTCCACGCATATATTGCATGATCCCGAAGAACCTGAAATACATAAGACCAATTAAGAAACAAATAAATATGATGAAAGGATGGATTTCTGAAAAAGGAAGAAAATATTTCATATCGATGATTAATTTATAATAATAAATCAACCCTCATACTCAGGAATTCCTACCTACCTCGGATTGGACTCTGGTTGATGCATTGGTAATACTATACTACACTTCAACAAAAACATGGGTACAACCAACACCTCCTAGAAGAGAAGGCCTCAGGGCTTCCGCGTGACGTAAGCATCAGGAGTGCATCTCACTCAACGGAGCTTGTGTGATCGGTGCAGATTTCTCGATTGTTTCACATTATAACTGAATGAAAACGTGACTTTATTATGGTTTTCGGTTTTATGAGGATGCCAGTCATCATCTGGGCCTTTCATTGCATCCCATTCTTGAAGTAGAATTTAAATTATCTGACGGATCATTTATTTTCTAAGGTTTTCAATTTTCTCTTATTGGAAATTTTAACATGACGGTCATTAGTCTTTCCGCAGTAATTTTTCAAAAGCGTATTTGTAGTGCATTTTATAATTATATTGACAATTATTTCAGCGGAATGAGTTTCACAATATTGGTTTTCAGGTAAAATTTCATATTGACTTATATATTTCGAAATGAATTGAATGACACATGCTCGCTTATTATGAATTTTAAGGAATGTTTCCTCATATTCATGAATTATTTTATTGAAAATTATATATGAATATAAAACTATTTGCACCACGATATCTTGGGGATAAAGCAATCGTCCTCTGCTTAAATTTGTTATGAGATGATAATTATCTTCAACAATAAGTTCATCATCGATAATCAATATTCCCTTACATCTGTCACATTGAAGTTTTCTGAGAACAATATAACAGCAATACCCGGCTAGATAAGTTATCACAGGCATGTCATCCCTAACATTATCTATATCGCTGTTTTCGACAATGACATTTGGGTTGAATTCAGTGAAATCTTGGTTCTCGTCAAGGAAATCAATATCATCATGAAATGTTTTTATATCAATATTTCCAAATGCCTGTGACTTTAAAGTGAGAAGTGATTGAACCCTAAGCCTTTTTTCTACCTCATATAATTGTCGTATGGAAATATGGTATTGTCCTCCGGCGAGTTGGCGATATTTACCGAATCTGTTTTCCAATTCATCAGTTTGAAATTTTCCCAATAGAACGTATTTCATTTTCAGTTCAGTAAAGCAGTATTTCAATATTTCCGTCATTCCATATAATGTATGGCTAAGAGCAGTATGTGTCTGTGCTGTTAATTTTGTTCGAAAATTACCGTTTTTCCAAAGGTCCAACCAATTTATCATTTCATTTAAAAATATAAATTTAGGATCCGCCTGAAAATTATTACCGAAAACTGGCTCTTGATAGATGTCATTCAAACGTTTTCCTTTGAAAGGAGTTTTAACGTTGACAATCTTCCACCACTTAATGAAAATGTCAAGGAAATCGGCGGTATCTTTTGCGTGATCAATTTTAGACCCAATTGATAACAAGGCTTCTACAACGAAAGAATTGAAAATTTTTAAAGCCAATGAAACATTTTGTCTTTCTATATTCGAGGGAAAAAGTGATTTTAGGTTTAAAGAGTAACCAAATTTCAATAATTTATTATTCTCTAACTGGTGGAGCTTCCTCAAACATTCGAACGAAGCAATTTTTTCAACGCCTGTTTTGAAATCCGGGTAAAACAATTTCATTTCCGGTTTAGAATTCAACCAATTATTCCTAATGCATTTTAGCAAGTGTACCGAATCAAAAAGATAAAAAAGAGGTCTTGTTTTATCAGAAGGATGGCAATATACTATAGAGAGCTGTTTGTTATCCGCGAAGTTACTCATAGCTCTACTGTTGACTGCATTATTATCACTGATAACACAAAAAACTCTATAACCGATTTCTTCTAGTTTAATTATAATAGACCTTATCAATTCGAAAATCATAATGTGATCTACTTTAGATGTTGGACAAATATGAACAACTTCTTTGAAGCTCGATGTTATGCTAGTTATCATGAACACGAAGGCAGAATTAGCTAAATTAATATTATTGAATGCAGTTCCAACTATATTTCCGGCTTTATAATCCAAATACGGTTTGATGTGAATTTCATCCATCAATAAAAGAACGAAACGTTCATGGTCCTCCAATAATTTAAACACTTTTTTCGCGTAAGTTAGGGTAACTTTTTTTTCTTCAGGTGTTGGATCAGTTGACAGTGTACTGCAAACAGATTTTATAGTATTAACATGGGGTAATATGAGAACTCCAAAATTTCTCAAAAATTTATAAGCATGTGGACTTATAGTGACCAGTACAGAAGCTAAAATCATTGTACTTTTCGAATACCTATACCGTTCCTTGGAAATTGTATGCAATTTCAGTTGTTCCGAAACAAAATTCAAAGACTTCAAATACGAATCATCTTCCGAATCCACTGATGATCTATGAGATATAAAAGATTCAATTAAATTCGACGTATGCTTCAGAATACCATCTTTCTGATTCTCTGTCGAGTTCTCTGTACTCTCGGATGATATATCTTGATCTATTCGGCTTAGTAAAATATCTAATTCATTAATATCATTTGATTTAAAGGGAGTTACTTTAGATTCATCATTATATAGAAAAACTTTAATCTCCTCCCCTAATAAAAACGTTTGTACTTTCAAATTTGAATCAACTAAAACAGAATATGTAATAACAGGCCCTGGTGAATATTTCAGTCTAAATAACAGAACTTTTTCTTCATCAACTATTTTATTCCATAAATTAGGCAGCTTGAAATTATTCAAAACATTGAGGAACGTTTTAAAATCTTCATATGAATGCAACTTCTTATTAATTTCCCATTCTTTTCTACTTTCCGCTATAGCTTTTTCGAAATTTTCTTGTTCAAAATGTTCTAATTTTTCGTCACGACTTACCCTTACCTTGATATCTTTCGATAAATACTTAGGACAGTTTGGAAACAGAGTAGGAACAGCATCTCTTCTTAACCTAGGGATTTTCAGAGGTACTGTTACTGTATGGCCAGTTCTAGAATCCTTGGCTGAAGTGGATTTGATGAAATTATCGTCTCCAAAATGTTTCTCACAAACTCTGCTGAAAACGGATGGTTCAAAATTTTGCCTAGGAATGGCGGAAATCCACTTTTTAAGTAAACACGTATCCGTTGGGAACTTAAAAACGTGCACTTTCGGCCCGTTTCGATAATTTCCCCTACACCCCGGAACACAACACATATTGGGCATTTTTTTCTCACTGAGTACTGAAAAGTACTAACAAATATGTATCACAAAAGCACTAAAATACAATAAGAATTATTCACGCTATCACGCTGGTTTAGCAACAGGTTGAATGACAAACATAAACAAGCAGGCACGCGCCGACGCACCGCGCCGACGCACCAGACACGCTTTCAATAGAGTGCACTTCGAGTGGTGACGTCACAGCTTTTCTCAACAGAGCGCTCTGGCCTTCTCTTCTAGGAGGTGTTGGTACAACACCACACAGTTATTACTGAGTTATCGACACTTCATTTTTGATATAGTTCGTTTGATTTCTTCGTTGGTTCGGTTTTGATTCGGAATAAGATTTTATTTTAAATGTGGCTACTGTAATAATGTTTATATGTTAAGTAATTGTATATCGCGTACAGGCTTCAGCCTCTGCGATTCATGTTTATGTCACAATAAACTATTCTATCTATCTATCTATCTACCTGTAAATAATCTCCTTTGAATCATCCCCCTCAATTAAAATGTTCGTGTCATCAACATAATTTGCACTTAGGTACTCATCTATTGCCTCTGGTAGATCGTTAATTTAAACTGGAAATTAAATTGGACCACATAGTATCCTGACCATCTCCCATTTCCACATTTCGAATATCTGATTTTACATCATCACTCAAACCATTGAGAATAACCTGCTACTTCCTATTTGACAAAAAAAAACTTATTCCACATTTATCCAACCTCCGAAAGAATAGCGCATGATTAACACAATCACAATCAAAAGGTTTGCTTAAACCACGAAAAAGACCCAATGCCAAATTGTTATTCTCCAAACAATGTAAAACTGCATTCACAAATTGAAAAATAGCAGTGTTGGTAGATCTGCCCTTTAAATATCCATGTAGAAATTTTGAGAATAAAGTATTTTCTCTCCTGAAACTTATTAGTCTAGTGATAATAACTAATTCAAAAATCTTGGAAATGGTCTATAGTTTCTCAAGTCGAGTGGATCCCCTTCTTCGAGCAACTGTTTAACAATGCAAATTTCAACTGATCAGGATAAATAGAATACCTTATGGAATTATTCATTAGGTAGGTAACAAAACACATCTGATATTGTCTTGATAAAAGTTTTCACCTATGTTAAGGGTATACTATCGTAAAAGAATGATTAAAAAATTTTCATTTATTCATTAATCGAACGAAATATTTTCATATCAAAATTTCATCATTATTGAAGATCATCTTATTGTGGAAAATGGTCGAAAAAATATTGTACAGTGAACCTCTCCACTTTTTTTTCAATGTTTATAGGTATTTTTTTTACTGAGCTCTAAATGTCGTACCCCCATAATTTTGTTGTATTGGCCCTGAACGTTGTTCGAAGTCAACATATCTTGAAGAAAACGCTCTCTTTGTTCATCTAAGTGTGCAGTATTTTTCACTAATAATTTATCACATATAAGTGACATCTGTAGAGGCTGTGTAATAGTTACAAGCTTTCTCTCAATCATTCAAAAATAAATGAACTGTCAAAAATTATTTTTCTGAGCTAAAACTTTCAAAAAAGTATTCTTATCATTACTTTATCTCATAAAAGCAGGTTTTTTTGGTCAATGGGTATTTTTACTTCATCAGCACGAGGATATCTATCAGACAAACAAGACTTAAACCACTCGATGAGACTGCAAAACACGATTGATAATGAATTCAATCATAAGAAGGTTTTTGTCGTAAATATACTGAGATAAGTTGATTAGTAAATGGAAAACATTTTGAGCATTTAGTCACAGGTTCTGACAGTCGGAAAGACGGACGGTTAAAAAATCATAAAAGCGGTCATTTTCACTCAAAAGCAAATTAACAGATTCAAGTTCGCAATGAACTAGCATTTGTGACAATTAAGTGCGGAAGATCACATCAGTCATGTGATGGCCGTTTTTGACGATGCATTGCTGGAGTAGTTCTTGGAAGTTGAGGAAATCTGGACACCGAGGGGGCCAATGCAGATCACCAAACCTAGAAACCAGGTTCGAACTTCCACATATGACTGATATGATCTTCCACACTTAATTGACACAAATGCTATTTCATTGCGAACCTAAATCCGTCAATGAATTTTCTTTTGAGACGACTGATTTTATGATTTTTTCAAAACCGTCCGTCCTTTCTGCCGGACACTGTATAAGAAACATATTCAAGTTGATATCAGACAGAGATGTGCCAAAGCATTGAGCTTGTGGAAGTCTTTTTATACCCTCAATTTTTTTTAAAAACAGTGCTTAGCGCTTAGTAATCCCAGGATGCTCATTTCAGGATTGAGTCGACATTAAAGGTGATCCTATTGATTGATTAATTTGACAGTTCCTCTCAATTCTCTCAGGTTAATCTAGGATCAACTTGAATCCCTGCTCAATCATGAATTGAGCAACCGGGCCTTGAGTGCTCGTGAGTACTTCTAGGGAGATTATTAAAAATTAAGCCCCTAGGAAATCTTGTCCAAACACGAATAAACGATTGACGCTTCGTCTTCCTACGAGCAAAATATGGTAATACTGGAGCTCTTCATTTGAAGATCTGTAGTAATCTAATATTCTAACCCCATCAATATAACGTGCGTTCAAAAAAATTCGTCGTCAAGTAGGCTATGGAATTTTGAACGTCGATATTTCGTGCCTAAACGTAATTCTTAGCTCGTGCTATACTATTTTCCAGGCGAACTGTCATTTTAGCATTTTGGATTGTTGTTGAATTAAAATTATCAGCAAATTATAAAGATGGTTTTTACGGACGTGTGAAAGGCTTTTACTATTGAATCCTACTTCAAAATTGGAAAGAAAATTGAAAAAGAATGGAAATATTCTGTTCCGTCGACTTCATAGAAGCCTATGATGCTGTAGATTATTAAGTATGAATTTTTCCATTGTACTGTTTTGCGATGTGTTGACAGGTATGTTCAAACAAAAAAAGGAAGTGGTCGACCAAAGAAGAAAACTCCAGAGTTCAGCAATAATAAAAACATCATGACAGAAGCTCGACAAACCTCTGTTCAGGTTTTATCTCAAGTGGCTGGAGTATCCGTTGCCATATGCCACCCGATTTTGAAAAAAAGATATCCATTTGTTTCCATAAAGATTGACATGTTATCAGAAAACTGAAAAGGTTGTGATTACCTTACCTTGTAGCAGCCAAGAAAAATTGGAGTTCAGTATGCATCAGTCAAAGGCAAAATGTGGAGCTACTTTCTTTTATGGAACTTTAATAGCAGAACGTTATGAAGGAAAAAGCATCATGCCTCTTTATAGCTGAATTGAATTTTAAAAAATTGTCTAATAGCTATTTTCATGTTATTCAGTTCTTTTAGTTTAGTCATGGATTTTCAGTAATGACTGAATCAATTCAATTTTTATAGAGAATTAATAAACATATTTTTGAGATTCTTACTGTGATTTATTCATATGACTGAAGTAGCTAGAACCTTCTTACAAAAAAAACATAATACCACGATCAATTCAAGATTCATATCCCTTACGTATGAAAATAGTGGACGGTTAAAATTTTTACGAAGAATTTTTCTAACCGCCTCAGATTGTTTGGATTCTTGTCATCTTACTCAATGAAAGGAATGCTTTTCGAACGTTGGGTGAAATTTACAAGTAATTTTTCTAAAAAGTGCCTTTCCTTACAAAATTACGATATATAGGTTAATGTCATCATTGTTTATTATACATTTTGGGAAGATGAAGTAATTCAAGGAAAGACATACGTTCAGCCACCGAACATCAGCCTTCAAAATTTCATAGCCTACTTGACGACGAATTTTTTTGAACGCACGTTATTTATATTGATGGGGTTGAAACATTCGATGAAGAATAAGTGGTAAGAATCATTAAGGATGAGGGTCGAAATGTGCCTATTTACATATAATATATGATATATCGTAAATTACAAAATATGAGAAAATCCTCAGCAGCTCTTAGGCAGATATCGCCAAATTTTTCAAAAACTTTGAAAATATTATTTTAGAGTCAAATACCTACCAATTTTCAATTACGTCGACACGTTCAATAACTGGATAGTTACACTTTTGTTATGAAGTTGTAAGAATAATCGAAAGCTTATTTTGTTTCATGTTTGTTTCACTACTTTAAATATAAAAAAAATTTCTATATGTAAATCTGGAATCCGAAAACTAGGAAATTACGTATAAAACTGCAGTAAGAAAAACTTTCCTTCATCCCTAAACGTTATTTCTTCATTTTCTTTAGTTCCTTTAGATTTTCAATAGTTTACTTCCGTTGAGACCAATTTTGTCTCTCTCCGCGCCGTATGGAATAATGGGGCAACGTTTACTCGAATGAGCCAACGTCACATAGCTAAAGCCAAACGTGACAATCGCACTCATTCACCAAATAGTTCAGTTTTCACTTCAAATTGCGATTTCCTTCAGTCTAGGTCTCGCTTCGACTAGGTGAAATTTGAGGAAGTGGAGTCCCGAAATTACTAATGGTGCAAAAAACCCGGGAAGTCATAAAACATCTGAACATTGCCAGTTGACAGATTCCAGTAATTTAGCACTATATAGTTTGAAGTATCTTTGAAGTTCAAAGCCATTTCGCATTCAAAATGAATTTAATGGGGCAATCATTATAAGTGTGCAAGGCATTAACGCTGCTTCAGTATTTATTAGAGCTATATATTCTGGTCAGTTTCAAGCAGGGACGGCTCTGATTTGATTTTTTTCTGTATTGAGTTCATTGTCCACAATTGGTTATTTTTATTGATTCGTTGAAAGTTCAACATGAAATGGAAACTGTGAACTTATCTCGTATTATTTTAAGCTTCAATGTATTCTCTCATTTCATTCATATTTTTCCATTCACGTGGGTACTTCAAGATTTCAAAGTTCATTTATAAACATATGCTCAAAGTCCACAGCCTGCTGTCCATTTCTGGATTTCCAGTATCTGAGATTGCTCCAAGGAAATTACTTCGACTCTCTTGCTAAGATTCATATACTTAGATCTTGCAGTGTTAACATTCCCAAAGAACTTTGATAAATAATCTATCATCGGAAGATTCCGCCATTATGATACTCTTTCAAGTTTTTCCTTCTCCTGAAACTCTTTTTTGTAGGTATATTTTTCTATACCATAAAAGGGTTCTAGGCGAATGAAACGAGTTTGTTACTCTTTGGCTCCACACGGAAAAAAAAGCTCTCAGTATGTGGATATCTGAATCTCAGTTCACACCCGAGATACATTCAGATTAATGTTCGAAACTTCAAGGAAAGTTATAATAAACTTTGATTTTTTTACTAAAAATCCACGTTCATTTTAGATTCATTCGGTAAGGTGTTTTTATTTTTCGGTTTTAAAAAGTTTTATATTAATTCCAATTGAGGATGCAGACATCGTTTGTATTTGTTTTTCAGTTCAGAAAAACGAAGTAGAACTGTGAAAAACGTTCTGAATTTGGAGATAATCGAATTTTGGTTCGTCAATACCATAGATTAAATAGATGGATCATAAGCTATTTTCCAGACTGTTCATTTTTCAAATTATTCCCACTCCCAATAACCACCAATGAAATGAATTTTCGCTTGTTTTCCCCTCCAGATCGCTTCTAAAATTTCTAAGACGGCGTGTGTATTTGTAATTGTCAAAATATTATTTCAATCATTCACGTCGTAATATTTTGGAAAATGAGCAGCGATGTGCCGTAAAAACGTGTGTTCGAAATAAAAGTGCAATTTATACACGAAAGAGGAAAGCGATTTATTTATTCTGGTAAGTTTTTGATATTTTATTCTTGTTTGAATTCACGACTTTATGAAATCAGGGGAGGGAGTTAGGGGACGCCAGGGTCGTATTTTGTTTGAATCCCATCTAATGATGGGATTGAAATGTTGAGTTTATACAATCAAATAATTGATTTCAATTTTAGATTTCCCAGAAATGAAACCAGACGAAGGCAGTGGAGAGTTGCACTGGGTCTTGAAAACAATTTACACTTCTCTTGTAATTTATACTCCAGACTTTAGTATAATGAGAGTAATCGACTTTTACCGTAAATTTGAAAGCAGATGCCATCCCGAGTGAGGTAAGATAGGTAGTTTACCACTTATTTAACTCGCTTTATTGTCTGATTATCACTTTCTTTGGAATTTTGCAAGTGATTTCTGAATACTTCTGAACTTGAAATTTATAGTAGATTCTCTTTTTCTTATTATATCATGCTTTTTTGTATAAACATTCTTCCTGGTTTCGAGATGAACAGTAGAACGAGGTTTTAATTGCTTCAATAATGTTGTAATTATAGCCACTACTGTGCCAAACCTGTTATCAGTACTGGAGTTTTTGAGGAAAATTGAAGGAAAATGGGAACAATATCAAGAAACACGAATGCCAGTTCAGGATTTGCAGAAATGAAAGCTTCTTGAAGTTCAAGGATAAAACAAGTGAGGTACATACCTACCCAGGGAGGTATACAAAATTCCTTATAAACTGTTATGGCAAATAGAACTCGTCTTAGGAATGAAGATCCATAAAAATGAGCTGAGGTCATGTTTGGAACTTTTTGTGGAAATCAAAAAGTTTCCTTTATTTCTAAAATGTATTTCAATGTAAAAATTATGCTACTACTGTAATTATGATTACAATAATGACCATTCAATTAGAGCTCAGATATTCCCATTATTTTTATGATTTATTAAATGAAAATGTCTGTTATCAGGATACCTCATATTTCGAAGTAAAACTTCAGTTGAAAAATTGTTGCAGAAGACAAGCGGAGAACAGAAATTAAAAAACAGCTAATTGACGTCAAAAAACCGATTTAAGATTACCAGTGAGTCGTCAGTACTACAAGCAGTTCCCAATTCATTGGAAAGAAAAATTCAAGATGAAAGCTTGGAAAGCCGAGGCAAATACCTAATAAAAAATTTCTTCGAAGACAGCTGCATGCATAAAATACATAAATTTGGCAATGTCCTCGAACAATTTGCTTAAAAGTTACATTATTATTGAGTTAGAGCTTACAGTTTCGTAAAATAACTCTTGATTATTATGCACTTCAACACCAAAAAGCACTTTCGAGGTGGTATAAAAATTTGAAAGGGGAAGCAGGTTGTTGAACTAGGTATTTGAGTTGCTGAAAAACACTGCTCTTTAGTTTATATGCAATATAACTTAATTCAATTTAAAACTGCCCGTAAAAAAAAATATTGATGCTTCATCTAGAATTGAGGGATTCTTTTATGAGTTACTGTATACAATAAGAAATAATTTCCTATTTCACAATCATTGGTTCATGTTTACAGTATTACATTACTGTTTCATTCCGCAAAATCTGTACGGAAGACTTGAGGATTTCTTCGATGAACAAACTTTATTAGATTCTCATTATACAAATTCCATAAACTTCAGCTGCTTCCACTTCTATTGATTTGAGAATTAACCATTCTAAAAGGAATTTTTTTCATGAAAGTAATTTTTGGTTTTCAGTTTATGCTTAGTGAATAAAATTTCAAAAAATCTGTATGGTAACATTGTATTCAAAATAAATTCTTTTTTACATAAGTTGTTTTGGTATTACATATTAGTTCTACATCCCTTTGATTAGTTGTCATAAGAAAAATACTCGAAATCTTTGCATTGAAACATATTTCCATTCGATATAAAATTATTGCTGACTACCTGAAATATTCGCAGTGTGACTAGTTCTGAATCCGCCCCTGTCCAGTTCCCCCACCCAAGATATCCAAATTCATATTTATAGCAGTATTTCGTGAACGCGTTTTTGTCGAGATGCTCTATCTCCTGTTTTATTAATCTATGGTCAATACCGATAAGCCAAAATCAAGATATTTTCATCGACGCGAATTTCACAATTTTTTGGCACATGAGGAACATACCATTTCCGCACCCCACAGGTTGGTACAAAATAATATATTCCTCCCTGGTTCCACATTCTGTTTTGGGCAGTCAATTTGTATCGAGTATTAATTCTGTATTGAGTAGTCATTCGATTTTTGGATAATTCAAGGTGTTAACAATGCGAGTGGCATTTTAGATTAAAGCTGGCCTTTCAGCTGGTATTCTCTTTTGCTCAGATTACGTAGCTCGGCTACTTCTACAGTTTCGCTGAGAATCTGTTTCCTGTAGGGTAGTGAGCTTTTTTAGATAGTCCTCCTTGTCGCTTACTCTAGGGGTAACCACGTGTACGCCAAGTACTAGATCAACCGTCTGTATATCGAGTCTAGAGGTAAGACAACATCTATTCCTATTCTAATTCTATCACTGCTGGAAGAACGAATTTTGGCTGGCCTGTATACCCGTTGGGAGCAGAAGCCAAAGTGTTCAACAGCTCTGGCTTTTTGTCCCCGTCCTGTCCGGGTTTTTCCACTTCTAGGAGTACGATTCCTGGCTGGCGTGCAAACCATTTGGGAGCAGAAACCAGAGTGGTGAAAAATTTTGGCTCCATCGCCATGCCTTGTTCTCTGACCTGCAGACCAGTGATTTCCACTTCATTATCCGCTGAGTGAATGTCCCAGTTCTGGCTGTCGTAAAATCACCATCTTCTCATTACTATCTGTATATAGTAATGAAAAAAACTTTTCAGTGTGCATAGTAGCCTGTTTCCCAATTTCACCTGTAATTTTCACCTGACTGATATAAGTTCTTATTCCTGTAACTCGGATGTTGACTTTCAATAGTTATCGCTACTAACCTAGATATCAAAGAACCTTGTTTTCGACTCGACGCCACCAGGATGTATTTGCGATTTGAACTTTGAATAGCTGTCGCTTGAGACATCCGGGGATAATCCGTTACAAGGTTAACAACAACATAATTTGATTCATATAATATTGATGAGCTTCAGATATTTTGTAGATGGTAAGTGAAAACGTAGGATTTTCTTTTCCTATTCGTATTCTTCATCGATATCTGCTACAAATAAATGAATGGTTATTATTTCTATAAATACAACAATAATTAATGGGTGTTCCTATTTTAATTTCAGCTGTTATATTTTATAGAATAGACTCCTCTCAATGCTTGTCCCCATTTCATAAATTGAATCAAATTTCGAACGTGGCTTTTTGTTTTCAGTATAACGAACAATAACGATATTTATAACTCAACGCTCAATTGCAACAATAATCCGACTCTGAACTAAAATTAAATCGATCATGACGACAAAGGGTCGAAAGATCTCTGAAAAAATACAGCTGGTCATGTTATTTTTTGTGCAATTTATAAAATGTCAACGCGCCTGAACTTTAATTACATGGATCATTAATTGCCTGCATAAAACGATTTACCCTTTCAATGCCCCCTGAATTTCAGTGATTCGGCGGAAGAGAACCAATTTATGAACTTTTATTTTGGCTGCCGACTAATTCACCATTGATATTTTTCTCCATTCTTCTCAATAAAAAACCGATGATTGGAATGCGAAAAGAATAACTTTCAGTTTGTAACATGAATGTGTATATTTTGTTCATAGTCTGAAATCTGAAAATACGTGAAATGAAACATACCTACTCATTATACAGGGCGTTTCAGAAGTCGACGTCGAGCCGGAATCGGGTAACAGGTTGAGTCATAGTAGTCACCAGAAAAATATTTGCAAAAAATCTGAGTCATGTATTTTTCAAATTATATTGCATTTTTTATTGTTCGAGAAAATGCCCACCCTGTAATGATTTTCGAACTCCTGTTGCTACAATTTTTGAATTTTTTCAAATTTTATTTTTCCCATATTATCCCGAATAGTGCTTCTGTAACCTGTTATCTTCAATTCTAAGCCATTTGCTCCAGCTTGGAAAATAATGTCACTTTTTTCCGAACCAACTATTCAAAAAATATTTCGCAAAACTTCAACTGAGTGTACTGAAAATAAACTGTACTACATCATTTTCTACTGAATAACCACTGGTATATCTATGGGAGATGATTCCCCAATATGAGGGTGCTGTAGCGTTCCTCGAAGAACTGAAGAATAGAAGAATCATCACTTGGAAGACTGGACCTGGTCGAAAGACCCTCCCAGTCAAAAGCAAGATTTGGCTATTATTAATTTGAGTACTGAAGGCATTTCTAACAACGAGGGTGATCCTCCACCAAGATTTTTGACGCAGAGATGATATTCCTTCCAATGCAATTGAAAAACAAGTTATGTACCTATGATTATTTATTTTTTTCTTCAGTCATCATCAAGTCTTGGAATAAGTTTGGATGAAGGCTTCATTATTCACTTTTTTTCTCGTTTTCTGCTCTGTTTCTTTGTTTCAGATATTATTTCGAAATGGAAGGAGGATGAAGAATTTTTTATGTCAATGGAAAGGAAGCCCTTCAATATTAAAAGCTTATTCTGTAAACAAATTTGTCATCACTACACTACTCACGGGGAGACAGGGTTTTTTTACTGAGGTTTTTCCCTAAGCTCTTGTATCATACTCCGAATTGTATGGTACCCCGTCACACTAACCTTTGCTAAAACTCATACATCTGCTATATTGTTTGATAACTAAAAATGTATTGCTGACATTCAAAAATATATATATATATATATTTGTAAGAGTTCGTAAATAAACATTATTATTATTAAGGGGAAGTAGTACATACGATTCAAGATCAAGACGATCGACATTGGTTGCTTTACGGATGCCCCCAACTACGAAGATGTGTCACATCTTTGAGCAATAGCCTGAATTATGTACTGAGTTAGTTGAAAAGTAGAAATTACCACGTGAAAGGTAATGTTAGGAATATTGAAAAATTTACAGTTTTTCCTGAATTTCAGCGTAATTTTTGTCATATATCGCTATGAAAATCTTTGCAATATATAAACAATTGAATCGCCGAAGTTACCCTGTCGTTATTTTTATCGAAATATGTCGAAAAACCATCGAAAAATGATTGTGAAAAAAAGTTTTATTGACTCCAAAGTGCAAGTTTTTTTCCTCATAAAAAAACAACTATATTGGAAAAAAAGAGACGGAGTGACATCAAGACGTCCTTTATCTTTAATTAAAAAAAAAAAATCAAGGCATCACGTAAAAAATTGAGGGCGTAAATTAGGAGCTAGTGAATGCCGATTTTGAATAGAGATTCTTGAGGTATTACTTCCCCTTAAGGATTCTAAACTGGTAATTACACTTACTAAACTATTTCTAAGAAAAAATGTCTTTCTTGAAGATTGTAAAAAAAAGTGTAAAATGAAGTTCATGTTCGATTTACGGATCACTTTTTAATAAAAGTGATCCGAACATTTCATCGGAATACTATTCAAAATACGGCAGCCAATATCCATCATCCGTTTGGGAAAAAAAAACTTAACGACGGGAAAATAGAAAAGCGTAGTGTCCTGTGAATAGCCACGAACTCGCCAGATGTAAAACGACAGATAGATTTCTCTCCTCCGTTTTTTCGTTGAATTGAAACGTTTAAGGCGGCAGCGACAATTTCCCTGAACGCTTCAGAGAATTTGAATATCTCTCAAATTATTCGAAAAGTTAAATTTCATACGAAATAACACCGAAGTTGCCGCTCGAAACCGCATGAACGATTTCTTTGTGCTCCGATAATGTTCGTTCGAAAGGAAATACGACGGCGAAAGTTTTCTTGTGTGAAAACGAATGAATTTTGAAACTTTTACAGATTTCATTTTCACGATAAAAATTGTGCGGTATATCAGGTATGCAAAAGTCCTGTATTTGTTATGATGATTCAATTTATAGGTTGTCTGCGAGCAACTTCATCGGCATGTTGAAATAATTTGATGTGAAGATAAAAATACACTTCACAAAAATTTTAGAGGATATTTGAGAGAATTGCTGTACAGGCTGGCAAAATTGGTGATACCTGAACTAAAACTTTTTGAACCAACTAGATAGAGGACACACTATATTCTTTAGTTTTCGAGTTATAGGCCAAGATTGAAATTTTCTCGATTTCAACTTTGGTAATTATCTCCGTTTCTCTTTGCGCTTTGCGGATGTTGAAATAAAAACCCTATGGAGACTCTTTTTTGATAGCAATCCAGTGGCATACTATGATTTATTCCAACAGGTTTTTTTGCTGAGCTATAACATAAAGTTGTTTTTTTTCGTATAAAAACAGTAGTTTGAAATGTCTAAGGCCCGTATTAATAGTCAGATCTCAAGTATTGAGAATATCCTAAGTAGCGTCTTGAGACATCAGTTTAATTTATAAATTTGACTTGAGACTGTGTCATGATGACGTCTCAATCGGCGATCTCACTTGAGTAGGCGCTTATTAATAAATGTGACTCAAGTACTCGAATGATCTCAAGATAGGTTTTGGGAACGTCAAATTTTGAGTGTGGTCGAACCCTGACTCAAGATGATCTCGAAATGAAAGTTGGGTTGGTTTGCTTTGTGAACTGACAGTAATTTAATTGTCTTTTGTGCTTCCAAAAATCGGCATTATTAGTCAATGTGGAATACATGGAAGATGTGGTCAACTACCACGACGAAATCGATTTCATGAAGTTTATCGCAACAGAAAATCAGACTTTTCAATTAATGTCCAAGCCATTGTTGGGCCTAATATAGAATTTTTGGATATTGTAATAAGATGGCCAGGAAGCATACACGACTCCAGGATCTTTAAAATGTGCAGAGGAGTTCACATGAGGTACACACAACGTGTACTGGATGGGCGATCGAAAATCCTGCTTCGTTACATTTTATTGTGAGTCACAGTATTGAAAAATATCAAGCAAAAATAAAAATACCAATTTCCCTTTTCGTTTTGTAGTCTCAAGTATATCTCAAGACCATTACTCAAGACATTCATAAGTTGAGTTTCAAGTCTCGTTTCTTGAGATAGTATCAAACTGACAATGACTTGATATGCGTTTATTAATAAGCCGTCATCTTGAGATGCTGTCACTATCTTGAGAAAGTATCAACTGATATAGGTCTTGAGACCCGTTTTGAGATCTGACTATTAATACGGGCCTTAGAGAGAATCGCCATTTTTTTCCGGTTTCAGAAATAAATCATACATCGCCCCCAGTCTTTCTAAGTCATTTCAAACTACTGTTTTCATAAGGAAAACTATATCTTTATGTTACAGCTCAGCAAATATACCTGTTGGAAAAAATCACGCCACTGGATTTCTATGAAATCTATGAAATTGTCTATCCTAGCACGAACAGAAACGGAGATAATGACCAAAGTTGAAATTTTAATTTTGGCCTATAACTCCAGAACAAAAGAAGATAGGAGAATGCAGTTGATGGCATTATTAGTTTCTCGAAAAATGACGACCCTAATGTGCCATTCATTTTCCTCTATCTCGTTGAGTTGAAAAGGTTGTAGCTCAAGTATCACCAATTTTGTCCTCCCTGTACATGCCAGGTGAGGAGGCATGTGATTTTTTCAATAAAACACTTATACAATTAGTGTGTTGGTTAAACGAAGGTTTCAACCAACAAAAAGTTTCTAAACGTCTCTGAGTGAAGTGTTGTAGAATCGCTAATAACAGTGGAAGTTCTGCATATACTTATGGGGGTGGAAGATCAAGAGTTACAACAGTCGCACAAGATCGGCTTATATGGTTGCCTGCCCTTCTTAATGAAGGGCAATTCGGAAAGCTACCAGTAGGATAGTTTCTGATCAAACAATCCAATATAGTTTGCATAGCTTCAATTTGAGGGCAAGAAGATCCACCAGACCCCCGCGATTGAGTAGGGAGCAGCCGCGTGTAAGATATCGTTGAGCTTTGAGTACTGGAATACGCATAGATGAAGAGATCCTGCCTGTTCACGAATATATCTAGAGTTAGTCTGAATATTGGAGAGGCGATAACAGGATCAATGGAATAATGAACATTTCATAACAACAACTTTTTTCGTCGGGTGCTTAGTGTGCGCTTAGGAAAGCATTTGTTTTAACGGACACACACATCTTATTTGGAAATCTCGAAGGTGTAGTTGAAGAATTCTTGAATAGTGTACAAGGTATCCGAAATTGCTTGATTTTGGCTGCATCTAGTACTTCTATACTGTATAGGGGAAAACTTTCAAAGCAGTCCTGAGCAATTTTCGTGAATAATCCTCTAGTGGAAACATTTGTCTTGAAGATATAACTAAATTTTGATATCATTTAAATTCATGATATGGCCCGTATCTACTGTATGTCTCGCCAATCCTGTGGTTGACCTCATTAGTCTTGTGTCACTTTTATGTTCTTCTAACCTAGTGTTTAGTCTCCTACCCGTCTGGCCAATATATGCCATAACAAGAGGCTTTTCTTGGAATCTGCGGAAATAAATTTTGATATTTTAACGATTTTGAAAGTGTGGCATAACTTCTTTATTTTCGAATATAAAATATAAAAACTTTCTTCAGGCACTTTTTTTCTGGGAATACTATACTTCATTAATTTTTTTTCAATCTCTTGTACTAAGGGTGAAGAAACAACTTCGGTATTTTAAATACGAATGCATTTTTTTTTACTAATATCATAGAAAGAAAAATAAGTTTCTCAAAACATACATATGTCCATATATAATAATAATAATAATAACTGTTCTTTAATGGCCATCGACGGAAGTCCTTCAGCCTGTCCATATCTATTACCTACATTTTCAAGGCAAAATCAGCACAAAAGTGAAATAATCACTAACTATCGAGTTTCTCATACCTTATTCTATGTATGAAGTGGACATAGAATACTTAAATTGTTTATAATGGTAAAGGTGAATGAGAATTACTTTACAAATTGGATAGTAGAATATCTATATCAGTGAAATCTGTTGGTACTCAATTCGAGAACTTTTTATGGGTTATATTTGACTTGATTACAGAAATTCTGTTCGATATTCAATCAAATTGAGTGTAATATAATATTATTGAAATGATAGATGATGTTTCAGCTACAAATTAAGTTTTATAAACGGAAAATTTCAATTCCTTTATGGAGATGGAGATTTATTGAGAGCAAACAAAAATTGAAATTTCACTGAAATATAGTGATTTTGCCTTGAGTAAGGAAGTAAAACTATTTTCTGTGTGTAACATGAGATCAAAAAAGAATATCATCTGTATTCAAAATGAAGAAGTTCTTTTGTTCCAGCCTTATTACACGACACAAGAAAAATGTACCTAATATAGTGTAGTATTCTCATTGAAAAGTGCCTGTAGAAAGATTTCGTCGTTTTTAGATATTTTCGAAGAATAAAAACGTTATGGCGAATTTCCTTAATATTTGGACTCTACTCCAGGAAAATCAACCATCATCGATTGATATGCAGAGTTTATACGTTGTACCATAAGCGAAGATGGATCACGCTGTTATAGACGGCCAAAGATGTGCTTACACTGGAGACCATCAAAAAATCAAATCAAGAGTTGCAGGAGATAGCTGCCACTCTAAAGATATCAAAGGTATCGAAATTTTAGAGTGTCGTTGGACTGATATGATCACTCTAGAAGAAGATAAATTATGCTGATGAATAAAATGATTTTTGCCCGTAAAAATTGTGTTTTCGCTGCTAGACAGGGAACTTTTCGGTAGATTTGGTACGTGGTTTTTCTTGATTATTTTGGCATCGTATTAGTGTTATTATTTTATTTGCGTCATAAGTCCTTAGAATCACTTGTTAACGAATTCTTTTCAATAGATATGATATATATTTTATTCCGAAGTATTTTTTTAGTTATCCCCTGAAGAATATCTTTGATACTAAAACCTGTTCGACGTGCGGTAGGCCAAATCGATATTTTCTCGTTCGAAAAGACGAATTTTTTTCACATCACAAATTGTAAAACTCTATGTCCAGTGGAAAATCGCTCTTCCACTGAGCTAGGTGGTTGTTGCGACAATTCAATAAAATTCACTAACAATTTTCGTGAAGTGTTCGAATTCCTTATTCAGAAATATCTAACCCCAGTTTCCCAGGTTAATTGTTTGGCAAGAAAACGGATATTTTTTTCTAATCTTCCAATTTTATTCAGTTCATGAATGCCAGGAAATCATTCAAAACAAATGCTCGAATTGAGCTCCATTCGCTTCCATACGAGTAACACTTTAACTACTAGAAGGCATTTTTTCAAATTTCGGACAATATAACAACAAACAAGATTAGCTTGATAACTTCATGGTAGTATGAATTATTTTAATCAAATTTTACTAATAAAACCAACGTTTCCTGAAACTTTTTAAGGATTTCACTCACAATCTCTGGAACAAAATCAATTAAAAGAATTGAAATATCAAGTAGAAAAAATTGTTGCCTGACAATGAACTGAAAAAAGAACTTTGATGAAGTAGTCTGAGATAGACTCCGAAACGTTATATAATTGTGATTTCAAAGTTCTTTTTTCAGTTCATTGTCAGGCAACAATTTTTTCTACTTGATTTGGTCCTGACAAATTAGTGCAAGAATTTACTTACGCAGGAGCAAATCGTTCATTTCAATTTTTTTAATTGATTTTGTTCCATTGATTGGGAGTGAAAACCCTAAAAAGTTTCATGAAATGCAGAATCCCTCCAGAATAAATTTCAATCGATATCCAAAACCAACGTTACGTCCATTGAAAGATTCTATTGCAAATGAAATTTTTATTTCTCAGGACATGAACCATTCTTCCAATTAAACACTTTGTTTCATTAGCAGCCTTAAGTTGTTGAATATTTCTTTAAAATTCTCACAAAAACAACCCTTTATTTAAAATACACTAATAACACTATAAACATCAAATCTCCTTGTTCTCATTTCAACGAAAAAATATGTTCGCCAGATTTGAATCCAGAAAAAATAGGATCAGGCAAATAATTCGGGAAGATTGGAATAATAACCTATCCCCGACCATAATCGTATCCAGGACTCGACGTAATTTCATTCGAACGAATAATTCACTGGAAAGAAAGATTATTCCAGAAACCCTCACTGGGAATTAAAGTCCCTAGATTTTTCAGAAATGACTACTGACATCATTTCGATCAGCCCTGCTGAAGGAGAACTAGGAAGGACTTGTCACATTTCCGCACATCCCATAGGCTTTCTTGCACTAATGCAGGACTCGTGTAGAGATGTCTAAATCGCCTTTGGGCCATTACAGGGGTGACTTTCTTACGGCAGGCTCGGCTCACGTACCTAAAACCCTTTTACGCCGTGCTATTCCCGAAGTATATAGAATCGGTCACTTTAGACAAAATAAAGATAGATATTTTGCTCATCTTCCAATTTTTTGTCAGCCTCCGTGCCATTTACTTCCATTGTATACGGTTGTTGGGCTGTTTCGAAATGTGGCATCACTATCTGTGTAATATCTTTTTATTTCACTGAGCATTATTTTATACTTACTCCGTAGAAAATGTCGGTGAAAGTTCCATTGAAAAAAGAAAGCATGAGTAAATTGTTTTTGCGCGTCAAGATAAGAATAAATGGACACATTTTACAAAATAATTAGATTATATCTTTGGCCGCCATTTTATGTTTTGAGAGCAACTGAGAGCATGTTACCAGAAACGGAAGGCAGTCCCAATAAATTGTAACATTTTTGAATTACCCATCGGATTCTGATATGATATCTGAAGCTTTTCACAAATATTTCAGCTTTTATAAAACAACTATATGTCTCAAATCAATTATTTTCGCAAGGATGACACGCAAAATCGTGAAGCGTTCCACATTTTTAACTCCTTCCTTGAACTGATCAATAATGAAACTTTCGATCAGGAAATATATACCGAGGCCTCTAAAGACGATAATAGTGTAGCCTGTTCAGTTGTAGATAACCTAGGAGCTCCAAAGACATTTAAGATACCATCCATCTGCAGTATACACACAGGAGAGCTGTATGCAATCTACAAATCACTCTTTACGCCTATAACACCTGGTAGTAAAGTAGGAATCCTCACAGATTCGCTGTCTTCAATCCAATCCATCACCAATATTTTCTCCAATAACCCACTGGTGCAAAAAATCCAAGAAAAGTCTCATAATATTATGGAAGACAGAAACGTCTCAATCGCTCTTGTGTGGACTGCTTCCCATGTGGGCATACTTGGAAATGAACAAGCAGACTCAGCAGCCAATTTAGCGCGAACCTCTGACTCCCCTGTAATAGATATACAGCTCCACACCGATCTGAAAAGCTCTTCATGCCTGGCAGGCGCAATGGGATGCAACTGATCAAAAACTGCACGCTATCCAACCAATGGTACACGACCCCATAAAGTTGAATATGAAGAGACAGGATAAAATAGTGGCGAGAAGACTTAGAATGGGACACACAAAGCTAACCAAGGCAATCTTATGTCTTCAGGAAACGCTCCCAACTGTGAACACTGCCCTGATGAACGTCTGACTGTGAAACATCTAATAACTTTATGCCCACACTATGGAGATGCACGCCGACGATATGGTATCAAAGAGCGCCTGCATGATGTACTAAGTTCACCCACCCAGATCGAAGCAACGATACGATTTCTCAAAGATAATGAACTATACTCTATTATTTAAATCTTTATTGACTACTTTCAATGTGATCTTGTGTCAATGACCATAGCTGTCGAGACACGTTAATTTAAATAAATAAATAAATAATTATTCTCGAGATATTCAAGAAATAACACTTTGGTACCACGTTTAGTCTTTACGAAAAAAATGAGATTCAAGTAATCTTCATCGTGATATCAGGCATCTCGTCGGAATCTCAGTAAACTGTGAACTCAAATGGGACTGAATCAAAAGGCGAATTTTGGCGCTGTAACCACAGCTTACTATAGTTATGGTTATGTGTGACATCATAGTTACTGATGACATTTATTGGAAGATGTCAACTGGCAGTTCTGTCTGATTTGTTCGATTGATGGATTTCCAAATAAATTAATAAATGGAGGTTAGAGGAATAAGGAAAGAGAAACCATATCAAAATATGTTTCAACAAGGAGAAGATAAATACTTTTATGGAAAGTACCAATTGATAGAAGACTTGTTTATCCCTGCAAACATTGGTTTATGTGTCCATATCGATGAACATCTGATAATCTGAATGATATGGAAAGAGACATGGAATATGAATTCAAATTCACACATATCTTTCACCAGTTTGGAACTTAAGCTTCATGTTTCTCAAATAATGAGCAGCAAAAGTTTTTATATCAGTAGTGATAGTGGAAATTCAAGGGCCAAGGAGAAGCATTTCAATTTTCTACTCTCTGAAACGACACGAATTGAGAATACCATTGCTTTGTTTAAAGGAAGATCTGTAATATTAAAAGTTATTAGTAACCGTGCCTTTTAAAATACCGTTTTTTTTACACTCCTTTACATTTGTGAGTTTGTTATAGATAAATATGATTTTACATTGAGGATTAATTTTTTCACTATATACACAGATACTTTTTCATTTGATCGTCTAGATACTCATTAATTCATATTTTTACTTGACATAGTATATATGGACCCTATATACTATGTATATATACATCCCAAATAGCTTAGGGCTTTATCAAGTCTATCAAAGCAAAAAATCATCCAAAAAGTCTGAATCCGACCAAGACCTCAGCATACTTAGTAAATAATAATTCATAAGCTTAAGAATAATCAAAATTATCAAATTCAAATTTTCAGTTTTGCTTAACGAGTGAAAAAATTAATTAAACGGATTATCTTCCCAGTTCCCTTATTATTTCTTTTCTGTCTGGTACAGAAATTGGATTTTATTTATAAAAATAACGTTATATCGAAGAGGGAGCATATTATAGTTATAGAAGCATATTATAGCATCCATCTCTTCAAAACTTTGTGAATCCCACATAACATCAATGGTCCGATATTCCATTTCACATGGGAACCCATAGAGTTCAATGACATACCACGCCATTAATCCTACTCAAGAGGAAGGTTACGTGGTTAACTTCGTATGACGTCATTAAAACGTCATAGTTACATGGTTATCTTCGCCAAAATGTGGTTACCCAAGTAAATACAACCTAACCATAGTTAACCACTAGCGCCAAAATTCGCCTAAAATGAATTTTGGTTGGTCATAGATCACCCACTATATAACCACACAAATGATGAACGTTTCTCAACCTTAAATTTCTAGCATTATCGTCACAATCAGTTGAATTTATTTTCTCCTCACTTCACTTTTTCTTATTGAACCTATAATACTCATGGAATAATGAAAGATAATCTAGTGGGACATTGCATTTTATATTCGAAAAATATCCTGAAACACCAATTCTCGAAAGATTTCTCGGTAATTACTCAATGGGATGATACTGAAATGACGGAATTGGTTAATTATATACAGTTAACAAAGAAAACCTGGCTTCTTTTCATCCATGATCAACTTGTTTCTAATTAGCTCAAGCAATATTAATTAAGAAGATTTTCATGCTTTCCCATCTTTTTCATTCCTTATAAAAAGTGACGCCTATAGAAATTTCTTGCTTATATCCTCTACTTCTAAATCAAATGGTTTTCCCATAACATTTCGGAATGCGGAAATCCAGTAGTAGTTTTTTGAGACTCTCGGGGTACTAGTTAGATTTAGATATGACGATGCTTCTGAGTAATTGAAGTGCTAAAATCTGAAGAAATTATTGTTTGAATCCCATGCATTCTTACAGATATAATATATTAGTTTGATAATTTCCAGACAATTACAAAATTATTCATTGTAGTTTTCTCGAAAATTACCGAAAATAACACGATACTGGAAGTAACTTTGAATTAGCATTGAGAACCACATATTTGATAGCTTCTGGTGTAGAGAAACATAAGTTTTCACGATAAGTTCTTTACAATTTCTGATGATTCGCATTAGATATGCGTATAGTATATTTCCAAAATGTACGGGATATTCTTCATTGGTAAATAGTGCATGCAGTGTAATTCGAATTGAATGTTCTTTATAGGGTGAGTCTGACTTGTACATATATGAACAGTAGATTCTTGGGTCCAAAAGAAACACTTTTTTCTTTTACCATTCTTTCCGATTCGACCTAGATAAAATGATATTAGGAATATTGAACATTATGAGCAAAGCACCTCTGGAAAAACAAATTTTCCTTCACAATAACAAGCTGAATCTATGACACTACACATCTGTGGATTTTTCAAACATAAGTTCATTCATCCAAAGTACACGATTTTTCGAATTCTACAGACATTTTTATAGAAAATGGTGAAATATTCATAAGTAAGTTCTTTGAATTTCTGGTATTTTTATGGTATGTAGTAGTCCTCGTAGTAGTCATAATGAGGAAACTGGCCTTGGGTGGAATTTTGTGTTCGGAGAAGATTGAGCATATCAATGAAAAACTATATATATAAAATTATTTGTGAGATATAACTGAATAATATTTTTTTATGGATTTTCAACACCCTTTTAAAATGAGCCGAATTAAAAAAAGTGAAGGGGAAAAGTGTTTTTTCTGACATCAAGAATCTTTTGCTGAAATATACAAAAATTTTCAAAATCTTATTATCCAGAGCAAAAATAGTCAATAAGGCAGAATATGTTATTTCGTTATTCCTAAATCAAGTCTCCAACTCGGATTAAACAAAGACAGTTTTTCTGTCGTGAAAATATGCTTTGAGAGATTGAATGGCTTTTTAAATTTTCCTTTTTTACGTGAGCTTATGTTAGACAGCGTGTTCAAAATTCTAGATATGACGTCATGGATTATTTTTCAAATGACAATCCCAATTTTTTACGATTTTTCAGGAGGGTATATACAGTTGTGATTTCATTAACTTATTTGAAAATGAAGGAATTTGATTCAACTCTTTGACATAATTCAGACAGTTCGATAATTTTGTCAAACAAAAAGGCAAATGAGGATTATATCGAGCGAAATTCAGAGAGGGTATTCATCAGTTTATCGTTTTGTATAAAACCTGAATTATTTCATTGAGTTAAATCAGATTCATTCATTCTCGACTTATGTAGTTGATACTTGTTAAATATCTTTTCACTGACTAGGAATATGAATTTGATTTTTGGTACCTAAATGTACTTAACTTATTCACATAGTTTCCCATTAAGGACTTTCATGACAAAACTTGGACAATTTCATCAAAGCGATTAAAATACTAATCGACCTGTTCAATCATATTCACAACAACAAAACTGTCTTAGATGTACCTACTGAATTTATTTCATGTTATAGAGACTCGCACTGTTTATAATACCATGTAGACTTATTCTATAAAACATAAAACGGCGGCTTTATTTTCTGTATAAAAATTGATTAAAATTTTGATGAATCAACAAAATACTCAAAGCAACTTTAACTTAGAGCGTAGATTAAAAAGTAAACAAAAATTTAAAACTGAGTGGTTGAGACTGTTTGGTGTTGCAGAATATTGTTAGGAGTGGAGTCAAATGCTTGCTTATATGTATATTTTTGTCTAGCTTCACCCACCTGAAGATGCTGTTGTGATAGCGAAATACGTGTCGTGGTTTGAAAAACGTTCAATTATGGATTTTCATCAAGTATCGGTCACATAAATTCAATAACTATTTGACTTTTAGTTCGCGGAATTTTTCACCATATTGGAACGAAACTACTCACGTTGTAAGAAAGAAGTCAGCATCAATGAACATTCCCCGATACTGTAGTCCGTTACGGCAGGAAAGATATAAAACACCCAATTAAGACAGGGTCATCCATAATTCGAACTATAAAGCTGTTCTCGCCAAAGATATGGTCTGAAAATATTGCGTTTGCACTTCCATTAATCTCTGGCAGCACATGTCATCGTTTCCAATTTCACAGTCGATAGGGTGAAATACTGGAATTGGCAGAATTACAGAACTAATGAGAGCCTCATTTAGGAATGGAGATTGCGCAATTATTATGTTCGGTTTTGACAGAATTTGGTTCCGGATGCATTGGCCAATGGAATGGAATGAGTATGGACTCAGATATCTATCCGCAAGATTGAAAGTGCTAAATTCAGAAATGAGATGATCCCGATTTTTATCGGAATGATGAACTTAACTGAGAAGCAACCTGACCCTAAAGATTCTCCAACATTTCAACCTTGGAGATAAATTACTATATACCTAAAACACGCCTAAACTAACTTTTCCATTCCAGTTGGTGAACGAAGTATTATCTATAATTCAATCAAGCAGTTATCGAAATTTCGTTGGTAATGAATATTGAATATTCTTCTCTCGACTTTCATTTCATTTTTGATAAAAATGTATCGTTTTCTTCACTTAATTAAAACTATTTTTTTACTTAATACTAACACTTATAACTTACAAACTAACAATGTCAATACTATTTATTTCCACTCGTATTTATTTCTACTAGTCCGTCGCTTGCACGGATGGCCCACCCCAGACGCGGCGCTCATTTTGAGGGAGTAAATAAAGATATTTTGAAAATCTTTTCTTGTGGTGTGTTTAAGGTGTTCAAAAGCACAATTTAAAATTATTGTCATATAAACAGGGTATTCGAAAACAAAGATGTAGACCAAAATTACAGTTTTTTAAATAATGGCGAAAATGGTTTGATAGTTTTGAATAAAAAATTGAAAATTGCTCAGAAACTATTAGGTTTGGATTTATAGGTCCCTATAAATATGTCTATTCCTGACAAACCAAGGTGAATCTATTGCACATCGTAGCAGCTTGTTTACAGTGGCCTGAATTCTTTTGATATGGCTATTTGCCGCGAAACCCCAGGCAACTGATTCATAAGTCAGTTGAGGCCTAGCAACGGCTTTGATTATCTTCAATTTTGTCTCTTTCGGCATGTGGCTTCTTCTTTCTATCAGAGGGTAGAGTCTATTCATCGCTGCTTTCGTTTTGTCGATTGCTTGTTTGATATGACTTTTCCAAGTAAGTCCTTTGTCAAGCGTTATTCCTAAATATTTGGCTTCATTTTTCCATTCAATTTCTTTGCCGTCAACTTCTAGATTCCTTGTGGGTAGTTTCCTCTTCTGTAGTAATATTGCTTGGCTCTTTTGTGCATTGAGCTTGATTTTCCACTTTATGCACCAGTCATTTGTTTCGTCAATCGTTTCTTGTAGAACTCGTTCTATTACTTCTGGGTTGCGGTGTCGAGTTGCTATGCCTGTGTCGTCAGCATATAACGTTAGCATGGTTCTTGGATTCTTCGGAATATCGTGAATGTATATGTTGTACAGAAGTGGCCCAAGTACTGACCCTTGGGGTACTCAAGCCTCTATATCTCTTGTTGTGGAGCATTCTCCTTCCACTTTCACGTAAAATCTTTTATATTGGAGATAATTCCTGATCAACTTGCATATTTTGATCTAATATCCAGCACATCTCATCTTATATATTAATCCTTCATGCCATACTTTGTCGAATGCTCTGGCGACGTCTAGTAAAACAAGACCTGTAGCTTGTTTATTTCGGAATCCCTCTTAAATGTATTCTGTGAGCCTTAATAATTGTTGCTCTGTTGAATGCTCTCTTCTGAATCAGAACTGTTCTGGTGACAGACTTCTTCAAGACCTTAATGGCACATATAGTTGAATACAGTCTTTCATTTAAATTATGTACATGTACATCCTATGTCAACTCACCATCTACTTGAACTTCGCAGATTTTGAAATCTTCACCTGATTTCCATCTAGGAAAATTTCATTTGGAAATAGGACTTTTGATCATGAAGTATGAAAAATTAGACATTCAGTTTTTCGAGCAGTCAATTCAAGAGTGTTAGATGTACACCAATTTTCAATAATACTCAAAAGGCATCATTTAATTCATCATTTAATTGCTTGGTATTATGTTACATCTTGATACTATTTGTATCATCAACATACATGATTGTATTCAACAGTTGGTCAATATTTCAAGGTAGGTCATTTATATATACGATAAACAATAAAGGACCTGAAATGCTACCTTGAACTACTCCAGTGATAATATCTTCATCATCAGAAATAAGACTTTTATCATTGATATTGCCCTCGCCGTTGTTAGTAGTTCTCTATAAGTTTTAATTGATTGTCCCTTATACCGTATGCTTCAAGTTTACTGAATAATTCACTGTGGTCTACAGAAACTGAAATATCTAGAAATAAGCCAACCGAAACTCCTTCTTTCTCAATTGCTGCTCTAACAGTTTGAGTTAACTCAAAAATTGCTGTGCTGGTACTCTCATTGTACATTATTTATCTAATTGTAAATACTTATGGCCCCTTGAAGATAAAATAATCTTGTATAGCTCGTATAATTATTTTCGAACAACATGACTCTATACTTTTTTTATACTTTTCTGTGTAAGTATTTCTAAATCAATAACATACGCTTCAGGAGTGATTGTTGTTTTCGAAGTATTATCTATCATTTGAAATGAAGAAATAATTTCATATTTGTATGTAGTCGTCTTCCAAGATTCAATGGAGATTTTGTGAAGCAAACCAGTTATCAACATTATAAGATTAATAATATATTCAACTTGCTTTCGTGCAGTGCGGATGGATATAATAGCTGCATCATAATAAATCAACACATTGTTGAAATAGCCATGCTCCTAATGAAAGCGGTACCTTGAATTTTTCCTGATTAAGTGATTAACCGGATAATTTGTATCAGCTGAAGCCGAATGATTTCGTTAAACAGGTGTAATTAATTATTTCAATGAGTTCACTAAAAATTTGTTAATTTTTTGATCTCAGAGTTTTTTTAAATGAGTCACATAAATATGTTGTTTTGGTATAGGCTGGTCGCCGGTGCAAAAATTCTTCAGGTTTTTCAATACGTTTATACTATAAGACAATCATTTTATGGCAATTATATACGACACATATTTTTTTATGATTTTATTTTTTTGATTTATAATTTCCGAATTATCCATATTTTTGAAGGCTTCATCCAAATCGTCTCTTCAGATAGCAATTTCTATTTCATCCAATGATTCAAAGATTCAAGTACCATAACCATTCCGTATTCGTTGAATCTGATCATAAATACACATCAATTCGAAAAAACATTTTTTTTCTTGCATTTCAGAAAAATCGATCTATTCTGGATGAAACTTCTTTGATCTCCACACCTACTCGAAACATTAGATATTCAAACAACGCAAATCCAGAGAGCCGGAAAAAATATCACTGCCTACTTATTTGTTATTCTATCCTGATATTCCTACTCGGAATATATAGCTAGTCGTTAGACATACCTGGCTAGATTTATGGATATCTAAATTCCACAAAGTTGAGAAATTAGAGCGAAATAAAAATAACAAAGTATCTTGGAAGATTAACATAGTTCACGTACACTTAAATCAGACACTGCCAAAGTTTTTTTTTTCCTTTTATTGAGTTACACCACTCAATATTTTCAGTTGCATACGTACTTCCGCAGTTGAGTGCCCTCTGCATACAAACCACTAATTTCATCCACGATTAATCTATTCGTTAGATAAGTAAACACATTTATTTTTTCGATTAACACTATTTGTATATTATTTCTGATATTTGGGAAGAAGTCAACTAATACATAAATTCATAAAAAAGAAAACTTAAAAAACAATGGTCGTTCAAGACATGAAAGGAAAACTATGATTCAACTCCTTTTTCGGTTGATTCCACTTTTTGTCAATGATGATTCATGAAATTTCCATAATGGATGTTTCCCTAGACGAAAAATTTTACCTACACCTCTGAATAATATAGGGGGATTTTCCATTATCATCTCCATTGATGTTACTGCTTTTTCTTCTTGGGAAGAAAACACCTGAGTTATGGTCATTCTATCCTGTTTAAACATAGAAATTGGTTTAAAATCGAGTTCATTTCGAAGACTAATTGATGTGGCATCTCCAGTATTTTAATGAACACGTATAAATAAAGGAGTAAACAGAGTAGGTATACTAACTATTCGTAACCGGCTATATAAATAGACTGACAATAATATTCTGAATACGGTACCGCAGACATTTACCTGAAATTCTTCATAATTTAACACAGTTTATTTATAGTTAGAAAAGCGTTGAAAACGTGGGAGATATTTACATCACTATTTCACCACATGTTATGATATTTCAAAGTGACGGAATCATCTCCAACATTTCTCTTTTTTCCACAACATTAGAGCTCGTCGCGTCATTTGAATCCTAATCAGCACAAGGAGCACTCCAATTTTCAGTGTCATTATTTTTGTTGGGAATAAATTGATCTTTCAACTACACTAACAAGAGAATCATTTAAAAATTATTCTTAGAAGAGAATCTACGAAACAGAATTGCTTTTTCTTTTTGTAATCGAGATAATAATGACGTCAGTTTTGTCTTGATATTCGTCTCATGTAACGAAATAACCTGTGAAAAAAATTTGACGTTGCAACCTACCGCGATGAGCAAGTCTTTATCAATGAGGGATATAATTTTTTCTGCTCAATTTCTGAGGTCAATTGGCGAAATCCATCTATCCATCGTTCGATTTTTCTAGAAATACAGGAATTTTTTGATGGAATTTGGTTAAAACTTGGGTACCATCTGACAACCAGACAAAACACTAAATATAGAGGGTTCGAAAATAAGAGAATGCAACACAAAAAAATCATTTTTCTGAAAGGCTCTATCCATGAACACAAATTGCTTCATTTTTTTATTAGTGGTGTAAAGAAAATGTGTTTTGTTCTTCTGCTATTTCACAATTCATTCGCTTCGAACTACTTGCAGTTTCCGATAGTAAAATGACAGATTATCTATTTTGTAATTCTTCGGCTTGAGGACTACTCAGACATCACAAAACAATAGGTACATATTGGACAACATAACGCATGTGTCGATCAAAGAGACGAGGAGTGAACAATACCATGCATTATCAAAGGGATGTATCAGATGTTAACGGCGAAAATAACTGAGATAGAGATGGCTAGCCAAACTACCTCTGTATATAAAATACCCCAAGAGTGCGTAATATTTCCCTCTATGGATCCTTGTAGTGGCTGAACTGACTACAAAGTTCTAACAACGGAGCTGTAGCAAATGGATGTGGGCGACGGCTTCTTTCACTTTCGGCCATATCATGTCGCTGTTTCATATTCGGTGCATTGAAGTTACATGAGTAGCTACATTTGGTCGGAGTGGACTTCTTTAGCTCACTGAGAAAATTTTGGAAAAGAAAGTGATGACGAACCAGCTGTAAGATGAGAAGTGAGTTCTTGATTGATTGATTCATTTTCCTACTGCTTTTCCTCTTATATTGTTTTTTAGGGGATGTGTGAAATAGCTCAGGCTTAAATTTGGTCGTATTTTCTTTAAGTAATTTTTTGCTTTCTTCTAATAAGACAGATTTATTATTATTATACGTGTTTTCAAATGACTTGAGAAATGATTCCTCCATGAATATCATCAGTAAGAGTACTTCATCTAGGTTTTTTTCGAAATTACCCACCCTTCCAAGATACGGTTCTTAGAAGATGTTGAAAAGTGGTTTCAATTTTTATAATGTGAAAACACTCAGTGCTTCAATACAATATAATGGTATATTTTAAATATATATTATTTTTCTTTCAGTCGTCCACTCTGTAGAACAAAGAAATAATCTGAGATTATAATTGGCAATCAACGTGGTACCTGCGGAAGGCTCATTTACTGAAATAACTATCAATTTCAATATAGGACATAAAAGAACTTACTGGCAAAATACTGCAAAGTTTGCGGTGTAGTGAGTAATTACACCCACAATGTTCAGTCGACGCCTCAATCTTTTCGAACTTTCACGAACTTTGAATAGCAATAACAAAGTAGAAAATCCCCTTTATAAGTCCATTAATTCCTAATTGAAATTAATTACGAATTTCGGAAATCGAAAGCAGAACCATTCCGTAGTATAAACAAGCGGGAAGGCTGGTGATTCCATGGCGGATGGATCCAATAATTATCTATTTCCGGGATCTTGAACTCATGACGGCATCAGAATTCACTTTCGATTCACCGGATTCGCGTGAATTGATCCAAGCAACCCGACACTCTTTTTTTCGGAATTGGTTACGAACTGCATTTGGCAGCGATTCTGCCCTTATCCAGGTGAAGCTTGGATATGTTTGAAAAATCTCCTGTTTGAATTGAGCAGTTTGGAAACCTAGAATAATCTAAATATCAGAGTTGCAGAACATTAAATAGTTATTTATAGAATAATGGACAGTTTTTGACCGAGCTACATTATTATGACTTTAGCCTTGAGGCTTTCACACTCCTCTCCAGAGGAGCATTCACTTATCCCAGATATGAGATCAAAAGAATTAGGTTTCCGGACTCGTGGTGGTGGTCGGTCGCTCCACGGCTCCTTGCTGTCAGTTGGATTGCTGAGCCATCCGCACTTCTTGTCGGAGAAGACGGTGTTCCTCTGCATTCCCCATGTACCATGTACAGTTCTCGTCGTTCCCAGCAGTACCGCTTTCTGCATGACTTCATAAATATTTTCGTCCAACTGAAGTTTCCTCAAGTTCTCTGGTAGTTTCTTCGGTATCAGGCCTGTAGATGAAATGACAATAGGGATGGTGCTGATATCTTTCAGCTTTCACTGTCTCCTGGTTTGTTATTCAAGATCTCCGTATTTTGAAATTTTCTCAGTTTGCCTATCTAGAAGATCGTTGTTATTTGGAATAGCTACGTCGATGAATAGTGCTCTGTTCTCATTCTTATTCAACAATATGAGGTCAGGTTTATTGTGAGTTATTTTGAGGCCTGTGAGAACCCTGCGATCCCAATAGAGCTTGTGATGATCATTTTCCAATACAGAATCCGGATTATAATTGTGATAGGGAACCTTTTTTGACCTTAGAAGTTGGTATTTTATTGCCAATTCTTGGTGAAGAATCTTGGCAACAGCATCATGTCTATTCTTGTATTATAAAATTATATCTCATATTATTGATCATATCTATTTTTAATAAATAACAATAAGAGGGGAGGTAAAAACCTCCATTAAAAAAATTGCATTTTCTCGTCGACTTCACATACCTTCATGAAAATACCTACATACTCTCCTGTTTGCTGGCCCCGGCTACGTCGCCGTAGTTGTCAATTCCCTATGGTCTAAAGGAGTGATACTGATATCCATATCGCTATCACTCTCCATTCTATTCATTATTATGAACACTAATATTCAAACCACGTTCGTATTTCTCCTGTAGAATCTAGAGGATTTCGTGAAGAATCAATTTAACGACAGTAAATGACATTTATTATCGTAGGCACTCAGGTTCTTTCAAATTGTTGATTCATTGAAATGACTGATCAGATGTGGAGTGATCAAAGTCCAATAAATCTCGAACTTATCAGCCAATTGATTTCATGTTTTTAATATTTCTCCACAGGGTTGACTGGGTATACAGGGTGAAATTTTGTGTAATAAGGTTTACGAGTAGGTACGATTTTGCACTATCTGACCAAAATTTTGTCAATGTTTCGGCGTTGCACTTATACGAAAAAGTCTACAATTTTCGTTATTTCAAATGGGACACTTTATTTATTTGAACATTTTTCGCTTCTCTATACATATCTGAGTACTTCTCTTGTACTTGCTCATCTCTGTTCCTGATACTTTCGGAGATATAAACAGTTTTCCGAAAAAAATTTGGATCCAATAATGAAATAGGTATAGAAAAGACATTTCTCGAATTTTAAAAAGCTGAAACTTCGAAGATATGCCACTGAGATTCTGAGGAGCAGTCACGTGTGAAAAATTTCTTTATGTGATATAGGTACAGGATGTTCCAAAATTCTTCGGCTTTTCACTAGATACAAAAACGGCGAAAATTTGATTTTTTTCAACACTAACACTTTTCATCTCATATTGTCAGAAAAAATCAACATACGCATGTGACGTTGTTCAGGTTACGATACTAAAACCTTATTGTTCCGGAACTATAGACAAATATCTTTGAAAGTTTTCTGCGTACGAACTCTCTGTTGCGTTGCTACCGTAGAATTACTGCCAAATTAATTTCGTGAGATTCTAGTATCATCGAAAACTCAGCTGAGAGTTTCTTGAAGCAAATGGGCAACATTTTGAAAATATGTTGTAAAAAGCGGAATAGATTTCATTAACTGTATGCGAATTCTCTCAACGATCTCATCACATTGTCCATGGATAACAAGTAATTTCAATGGAATTTCATCAGAATAACCCGTGATTTCTAACTATTTTTTACAAAAATTCCTTGTTAATTTTATTTAACAAACACAATTCGTTGGCTGAATAAGACAAACACCCTCAGTCGAGTTTTCAATCCTCACGAAACTAACGTGGCAGTGATTCTACTACAGCAACCACAAGACATAAGCGTTTGTGTTCAATGTAAGGTAGCAACAAAAGTAATACGCTGAACACCCTCACTTTCATAGAAATTACACTTCATTTCCGGAACCATGAGGTTTTCGAATGGGAACATGCTACATCATTAAATTCTCTGAAAATATCGAATATAAATTCGTATTCGTAGTCGTATTCGGTGTTCCATTTGAAACAATCAACTTTTAGCTGTTTTTGTATCGAGGGACAAGACGAAGAACTTTTGAACACTCTGTATATCAGAAACCGAGCTTCTCTACAGGAAACTCATCTTCAGAATATCAGTGACCTATTTTCAAAATTTCAGCACGCTTGAGTAAGATGTCGTTTCTATACTTATTTCATAGAATCCATGTTTTTGCCAATTTTTTGTTGAAAACCTGCAATATCTCCGAATCAGGACTGGGAATAGGGAAGTACTTGACAAAAATAGTCAGATGGGGATAGGGAAGCGAAAATAGTTATAATGAATAGGGTGTCCCATTCGAAGTAACGAAGTTTGTGGGAGTTTTTCGAAACACTGAAAATGTTTTAGTCAGATAGATCAGAAGCGTAAACCCTAGCACCCCAGTGCAATATCCCTGTAAAAGTCTAATAGGCCTTCCACTGTGGGACACTCTGTATACATATAACGATTTCTATGGTAGGACCAGATATACCAAAGGTGATCAAAAGATGAAATGAATATCGTAGTATTATATTGCTCCACGTTGAAAACTATGCAAGTTAACTGTTCCGAATAAGATTTTTTTCGTATTGCCTATATAGCTATCAGAACGTGATAACAACTCTTTTCTTCCAGCAATGCTGTTCGCAAAAGCTGTGAATGACCACCACATATAGTCAGTTTATCAAAGTTAAAAGCGAAAGCAGCAGACAAGGAATAGATACGTAATCTGAAATGTCCTGTTCGTTAGTGAATATACCTTTAAATTTAGATTCGAATCTGTACGTTGCGAAATCTACATAATGTCGTTGTAGGTAGGTAGATCATGATATTAAGCCACGCGGTTTACGTGAACACGTGCTTCCTATTATTGAATCTAAGCCAGACGCGTCATTCGATGTGAACAAGTTATTGGTACATATTTGTCGTAACCGTAACCGTAACCGAGTTTGGTTGGGATGAAAACCTCTTATATTAGTCCGAGAGCTGGCGACGAAAATCGGCAAGAGTTTTGTTCTGGCTCATATTTGAATATTAGTCAGTTTTGGAGGTGTACATGAGTCAGCATCCACTTTCAAGGTCAGGTAATGGAACAATTGGCGGCGACGCTCTTTGATTTATGTAAAATTAAAATACCCGTACTTTGGGTGACTGCTGACTGCCTCTGCTCTATTGATATGTGGTCTGACTATTTTATTCTCAAATAATATGTTAAATTTGAGCAATGTTTGCATTTGCAGCCATTACAAATCTCCTGAAACGACATCCCTAAAGCAGCAACTTCTGTGGGTACTGGCCCAACGCGTTTCACTTTTTAGTGAAGGTCTGACCACTTTCAAGTTTTCAATTCTTGTAGACTATGTTGTAATTTTTTATACCTACATCAAAGCGCGTCGCCGCTAGATGTTCCACTACCTGACCTTGAGAGTGGGTGCTGACTAATGTACACCCTCAATACTAAACCATATTTAAGTATGAGCCATTACAAAACTCTTGCCGATTTTCGTTGCCAGCTCTCGGACTATCTGTACAATAATAAATTGAAGGGAAGGGTGATCCAGACGGTTTCGGCAATATTGTGAACAGGTGGTTTTCAGCCTGATCTAGTTAAGTAGAATAGCTATAGGCTAAACTTCGCCTCATTATTTTATTCATAGAGTACAAAATAAAGGCCCTTTATTATGACTTTAGCCTTGCGGCTTTAACACTCCTCCCCAGAGGAAAATTCACTTATCCCAGATATGAGATCAAAAGAATTAAGCTCTGTCGGAGCAGACAGTGTTCCTCTGCATTCTCCATGTACTTGCGTACAGTTCTCGCCGTTCCGAGCAGTACCGCCTTCTGCATGACTCTATAGATATTTTCGTCCAACTGAAGTTACCTCAAATTCTCTAGTAGTTTCTTCGGTATCAGGCCTGTAGATGAAATGACAATAGGGATGGTCTTGATATCTTTCAGCTTCCACTGTCTTCTGGTTGGTTCCTCGAGATCTCTGTATTTTGAAATTTTTTCAGTGTGCCTATCTAGAAGATTGTTATTATTTGGAATTGCCACGTCGATGAATAGTGCTCTGTCTTCATCCTTATTGAGCAATATGAGGTCTTGTCTATTGTGGGTTATTTTCCGGTCTGTGAGAACCGTGCGATCCCAGTAGAGCTTGTGATGTTCATTTTCCAATACAGCATCCGGATGGTAATTGTAATAAGGAACCTTTTCTGTTTATATTATATAGATTGCAGCATTTACATTTCATGAAAATTCAGCATTTGCTTCATAGAATTTCTTCTATAGCAAATAATTCGCTATAGGGATTCACAAAATAAACTAGATATGCCCCTCTTATATCCAAAATATAAATGATATCCTTTCTGCATTCATTGACAAACCAAATAAATTAACTCGAATAGAAATGAATGCATTCAGTAACTACTTATCAATCAACAATATAAATTTGACGTTCTATTCGGTTTGCATTCAACAGATTCATTTAAATGAAGGTTACGCTCAATCACGATGGATTTAGTTAACTTACCTAATTAATATCATCAATTATGCGCACTAATTAACTGCACGTATATTACTCAATGAACATATTAATATGAGCAAGAGGAGGTTGATTGCAAGTTCCTAGTCATGGGCGTAACAATCATTATTGTCGTTTGTTAAAACATCTCCCTTCTGTTGGAAAAGAACGTCTTGAATGTAATAACAATAACATATTAGGCCGGCTACAATTTTTAATACAAAGTCAATTCACTTCGCCAGCAAGCCTCTCCTTCTTTATTTAAAAGTACGAAGAATCATGAAGAAACCTCAGTGTCAGATTCACAATAAGAAAATAGTATAAAAATAAGATAATACCAGATTCTGCTTTGTTTCAATTAGGCTGTTGAATTTTTTTGAAACAATTGCTTATGTATTCATTAATCGAACAGTATTTTTTTATTTTATAATGAACTTGTGAAAGCTAGTGAAGATTAAAGAATAATTCAAGAAAGATAATGAGCGGAAAATCAACGAGCCCCATTACGAAAAATGAAATCGAAAAGTGATAGTAATTAATACCTTATCAACAATCAACATTTGAGCGAAAACCCTCACTATGAAAAGAACTAAAAACAAAGTCCATTTATCGAAAGATTCGCGCAACTTCCCTGAAAAAAACTCTACCTACGACGTTATCACGATCCTAGTTTAAATCAGATTATAATATCGATTATGCCTCTTTTATTCTTGCCTCAAACTAGCAGACCCATGACACTGAGATCCTGGTTAGATTTTATTTCTCGCCTAAATAGGTATTTCTGAAAACTCTCCCGAAATATCCGTTATAAAACTATGCTGTAGGAAACACTTTTCATCAAGAATAAATGCCGCAAATAAGGGTCATTATCATTTCCATATTTATTAATTCCATGCCGGTGGAAGCCTTCTTCATATGGAGTTCGGATTCAATTGAAAAATAAATATTTAAATTGGCTATCTTGGGTTATTCCCAAGGGTTAGATCAATGCCATCGTGGACTTTTCATGGAACTTTTTAATCTTTACAAAATTGTACTTGATGATTTTTCTTTACCTATATTACTTACATTATATGTAGTTTACCGAGAGTCACCAATAGAAATCTGAAACCAACGTCATTCACGACTTGTTCACGAGAAAATCGATATTCTTCGTCATTCCTTTAGCCATAGAGCTAAAGTAAATTGAATGAAATTTAAATTGATTTCTCCTGTTAACCTTTTTTCAAATATGTAATGAGGCCCAATAACTGATTTTGACTGCTATAATTGAAAGCATAGAACATCTTTTTTTGGATTTAATTAACACAAATATTCCATATTTGAAAAGCCATATTAAGCATATTTCCCGCGGAATATGTGTTAAAATTTTTTGTGTTTCAAAGCTAATTCACTCACGTATTACATTTCCTAAGCGGGTCTACTTCATTTGAATCTAAATTCAAAATGTAATTCCAAAAGAATTCATATCTTGATTATGCATACTTTCAATCACTTTTTCACGAACACTCAGTGTGAACTGAGGGTTTAAAATAAAAAGAGTTGAACAGAATTTAAAAAAATTCAAAATCTCGACAGAAGACAATTAATAATGTCACCAAGCGAATAAAAACAGGACCGCATTTCGAAAAAATCACATAAAAGATGAATTCCTTCGGTTCCTATTTTCTTGTGACAAGTGAGCCATGCAAAGGTAAAATTGAATTCCGTAGAATAACTTTTGTATACTCCATTCATTTTTATTTTAGCACTCGGTTGGCCATGAATTAATTTTCTCAAGTTTTTGTAACTAGAACGGAGTAATAAGGTTGGCACTCATGAAATGTCGTTAATGTCATAACGCCGTTGCCACAACTAATATCAATTAATATTCCCAAAATGCCGAAAGTGATTGAAAAAGAGAAAATACAAGGTTTCAGGAATTGCTATTTAGAACTCGCTTATGCGAATAGTAGGTACGCTGATTTTCTGAAATCCACAACAATCAGACGGTATCAAACATATTCAATGTAAGTGAATTTATAAGTATAATGTTTTATCGGAATCTAAACGACTTATATTTTAGCTGAATGTTTCCGCAATCAGAAAGATTATGAATGAAGAGGATGACAAAGAATTTCTATTGGGAGACCCAAAAAAGTGGTGGCATTTGAGAATTTTATTTTAGGGTGAACGAATGCGAAAAGTTACTACAGGATTTTTGATGAACGTCATCGTGGAATAGTTCCCAGATCTGTTAATTCATATTTTCCGAAGTAATTTGACATCGTAATGGAATACGTAATTACTGTGACATTTACGTAGAACAGACAACACAGCGCTGATTCACAAACAAAAAATTTTTTGACTGGCGTCATATCCTCACATTTTCGTAGTATACAGGGTGGAATGTATCAAATTTCCATGGCCAACCGAGTGCTAAAAAAAAAGTGAATGGAGTATAGTTTTTCGTGGCAATAACGAAGTTTCTGTAAGGGATGTAAGAAATATAGATTTTGGAGCTTGAAAGAAACAGCATGATATTCTGAACACCATGAAAATATCGATGCCGATTGAAAGAGCTTCTTGAAGTGAAGAAACCTATAAAATTTGATCGAAATCGGACCTTGCATTTCAGAGTTATGACCATGGCAAATTTAGGCCAAATGTTCATGAATCACCCCGTATCTCCGAAACTAATAGCCAAAGGATACAAAACAAGCAAGTTTTCTGAAAGGTGAGGATGACCTATATTCACCATTAGGGTATGGCCAACGACTCATGAAACACCCTGTATAATATATTCATAAATTGTAGCTTTTGTCAATATTCTGATGTATAACCTATATGAAGTTATAATGAAATTATTTTTTTTTAACTCGGGATCAAATGTTTATTTTTTAGAAATCAATCATTCTAACTAGAAGTGAAATCATATCAGACATCGAACTCATCCTGTATAACGTTTAACTCCAGAGTATATTTGTATCCGCCTGTCTGACGTAACCAGCATTAACCAAACAATTCAGCCGTTGTTCAATTTTAACTAGAGTGCTAGTTTGTAATTGACTTTCTTCATTAAATTAACGGAATTAACGTTATGAATTTCGAACTCACGTCATGGAGCCCATTTTGTTCCATTTATGATACAAATAAGAATTTATAATTCAATTCTGGGACCACCGGACGAAAATTGGCTTAACCGCAGAGCAGAAAATTATTGTTGAATCTTGCCGGCGATATACAAGAGAAAAGCGACCATCCTTATTGGATTTATATGATTCAATTCTATTAGGACTCCAACTACAGCCTCGATTGTTCCGCGTATCCCATGGCCAAGAACAGAATGAGGGTTGTAGAATAGATAACGAACTGGGAAATAATCTACATACTTCAATAATATGAGGTCCAATATTGAATCGAAGAGTGAGCTGAATGTATACCAAAGATCGAAATAGTTGACATATTTTCTGTAAATCTCCCCATGACCTATTTTTAAGCGGCTACTGGAGTTGACGGTGTTGTGAGTACGGATCAAACGTGGTTAAGGGCTGTGAAATTCTGAGTATAACTAAAATATTTTCTTAGGGATAATCAATACCCGAAAAATTTTATTGAAAAAATAATATTAAATTTAGAGAGAAAAAATCATAATAATGATCAGGAACAACCAACAAACCGTCAAGAACAACCAAATTTATTTAACGTAATTCCTTATGTTAATGGCCTTTCAGAAAAAATAAGAATAATCGGTTCGAAATTCAACATAAGAACTGATTTTAAAACGCAAAATGATTTAAGATCTATATTAACAAAAACTAAACCCTTGAACGAAAAAAAAAATTGTATTTACAACATACCCTGTATTTGTAGTAAAACTCATGCTTATGCTCATGCACCATACAGGTGAAACGTCTAGACCTCTAGAAATAAGAATAAGAAAACGCGAACATAAAAATAATATTGAAAATAGAGAAATTCATCGATCACAGATCATATTTGTTCTAATACGGGAGACCACATGATGGATTGGAATAACACTAAAATTTTAATGACGGAGACAGACCATTATAAACGAAAGATTAAAGAGTCTACGTGTATTCTATTGGATCAAGATAATAATTTGGCAAATTGTTCGGTAGGAATAGATCATATTTGGATCAATTTACTGAAGATGGAATTGTCATCCGGTAATTTCAAAATTAAATAAATCCACGTTTCTATGCAGTCTCTGTTTCTATGTATTGACAATTAATGTCAAACAAAAGATACAATTCAGAAGATTTTCGAAAATTGATTTTCTTCTGATGAAGGAGTCTGATATAGACTCCAAAACGTTACAATATAAAATTATAATTTCAACGTTCTTTATTTTCAGTTCATTGTCAGGCAACATTTTTTTCTAGTTGATTTGCTCCTGACAAATTAGTGCAAGAATTTACGCAGGAGCAAATCGTTTATTTCATTTTTTAATTGATTTTGTTTCAAAGATTGGGAGTGAAAACCCTAAAAATTTTATTAAGAAATAGTTAAGTTCTGTTCTGAAATATCTAAATTACACAGAGAGATGGAAGTTCCTTCATTAAATAGCACAAAATGTGCCATTGATCTTCGGTACTTAAGTTGGTGTTTACAATATTCCATTATTCAAGTCCATTAGACGTTTCTGTTAAACCGTTCCCATTTAGAATATAGGATTTAGGATGAGTTCAATACTAGCAAGCACAGCGACCTACTGTTTCTGTGGATCTCTATTTTAACTCCAAATCAATAAAAAAAAAATCATAAGCGGAATGAGTCAATCTATCTAATCAACCTGTAGTGATGTTTACTCCCCGCCGGCCAGTTTCAAAAGCGATAATTTCACCATGGTCAATACCGTATGTCTGATATCAATGCTGAGGTCTCTTAACTTTTTCCTTATTTCGAATAGAATGCCGAAGCGAATAATGAGCTAAATGCAATGAGGGATGGACTGAATTTTTATCAAGGAATATAGATTATGATATATGTTATAATCCTTGATTCAATAAAACGTTTTCAAAGTTTTATGGAATTTCTACTCTGGAAGAAATATCAGGTCGAAATAGCCGTTCATGGAAATTAATGATACAGTGAATAAAATATCCTAACAATTTTTTTTTCCATAGTGGAAGATCTAGAACCCCAGTTGCAAGGATTAAAATGAACCACCATTATTCTGTCAACGATGAAGAGCATGTTGCTCATATTTTTTCGAATGTGTAAAACGGCTGGCCAATAAAATTGATACAGGAATGTATTAGATTTATCCAGACAGCCCTAGAGCTCAACCTCTGAGGATCAAAGCGAATTGGTATTCTGTCTACGATTGAGAACATGTTTCTCTTTTTTCTTTTAAAAATTCAAATTGGTCAAGTTTCCCTTGCACCCATTTCATCAATTTTCTTGGATGGCCATTTCAAAATTTCGAAAAACAAAAGAGGAACATGCGCTCCATCGTAATCAGAATATCGGTTCATTTTGATCGTTAGAGGTGGGGTTGTAGGGTTTGTTTATTCATTTATGGAATACTCTATTGAATACATTAATTGAAAGGCCCTCAGTCATTTTGTTATTGTTTACGATCCATAATTACGTAAAAATTGCAAAAAGTCACTTTTACATGATATTCATAACAAAAATCTTATTTAACTTATGGAAGGTTATGAAATAGTATGGGTTCAGGAGGGTCGATTCCTTCGATATTCTCATGTTGAAACAATACTAGGAATTAGATTTCTCTTGAAATGATGCATGAAATTTTTGCCGACATATAAGGAACTGAAGAGTAATAGGTTATAACACTCCACTGAGTTTTCACTTGCCTACAAGGATAGGTGGAAATTTAAACGAATATTTTATACAATAGAGACTACAAGAATCATAAATAACCGCTAGGTATTATACGCTCCCGCACTTATAGGTAGAATTCCGTCAGATTAGTAAATGAAGCAGTAACTCAAAGTGTAACCAGGGTTTTGTTAATCCACACAATGGAGCATGAAATATGTGTCGGACAGGGCGGATCCACGTGATTGCAATCCAGCTAATGCAGAACTCGAATAAATCATTCGATTCAGCTTGAGGCCGAAGATCTGTCTCATGTGTCCCTATATGTAGATACTTGCTATGCTATATCCGTAGGCGAGTCTGATACAAGAAAAATTATTAATTGAACTATGTGATTTGTCCCGCATCTCGCATGTCTCTATATTTTTTCCATAACACAAACAAATGAGTACAGAAGAGCTGAACAAAGTTCACATTGATTTCAAACTACGTTAGCTTCTGTAAGATGATGTCATTATGTTTCGATATATTAAAACGAAAACATCTTATGTTTTCGTTGCGAAATTTCTTGAAATGTATTAATGAATACGTTGCAGGAATATCATGCCTAGAGGAAGAAGATGGGAAAATTTTCAACAGCTCATTTTCTCACTCATCCCTCATAGCTAGAGAGGGATGAATTCGACAACTCTCTTTGACTTTCTGCCATTTTCGAATATGGTCGAAAATTATGCATTGAAAAAAAAATTAATTTGAAAACTTCAGTTTTTACCCTTAAAGCCCGTTTGCAACAGCCGAGAATTCCCTGGAGAATTATCTACAAAATTCTCGCAAGAAAACGGCAGAGATTATTTTGTACGCAACTGAACAGAGAATTCTACCGAAAGTGCGTATGTTACGGTACATAATTCACGGCGCATGAAATCTCGAGTAAATTTTCTAGAGAATTCTCGGCTGTTGCAAACGGGCTTAAAATGATAGTATTTTCGTAACAAATATAATATGTCTCTTGCTCTGTATTTGTTTTAATTAACCAAAAGCCGTTGTGTTCTTCTCTCGTTGCTCAGGATCGATCAGCATAGTATTAACGATTAACGCCCGTTTTCAATAAACCTATCTATCCATCGTTTCACCTACTGACGATTAGTAACCATTGGTAACCATTCTAAAATATATCTACAGATAGATCATAGAAACGAAATCACATGCATTTTCTATCTTCAGTAACTGAAACATCCATCCATCCATTGCTGTATCCCGTTACCGGAAATAAATCTACAAAAAGAAGAAGAAAAAAAAGAAAAAAAAAAAAAAAAAAATTCGAACAGACTTGTAACTTCTTAGTGCTAGTTGCGATTGTGTGCCCTCCTGTGACTAAAGAGACCCAACCGTGACCTGCAGATCCTTCCACACTCAGGGCATGGATAGTCTCCAACCAGATCTGGCCGCCGCTGTATCCTTCTCGATTCTCCATTATAACTGTGGACCAAAGACCTCCACTGTGACCTGTCTAACGCTAGTTGTTCCCAGTTATGATTAGCATTAACTGATTTTAGGGATTGATGTAGTGTATCCTTAAACCGCTTATACTGGCCTCCTGGTTTCCGGGCTCCCTCAGTGAGTTCGCCGTATAGAGCTATTTTGGGGAGTCTTGTGTCTTGCATCCTCAGAATGTGGCCGCTCCATCTGAGTCGGGCCCTCGTTACTTGAGTCTCAATTGTTGTACAACTCGCGCGCTGCAAGACTTCTGCATTCGAAACTTTGTGGAACCATCTGATGTGCATTATCTGTCTTAGATGACGTTGCTGCGTCTGTTCAAGCTGTTTAATATGTCGCCTGTAGGGAGTCCAGCTTTCGCTTCCGTAAAGAAGCGTTGGGAGGACCACTGCTCTGTAAACAGCTGTCTTGGTCTTCAGATTGAGGTCGTGATTTTGGAACACTCTGTCCTTCAGCTTCCAGAATGCCCGTGATGCCGAATTGATACGGTTGTGTATTTCCGTGTCAAGGTTAGCCCTAGTATTTATGAAGCTTCCCAAGTATTTGAACTGCTCGACCTGTTCTAGAGTTTCATTGTCCAGGCTGATATCTGTTTGAAGGCTTTCTGGCGGACTTACCAGGATTTTGGTCTTGTCAATATTGAGTCTAAGGCCTAAAGCTTCGTATATATGTTTATAGGTGTCCATCATTATCTGTAGATCCTCTGAGCTGCTAGCGATGAGTGAACAGTCGTCTGCATATTGAACTTCCGTGATAAACTTGGTACGGGTTTTTGCTCTGAGGCGCTTCAGGTTAAACAGGCCTCCATCAAATCTGAATCTTATCCCAACACCTCTTACGGGCATGCTCATGTCAGCAATTATCGATACAGCTATGGCGAAAATATTGAACAGTAAAGGCGCTAATACGCAGCCTTGTTTTATTCCAGAGTTGGTTGAGAAATGGTCGGTTGTAGAGCCATTATGCTGTATTCTAGCGGTGTTGTTGGTATGAAGGCTTTTACACACTGCCAGGAATTTTTCGGGTACTCCTAGACGTGCCATGATTTTCCAGAGCGCTCTCCGATTCACCGAGTCGAATGCCTTGCTTAAATCGATGAAGGCTGTATAAATCCTTGATTGTTGTTCACGGGCCTTTTCTTGTAGCTGTCGCAGTGTAAAAATTAGGTCCACCGTACCTCGATTTGGTCGAAAGCCGCACTGGGATTCAGGTAAAAGCTTCTCTAAGAGTGGAACCAGACGATTAGCCATAATCTTCGAGAGAATTTTACTGGCCACATTAAGCAACGATATGCCCCTGTAATTGTTGCAATTCGACGTATCGCCTTTGTTCTTATAGAGGTTGATAACTAAAGCGTCTCTGAAGTCTTGTGGCACATCTCCCTGTTCCCAGATCTTGCGGAATAGTATTAGGAGACTATTGACAATGTCCTCATCCAAGGCTTTGAATATCTCCGCCGGAATGCCGTCTAGACCAGGTGACTTATCCTTTTTCATATTTTTAATCGCGCTTATGATTTCCGACATTGAAATTTCGTCATCAAGCGATGTCATCGGACTATACGCGGGAAGCAGGTCTAAAATGGATAAATCCGAGTCGTTATTTTGATTCAAGACCTGTGAGTAATGCTCCTTCCATCTTTCGAGAATTTTTCTATCATCAGTTAGAATAGCTCCATGAGCATCTCTTATAGGAAAACTAGCTTTTCTGCTTGGACCGTAAACAGTTTTAATAGCTTCGAAAAAACGCCTGTAGTCATGGTTATCGGCGTAAGCTTGTATTTCCCTAGCTTTTTCTTTCCACCAGCTGTCCTTGATTTTTCTTATTTCTTGACGGACCTCGCGTTTTATGTTTATGAAACCTATTTGGGCTGCAACATCGCCAGGCTTGTTAATTGCGGTTTTCATCGCTTTGTGTTTTGCGTCCAAAAGGGGTGCGATATGAGTTTCGCTGTCGGCAAACCAGTCTGGGGATTTTCGGGAGCGTTCTGTGCCCAGTATTTCTTTCGCTGTATTTGTAAGGGATGACTTGAAACGGAGCCAATGAGTCTCAATGTCGTCGTTATAATCCGGTGGTGTTAGGCTATCTTTGACGGCATCTGTGAATCTGTCCTTTGTAGAAGGGTTTTGTAGTTTGGATATTTGAAGGCGCTCTCTTAGATACTTCGGCTTGCGTTGGTATTTTGGGCGCATTGAGATTTTCATTCTCGAGATTACCAGCCTATGATCAGTCCAGCACTCCAGATCTGCTCTGGGTTTAGTGACCAACACCTCTTTCAGATCTTTCCTTCTCACGATCACATAGTCGAGGGTATGCCAATGCCCTGAGCGCGGGTGGCGCCAGGTCCCCCTTGAATTGGGTCTCGTAATAAAATAGGTGTTCGTTATACACAGATTGTGTTCTGCACAAAGAGCCAGCAGACGTTCTCCATTCGAATTGATGCTGTCTGTGCCGTGTTTCCCTATTATTCCCGGCCATAGTTCTGAGTCTTGACCTCTGCCCACTCTAGCGTTGAAGTCTCCAAGGAGAATAATTCGTTCCCGTTTTGGGATTTTACTTAATGTAGCAACGAGTGTTTCGTAAAAAGTGTCCTTTAAGTTGTCAGAGGAGTTCAAAGTGGGTGCGTATACTGCAATGATGTTCACAAACGTGTTGTTCGCTGCAGGAAAACGTAGGGTCATTAAACGTTCTGAGATACCAACTGGATTTTCGGTAAGTTTGGCGGCCAGGTCGTTTCTAATGGCAAAGCCTACGCCATGTTGTCTGATTTCGCCTTCCGGCAAGCCTTTCCAGAAAAAAGTATACGCTTGTTCTACCAAGCTACCTTCGTCCGAAAAGCGTGTTTCGCTTAAAGCAACTATTGCAATGGATGTTCGTTGCAGTTCCTTATCGATTAGGGCAGTACGCCTCTCTGGTCGGTCGGCCTTGGGGTTGTCTAGCAAGGTTCTGACGTTCCATGCAGCAAAAGCTATGTGCTTTTCATTGGTGTTTGTTCGATGATTCACTCGCTCAGGCACCCTCCCCCGGAGATCCGAATGGGAGGGTATTTTACCTCCGGATACGAATTTTGTCCTGTTCGACTGATCCATCTTTTTGTAGGAGCTGCGTTAGAAGGTGTTCAAAAGCTGCACTGGTAACGCTGTCAGTGCAACTTTGGTTGCGGCTACGACTAGATTATCTTGTGGCACAGGTATCCTGAGACGACAAGGTCTGAGACGTAACTTGAGCAACGCAGAGAGCCATTTCCTGCTCAAGCCAATGTTTAGGCTACGTAATTGTGGGAAACAGAGTTATACCGCTCATGTTCGGTCGCCAGAGCCTCGTTCGTAAGAACAGGGTGCACCGCGAGTAGGTGAGGTTGGCATTTGAGAGGAGAGGCTATAAAACGCATCCTTTCCCCTTACACCCCTGAAACAACGGATAGATAGGATTATTGAAAACGGCCGTAAGTTCGCTATGGGTACTTGATTTGTAAAAAAATTAGGCCAAAAAATTTCAAATGAGGAATATGTCGGTGTGATGCTCAAAAACGGACCAGAGGATATAATTTATTCTTTTACGGACACAGTTGAAAGGCAATAGAGTTTCCAAAAAAAAATCGTCATTTCAACACCTATGTTTTGATGAACCTGAATGAATAGTTATGGTAAAAAAAAGTCTTTAACATCTTTGTGGAAGATATTACGCACAACGTTGTTTTTAAACTTTCTGGAGATGATCCAGAAAGGAGTTAAATCGAAATGCCTTCTAAAGATTCGAAAACAATGAACTTTCACAAAGCCTACATTCGTTACCGAAATCACGAATTATTTTGACTATTTACCTGTCTTAGTGAAAAAAAATTCATTGAGTTAGCTGCTGAACTCATTAAAAAAAAAGTTACTGGGAACTGTTGAAAAAACTCAAATGTTTATCATCATTTATAAAGAAAATGTGTTTAGATAAATTTATCATAATTAATTTTCTGACTGCTGACGATATTTTTTTCTGAACCAAGTATAGTGGATTATTGCCGGGTATAGAATCAAGAAGGCCGTACACCATGAGCAAGAGGTACAGGTCTTGTCATAAGAACGACCCCACTTGAAGATATTTCAGCGGTTTTTCTACCAAACCGTTTTTATTATTGAAATGAAAGGGTAAAACTAAAATGGTAATTTTCATTTCTATAATGTATTTTGAGGTCGATGACATACTCATTAGTGATTGAATCGTAATCAACCTAATTGATGAATTATCTAAAATAAAAATTATAAATACTAAAATAATTGAGCATGTGCCTAATTGATACATTCCTTCATCTTTCATCAGTTACTACCCTACAAGAAAGAATGTTATCGATAGCACGATGCATGCAAAAGCATAACGAATACCTCAATATTTCATGAAAAAGTACCCAATTTGAATTTAAACTGAAAATTAGCCTGTTTGATAATATATATGTAGGTAATATACGTAATATGAGCAAATTCGCAAGTTCGAGCTAGTATTCAATATATTTAGATGAAAAACCCTCCATTTGTTATCATAAATACTCGTTTGGTATCCCCAATCTGATATATGATGATGTGAAACGTTTGAGTACAATCATTGGTCATTTTCCGCCTATCTTTTGATGTATTTGTGTGATTTGTACCTGAATATTACTGCTTGTCGATTTCTATGTTTGGCTCGTTAAGTATTCCAAATTTTACTTTCATTCCCTGATAAACATGCAAGAATGGGAAATCAGATGGAATTTCGAGCAAATGTTTATTGGAGAGTAATGTGACACACAATCATGGATAGGAAAGTTCAAAGATCATTTGTGGCTATCTGAATATTTTATTACACCGATATTTTTCGTGAATTATCCCTGAATAGGTTCATTGCCTCAGATGTGTTATAAATGGAAATTCGATATATCATTGGAAAAAGTTCTCAACTAAAGGGTGAGAATGTCCTCCTTTTTTATGAGAACCAAATATGATTCCATTCGCACTCTGTGATTTTTCTGAAATGCAAAAAGAACATTCCTGGCCATGTATAACTTGGTTTAGTGGCAGAAAACTGCCTGTACTAACAACATATTGTTTTCACTGCTGTATTTTACATATCCACATGTAAGATTGGTATGAAGTGTGCATAGCTTCAAAATGAAAACAGCGATATATGTAAAACTCTGCCAGGCAAAGAACAATTACGCATATCGCATCTGCACCTCCGGTTTAACCAGAAAAACCCTTATTTTTTCAATTCAAATGAGCCATTTTAAATATGTAATCTTGAAGATTTCAAAAAGCTTGCTATTCCAAACTTGCCCTCAATATATTTGGAAGAAGAAACTAATAAAAAAAACGAGTTATAAATAACTCGGCTTATACCATGGTGTTGTTTCAAGTCCATTGAAAATGTTTGAGGTGTCAATTTTTCACAAATTATTTAAAAACGTGTATTGAAGCTTTATTACCAAGCCAACTACATTGACATGCACATAATAAAAATAACGGTGGAAAAATAATAGAAAATTTTCAAAAACAGCAAAACGCCATAAAGCAGTAAGTAACAATTGTTCATATTTCTGATTTAGTATCAGAACTCAAAAATGTTTTAGAGTGAGAGTAGCAGAATGGCGTATGCGTTGGTGTCAATTTTATATGTTGTATATCTGTGTGTACTTTGGTAGTTGAATTTTCATAATATAAAGCTGTAGTGACGATTCCACCAAATACCCATGGTGCAGGTATGAAATATTGAAAAATACTCTCCTGAGCGTGTACAGAATGCCGAGCGAAATCGATGTCGTCTCATTTCACATGATGATTGTTTTGATAAAAATCAAGTCTAATAATATTGTTTCGAGGATCTATGACTAAATTTTTCAAAATTTCTGAACATCTTGTATAGTCTATCTTCCATCTGTATTCATATTTTATTTTTTTTTTTTTGAGCACCTTAGAACATGATTGTAAATAAGTTGATGTTTGTTTCGAGTATTTTCTTTTTTTCAACAATCACAAATATCATCGCCATCGAGATAACCGTCAAGTTAAAGAGTCCTTCGCATAGTTATGCTTTGTCTTAGTCTTGATCGCTCCCTCGATTTAAACCCATAGACATATTAAACACATGGACACGGCGTAGAGAGAGAGGGGGTGCGGCCGAAATAAGATAGAGCTAGTATGGGCAAAACATTCGTTTGCACTTTGTATTTATCGAAATTTTCAGAATTTTCTCATCAATTTTAGATCAACTTTGAATGTAGTATCCTTTTTCTATTATGAAAGTAATAATGGTGTCCTCGTAGAGTGCAATTAATAGTACGAAATGAGTTGAAAAGACAGATAAAGTGAACTTTCACAGGTATAGTAACTTCGAATGTATTAATCGATTTATCATATCATAGTTGAATTATTCATTTCAAATCAATAAATATATGTCAATTCTTTTCTCATCTAGATAAAATAATACTCAAGAAGCACTTGAGATTAGAAGAGAAAATAAATGCCCAAAATGCGAGCTTTTCCATTGGGACAAAATATAAATATGCTTCCAAAAAATTATCCTCAGTTGAAAAATTATTTAGTATGCTGATTGTAATGTCTATTTTTCAACCTTTTGATCAATATTGATCAATAAAATATTTTTTCAGATATTGAACCAACAAGAAATCAGAATATTGTGTTGGCTAAAAATGTGCTCAATTGTTTTTGTTCAAATCAATTTATTCACAAACTTTTCATGAACTTATCTGTTGTATTTTCCGAGGAATAGTTGCCGAAATCAAAAATTGTGCTCTTTAGTTCTAATTGGATCATTAAACGCAATCTAAATGATACTAATATTCGTTCAATTTTTTAAATTCGATTATAGGTACTTGTTTTTATCTCTAACGGGCGCCAATATACGAATATAGCTCGGAAATTAATACCTAAATTGAAAGAATTTTGTTTATAATCAATTATCGAAATATTTCTAAGCAAATTTCATTTCTAATTTTCCATATATTATTAAAAAAAAATCGAAATAAATCGTATACGCTTAGCGCTAAGGCGTTCTAAGCAACGTTTTCTTGCCCATACTAGCTCCATCTCATGTTGGCCGCACTCGTGGCTATTGAAACTCACTGGAAGGGCGCGTCCATGTGTTTTATAGGCATATTAAACACATGGACACGGCGTAGAGAGAGAGGGGGTGCGGCCGAAATAAGATAGAGCTAGTATGGGCAAAACATTCGTTTGCACTTTGTATTTATCGAAATTTTCAGAATTTTCTCATCAATTTTAGATCAACTTTGAATGTAGTATCCTTTTTCTATTATGAAAGTAATAATGGTGTCCTCGTAGAGTGCAATTAATAGTACGAAATGAGTTGAAAAGACAGATAAAGTGAACTTTCACAGGTATAGTAACTTCGAATGTATTAATCGATTTATCATATCATAGTTGAATTATTCATTTCAAATCAATAAATATATGTCAATTCTTTTCTCATCTAGATAAAATAATACTCAAGAAGCACTTGAGATTAGAAGAGAAAATAAATGCCCAAAATGCGAGCTTTTCCATTGGGACAAAATATAAATATGCTTCCAAAAAATTATCCTCAGTTGAAAAATTATTTAGTATGCTGATTGTAATGTCTATTTTTCAACCTTTTGATCAATATTGATCAATAAAATATTTTTTCAGATATTGAACCAACAAGAAATCAGAATGTTGTGTTGGCTAAAAATGTGCTCAATTGTTTTTGTTCAAATCAATTTATTCACAAACTTTTCATGAACTTATCTGTTGTATTTTCCGAGGAATAGTTGCCGAAATCAAAAATTGTGCTCTTTAGTTCTAATTGGATCATTAAACGCAATCTAAATGATACTAATATTCGTTCAATTTTTTAAATTCGATTATAGGTACTTGTTTTTATCTCTAACGGGCGCCAATATACGAATATAGCTCGGAAATTAATACCTAAATTGAAAGAATTTTGTTTATAATCAATTATCGAAATATTTCTAAGCAAATTTCATTTCTAATTTTCCATATATTATTAAAAAAAAATCGAAATAAATCGTATACGCTTAGCGCTAAGGCGTTCTAAGCAACGTTTTCTTGCCCATACTAGCTCCATCTCATGTTGGCCGCACTCGTGGCTATTGAAACTCACTGGAAGGGCGCGTCCATGTGTTTTATAGGTCTATGTTTAAACCTGACGGATTTTTTATTCGATTTCATTTTATTGTTGACCAACATACTCTGTTTGATTTCTGAACCAGACTTCATACACCATGTTCAGTTTTAACGCCTCTATTTTCATATACTAGGTGATACAGTACCTAATTATGGTTATGCAGATGACATGGCTCTTATAATTGAGGATAGGTTAAGTTTGATGAAACAACTTCGACCCCTATACATAATGACATGAATTATATAACTCAATGGCGTTTCGGGTATAGTTTCATCATCAACTTAACTGAAACTGTAATAGTTCCTTTTCAATTGCAAAGTCAAAGTCACTACTGGAAGTTATCCGGAATAGGAAAATGTGGAGATAATCGCAATTTGATCAGATTGTGCTAGAGTATAGGACCTCCACATAAGGTTTTGTGAAAGCGGAATATTTAAATCTAATTATAATTATAAAACATACTCTAGATCTACCGGGTAATATTGTCTAATTATTTGCCTTCGGAAGTATAATTTTAATACCAATAATTTTTTTAAATTTATTGAATTAGAGTGCTTCCCGACAAATTTTCTCGATTTTTCAGTTTTAATCGGTTAATTCTGGTCATAACATCACGAAAAATTTCAGAATATAAAAATTGAAATTCGAAGTAGGTACTAAGGTATTATATGAAGCCTTCTACAAACACAAACGTTTATTTCTCTTTTCCTTCATAAAGGAAATTTAAATTTTTTTTAATTTATGAAGAGTATGCTTTCGAATGTCCGAAAAATTATGCTGGGTGGCTAAATGTTATTTCGTCAAGTGAATTATTCTTGCTGTGTTATTATAATCTATTGTCGTTCAACTTTAACATTCTATTTGTTTTTCCCACAGCAAAGTCTTTTCATGGCATATTTGTCCTATCGTTATTTTTCTATCCTTAGTGTATGTCCCAATAATTATGAATCACCATGTATATAATCATTGAATGCTAACTAACAATATTTTCTCAAATACAGGGTGATTCAGAACTCGAGGCGAGAAATTGAGGAACGTATATAGGCTGCTATTCGTGATAAAAAAAGTAAAATAAAATTTTTGGATATTGCCTTGTTTTCGAGATATAAGTGTTCAAAATTTCTGCATGTCATCAATTTTAAACTTTAATAGCGGATAGAAATACAGAAAAAAATTGAATCAAATGCTCCAAAATGCCTCCATTAACATCGATACATGCTTGGCAACGCAGAATAAGGGAATTGTACACTAATTGCATGTTTTGCCTATTCTGAGTGGATTCGACTGCATTAGGTAATAATTCGTTCCATTTATTGTTCTTTATCATTAATTTCCACTGCGTAAACTTGTTGTTCCAAATGTCCCCATACAAAATAATCCAAAGGATTCGAATCAGGTGATATCGCTGGCCATATCAACTGACCACGCCGACCAATCCATCCACCATTGAAATTCTGGTTTAACCAGGCGACAACATTTCGTCCAACATGCGGTGGTAATTTATGAAATTTAATTGGTTGCATACAAAAACATCTTCTGAAAAATTTATTTACGCTGATGATATTGCCCTCGCTTTCCGTCATTCTGATTTTAGATGCATAGAAAATAATTTATCTACGGATTTAGAAATTTTGAGGAATTACTTTTTCGAGTGGCATTTGCGTCCTATAACCCAAATAAAACCGAGGTTTCGTGTTTCCATTTGAATAATCATCAAAAATATAGAAAATTGAGTGTAGTTTTCGGTAATTCTTTTTTGGAACATAACTTCAATCCGAAATATCTAGGAGTTAAGCTGGATTCCTCGCTGAATTTCAAAGCCCATTTGGAAAGTTTGCGTCTAAAGTTAAAAACCAGGAATAATATTCTCCATAAACTAGCTGGTACTTCATGGGGTGCTGCCACTCTTCGAACGGCAGCCCTAGCTTTGGTTTTTTCGGCTGCTGAATATTGTTGCCCCGTTTGAATTAATAGTGCTCATGTGCAGAAAATTGATGCACAACTGAATCTTTCCATGAGAACCATAACTGAAACTATTAGATCTTCACATATTCAATGGTTACCAGTTCTTTCAAACATTTTACCGCCTCATATTCGTAGACAGACTGCGGTTATGAATTCCTGGAAAAAATTCCAATCCTATCCCGACTCGTTCCCAATTCTATCCTATATTCCCGAAAATACCATTCCAAGACTGAAGTCGCGTAAACCTTTATGGTCCAACTCTTTTCTTAATTCGAACATAAGGGACAAAGACCTTTGGCAGTCTGAATGGAATAGGTGCACTATTTTCGAAAAAGAATTAGTAACTGATCCTTCGAATAGAGTTCCTGATTTTGATCTTCCCAGGAAAATATGGTGTATTCTGAATCGTATAAGAACAGGTTACGGACGTTGCAATAGCATGCTTTTCAGGTGGAATTCAGTTGAAAGCCCTAGTTGTGAATGCGGGGAACCAGAAGAAACCATAAATCATCTATAGTTAATCATTGTCCAATTTATAAATTTCAGGATGGTTTTAGAGCTATACATGCAGTTTCCGAATCTTTTTTGAATTGGGTTGTCAATTTTAGGTCAATCTAGCATATTGAATCTAATTTTATTATTTTACGTTTTTCTGCTTTTGTTTTCTCTTTATTTCAGATAAAAGTTTCTGGTATCTTGGAGAAGACTTTCTGGATTTTCCTTTTTGTTGGAGAAAGAATCAATTTTTGCAGTGCGAGATGCCCTTCAATATGGAATATTTCAGCTTATTTCGTGAACAATTACAATCCACAACACTCACGGGGAGAAAGGGTTTTTTTACTGAGATTTTTCATTAAGCTCTTGTATCATACACCAATTTGTATGGTATCCCATTACGCTAACCTCTGCCAAAACTGTATCTCATACACATGCTATAATTATTGTTTGCTGTTCAAGATTGTAATGCTCTATATCAAAAGAATATATATATATATATATTGTCCAAAAACTCGGAAACGAAGCCTCATCGCCCAAAATTTTTTTTTACGTGCAATCAAGAATATCAGTCTCTATATGTCCCTTGATTTTTCGCCTCGAGTTTTGAATCATCCTGTATAAGGAAAATAACGGTCCCAAGGAAATCGTCAACACGTTAAGTAATAGTCTTATTCCACCAATTTATTGAAGGCTACATAACACAAGATCCCTACTGGTTAAATCGTACTATTATTTGCTTATGCCACAGCTGCTTCAATTTACGATATATTCGGTTTTCAGAATGAACGCACACATGAATAATTCACGAAATTTACCGAAGGCCACCAGCTTGAGTCTTACATAAACATACTGTATATACCGTGAAAGGTTTTAAAAAGTGCGTTCATCTTGGTTTGTTCATTGCAGTAGAATGAAGAAGTTCGCTTCTCGGATCACTGTGTTGAAGTTTTCAACGAGAACACCCTATTTTTTCGTGCTTTTGAAATCCTGTACCTATCGAAAAAAACGAAAAAGTGGTATGAATACGAAGAAAGTATTCCAAAGTTTTCAAATTCTGAAGCAAAACTCCTCTATTGTCCAAAATATTCAGAGTACGAGACCACTGCGAGACTCTCGTACGAGACCCGAGACGAGACGAGAGTCTCGAATACTAGACTCTCGTAGGAATCTCTACTCTGAACAGTACCTTTTCTGAATTGGATGCACTACTTCTATCTAGGAGCTGCTACTAGTGGAATAGTATATAACATTACTAGCAAGGTAAGAGGGTTTTTACTGGCGAATGGAGGATATAACTGACTCAGGCGAGTCAGTTACCTTCTTGAGCCAGTAAAACCAGTTACCTTGCGTGTATTGTTTTATATTTTATTTGTTTCTCATTTGTAAAAAGGTTAGATAAATTCCAAAAAAATCTCAATAATTTGTCGCAAATGTCGTAAGCTATGGAAGCGTTGCCATGAACATGTCTGTTTATTTTTCTTTACATTTGTTTTGGCGAAAGCGAAAATGAATGTACCCAAAGAAATTATTGAGGCAGCCAGCAGTGTAGCTTCAAGTTTATTACCTGCAAAATCAGCTTCAAGGTACGAGCGAGAATACGACGACTTCAAAAAGTGGCAAAACAAAAATAGTGTTGTTGGTCTACTTGAATCAACTATCAGCTAGATTCAGCCCTAATACTTTATAGGCAAAATGGTCTATGCTGAAAAGCTGCTTGGAAATGAAAGAAAATGCCCCTGTTCGCAGGTTTGTTTTCCTTAAAAAATTTATTGAAAAATATGACGTTTAGTTGTCATTTGCAGATTTCAAAAAATCATGTAGCGTTTCTGAAACGAAAAAATGAGCGTTATACGCCAAAAAAGGCCAAGGTATTAAGTAAAGAAGAGGCTGAACAATTTCTTTTACATGCTCCTGATGACCAGTGGTTGCTGCCGAAAATTGTAACAATATTTGGGATTTTTGGATGTTGTCGATGTGAAGAAATTCTCTCCTTAAACCTGAATGATGCAGAAGATACGGGAAAATACTTTTTTGTGAAAAAAAAATTCAACAACAAGAAGATTCACCATAACCGATGATGGCTGCAGCTTCAAGCCCTGCATGTTATACAGAAAATATGTAAATCTTCGGCCTCCTGGAACAGAAAGCCTAAGATTTTTTTTGACATACCGACATGGAAAGTGCATTTCCCTTAATGCTGGCCAGCACACTATTGGTGGTGTCCCAAAGCAAATAGCGAAATATTTAGGTTTAAAAGACCCAGAGTTATTCACCGGCCACTCTTTTCGCAAACTGGAGCCACTATGGTTGCGGATTCGGGTGGAGATATTTTAGCATTAATGCGTGCAGGAGGGTGGAAGAGCACCGAAATTGCGACGAGTTATGTCGATGATTCGGTCAACAAAAAAATCGAAATGTCTAGCAAATTATTTGGTAGTAAGGAGAGTACAAACGTTCTGCAGTCCTCGAGTTCAGCAGTTTCTGAGTCAACAGATGGTTCATCATCATCAGTATCAACTCTTTCATCATCAAAAATCTGTGTTACTGGAAATAACAATTATACCATGATTTTCAACATATATGACGATAAAACAAAATTTTCTAATGTAAATAATACTACTTACGGCCGGTTTCATAATCAAACCTAAAGTCACTTTAATTCTAAAGCTTCCTTTAACCCTACTAAAAATGACACTAAAGGAAGCTTTAAGCTTAAAGTGACTTTAAATTTGATTATGAAACTGGACGTAACTTGTAAAAATTTTCCAAGTTAACTGTCAGTTTTACAAGTTAGTGACTTGATAAAATAAACTTTCTTGATTAATATTGTGTTTTTGGAAACTGACGTTTACAAATGACAAACAAATAAAATCATTTTCAACTGGCCCTATAAAAGGACATTACACGATCTACCTTTTCAACGTAACGATCTGAAATTCTAATAATGGAAATTTGTGCTTCCCTCTCTACCTCTCTTCAGATAAAACAAAGGTGTGTAGGCCGTGTAAGATGAACAAGCTTCAAGTGGTTTCACCTCTGACACTAATGGCAGTAAGAGAATAGAGAATGATAAACTCAAAAAACCCTAATAAGACTTTAAAATTTGTTTTAAATTTTGCTAAGTTAGGAAAGAGTTGATCTGATGCCACAGAAACTAATAATGAGTAAAAGAGTTAAATAATAAAATTTCAAAGTGTCATTATCTATTTTCGTCACAAGTGGATGTTGAACAGCACATTTTGATGATATTGAGAGCACGTATTTCGTAATGTTTTTCGAAGAGACAAAGTCATGCTGCATTCTGTATTGCGGATAAAGGAGTTTATCACGCACGACTAACTTTTCCAAGTTCGTTTGCTCAGGATTGATCGCCTTATTGAATTTTGCGAATGTATCAGACAAGCACGTAATGCTTAAAATGTTGTTTTCTATAACTGGCGATACTTTGTATCTCGCTTCGTCCCTTCAGAATATTCCCCTAGCATATAAAATTCCTTCTTCATTCCCGGCTGGATAAAACTGATCGTGAAATCTCTGTGGGCTACCCAGAAACATCGGAGATATTTTTCCTCATGAAGAAAAAGGAGGTAGGAAACATATTTCTGGTTCTATTATTGATGGACGAAATTCCTCATGAATTACATACGGTACTTTGAATCTAGAGCTCCTGGCTTGCAAACAATTCGAGTAGCAATCAACTATTATTTCGGTCCAACGAACGCAAGTCAGTGTTCACCAACATGAATATTTCGGTTTCTGCCGTTAGGCAGTGTAGAAATGTAATTGGTCATAGATTCCTAGAGACTGCGATTGCTGTTTCAATGGTGATTTGAATGATGTTTTGGTGGAGAAATATTTTTTTATAAATCATATAAACTATTCAGTCACTTTTTGGATGAGTCGGATATGTGGAAAAGTTTTACAAACTCAGCTGTTGTCAACACCTGAAATCAGTGGGACCTATTCATTTAATGCATTGACCGATTTAGCTATATTCAGAACAAACATCTTTCCAAATGAATTCTGAACTCATTTTCAAACACAAAACTCAGAAACCAGTATAAATTGATATTAGTACCTATTCGGTTATTTGGCAAGTAGATACAGGATCTCCGCCAGAAAAGAAAGAGACCCTGTTAGCTTCTTTCTAATCGCTCTGTGTAAATAAATACAACTATATTCTTTTAGCGTTATTTGTCCTCGAACACTCGATAGACATTCGTTCACATACCAAGTATTGCCTTTAGAACATTATACAAACATAAGGGTTGGCATAAAAAAAATACAAATTCCTTGTCTGGGTCATTTAGATGTAGACCGATTACAATTTGAGATTGATCAACTGACAAAAAATTCATCACTCCGATTATAATTATAATTTCGTTCTATCATTAGTTCATTCAGTATGATTTATGATAAGAAATACTTTTTCATCGTTAACTAGAAGTCTTCTCAATATTGAAGAATGATTTTCGTACTTTTATCTCTTTTAATTGAATGCGTTAGAATATTTCTTCCAAAAATGCAACCAATTGCGATAATAATTTGAAGAAGAAAAATTATTCGAGAAGTTCTCTCTTCTTCTTCTCAGAAATGGCTAAGAAGAAAAATTGATTTAAGTCTCAAACTCTCAAAAATATCAATTTTATTATTTATGATATGGTTAATCCTGGATTATCTAAAAATTCATTTATATCTTTTTTCAGATGTCAATATGGTTGCAGAACCAAAACCACATCAAACAGGAAGAAAGAGACAAAACGTAGCAAAAACAGGAAACGATTGGTAAGTTTCACTTCGAACAATATTCTTGTTACAGAAGGTATTACATATTCAGACATTTTCATTGATGATAATTTCATAGAAACTCTAATGATTGAATTGCTACGTGGGAAATATTTTCAGTGTTGAATCTTGTTGATGTGAGTTATTCCTATCCTATTTCCTTATAATATCCGAGGTATATTTCATTATGATTCCATAATCTGAATTATAATATAATATAATATATATATATATATATAATAATTATTATTTCTTCATGAAAATAAATGAAAATCATTTATTATTTATGTCAAAAGGATAGGTATTTTCCATATAAAACTCGCTAGTAAAGAACGTGATACTTCATCTCATTCTATGCAGATAGAAGAGACAGATAATTATACTCCTTTCAAGAATTATATTTACATCCTGTGGGCATTGAAAGACCAGAGGCATTTCAATAACGGGCCACATAACATCTCCAATAATTTCTGTTGTTTCAATCACAGAAGAGAAAAGAATTAATGTTACCTAAAAATTATTCGATATGAAGAAATACTAAAATTCATAGAAAATTTTGTCAGTATTCAAAGATTATTCGATTTTTTCCTCAAGCTGTTCGTTTGAACCAAGAATCAACATAGACAATGGTACAAAATATTACTTGACATGTAATCGGTCTTATGGTTCGGTGTTTATTCTCGATACGAACCTGAATTCCGTAACTCAAAATCTGACTTTAGGTGCGATTGTTCATAGTCAGCCTAGATCTCAATCATTTTTGAATGAAGTATTTTTATTAGACATGATGTGATGAATAAAATCCAATAATAAAATAGCATCTTCTGTTGGTGTTGAGTTAAGATCATTTTGTGTTCGAAGATTTATGAATAGTATAATTTTGCATTATGTCGATTGAAATTCAATCTGGGAGGATTCTGCATTTTCTGAAACTTTTAAGGGTTTTCACTCCCAATCAAAACAAAATTATGTAAAAAATTGAAATAAATGATTTGTTCCTGCGTAAATTCTTGAACTAATTTGTCAGGAGCAAATCAGGTAGAAAAAATTGTTGCCTGACAATGAACTGAAAAGAAGAACTTTGAAGTTATAATTATATATAGTAACGTTTCAGAGTCTATATCAGACTCCTTCATCAGACGAAAATCAATTTCCGAAAATATTTTGAATTGTAGCTTTTATTTTACATTAATTGTCAATACATAGAAACAGAGACTGCATCGAAACGTTGATTCATTTAATTTTGAAATTACCGGATGATAGTTCCCGCTTCAGTTAATTAATTTAAATATGATCTATTCCTACCGAACAATTGGTCAAATTATTATTTCGATCCAACAAAATACACGTGGACTTTTTAATTTTCCGTTTTTGGTTCTATCATTAAAATTTTAGTGTTATTCCAATTGATCATGTGGTCTCCTGTATTAGAACGTTTTATTAATCTATGATTAGAACAAACATGATGTGCGATCTGTGATCTATTAATTTCTCTATTTTTAATATTATTTTTATGTTCGAGTTTTCTTATTTCAAGTGGTATAGAGGTCTCACCTGTATGAGTTTTACCACGAAATGAAGGGAATGTTGTAAATATAATTTTTTTGATTTTTGGTTTTTATTCAAAGGTTTAGTTTTTGTTGAGAATAGATCTTAAATCATTCTGTGTTTTGAAAACAGTTCTTATTTTGAATTTGGAACCCATTATTCCAATTTTTCTGAAAGGAAATTAAAATAAGGAATTACGTTCAATAAATTTGGTTGTTCTTGACGGTTTGTTGGTTGTTCCTGATCATTATTATGATTTCGGTTAGACCTTTACAATATTCCCTGTATTTGTGGTAAAACTTATACAGGTGAAACGTCTAGACCTCTAGAAATAAGAAAACGCGAACATAAAAATAATATTAAAAATAGAGAAATTAATAGATCACAGAACGCAGATCATGTTTGTTCTAATACAGGAGACCACGTGATAGATTGGAATAACACTAAAATTTTCATGACAGAACCGGATCATTACAAACGAAAGATTAAAGAGTCCAACATCTTGTTGGATCAAAATAATAATTTGGCCAATTGTTCCGTAGGATTAGATTATATTTGGATTATTATAATTTACTGAAGAGGGAACTGTCATCCGGTAATTTCAAAATTAAATGAATCAACGTTTCTATGCAGTCTCTTATTCTATGTATTAACAATTAACGTCAAATAAAAGCTACAATTCAGAAGATTTTCGGAAATTGATTTTCGTCTGAAGAAGGAGTCTGATGTAGACTCCGAAACGTTGCTATATATAATTATAATTTCATTGTTCTTTTTTCAGTTCATTGTCAGGCAACAATTTTTTCTACTTGATTTGCTCCTGAAAAATTAGCGCAAGAATTTACACAGGAGCAAATCGTTTATTTCAATTTTTTAATTGATTTTATTACAGGATGGTTGTCAACTTTCCTTATTTAGAATTGTTTCGTTTTTCTTCCGAAACATTTGATTCTCCCAACTTATTCAGGAAAATATGATATTTTTCGACTTCTTATTTCAATTTATAACCTGATGGGACCAAAATGCCAGTAGCAAAAGAGTAATCTTCAAGTCAAGGAAAATATTAATATTTTATCAACATGAATGTTCTATTTGCACCTACGGTTCGAAAGGTAGAACAAAACGCCCCCCCCTCCCCTTTCACCCTCTTTTTATAACTACCCCTGTTTTCAAGTAATCGCAATTCACTACAAGGTACATTCGGACTGAACACTGTCATCGTCAAGCATGGTTAAGGGAACAGTTTAGGTGAATAATTGCTGGTCTTTGAGTGGTATCGTGTCTAATAGCTATTAGATCTCACAGTATGGCGGTCATTCCCCAGACTGACCATTTTGCTGTAGCTGATAGTTGCAATGCATATATGTGTCAACCACGCGAATACGGTCATCGGTCGGTTGATGGCCCGATGTCTCGACGAATCATCGCATAAAACAACTACATATACTCCATTCACTTTTATTTTAGCTTTCGGTTGGCCATGAAAATTTGATACATTTCACTCTGTATAGTACGAAAATGTGGGGTTATGAAGCTTGTTAAAACATTTTTGGGATTTAAATCAACGCTATGTTGCCCGTTATACGTAAAAGTTTCTGTTATTACGTATTTTATCACAATGTCGAATCTCTGGGGAAAATATGTGACTGACATAATTGAATTTTATACAAACTGATTGAAAGCAATTATTTGCATGGAAAATGTTCGTTATTTTCTTTGGCTCAACTTTGAATACGTTACATCAGTTGTAGATTTCAAAAATATTAACCCGAAGATTAAATGCATATGATGCAGTGGTTGGAATGGGTATCTCCCGAAGGAATTAACAGATAATTACAAGAATGTTAAATTCTTCAACAAAAATCTTTTTGCATCAATGTAAGTAAAAGGAATTAAAGGAAGTTACAAGTCAAGATGAACTTCACCTTTGAACAAAAATTTCACATGAATAAGCAATTAATAGGACAACTGGCGCGTATTTGTGGCTGTTCATCTTAATACATTGATACAATTATAATAATTAGGTATTTATTGGTACCTTGAGACATTTACAATGTATAGGACAAGTCAAATGAAAAATAGAAAAATCAATTTTCGGGAACTTATTCTACGATGACATTCATCGAAAATCCTGTAGTAAACTTTTCGCATTAATTCTCAAATGCCACCACATTTTTGGGTCTCCCAATAGAAGGAAATTCTTTGTCATCCTCTTCATTCACAATCTTTCTGATTGTGGAAATGTTCAGCTGAAATGTAAGTCGTTTAGATTCATGAAACATATAAATTCTCTTACACTGAATATGTTCGCTACCGTCTGACGTATTGTGGATTTTAGAATATGGTATAACTATTTGAATGAGGGGACCTGAATTCTAAATAGCACTTCCTGAAACCCTGTCTCTTTTGTTCAATCACTTTCGGCATTTTCGTAATAAAAATTTATATTAGTTGTGGCAGCGGCGTTATGACATTAACGACATTTCATGAGTGCCAACCTTACTCCGTTCTAGTTACAAAAACTTGAGAAAATTATTTCATGGCCAACCGACTGCTAAAATGAATGTGAATGGAGTATTCCTACATAATTAGTTCAAAGAATAATATTATGTTCATTGATATAAGACTGTACGGAAAGTTTGCCATTGTTTGACGGAAGGTCACCAATGTTCCTGATTTGTGCAACATTCTGCAGTCTTATTTATAAATTTTTTTTATTTTTATGGTTTCACGATTGTCAACTAGTGTTGAGTTATACTTACTTATCTCCTTTTTCTATGCAAGCTCTAACGAACCGTGTCAACACTGGTACCTGACTATTTTAAATACTCTCAGAAAAATGTGCTAGATTTATCTGGGATATGGTGAGTTGGTAGCTTCAGGCTTCAGCTTCAAGGCGTAGAACTCATATTTTAATATCAATCAAAAGTGGCCATTGATTACTATTTCCAGTCAAGGAACGAAGGTGTCAAAATTCTAAATGAGACCATATGGTTTTATGAGTCATCACGAAATGGAGTATTTCTCCCGATTTCAAGATTACAGCGGGTTTCATAAAACTTTCATTGTCCGATCAACGATCAATCAAGTGTTGATTCCCCGATCAAGCTTCATGAAACCCGGGGTTAATCATGGCTTTTAGATAATGCAGATCACAGTATTTAAAGTCGTATTTTGATCAAATGTTTCAATCTAATCATCTTGAAAGTTCTGAAAATTCTAAGAATTCTAAGAATTCTACTTTCTGCTGACAAAAAAACTCACATGTAGAAACACTCTGGATAGTTCGAAAATTCTTCCGAACATAATTTCTTGAAGAATATTTTTGGATACATTGCAACATCAATAGAGACAAAAAGACAAAACTCATCAACCGTCTAGATGTAACACTACTGATGTCCACGAGATCGACGAGACGAGGTTGAAATTTGTTAATAAATAAAGTGCTTTCCACAAAGATTGTCGAATTTTCGATTTCAATCGGCTTATTCTGGAGTTAATGTTATAATTTCAGAATATGAAAATTGAAATTCGAAGTAATTAGGTAATAATATCTAATTAATAATACCTATGATAATTCGGCTTTATATAAATAAAGCAGAATACTAATGGATTCAGCTGTATTCGATTAATTATAGTTATTAATTCTTTGTTATTCTTAAATTTTGGTAACTAATAATGCTCATATTGGGTACCTATCGTCTACATCAAGTTAATTCAAAATTCGGTCAGGTTATAAGCTCTTCATATGAATTGGGGAAATTTAAGCTTAAGGATTTTCGAAAAAGAGGCACCTGACATAATAAGTCAATGTAGAAAAGAAACAGATTTTTCTTGAAAATCAGTATACATGTTGATTCATTAGCATTGGAAAATTGCCTAAGGCTCAATAATTTGAATCATAATAGGACGATAAGATCAAGTAGTATTCGATGAAATGTTGCTCTGAAAAAGATCAAAGTTGGTTTTTTGTTGACAATTTCAGCGTTTATTTCTTATAGTCATCAAAATCGGCCCAGAGGTATACATTTGAGAAACTAATTTTATTTTATGTATTTCTTTCGTCACATGAATGGCTTCTGATCATTGAACTCTAAAAGTTCTTTTAGAGTTCAATGCATGTATGTCTCCGCATGGTGATATTGTCAAATGCATGTATTAACGATATCGTTATGATCATGCAGAGAAACGGTTTTTATTTTTTAAGCGTAAACCGTGAATCGGAATGAAAAAAGTCAATGGATCAACTTGGGTAAGAAATGATTCGGAATTTCAAAAATATTTTTTATTTCAGTAAAAAGCTGTGGCGTATCATGAAAACCAGAATAGGTAGGTCGAATCACGTACGAACGCCACTGGCGGAAATTAAAAAAAAAAGTGATACATTAAAAAATGCCTCTTGATTCATAGTGCATGTATGACAAATTTCATCAAAATATCTGAAGTGGTATTGTAGATATTAATAATAAATGATTTATTTTTGAAAACTTTACCACCCTGTATCTCCAAAGGTGAGACGTTTAGGACATATGTTCATATAAAGTATTTTTCTTAAAATGGGCCCAAAAATCACCCTCATAAATATTGACATTCAATTAGGAAACCCTGTATATCGCAATATTCACGAAAGATTGATTCCCCAGTGAAACTATATAATTCAGCAATAGTTCAAATAAAATTAGTTAAAAAAAAAATCTCTAGAAAACACTTCTGTTGGTGTAACCTTTTATTTTAAATCATCTGGTGACATGTTTCGGCGCATTCGCCATTAACCAACCAAGGATACTGAAAGAGGTGTTTCCTTGTTCGTGTTATAAAGCACCAAATGAAAAATCACAAAATTGGCCAACAGAACCCATGCTGACATCTGAAGCTTGTAAGATTTGTTGAATCAACCAGACATTACGACGTATCACCTAAACTCTATTGATATTCACGTGTAATAAAGACTAAAGGGAACTCTTATTCTTGGAATGAGAATCAGGGAAAAAAATATAAAAGCATTTTGTTTGAGTTGGATTTCATCAACAACCTTCTTCTCAGAATCTGGTGGGGCGAGGCTGACTGCCAGGCACAAAGCAATTAAAAGTGTTGTTCAATCGATAGCATGAAGACCAAACATCAAAATACGAGAAAAAATCTGTCTTGATCCTTCCAGCCTTCTCCAGTTTCCCAGAAGGTAGAATTGTATTACCTAGACTTTGCCTCCCGATGTTTTATTTCAAACTGGTCTCTCAGCTATAGGTTAATATCCGTCGAAATCGTATTTACCTCCCCTGCGACATTTTCAGGCGTCTCTCTTACAAAGGCTCAGGAATCCGTATTGACAGTCGAGTTTATGGTAGATCTGAGAAAATGCGAAATGGATAAGAATGCGTAGGCAACTGAGAAAAAATGATTGAATTTATTATAATTATTAGTCTCATTTTCACTTCGAATAACCAAAATATTTAGAACTAAACTACAGGATTTTCACTAATGATGAACTTTCTATTATTTGCCGTGATTCTCTATCACTATAGCTTTTTCATGTGGGGAATGTAATGATAAATTGGTAAAAAAGTCTTTTTGAGAAAGAATTGTGAGACCTTATGAGAATGAAACGTTATATTCATTCATTGTTTTCTGGACGGATAATACAAATAACGCCTATTTCGTTTTCAGAAATAAAATTTCATATCAAAAACATAGATATGAATCTACCTTTATGTAGCTCATGAAATATGTGAATGAACAAAAATTAACAGATTAAATGGAAATTCTCGAACAGAATATAATTGAAAATGAGCACGAAATAACGACACAGTACACTTTCATTGAGCAAAATTGAAAATTTGACTAGGCCGGAAAATGCTACTTTCACAAAGCTAAGATATTAAACCAAACCACGACCCGCGTGTTTCGCCATCACAATAGCATCTTCAGGTGGTTCATGTTTGTGTAGATGTACAGGGTGGGCAAAATTGGTGATACCTGAACTACAACTTTTCAACCCAACGAGATAGAAGAGAGTGAATGGCACATTACGTTCCTCTTTTTTCGAGAAACTTCCTCTATCTTCTTTGTTTTCGAGTTATAGGCCAAAATTGAAATTTGTGCGATTTCAACTTTGTTCGTTATCTTCGTTTCTGTTTGTGCTAGGATGTAAAAATAAGAACATTATGGAAACAATTTTTTGATAGCAATCCAGTGGCGTAGTATAGTTTTTTCCAACAGGTTTATTTGCTTAGCTATAACATAAAGTTTTGTTAGTAGTAGTTCAAAATAACTTAGAATGAATCGCAATTTTTTTGCCGTTTCAGAAATATATCCTAAATCGCCTTCAGTGTTTCTAAGTCATTTCGAACTACTGTTTTCATAAGAAAAAACACATCTTTATGTTATAGCTCAGCAAAAATTACATGTCGGAAAAAATCATAGTATGCCACTGAAATGCAATAAAAAGTGCCTGTATAATGTTTCCATTTCAATATCCTAGCTCAAACCAAAACAGAAATAATGACCAAAGTTGAAATTTTAATTTTGGCCTATAACTCGAAAACAAAATTCATTTTCCTCTATCTCGTTGCGTTGAAAAAGTTGTAGTTCAGGTATCACCAATTTTGCCCAGTCTGTACCTACATACCATATTGCAGTTGTTTGACTGATTTTAAAATATCTGGATCGAAATAAAAACCTATACAGCACATATTGGGTGACAACTATATGGACTGTTGGTGAAACTTACAATTCAGAAAGCGTAATGCTATTTACTTCGCAGATATGAAAAGCGTGAATTCTTCATAGCACCTTCTTCGCATTGCTCATAGTTTGTTAGCAGAAAATGTTATCACACCCTTACAATAAGACCATTAATTCAATTCAGACATTTGGGGACAATTATGAAACTTGCAAAAAGTGTTTCTTCCAATATTTGAACAAAATGTACTTCTTCTGAGAGGACAAATCATGAGAAATTGAATTGACCACCTCGTCATTTGGATGACGATTTTATGAGGCATTACAGGTATTCAGATGCCCAAAATTCATCTTGTAGGTATTTATCTCTTCATGATTGAGTTAATCAACGCAAAAAGTAGTTTTTTTTCAGTTGATAGTTGGGAATGCTATTATCTTCATTTATTAAAATATATACAGGTTTGGTCTCTGACTAGTCCATATATTTTGAGAGAAACACTTTGTTTTTGGCCTAGATAAGCATATAGCCATTTTAAGTTTTCATAATGTAGTACTCCACCCGTGGAAACCTGACATTGGAAATTCTCCAACCATTAGTTATACCATTTTAACCTTGGTGATAAGCTACTTTATTGAAAAAATTAGAATAAACTCACTTTTTCAATTCCATTTGGTATAACGACGTTATAATATATGATAAATGAGTAGCAATAAATATTGAATATTGTCCTTACTTCTAGTTCCTTTTCGATAATAATAATGAATTTATCTTGCAATCACCTATATTATCTCTGACATTCATCTCCAATTTGTAATAATTTATTATCATTGTTTATATCATTTCACACAAAAAAGATACCAGATCTGAACATAACCTGTTAAACCTTTCATTTATATACAAGGTGTACCAAGTTCGAGGGCCTTTTAGACGTTTCTGGAGAACTGGACTTTTTGAAATCTGAAAATTTGGATCATGATATTGTTCGACGTTATCAACTGAGCTGAAATCGAGGCTAAAATATTCTTGAGCCTAAGCACTTTCAGTTATACAGGTAATGAACTTCCTTTTTCTTTCCTGATATGATTTGAACAGAAATGTATTCGAAATTGAATACTCTATCATATCAGAAACGAAAAAATAGAAAAATAAATTTTTGGACAATTTATTTCCAATCCCTGTATAACAGAAAATGCTCAAGCTTCAAGAATATTTTAACTCAGTAGATAATGTAGAACAATTTCATAATCCCAATTTTCAGATTTCCAATAGGTCGAGTTCTCCAGAAACGTCTAATAGGCCCTCGAACTTGGTACACTGTATATATATATATATAGGTCGTAGTCTTATTGTAAAATCAGTCATATTATAATACGCCTAGGCTTTTTCAATACGACTAGGCATATTGCAATATCACAGCAATAATCCAGGATCTCACAGTTTGACTGACAATTTGAGGCGTATTATAATACGCCTGCTGCTCATTAGGCTTATTATTGTCAAAATTGAAAAACGCGCGAATACTTTGGATTCTGATTGATTATTCTCGTCGTATGGTAAAAGGACAGACGGCTTGTCATGCTAATTGTGCAATTTATGCAAAAATGAAGAAATAGTGATAATGACCAAAAAAAGAGTAGTAATAGTGTAATGTAATGGGCCAAAAAAGACTCCAGAAAAAATGCTGAACGTGAGTAATAAGAAATTGAAACTTCTGTTAAAATAGCGAGATATCCGAAATAAAGTAAGAGAGAGTTAGATTCATTTCGCACCATCGGGTTCTTACCCGATGTTCCGAATTAGGTATATCTACTGATATTATGGGATCTTTCACACATGTTCCGGTTTAGTTTCGCACTAGAAAACAACCAGATTGCACTTTCGGCGGAGCTTATCGCCACGAGATTCGAGAGCTTGATGTGCCCACCCGATGAATAATTTTTCATTCGGTTGTTTTCCGGTGAAAACCCGACGGTAAAAACCCGTGGCGTGAATGGAATCTTAGGGTTCTCAACAGTGCATCTGAATTATTCGTATATTATAACCACGTGTTGGAGCTCGTTGTAAACAACGCTGTTGATATTATTTATGTAATCACCCTTCGTCGGGCGCTATACGAATATTGAGAGTTCGGGAGCAATGCATATAATAGATTCTAATAAGAATAAGGTCCAAATAAATTAATATCGAAACATAAGAAGAATTTGTTAAAAAGATGATAAGTCTCACCAAAGTTCATTCCAAAGACACTGGACGATTTATCATGTTCAACAAGATGTATGCGGCAAAAGAGAGTGATAAAAAATTCATTGAAAAAAATCAAAGGGTTTGTTTCAACCCAAATTTTATCGTTTTGGAAGTCATTAAAACAAAAGGTATTACGGACGATTTTCGTCAATTCGATATTGCTCAATGCTATTAAGTACCACTGTTTAAAGTTTAGTGCGGAGAATAAATGGTTGGCTTCTTCTGGATGGTGCCTTAAACCAACATGATTTCTGGGAAGTTCAACTCCGATACAAGTAGAAAATGTATTATGTAATTGAGCTAACACATTTTCAGATGATGAAAAAAACTCTGATTGCGACGACGATAGTGACAACTGCGATTGTGAAAGCAGCGAGGAATCGGACTTGGACTAGAAAATGTAATACACTGATATAAAATATAACTTGATTCAAGAGACAGATTTTGAAGAAACACGAAAAAAATTTCTTCAGATTTAATTACATTTGTACTTGATGAATAAATTATTTTTTATTATAAAATAAATCTCTTAATACTTTAAGTTTTTTTCATAATATTCATTACGTAATTATGATTTTGTAAATGTTAAGTCGGCTGGCATCCACCATGCTCATCTAACAAGTGGCGTTGCGCGCCATCTCTTTCACTTTATTTCAGATATCTCGCTATTTTAACAGATGGCAGACCTAACTTGCAGCCATTTTTTCACAGGCAGCCATACATCATCCCATTCGAAAAAAAATTAGCTTCAATTTGATATCAAAAACATCCGTGTACGTCATGAACGTAGAAATACATCGAAATGTTACCTGCTTACACCTGGCTGCGAGGTAGTTGCGGCCGAGTGTGCAACGGCAGCTATGGATTTTAGTATTCTTTACATGCATTGCTATGATGTGGATGATATTTTATTTCAAAACGGAGTGAACGAAATTTCTCTTGGAATATTGATTAACATTAATTTAATTAAAATTACTTGCGGCCACTTTTGACAGGCTGCGGTGGTATCAGTGTATTCTCCTATCGTTAAACGTATGTTAAAATGTGTGTTTGTCTCTGTACGTAATGAACGTAGTAATTCTGCAGCGGGATCTCGTACTACTAGGCGTATTATAATAAGACTTATATTATGATAAGCCTGCGACATAAATATAATATATGAACAAATGTTCATGATCATTCAAATGTTGCCCAATTGACAAGTACAGAATAATTCGATGAAAACAAAATTCCCTTCAGAAAAACGAATCCATGATACAATACACATCTGTAAAGTGCTATTAGTTGCATTCCAATTTTTCGAATTTCACAGACCACACGAATCTAATGTTTAAAGTCAAGGACTCACCCTGTATAATAATTTCCAAAAAAAAAATAGCCCAACAAATTATTTTTTCATCAAAAGCAAATCAGGTCATATAGAACATTCAATTCTTGATACCAAAGATGGGAGATGGAAAATACCGATGGATATTTCCGAAGCGACCAATATTTCGAAATTCAAAATTTGATGAAAAATAATCCACGGAAATTTGAATAGGGAAGACCCCGTTAGAAATCCTAATTCGGAACTAATTTCGGAACCTATTCATTCAGTTTCCATGAATAATTTTTCCATTCGGAAATTCCGGCAAAGAGATTTTTCAGGGGCCGAAACACAGCAACTATCCCCAATTTCCGAGGAAAGGAGATTATTCCGATTCAGGAATTCGGCCAGCGCCACCAGCTTGATTCGAGGGATAACCGGACTCGTTAACAGGCTAACAAGCACAAATTTGAATTTCATTGAATCAACGAGGATTTGTAGTAACGGATGAGATTTCTAATTTGTATAGTCTCCGGAAAATGAAAGGTCCACTGAGGTCCTCATCGGGACCGAGGACGTGGAAATCGCTGAATACGATAATGAGTTGGATGGTTTTAGTGATTTTCATTCCATTGCGAAATGCATCAATAATTCAAAAGAATTCTTAGAACTTCTTAGAGAGTTCCTGACGATGAAAAACTGTGGTGGGTCAATTACTACCGATCCGAATCATGAGAATAAAAAGTATTTGAATGAACAGTGTTGAAAGGTAAAACCCAGAGAAGAAGGTTTATCTTGGAAGAGTCCAGTTCTTTTTTTCATCTTATGTTTCCCAATCTTGGCTTCGAAGAGAAAGAATAGAGAAGAAAAAATAAATTCGATCAATTCAATTCAAAAGTATCACTTTTGATAACAGAGGAGGACAGAATACAATAACAGTCGTTATACAGTGTGTTTCAGGAGTAAACAGACAAAAGAAAACCGACAATAGAGGGCATTGCACTGAGTTCAAAAACACCCGTGCCGTGCCTTAATAGGTACTCCATTTCTGTTATACAGGGGGTTTGCTGAAATTTCTCAAATTTCCGATTGCATAAAACTCCTGAAATTCTCTATCGACTTAATTGAAAATTTATATTTAGGCTGAAGAAAATCGCTGAATACGATAATGAGTTGGATGGTTTTAGTGATTTTCATTCCATTGCGAAATGCATCAATAATTCAAAAGAAAAAGTTCTTAGAGAATTCCTGACGATGAAAAACTGTGGTGGGTCAATTGCTACCGATCCGAATCATGAGAATAAAAAGTATTTGAATGAACAGTGTTGAAAGGTAAAACCCAAAGAAGAATGTTTATCTTGGAAGAGTCAAGTACTTTTTTCTATCTTATGTTTCCCAATCTTGGCTTCGAAGAGATAGAATAGAGAAGAAAAAATAAATTCGATCAATTCAATTCAAAAGTATCACTTTTGATAACAGAGGAGGACAGAATACAATAACAGTCGTTATACAGTGTGTTTCAGGAGTAAACAGACAAAAGAAAACCGACAATAGAGGGCATTGCACTGAGTTCAAAAACACCCATGCGGTGCCTTAATAGCTACTCCATTTCTGTTATACAGGGGGTTTGCTGAAATTTCTCAAATTTCCGATTGCATAAAACTCCTGAAATTCTCTATCGATTCAACTGAAAATGTATATTTAGGCTGAAGAAAATCGCTGAATACTATAATGAGTTGGATGGTTTTAGTGATTTTCATTCCATTGCGAAATGCATCAATAATTCAAAAGAATTCTTAGAACTTCTTAGAGAGTTCCTGACGATGAAAAACTGTGGTGGGTCAATTACTACCGATCCGAATCATGAGAATAAAAAGTATTTGAATGAAAAGTGTTGAAAGGTAAAACCCAGAGAAGAAGGTTCATCTTGGAAGAGTCCAGTTCTTTTTTTCATCTTATGTTTCCCAATCTTGGCTTCGAAGAGATAGAATAGAGAAGAAAAAATAAATTCGATCAATTCAATTCAAAAGTATCACTTTTGATAACAGAGGAGGACAGAATACAATAACAGTCGTTATACAGTGTGTTTCAGGAGTAAACAGACAAAAGAAAACCGACAATAGAGGGCATTGCACTGAGTTCAAAAACACCCGTGCGGTGCCAATAGGTACTCCATTTCTGTTATACAGGGGGTTTGCTGAAATTTTTCAAATTTCCGATTGCATAAAACTCCTGAAATTCTCTATCGACTCAACTGAAAATTTATATTTAGGCTGAAGAAAATCGTTGAATACGATAATGAGTTGGATGGTTTTAGTGATTTTCATTCCATTGCGAAATGCACCAATAATTCAAAAGAAAAAGTTCTTAGAGAATTCCTGACGATGAAAAACTGTGGTGGGTTAATTACTACCGATCCGAATCATGAATCATGAGAATAAAAAGTATTTGAATGAACAGTGTTGAAAGGTAAAACCCAAAGAAGAAGGTTTATCTTGGAAGAGTCAAGTACTTTTTTCCCGATCTTGGCTTCGAAGAGATAGAATATAGAAGAAAAAATAAATTCGATCAATTCAATTCAAAAGTATCACTTTTCATAACAAAGATGACAAAGTACAATAACAGTCATTATACAGGGTGCTTCAGGAGTAAACAAAAGAAAACCGGCAATAGAGGGCATTACACTGAGTTCAAAAACACCCGTGCGGTCCCTTTAGGTACTCCATTTCTGTTATACAGGGGGTTTGCTGAAATTTCTCAAATTTTCGTTTGCTCAACTGAAAATTTATATTTAGGCTGAAGTTGTTAGTTCGATAAAAACTAGGACCGCACTCAGTGACGCCTCATTCAACTTCAAACTCATAAAAATACCCTGTGTGTAGTTTTTCATCATAATTTTAATATTTTCGTTATCTGCTGTATTATTGTCTCAAAATTAAAGAACCATTGGTATGCCCCACCTGTGAATAATGTTTTATTAATAATAACGGCTTTGTTGAATAGAGCACTTCATCACAACGGATTTAGAAATTCCAAATTGCCATATTTTCTTCAACAAATATTCTGTTGAGTGTGTTTAACAATTAGGTACATTATATTCGGACTTCAAAATTGTCATCCACAATGATAAAATATTTTGAACTTGATACTACGCTAACTTGAAACTAATAATTATACATATAATTGTATATCATACACGAAGATATCATTCCTGGAGCAATTAGATTAACCGTCTTTTCTGGATTGGTTTCCATATATAATTATATACATTATATTCGGACTTCAAAATTTTCATTTACAATGATAAAATAAAACATTTTGAGATTGATACTACGCTAACCAGAAACTAAGGCTCGAAACGCACCGGATGCAACATTTTGTTGCGAGACGTTGCGCATCATTTTGTCTCGCAACAAAATGGTGCAAGCTAAAATCTAACTATCTTTCGCTTGCAACATTTCGGTTGCAACAAATTTTTCGTAGTGTATTTCTGAAGTTTGACAGGATCACGCGTATTTCGACTTTCGTGTTTTCGAGGTGAATTAATTTGTATGCGTATAGAAGTTGGACCCGAATATCCTTATATGGCAATTTCTTCAATTACTGGAACCTGAGAAGAAGATTTGGATACATCCTTTAAACAAAAAAAGAAACATACTGGGATTCATTGGAGAGCTCAGGAATGATCCAGAGACATTTTATAACTACTGCCGAATGAACATCGAAACTTTCGACCATCTTTTGAATTTAATCAAAGAAAAAATTCGCAAGCAAGATACGAATTATTATTATTATTCATATTATAATTATTATTCATTATTATTATTATTTCGGAGAGTTTGGAGGTCATGAAGACTATTGAGAAATGTCCTATAGTATATAACATTACTAGCAAGATAAGAGGGTTTTACCTCCTTGAGCCAGTAAAACCCGTTACCTTGCGTGTATTGTTTTATATTTTATTTGTTTCTCATTTGTAAAAAGGTTAGATAAATTCCAAAAAAATCTCAATAATTTGTCGCAAATATCGTAAGCTATAGAAGCGTTGCCATGAAAACTGTCTGTTTCAAAAAAGGCCAAGGTATTAAGTCAAGAAGAGGCTGAACAATTTCTTTTACATGCTCCTGATGACCAGTGGTTGCTGGCGAAAATTGTAACAATATTTGGGATTTTTCGATGTTGTGGATGTGACGAAATTCTCTCCTTAAACATGAATGAAGTAGAAGATATGGGAAAATTCGTTATTGTGACATTGCGGCAAACAAAAAATTTAACAACAAGAAGATTCACCATAACCGATGATGGCTGCAGCTTCAAGCCCTGCATGTTATACAGAAAGTATGTAAATCTTCGGCCTCCTGGAACAGAAAGCCTAAGATTTTTTTTGACCTACCGACATGGAAAGTGCATTTCCCTTAATGCTGGCCAGCACACTATTGGTGGTGTCCCAAAGCAAATAGCGAAATATTTAGGTTTAAAAGGCCGGCCACTCTTTTCGCAGAACTGGAGCCACTATGGTTGCGGATTCGGGTGGATATATTTTAGCACTAAAGCGTGCAGGAGGGTGGAAGAGCACCGAAATTGCGATGAGTTATGTCGATGATTCGGTCAACAAAAAAATCGAAATGTCTAGCAAATTATTTGGTAGTAAGGAGAGTACAAATGTTCTGCAGTCCTCGAGTTCAGCAGTCTGAGTCAACAGATGGTTCATCATCATCAGTATCAACTCTTTCATCATCAAAAATCTGTGTTACTGGAAATAACAATTGTACCATGATTTTCAACATATATGACGATAAAACAAAATTTTCTAATGTAAATAATACTACTAACTTTTAAAAATTTTGCAAGTTAACTGTCAGTTTTACAAGTTAGTGACTTGATAAAATAAACTTTCTTGATTAATATTGTGTTTTTGGAAACTGACGTTTACAAATGAGAAATAAATAAAAACATTATCTGCACTGAATAGTACAGGTATAAATTTTCTTGCATTGGTGACGCAATGAGATACAGTATGCCTCATAATGTAAAAGCAAAAAGTGACCTAAATCAACTATTGACTAAAGTATAGTTTGTATTATTTCTACTCATCATCTGGACAACAGAACTTCGATCAATAGATCAATCCTCTAGTATGTTGCAAGGTGAATGTTGCAACCTCTTCGGCAGGGCTGCTTCGCCTTTTTGTTGCGAAACGTCTCGCAACGTTGCAAGCAGTGACTTTCTTCCCATTTCATTCTGAAGGGAACGAGAAGCTTGCAACATCTTGAAACAAAATGTTGCATTCTATCATTTCGAACCTTCGGTAGAGCACCTACTAAGGCTGGAAACGCACCGGATGCAACATTTTGTTGCGAGACGTTGCGCATCATTTTGTCTCGCAACAAAATGTTGCAAGCTAAAATCTAACTATCTTTCGCTTGCAACATTTCGGTTGCAACAAATTTTTCCTAGTGTATTTCTGAAGTTTGACAGGATCACACGTATTTCGACTTTCGTGTTTTCGAAGCGCGCGCAGCTGCATCGGCGGTGTCTTTGAAGATTTGCGGAGAAGTGCCATGGGTTTGAATGTAGTTGGATGAATTTCATCTATCGATTGCCCTCATTTACTAACTGAATTTCGCTTGAAGATTCATTTAACCCTTAATAACCTGAGTTATGATCACTATTCTAATTGAATAAATATTCTTTATAGAGTGTACAAGACAAAAACAACTCAATTTCTGTTTGAAAATTGTATAGTTTTTGTTTGAGAAAAATGGTGTTACATATATGTAACGGTAATACCTACAGTTACTGAGAAATAAAATAGATTTGCCAGTGAAATTTGCGTTACATATGTGTAACACTAGGTTATTATGGGTTAACTCTCATTTGAAAATACATAAGTTGTATTTATGTATGAATGGTACTGAAGGAGTCAATCATCACAAAAAGCTGTAGTTTCAAAATAAAAGATTACACATTGTCCGAATTATATTTTTTCCAAAGTGTAAAAAAAAATTTTCAATTAATGGTTGAATTTGACTGGGTTATATTTTCATGTTGTTGATTTATTTTCTCATCGATTCATTTTATTCCAGATTTCTTACAACTGGAGATTGCTTCAAACTTGAAAGGGGAACTCTGTCAAAAATATCGAGTGTCGTCTGACTATGTTTCGGGTGAAAAATTGGAAATGAATTTAAAAATAGAATATTTGTCTCCAAATATGTAATGGCACAAGAGTTTGATGATTGCTGTGGATATAATCATTTCCACTGCATGAGTTTACTCAATTATGGTTGTTTTCTGCATTTCATATGTAAGTTACGAATATGTAGCCTACGATGAAGAAAACAGTCAAATTTTAATTACAGAATAGTACAGGTATAAATTTTCTTGCATTGGTGACGCAATGAGATACAGTATGCCTCATAATGTAAAAGCAAAAAGTGACCTAAATCAACTATTGACTAAAGTATAGTTTGTATTATTTCTACTCATCATCTGGACAACAGAACTTCGATCAATAGATCGGTCCTCTAGTATGTTGCAAGGTGAATGTTGCAACCTCTTCGGCAGGGCTGCTTCGCCTTTTTGTTGCGAAACGTCTCGCAACAACTTTCTTCCCATTTCATTCTGAAGGGAACGAGAAGCTTGCAACATCTCGAAACAAAATGTTGCATTCGATCAGTTCGAACCTTCGGTAGAGCACCTACTAAATTTGATGCGAAACACCTCGCAACATCTCGCAACGTCTCGCAACGTTTCGAACCCGTGTTGCAAGCGGTGCGTGCCGTCCCATTTGATTCTGAAGAAAATGCGGAGCTTGCAACATCTCGCAACATCCCGCAACGTCTCGCAACAAAATGTTGCATCCGGTGCGTTTCCAGCCTAAAGCTTCTCGTTCCCTTCAGAATGAATGGGAAGAAAGTCACTGCTTGCAATGTTGCGAGACGTTTCGCAACAAAAAGGCGAAGCAGCCCTGCCGAAGAGGTTGCAACATTCACCTTGCAACATACTAGAGGATTGATCTATTGCTCGAAGTTCTGTTGTCCAGATGATGAGTAGAAATAATACAAACTATACTCTAGTCAATAGTTGATTTAGGTCACTTTTTGCCTTTACATTATGAGGCATATACTGTATCTCATTGCGTCACCAATGCAAAAGAATTTATACCTGTACTATTCAGTGCGGTTGATGTTTTTATTTGTTTCTCATTTGTAAACGTCAGTTTCCAAAAACACAATATTGACCAAGAAAGTTCATTTTATCAAGTCACTAACTTGTAAAACTGACAGTTAACTTGCAAAATTTTTACAAGTTAGTAGTATTATTTACATTAGAAAATTTTGTTTTATCGTCATATATGTTGAAAATCATGGTATAATTGTTATTTCCAGTAACACAGATTTTTGACGATGAAAGAGTCGATACTGATGATGTTGACTCAGAAACTGCTGAACTCGAGGACTGCAGAACATCTGTACTCTCCTTACTACCAAATAATTTGCTAGACATTTCGATTTTTTTGTTGACCGAATCATCGACATAACTCATCGCAATTTCGGTGCTCTTCCACCCTCCTGCACGTTTTAGTGCTAAAATATCTCCACCCGAATCCGCAACCATAGTGGCTCCAGTTCTGCGAAAAGAGTGGCCGGCCTTTTAAACCTAAATATTTCGCTATTTGCTTTGGGACACCACCAATAGTATGCTGGCCAGCATTAAGGGAAATGCACTTTCCATGTCGGTATGTCAAAAAAAATCTTAGGCTTTCTGTTCCAGGAGGCCGAAGATTTACATATTTTCTGTATAACATGCAGGGCTTGAAGCTGCAGCCATCATCGGTTATGGTGAATCTTCTTGTTGTTAAATTTTTTGTTTGCCGCAATGTCACAATAACGTATTTTCCCATATCTTCTACTTCATTCATGTTTAAGGAGAGAATTTCGTCACATCGACAACATCCAAAAATTACAAATATTGTTACAATTTTCGCTAGCAACCACTGGTCATCAGGAGCATGAAAAAGAAATTGTTTAGCCTCTTCTTTACTTAATACCCCATTTTTGTTTTGCCACTTTTTGAAGTCGTCGTATTCTCGCTCGTACCTTGAAGCTGATTTTGCAGGTAATAAACAAAGCTACACTGCTGGCTGCCTGAATAATTTCTTTTGGTACATTCATTTTCGCTTTCGTCAAAACAAATTTAAAGAAAAATATACAGACATGTTCATGGCAACGCTTCCATAGCTTACGACATTTGCGACAAATTATTGAGATTTTTTTGGAATTTATCTAACCTTCATAAAATGACAAACAAATAAAATATAAAAAAATACACGCAAGGTAACGGGTTTTACTGGCTCAAGGAGGTAAAACCCTCTTACCTTGCTAGTAATTTTATATACTATAGGACATTTCTCAATAGTCTTCATGACCTCCACACTCTCCGAAATAATAATAATAATGAATAATAATTATAATATGAATAATAATAATAATTCGTATCTTGCTTTCGAATTTTTTCTTTGATTAAACTCAAAAGATGGTCGAAAGTTTCGATGTTCATTCGGCAATAGTTATAAAATTTCTCTGGATCATTCCTGAGCTCTCCAATAAATCCCAGTATGTTTCTTTTTTTGTTTAAAGGATGTATCCAAATCTTCTTTTCAGGTTCTAGTAATTGAAGAAATTGCCATATAAGGATATTCGGGACCATTTTCTATACATATACAAATTAATTCACCTCGAAAACACGAAAGTCGAAATACGTGTGATCCTATCAAACTTCAGAAATACACTAGGGAAAATTTGTTGCAACCGAAATGTTGCAAGCGAAAGATAGTTAGATTTTAGCTTGCAACATTTTGTTGCGAGACAAAATGATGCGCAACGTCTCGCAACAAAATGTTGCATCCGGTGCGTTTCCAGCCTAAATTTGATGCGAAACACCTCGCAACATCTCGCAACGTCTCGCAACGTTTCGAACCCGTGTTGCAAGCGGTGCGTGCCGTCCCATTTGATTATGAAGAAAATGCGGAGCTTGCAACATCCCGCAACGTCTCGCAACAAAATGTTGCATCCGGTGCGTTTCCAGCCTAATAATTAAAACTAGACCTTCCGAATAAATCCTCTTTCTGTGGCTAACTAGTTGTCTGAATTAGGTGTTTAAAATGATTTCTGCCACTTTCAATATACATTTTGGCTCGCTGTATGATAATAATAATTGTTTATTTGTCAAGATATCAGTTTCGTATACTTTGTTGTTCAAATAACCACAAAGAAAGAAATCTATAGGTGTCAGATCAGGAGATCTACCAGGCCATTATTGGGGTCCTCCCCTATCAATTCACCTGTCGGCATATTCTCTTTTAGTAAACTTGTCAGGCATTCTGAAAATTTCTAACCACTCACTTTGATGAAGGGACTTAAAAAAAATACTTTTTATGTTCATGCATATGATCAAGGTTTCAATAAAAATGAGTGGTAATACCATAGATCTGCATAAATTAAATAATAGAGACATAACAGAATCAATGAATTATTCGAAAGAGCATTTATCATATTAGAATTTTGAATTATTATTATCACGGAAAGGGCGAATGTGGTGGAAATAAATGAAAAGCACTTGAGGTCCAAGTTGTCTATAAAAGGGGATTCATTTTGATGAAGATATCAAGTTGAAATCATTATTTTCATGATGGCCTCGTTTTATATTTTTATCTTTGTTCATTATCAATTTTAAAGCTAATTATCACTGTACCTAAATGACATTTCTGAATTACCAGATATGCTATAAATATCAACAACAAATGCAAGCCATATTTTTAGAACGAAAAAAGTCAATTGAACATTTCCAAATCCATTTTTATGCAAGGCTGTTTTTCGAGAGGCGTTTGATCACAAAACAATTATTCATTAAAAAATATCCACGCATGGGGCAAACCACAGATTCATTGAATTTGTGACAATCGTGCATGCAGATAACTAAAATATTCAAATTATGATGAAAGACTTTATATATTGGGTGTTTTTAATCAGTCTTCAATTTTAATATAGCCTCAATGAGTGTGGTCCTGAGTTTTGTCAAAGTTCAATGTTTTGTTTTATTGAAACTGAAAATTTAACTAGTTATAGTGGAACGAAAAATCTAGAAATTTGAGAAAACTCCCTGTAGGTATTTCCGAAACAGAATACCTAAGACACACATCTGATCTCAGCTAAATGCCATCTATTTATTCATGGTTTTCGTTTGTCCGTTTACTCTTGAAACACCGGCGGGTCATCCCCGGAGAACTATCAAAAATATTTTCACTGTGTTATCCAGGATGATCAGAAAATCTAAAATATTTTCTAGACTCTTTCACTTCCAGTTACAACGGAAGTAGCTATCATCAACTTATCATCTCCATCGAATTTTGATGGTATTTCGATCTTGACCCTTCTCATATTCTGAAAGATATTATAATACTATTTAACTTTATTCCCTATACTCTTTTTTTGTTATCTTGATGAAAACTCTATTTAAAAATTACCAGAAATGCTCCCTTTTGATTCTAGTTTTCATGGAAAACTCCCTTATTTCGAATGGAAACCCATACTTTATTCCCAATTATGACGCATTATGATTTTTTAGTATAACAATTTTCAAAGTATAACGCCTAGTATTACAATCGAAGTTCAACATTTGGTTAAGGAAATTTTATAGGTTAGGCTTTTTGTCAATCACACAAAAAATGTGAATGAACTATAACTGAGGTATATTTTATTCAAAATATATCAAAATCGTCGTTTGATGTAGGTTGGTATACTTAAATCAACGATATAATAATAAACATTATTATTACCAAGAATTTTTTTATCGATTAAAAAATCATAACCATTGGATCGGTCATCCTACAGGAAAGTAATCAAAAATTTTGTGTATAGAGTGGTTCTAAATTGCTCCGAACTGTGGAGAATATTTATATTTCTTGCAATATGTAAGTACAGAAATATTAGGTACTTATTGAAATTGAATTGTTTTCGAATTATAAGTGAGAATTGGAAAGGTGGCGAAATCGAAAATAAATCAAAACTTCTTTTCTACTGAAGCAAGAGATCTGAAACATAAAGATTATACTGGCACTTTTTTGTATAGAATCCAGTGGCGTAACAATTGGAAGGGATAAATATTTCCGAGCTTTTGACAAAAATCCCAGCTTCTTTTTAGTAGCAATGGCAAAGACGTGCCAAAGAAGGTCCTGCGAGATACTGACTACAACGCAAGGAGTCGGAATAAGATTTTTTCTTATGGGTGTATCTATTTGTGTGTTCAGACCTAATATGATCTAGAACATGATATTTCGTAAATTATTTATTTCGAATGTTTCTTTTCGCCGATGGTTGATTCCGTAGCTTTGTTTGGTATATGTTTATGAAATAATCACTTGAAATTATCTTTTTTTTTTAGAAGCCGCACATTCTGAAATCGAAATTGCTAATATCCCTATGATAACATTTCATCTCCTGAATTCATTTTGATTGCATTCCTCCACTGAAAAAAGGGAATTTTCAATTATTGTTCGAATGGGTTTCAGTTAAACGCACGCGCTTCCAATTTCCTATTTCGAATTAGCAGTCCAATTTGAGTTTGATGATTGGGATTGTTCAGCCGCAGGGGTGAAAACAATTACATTGTCTCTAAAATTTCGAACATTCGATGGACTTGTTTGAAAGAATCAATGTTTTCGCTGGAAATAGGAATTGTCCCGATTGCTTTCTATGATACCTACAACAACGATTCAATACAAAAATATTACAAGTGCAATACATGGATATATATACTGGTTTGAAAAAACTTTTGAATTTGGCTCTTTTTTACATTTTTCATTTCATTTTTCATTCGATTTTGGCTACTAACCATTCGAAAGTGAAAGCATTATAGGCTAATGAAGACGAAAAAACTGAATTATCAACAAAACTTGTGTCATAAAATGAAAAAATCAGTCTTTCGCAAATTCCGGAGCATCGAGACCGATCTAAAAACAAACTACTATTGTATCATTCAAATAAGGAAAACATTTGTTTCTTTGAGGTATTGAAATACCACATATATTTGACAGTTCGCGAAATCACCCTGTATAATGAATTTCATGATTTCCTCGATATCTGCGTAAAGTGTAAGATTCATTTATTCCATTCGATTAATAATATTGCATGACATCATCCAGGTTGACAAGGACTGATTTTTTTTTCTTGATAGTGACAATAATTTTTTCTCTCGTGTCGATATTTAACATCCTATTCATCTCATAACGAATGGAATTTTGAAGCTTTATGAATTTAATCAATTCAATAAAAGTCATTGAATGTTGATTTCAATTTTCATTTGATCGAATACAGTTTTCTGAAGCGTAAGTCAAGGATCAACAAAAATTATTTATTTTTAGATCATTTAATTAGCAAGAATAAACCATGAAGTGATGGGTAAGAAATATGTAGAGCAAAACAAAAACTAAGCGGCTCTGATTGTATGTTCGCATGAAGGCCTTCCATCTGAAGACACTTCTCAGTTTTTTTATATTGGAAGGCTTTCATTTCGAACAATGAGAGCCGCTTGTTCTATTTTAGGTTTTCCACTTCCCGGGGCATTATTATTTGTGACAACGTCGTTTTGACATTAATACATGAGTGTCAACCTGCTGACTCCGTTCTAGTTATGAAAACTTAAGGAAATTGTTCAATGGCCAACCGAGTGCTTTTTAAAAAGTGAATGGAGTGTATATGTTACCGGCAATGTGTATACAATTCAGGCATTCTATACAATACCTAGGCAAGGTATAGAATGTCTGGGTCTTCTAGGCAAAGTATGAAATAATACGAATGCGTTTGTCCATTTCATACTTTACCTAGGCATTTTATACAATTCCTAGGTATTATATAGAATGCCTGCTGATCTGCCGGGAATGTGTGAAATGAAATGATTCAGGTGTGAATTCATTATCCTATCAGAATGGGTATGTACAGGGTGGGCACAGTTCTTTGTCTATTGAGGGGATCTCAAGAACTAGGTATAAGAGCTAGCTCTTTTTCGGAGAAACAAGGAATGGTGAAAACCGTATCCTCCTACTATTCTCCGTTTTTGAATTATTTTCAAAAAACGAGATTATGACGATTTAGCAAAGTTTTCATAACTTTTTTGTCTTTGAAATTACAGATCTGAAACTGAACCTTCTCAGGCACTTTCATACGTAGAATATAGTGACAAAAGATTTTTTCCAAATCATAAATAACAAATTCAATAAGAGTTTGCATCTGTAACTTCAAAGACAAAAAAGTTATGAGAACTTTTCGAAATCGTCAAAATCTAATTTTTTGCTTATAACTTAAAAAATAAAAATCGTAGATAGCTTTCACCCATTCTTTGTTTCTCTGAAAAAGAGCTCGGCAATGTGTCATCCGTTTTCTTCTAGCTCTTATTGTTCTCGAGATTTCTTCATTAGACAACGAATTTTCCCCACCCTGTACTATTTATTATGTTTTGTAATATCTAAATGATGTTATTTTATTATTGAAACATTAATTTTTTTCTTCATTTCCTCTTCTGATGGAGGTTTGAAGAGATAGAGAGATATCTGAATAAAATTTCATACGTTGCCTGACTTTTTCAGGCATTCTATACAATGCCTAGACATTATACACATTGCCGGTAATATATGTTACCGGCAATGTGTATAATTAAGCCTAGAGGACCCAGGAATTTTATACATTGCCTAGGCATTGTATAGAATGCCGGATTATACACATTAGTGGTAACATATATTACCAGCAATGTGTATAATTAAGCCTAGAGGACCCAGGAATTTCATACATTGCCTAGGCTTTGTATTGAATGCCGGATTATACACATTGCCGGTAACATATATTACCGCAATGTGTATAGGTAATTAAGGCATTCTATACAATGCCTAGGCAATGTATTGAATTCCTGGGTCCTCTAGGCAATGTATGTACGAGTACGTTTTCATTTCATTACCTAGGCATTATACAGGGTGTGCCGGGAAGAATGCGACAAACGAATACCATGAATCGACTCGTATCAAGAGGTTTTAACCGCCTGAGTGCCTTTGTTTGGAATATACAGGGTGATGTTCATCTTAAGAGTGAAATTTCACAGTTCAATAACTCTTGAACTGATCGACCGAATTATTTCAAATTTCGAAGTTCTTGTCACCCTCTACTATCGCCTTTCTTCGATATTTCTGAAATCGTATAAATCAGATCCGTACTGGAAACATTTTAGACTTTTTCTATTCAATCATCATTAATTTTTTTTTAGAAATATCCAGTAAATAGCAAGCCATTTCCTCTGCGCGTTTGGTTTTCAGTGCTTTTAATATTACAAATTTCGTAAGATGATACACCATTACAATTTTATATCCACTATCTGGATGAGATTGCTAGTCAATCAAATCTACTCGACAGCGAGAACTAAATTCAGATGAAAGTATTGGCTTCACGACAATACCTATTCATACTGGCCATTTGTTTCCTCTGGAGAGATTCGCAAAATTACAGAGATATCTCGTAGAAAGCTCCTTCAACATTCCGTCATCTGCCATGTCCGACACTCTGATGTGCTGCATTTAGGAATAAATAACTATCAGTGACATAGTACAAAATATCATTATTTGGAGTATTCACAGGGAAGATCAACTTTTTTTATTCCACCAGCATCGCTGCGCAGGCGCTCTTTAAATCGTCAACGTCTTCTCTCTTCAATGCGATCTCACCTTGAACTGTTAGGCGTTAAGTATTCTATAGAATAACTATGCAATGTATGGAATGAATAATATTCCATACATTGCCTGACATTTCCAGGCATTCCATACAATGCCTGGACATTGTATAGAATGCCGTATTATACACATAAACGGTAACAAATATATTGGAGTTTCAGTTAATCCAATCTAATCTCACTCTACATGAGAAGATTGCAGTAGGCACCTTTGGCAATCAACATTAATGGAAAATCATGAGGACGCCGTCAAAGACCAATTGGAGCCACCATGAGGTTTTCCGTGCAAACCTATCCATCAAATGTTAACAGAGCGGTAAATCTTGGAAAGACAAGATAGACGGAGTGAGAAAAATGATGTAAGGCAACGACTGAGAGAGCTAACACTTCTTTTTATTAAAAGACCTGCGCCAAATCCAATTACGCTAGTCCTGTGAGCCGGCAGCGATGTTTTCAAGTTACCTTAATTCTGTGAGAGATTACTTCTGTATTATAACAAGTTTTTGATAGGATTAACGTTAAGCTTCAATTTCTTAGATCTCCTCTAAATTGTTCCGTAATATCTTTACGTTGCGCGGCGCCGCGTCACAGCCACCGTGTTTCATTCGCGCCTTGAATAACATATCGAGTGTTGGAGATACCTCTCCTTTGTTTCGGGATAATCGGCCCCGAAGTTTCCGGATTAATTCATCACTTTCGCATCCCAAATGAGATCCTAATCGGCTTCCGTTTCAAAGTTTGCTCGGAAAAAGTAAATATTATTTATTGGTCCCCTTCGCTCCGGATACGAATTGCGTTGATGTTTTCACTTCGTAATGGGGTTGTAATTCCTGAAAATATTCGGTCCGTTAGTGAATTAGGTTTTTTCGTCGATGAAGGAATTGCAACTTTTTCGTCGGTTGGTTAGATTGTTTAACGGCTTGTTCAATGACAGGAACTGATCTTTCCAGAAGAGGCCACAGGGAAGGAGGCAGAGGCTTATTATTTTGACGATTTCTGTAAAAACTGCTTAACCATACAATCAAAATATTCAGGCAATGAATGTCTTGAAAATATTTATTGAAATATATTTCTCTAAACTCATTAACGTTTTGAAACATTTTGTAAACTGGTTAAGAAAAGTAAAATATTTCGCAACTAATGATGAAACGACATATAATAAATATTTCCGTCACTAGACAATTTACAAGGAATCTGCGAGGGGCGTTTGTATGGACGTTTTTGTTTCTTTTAATTTGTATTCGAATAGTCACATCCTATTCAAAATATAAATGAATAAAAATTAATTCAGATGCATACCAACCGATGACATGAATATCAACAAATGCTACGATCTGAATCGAACTAGCCAATTCGTCGTTGTCAGGACATCGAAAGGGGGAAGAAGATTAAATGCTGACCAAGGTTTCGGTCTCATTTGACCTCGTCAGAGCAACACAACAACTCCTCCGATGAAAGTATTTTTAGTCATTCTCGTGCTTTCACATTTCAATAAACAAATAACTATTGTGCATCCAGTTTGGAAAAGCATAATTTTTGGAATGAGGATATTTCTGTCAGAATTAGAAAAATAACTATTTGACATTTCTTGAAATACTTCCATTCAAGTATTACAATTAATTTTAATACATATTTTTGAGAGATTATTTGCACAATGCTTCCCAATTTTTATTCCCCGTGTTTCATATGTGGGAGGAGAAATTAATGATTCGATAAAAAATAATCATTCAACTTCAAAGCTGGCACAATCCTAATTCAGGCAAACCTACATATCCAATCGAAAAAACATTCATTGTAATTTTCTTAAGAAGTCGCTGCGATTTCCCTTTCATGTCTGTTATCGACAAAACTAAAAGTGAGTCAGTTGTAACTATATCAGGTGAATCCGGTGGTTGAACAGTAGGATTTGATCGATATGAAACGGTGTATTATAGTGGGTCAAAATCCACGTAAAATTAATGTTGTAATTTTCCACTTGAGAAATTATTGATGACTGTTGCTCTTCTTAAGTGAAAATTAGGATTAAAAACACATTCCAAAGAATTCAACGAGGCTATTGATCATTCCAACCTAATTCGTAATAATGTTTTATAATAATCAGAAAGTTGTGCAAATTAATAGTTCTCGTCCTACTTATTCCTGGCTGAATAGCTACACACAATTATGGAAATCACATGATTTTTTTCTGAAGAATCGTGAATCTGTTGATTTTATTCTTAAAGCAAGGGAGTTTTTTGTGATTATATCTCATGATTATAAGTAAACATATGACCAACTACAAAAACTAAGTAATGGATGAAAAGTTTCGTGAAGACGTGTAGCAAAAGTAGGTACCCTTAAAACTCCAACTTCACACGGCAGCTCGGCAGCACATATCCTTATATTATTTTCAAGTAACTCGAACGTATCCCCAGATGGTATTAAAAGAAACGTAGCCAGACGGTAGTATGAATGAAAGCTTTTATTTATAGTTTAGTGTTTTGGGCTTTGAACTCATACCTGAATTCTGTTTTTCTAGTGCAATCAGAACAGAAATTATTTGTGGTTGTTTCTTTCTCCAGAATTTTACAGAGGCGGTGGTTATCAGTTGCGACTTTCTTTAGGAGAAAAGTTTTTTCATATAGGTAGGTACATATTTTCTCACAGACAAGAAGATGAAATAATTGATATGCTATGCTCATCAAAAGTTGAAACCATAGAAATATTGAGAAAAAAGGTTTTTGACCATTTTTTATTATTTATATTGATACAAACCATATGATGTTATATATTTTTGAAATCAGTAAAATTTAAGCTTTCAAAAATTGCACAGAAAACTAGTGTTCCCATTTAAAAAAACATAACTTTGGGTCATAGCTTCGTAATTAAAAATCCTGCTAAAAAGGCGAGCACGCCACTGGATTCTACGTAAAAAAGTGCCTGTATAATGTTTCAATTTCAGAGCTCTATCGTCAGTATTAGCGGAGATATAAATTTATTTCGATATCGCCATTTTTCCAATTTTTGCTCGAAAACAAAAGAAAGTGGCCAAAAATGACTACTACTATTGTTAGTTTCTCAGAAAAAGAGAACGAGAATGGGGTATCAGATTTTGTGTATCTCCTCTGGTTTAAAAACTGTAGTGCTAAAACATCGAAATTTGCCCACCCTGTACATCGCCCTCAGTCTTTCTAAGTCATTTTTTAAACTACTGTTTTCATGAGAAAAAACACATCTTTATGTTATAGCTCAGCAAACATAGCTGCGGGAAAAAATCATAGTACGCCACTGGATTGCTATAAAAAAACACTCTGATTTCTCCCAAAATCTAATGGTCTCCTCCGGAATCACCCTGAATTTTTTTAAAAATATCTACGTCTTTCTTCAGGTATATCTAACTGGGTTATGATTGTTCCAATACAGTCCAATTCTCCGCGACAATACCAAATTAATTACCATGTAAATTAACATCGGAGATTCTGTTTTGAAGTTCGAAAATTTTCGACCTCATGAAGTTGTTGAATTTCCTTCTCTAGAAACGATCATCCCATGAAAGAAATGTTGAATAGAAATCCTAGTTTCCAGTCACCGCCCAGGATTCCCGTCCTGGCAATTAGAAAGCATGGCTTTCTCCCTAATTGCGGCTTGTTCTATAATCTTATCTCTGTGTCACGTCTTCCATTTCGGCTGACCTAATCGGTACCCGATTCGGTGACTTAATGCCCAGTATTGAAATGTCGAAAGCTCGAAATTTGAATAGTAATTGGGCTCAAATAATTTGAGGACTCTACGGATAGTTGGACGTATTCAGTTTGCGATTCCCGGATTAGATTCGGATTAGGGGAGGAACAGCTATAACCATTTTTGAAATGGGTCGACAGCCAAATTCTTCCTATAGCTAGAATAGTCATCCCATCCTCGGAGTTTCGAATTCATATTCTATCGAATTTTGAATGGTAAAATCGGTGATCTTGTTTGACAGTCTCACTCTGAAACTATGGCTATATTTTTCTTCAGAAAATGGTATTCATTTATTCTTTCTCATGAAGAAAAGAGTTAGGGCGACACAAATTGGGTCTCTTTCAAATCATCAGCATATAAGTTGTAAGTTGTACAATAACGAAAATATGAACAAATGAATAAAATCAAATTTTAAGTGAAGAAACCAATGAAATTGAATATTTTCCCCCAACCCGTTAAGCACAACCCCATCCAACGAAAAATGGAATCTTTTAATCTCATAATCCGTGTTTTTTTATGTGGTTATCAGAAGAAACACAAAAGTCTCTTGGGAAAAATTAAAAATAATAGTAAATAAAAAAATACAGATTATGGTGCGATTCAATTTTGCGTCAGCTTTCCACGAGCCAGACATGGTATATGCTTCTATTCGAAAAACAGAAGTTGGATGGGGTTGCGGCTAAGGGGTTGAAGTCATGCCCACGAGACCAAAGAGAGGAGACTTCACTAAAATCTTGAGTCTCGTAGTCTCTTCGTTGATGACGTTTTGTGAAAGCGAAATATTTAATGATGTTGATAATTAAAACGCATACTCTAGTTAATCTAACGGTATATTTTTTCCAATTATTCGCCTTTGGAAGTATAATTTTAGTATCATATGAAATTTTATTCATTGATTTTCGTCCTTGCTTCAAGACCTATAGAATTTAATGAAGCTAAAATTTCCGTTCATCTATCAGTATCAGGCACCAAATAGTGATAATCATGAAAAACTTCAGAATACTAAAATTGCAATTCGAATTATATAAAGCCTTCAATTCACACAACTGTGATATACTATATTAAATTAATTTTAGTAATTAATCCTCTGTTATTTATAAACCGTATGACTCATATTAGATACTACCAAGTTAATTCAAAATTCAGTATGTATTATATAAATTGGTGAAATTTAGGAAAACTATTCGAAGAGGGGACACCTGACATAATACATTAATGACAGAAACAGTCTTTCAAAATAACAGTATACAGGGTGATTCATAACTATTGGAAGATTGTCTAAAGAATAATAATTTGAAGCAAAAAATGACTATGGGATCGAGTTGAACTCAATGAAATATTGCTGTGGAAAAACTTCAAAGTTTCTTCAGATATCGATTGAGATTCAATCTGAGAGGATTCTGCATTTTCTGAAATTATTTGGGTTTTCACTCTCAATCTCTGGAACAGAATCAATTTAAAAATTGAAATAATCGATTTGCTCCTGCGTGAATTCTTGCACTAATTTGTCAGGATCAAGTAGAAAAAATTGTTGCCTGACAATGAACTGAAAATAAGAACTTTGAAATTATAATTATATACATATATATAGTAACGTTTCGAAGTCTACATCAGACTCCTCCATCAGATGAAAATCAATTTCCGAAATTCTTCTGAATTGTAGCTTTTATTTGACATTAATAGTCAATACATAGAAACAGAGACTGCATAGAAACGTTGATTCATTTAATTTTGAAATTATCGGATGACAGTTCCCTCTTCAGTAAATTAATCCAAATATGATTCATTCCTACCGAACAATTGGCCAAATTATTATTTTTGATGCAACAAAATACGTGGACACGTGGACTCTTTAGTCTTTCGTTTATAATGATCCGGTTCTGTCATTAAAATGTTAGTGTTATTCCAATCCATCGTGTGGTCTCCTGTATTAGAATAAACTGCTATCTGTGATCTATTAATTTCCCTATTTTAAATATTATTTTTATGTTCGCATTTGCTTATTTCTAGAGGTCTAGACGTTTCACCTGTATAAGTTTCACCACAGATAGAGGAAATAATGTGAATAAAATTTTTTATTTTTGTATTTCATTCAAAGCTTCAATTTTCATTAGTATTCATCTGTATTTGTGGTAAAACTCATACAGGTGAAACGTCTAGACCTCTAGAAATAAGAGAACGCGGACATAAAAATAATATTAAAAATAGAGAAATTAATAGAACGCAGATCGTAAATCCTGTTTGTTCTAATGCAGGAGACCAAATGATGGATTGGAATAACACTAAAATTTTAATGACAGAACCGGATCATTTAAAACGAAAGATTTAAGTCATCCGGTAATTTCAAAATTAAATGAATCAACGTTTCTGTGCAGTCTCTGTTTATATGTATTGACAAATAAAAGCTACAATTCAGAAGATTTTCGGAAATTGATTTTCGTCTGATGAAGGAGTCTGATATAGAAAGGTTATAATATGTAATTATACACTGCTCCACAAGAGTTAGGGATATCGTATTCAATCGTTTTTAAAAGTATGTAGTCTTCGAGAAAATCGCTGTAAAATCATTATCAAATCAACTCAATAACAACTTGAATCGATCCAATAAAAAACAGGATTAGGAAAGAAAGAATATATTGGGAGTGTTGGACACAGATATATTCTTTCTTTCCTAATTCTAAAACAATGGATGATAACCAAGTTACTAAAAAACAGGATGTTCTTATTTTGAAATGAAGTCAGTTTATCAACAGCTTCGATTTGAAACGAGTTTTCTGAAAATGCCAAGACATAAATTAACAAACGCTGAGGCTAATAGGGCTATCGCAATGCTACAGGGTGGCCTAACTCAGGTTGTTGTAGCGGAAAGGCTCCAAGTCAGCCAAAGTGTGATATCTCCACTTTGGAATAGGTTCAGGGAAACAGGTTCCGTGTTGGAAAGACAAGACCAAGACTTGGTGGGCGACGAAAAACAACACCTGCTCAGGATCGTTTCATCACCGTTTCGGCGAGAAGAAACCCAACATCTACGTGTAGAATGCTACAGAATACTGTTCAAAATGCAGATGGGGTCCAAGTTTCCATCGAAACCATCAGAAGACGTTTGAGAGAGGTAAATCTAGGTTCTAGACGTCCATTAAGAGGAGGTCAATTAACACGTGACCAAAAGCGTCAAAGACTGGAATGGGCAAGGCAACATATCAATTGCAACGATCAATGGCGTGTCCTTTTCACTGATGAATCCAGATATGGACTTTTTTCAGATGCTCGAAGAATAAGGGTATGGACAATCCCACGCATACCCCGTAATCGTCGCTATGTCCAAGAAGTCCATCCATTCCGAGGGAGAGTTATGGTATGGGCCGGGATATGTTTCAACGGGCGCACAGATCTACATATTTGTCCTGGGAATATGACCGCCTTACACTATAGGGAGCATGTCATTGACAGTGTTTCAATTTCTAGACGATAACGCTAGACCGCACCGTGCAGCTATAGTTGAGAATGCGCGCGAGGAGCTTGGTATTCCACATTTACCAATACCTCCGCACTCACCAGATTTGAATTGCATAGAACATGCATGGGATAAGCTCCGAAGAAGATTAGATAATCATCAACCTACCCCAGAATCCTTAAATGATCTGAGAGAGCTTCTGCCCCGTTTATGGAACCAAATTTCTCAAGAAATCACATTGTATTGATAGTCTTAAAATGCTTGAATTCTCTGGGAATAAAATTTCGTTATTTTACTCGATTTTTCTTAACCACCCTGTATACGCTGCAGACCTACAGGCTAAAATCAATTTGCAACTTGAAATCATATTAATATGAATTTTCATGACAAAAATCTTATTTTAACTATATTTTTTTGCAATTTAAGTCAATATCCCTAACTCATGTGGAGCAGTTTAATTTCAAAGTTCTTTTTTTCATTTCATTGCCGAGCAACAATTTTTTTACTTGATTTGCTCCAGACAAATTATTTTCAAAAATGAATGGAATATTTATGAGATGTATCCGAGGAGTTTTTACTAAGTGCCTTCCTCTTGGTATGTTTATGGCAGAAGAATGCAGAAATTCGCCACTAGATCATTTTGTGATAAAATTTTCGATGAACATGCCTTTGAAATATTATATGGCAAAAAAATGGGAAAAAGTTCAAATTTGGAAGCAATACTCCTCCATTGTCTTGAATATTCACTAGACTACGAGATCATTGCGAGACTGTAGTACGAGACGAGAACGAGAAAAGTCTCGTCGATGAAATATCAAGTCACATCTCTTGTCTCGTTTCGTCACGAAAACGAGACGAAACCCTCCAAATCAAGACTGCAGAAAACGAGACTCTCGTGGCCATCACTAAAATAACACTCAATTTCATTTCCAGAAAATGAGCGTAACTGAAAATCAATTAAAGGGTTTCAGCGTGTTCATTTTGAGTTATTGGTTAAAAAATTTTAAGTTCATTACAGACTTATGCCCATCCCTCCCTGCATCACTATCATTCAGGAAAGGGCTCACTTTTATTAGCTTACCTGTACTTTCAGATATATACAATGAAATCAAATTTTCAAGCAGTGCAGCATAATGCAGAAAGCAAGAACGGTCTGTGTGTATCGTTTCGTAATGAATGTCTGATACGAAAAGGTAACGCGTTTACGCCATACCCAATAAAACTGTATATAGCAGGGAAATCCAAGCACAAGGGAAATTAGAAATAAGAACTCGAGTGGGAGGCAGAAAGCAAGGGCGTATGCACGACCCCAGGAGTACGAATTTATCTCTAGCTTCATGAGATTGAATCGGATCATCCTAAAGAAAATTCTCTTCTTATTTTTCATTAATTTATTTATGTGCATGTGGGGGTATAATATTCAGCTGAGAAAACTTCATCATTGGCCCCGTTTACGAAGTTGAGAGTTGAAGGAGTTATACTTATGATAGCATCTCCATAACGTCTATATGAGCTCTTTCATCTTCTTCATTTACTGCACTTGAATGAAAGTAACTGCGACGATATTATTCGAGCAGTTCAAACCTGATTTCGAGAAAACATTCTTGGAATTATTCAAATGTTCTCTGTTTTCCTATTGTTTATTTTGCATATTTCTGTATGAAGGAAATTGAGTACTGAGTGACATGGAAGTCATGTGTCTCCACTATATCATATGGATAATATAATTATAATTTTTATCGACAGTTGTTTTTTAATGATTTCTTTGAGTTTAGTGTCACTTTTATCTGAAAAATGGTTCGATAAGGAAGCTCTGGTAATCTTGAGAAAAAAAATTTTGTAATCTGTGGATGTAGAGCTCTAAATTTTCTTGATCTGTTTCACTGTTGTCGAATTAGCAAAAATTACTAGACTCCAATGAAGGCATTCTAAGTCACAAGCTTATACATATTCGAATGTTAAGTTTTAAAGGGTGTAATTTTTTTTACTGAATATGAGACGAATCTGTTACGTGTTGGATACTACGGTTTTCATAAGTGATTTCAAATTTGATTTTCGAATACATATTAGAAAACGTGCCAATTGGCTAGTTCGACTCACGATCGTTACGTTCATATCAGCAGTGGTTGGTGTGCACCTGAATAAATTCTTTTAATTGTTTTCGTTTCCTGCCTGTTGATGAGTTATCACTGTTTCATATTGTACGCATATGCCAATTGAATGTTGTTGTGAACATTCTACATATATTTTGAACGAATACTTGGTGTTTTTGCGGTAGGTGTTTTTTATGCTTGTATTGTATATTAATTTTGAAATTTGTAGAGTACCAAAGAAAACTCAAACCTGAGTGGAAACGTCGACTAAATAAATAAATGGAGAGTACTAAAGAAGAAAAGAGCTTTCCCACACCCCATTACTCTCTTTTTTCACAGACCTGAATAAATAATACACTATGAATTATTATTTAGTGCATCATAATGAATTCCTTCATAAGAATAACATGTAATGTATTTTATGATCTCAGGAAACCCGTCTGTAGTGCAGATGATAATTTTTTTTGACAGATAACTTTTTTGCACTCTAAAAATATTGGAAAGCCGTCCTACCCAAGCGTTCCTTACAATAACATCAATAATGGAAACGTAAGTTTGAGAAATAAAAAAATTCATTTGAAGCGAACGAACTACTTCGAATTATTTATGATTAATCCTGCGAATGAATTGAATAATATCAGGCCTTCGGGCTCTCTTTCCTCGTAAAAGTTCATTGTGATTGAAAGAAATGCAGAAAGGCAAAAAGAACAAGGACTAATTCTCCTCCCGGGGTATCGTCGAAGAAATATTAAACCTTCCATTAGCGTGTAAAAATGAACTTTCCTGTCCTAAATGAGATTATAAACGAGTCTCTTGTGTAAAACGACGAGAAATAATGGAATTCAAGTAGACAGTACTCCCTTTTGCTTTTCAATTTATTTTCAAATGGGAATATTCTTCGGAAGTTTCGTCTCCTCTTCACCGTAGACAGAATTGACGGCGTTCTGTTGGTCACAAGTTTGGTAGGAAATAATTATCCAACCCTATGGATCTATAATGCGGTTTTAAAAAGATCATATTCTATTTTTCCCTTCTACTGCGGCACTTCATATTCATATTCAATGAAAAATGTTAAACTATAATTTTGATTTCGAAGATATCTAAGCCTAACGACAGCCTAAGGACCAGAGAATGACATCCTGTTTCATCAATGTGCACAATATACAAACTTCTTTAGTAAATGATATTCAGATGTACAGGGTGTTTCATGAGTCGTTGGCTATAGCCTAATGGTGAATGCAGGTCATCCAGGCCTTTCAGGAAACTTGCTTCTTTTGTATCCTAAGGCTATTAGTTTCGGAGATACGGGGTGATTCATGAATATTGACCTAAATTTGCGATATCCACAACTCTGGAATGCAAGGACCGATTTCGATCAAATTTTGTGGGTTTATTCACTTCAGAAAGCTCTTCCAAACGCTTCTTGAAATATCAATATTTTCAGGGCAGTACTCAGAATATCATGATTTTTCATTCAAGCCCCAAAATCTATATTTTTTACATCCCTTACAGAAATTTCGGTATTCCCATGAAAAACTGCATAATTTATTCTAAGGAATTCATTCTTCACTTTGCATGGCACACTTGTCACAAGAAAATAGGAACGGACGAATTCATATTTTATATCTGTTCTCATCGCGGACAGAGTTATTTTGCTCTGTCTAGATCAAACAAGATCAAAACCATGATCAGCATTTATTCTTCTGTTCCTCGATGAGACAGGATTATTGTTTGTATAAGTATACAAATTCCTGTTTTCTCTAAAGCAAAAATCAATATGGTAAGTAGGAAAGAAAATATCCTTATGAGAATAATAAGTGTAATATATCGAACAGCTTAACCATTTACACAAAAATATAGAACAAAGGTACAAAAAAGAATCAATTCATGGTTTATCAAATACAATGTTCGAGGATGAATATACAGGGTGGCCAATTTGAGAGATACACTGTAATTTCTCCTTGGCAATAGCCTGGATAAAAAAATATTTCAAATGGAAGTTTGAGAACATTGGATGCAGACATTTGATCTGATCCTAGAGTTTAATTTCAAGGTCAAGTAGATTTTCTGAATAAGGTACAATTTTTTTCCTGAAAACTTGAGCCATTTTATATTTTTCCGTTCTGCCCATGAAGTTAATTTCTCTAGAATTATGAAGTGGGAAATGGGAAGAGCCTTGATCAAAAACTTATTCAATTGAAAGTTTCTTATTCTTAAGGCAGATATCGAATGCGGAATCTGATCTTAGAATTTGATTTCAAGATCATTCTTCTCATAATATTAATTTTAGTGAAAGGCTAGAAACATTTTGACGCCTTCTTTTTTTTCATGAAATGAATTCATCTGGAGATATGAAATATTTCATGTTAATTATGGTCCTGATGAAATATTCCAAAGTTCATCTCTCAGGACAATTTGTTCTCATATTTTTTATGAATATAGTCAGAAAGAAAAACAAATTCGTTTTTGAATTTTTTTCCAACCCCACTATTGTGTATTATAACATCTCCTTACGGCATGTATAATTTTGAAAATGTTGTGAATCTCAGATTATGCGTGATTTCAGAAAATTTGTTAGTATTATTTTTTCTTATTCATTTTTTTCTAGGTACTCATTATATACTATTTAATTGATGAAAAACACTGAAGTAGATACATAAGCATAAAACAATCCACAACGACTCATTTTTCTGGAAAAGCAAAAATGCTTTTATTTTTTTACGGAGTATTGAATTCATTACGGAAAAATGTTTTATTTATTGTTTTTTGTAGAAGTCTAAAGCATTTCTAAAAGATCTCCTTTTAGCTCTTTAACAGTCAAAGTCAATGAAAATCGGTTAGGCCAATTCACAGATTACCCGAGAAGACAGACAGACAAAAAATTCACAAAGGATTAATTATGTTTGGATAATGTACATATAACTCAAAAATTAAAATATTCGAAAAATACAGACAAACACTTTTTTATCATTATAGATTAAGAAACTTTTCATGTAGAATTGAGGAGTTTGTTATGCACTCTCTTCGAGGGGTGGAAGATAGATGAGTTTTTGTAAACAACCCTAACTCTTTACTATAATATATAGTCCTTTCGTTGCTGTAGATAATTTGATTATTGATAAAGTTTTTCAACAACACTATTTTCAGAATAGGGTTGAAATATTTAAGCTTATTGAATTTAAATTTTCACTCATTTATGTATTTGGATGTCGATGACATACATTTATTTGATTTGTGAAATTTTATCCCCTTTATTTTCCACACTTCAAACTGCTATGTACCTGGTACTAAGAACTAGTTTTTTCCTGATAATTTATTGCTACTATTGCTGCTATTTCTTTCGAAGTGTTCTTGGATTCTTCGATTCACCCAGTAGTGTAACGACACTGCATACAATTTAAAGTTTATAGTATCTGTTTTTTTATGATTGTAGATTAAAAAAAACGGCAAGATGTACGAGATTTAAGGCCTGGTACTTTCACCTTCGAATAAATTTTATTCGCTGTCAATAAGTATCTGTCAAATAATTTCTTAACTGAAGGATATCTTATTCCGGTGCTTTCTGATGAAATTATTTGACGAATAACAATTTTATGAAAACACGGTATACTACTTTTCACTGATTAATGTAAAATAAGACAAATTGTCATAATTCCAACTAGAAAGCAAATATTTCGTGAAAATCACACAATGAATAACCACATATCACGAATATAAAAAATTCAACCAATAATGACGTACCGACATTCGATCTATGACAAATAAACTCTTCTAATTAAGTTTCAATGACAGATTTATTCGATGAATAACACTATCTGAAACTGAAAAGACGGCATTTTTACTTATTCTATGAATAAGACTTATCTATCGAATAAATTTATTTATTCGCACGTGAAAGTACCGGCCCTAAATCGCATTTATTTATAGTGATAATAATTTTTCAATTTGAAATTTCTTATCGGTAACTTTTGATTGAATGGTTGAATTTGATAATATGTACCTACCCTTTCTTATGAAAAAAAAACCATCCTGTATATCTCCTTTCAATAAATCCGTAGAAAAGTATTCAGCTTACAAAGTGTCGATTCTCCTAAGATTTTCTTCATTTTGTGTGGTACCATTGAATTTGATACTCAATGGTGGTACCCAATTCATAACCATATCTAGTGAACAAATAATAACTGAATCACTGTTGGGTATGAAATTTCACCCTACAATTTTGGCAGATTAGCAATTGTGTAACAATGAGCAGTGAAAATTACGATTTTTCTATTTTATGCGTTTGCTATAAAAGAGCAACTCGTTTGAAATGATTATTACAGCGTGCATTGAATAATATATCAATTATTCATCGCTATTAACGAAAATTGCGACTTATTAAACCGCATGCAATGAATTACGGGAGGTAAAAACGTGTCTTCAGCGCAAGAGACATACAGGGAGCTCAAATTAGTTATTATACAAAACTAGCCAAATGAAATTTTCCGTTTTATTTTTGCTCGAAGCTGAAAATGTCTTGAGGAGGAGGGAAACATTTCCCATAGTTCTGAAGGGTTCTTGAAAATTTTCTCACAAGAGTCACAAGTTATGTATTTTGAATCTCAATTCCCTATCATAAAACCTCCAGGTACACCATAAAAAGTCATCCTCTCCAGAAGAATTGAATGCAACTCAATATCTTTGAGATATCTTGATTAAGCCTATATTTAGTTGGTTTGAAACTAACCTTTCAATTATGATTCAAGATGATGATGATTATGATTCAATCCGATTAAATATAGGCTGCTTATAGGACTACCCAGATTTCAATATCATTATTTTAGAAGCATTCTCATGACTCAAAAAATTGAAAAGGAAAACAACAAAACTTCTTCTCCTCTCATTTAAGCCTGAAAAACTCTACAAATTATAAATTATTGATATTTCAACAGGATGGGGTTCTGCTGAAAAGAAAAGTCAAATTATTCTGGTATTCTTTACATTTGACGAGCAGTGTATAACCAAAGAGTACTCTTTGGTATAACTGAACGAAATTTTGTCAGAATTCACTGAACCTTTACAGAAATCACATTACAGGTACGTTCTAAAAAAACAACAATTCGAAAGGTAAAAGTTTATGTGGCCCTCAGCAAAAATGGCGGTCAGCTGATTCGATATTACAAAACAAGTCCAAAAATAATTTCACATCACCTTTATCTCGATCAGTCATCATATATCTTTTCAATCATCAAAGGCACCCTTCATTCACTTACAATTTCACATCCACCCTCTTTCTTCAATTGCCAGGTACATTCACTTCGATATCCTCTGATGGATATATGTTTATTTTACACCAACGAACGTTACTCGCACTTGGCTTCTAGACTGATTGGTCATATTTCTGCGTCAATTTGATGGTCCCTCTATCAATATCGAGGTGATCCATGTTGACATAATTTTTTTTCAAACATACGTGGTTGACTGTCTCATAAAACAATTTTCATGTAGATAGTAAATGCAGGTGGTTCTGCGAACACGTATTCGTACTGTCATTTTTATGATTGGGGTTTTAGTGTCAATTCTCCCCGGGGACTATTAAGCCCCATGATATAATAGGTCATGTATTTGGTAAGAGTCGAAGGGGGTGGAGGAGGGAGAGTCGACAGCGTGGTTCCAGTGATGTGTGCGGCTCTTTTTACAGCATCGGCCATAAACGTAGCACGTAAATGTACCTTATATTCTGCTCGTTCGGTTTGTTTTCGATGTCCTTTCGCCATTAAGTGAATTAAAGAAGGGTTCAGCTTTCTGCGTCTTTCAACGTATCGGCGAGCGTACGTTAATCGGTATTAGGTATACGTTGGGCTTGACCTGAATCAGAGCTGACATCCTTTCATAATGCCGGGTCGCTGAATTGAACGAAATGACGTTATTCGATATTTCATTGCAGAGGATCATTTGGTTTCGGGGTTTATGAAACATGATTCAAAGGGGAAATTTTCAATATGGGCGAGAATGGTTGAGATCATCATGTGCTCCGCTCACTTGGAAAAAAATCCCAAAAAAACAGAAAAGCTTTTTGAATCCTTCTGCTGCATTACCTATGAAATTTTGAAATTTGCTATTAGAACTAGCAGTTCTTGACTAGAAATAATAAATGAAATTTTTCTGATTGAATAGCTGAGAAAAGCAAAAAATTTCGCTACTGTTGATTAAAACGATTTCCTCCTATTGATCCTAAATCTTCTCACATCTTTTCCTGACAGATTCAAAAACGTTAATTCGAAATGGAGAGGTCATGGTTAATTTGATCAACAGATTATTGAAAAATTTGAAAATAGAGGCCGTAGGAAAGATCACATGGTGTAAGATTACACGATTTTGGAAGAAATTCATATAGTTATTGTGGCTAATGAAGCGATCCCGAAAATCATTTTTTTTAGAGTAGCTAAGTTTCCTGCAGTTGTGTACTGTGCTCTGACTCTGTCTTGTTTCTCATACTACGTCAATCTATATGTAAAGAAACTTATATTTTCTTTCAAAATCCTGTAATATGTCAATATGTGCCAATTGAGCTACAAGCAGAATAGAAGTTCGTGAAGCGTCTGTTATCACATATTCAATTTTCTTGTTTAACCCTTGTTTCGCACTAGTGATGCCCACGAGAGCAACGGGATGCGACTTCAGTGTAGTCTCGTCTCGTCTCGCCGATAAGACACGAAGTCTCGTCTCATAGGCTCCTAGTCTCGTCTCGTCTCGAGTCTCGTTAAAGTCTCGTGGTCTCGTCATTCATAAGATTTTTTAAAATCGAAATATTTATATTTATCTATCGAGTAATTCTTTCCAATTATTTGCTATTGGAAGTGTAATTATTTATAATATAATATGAAATTTATGTATTGATTGTACTACTTGTTTCAAGACCTATAGAAGCAAATGAAGCAAAAACTTCCGTCTATCGTTCAGTATCAGAAATCAAATATCTAGTTATAATTCTTTTTTATGTGGCGAATGATTTGAGTGATTCCCGGATAAGATTTTCAGATTTTCGGCCTCATTTGACATATTCTGAAGATGATGTTTTAATATCGAAGAAAAGTTTTAGAATATCAAAATCGAATTTCGAATTATCTTTTATATTTTTTCACACATTTTTATGGGATTCAGTTGTATTCGATTAATTCTAGTTTGAAACACTTTGTTATTTACATAAATCGTATCACTCATATCGGTCAGGTTATAAACTGTTTGAATGAATTGGGGAAATTTGAGGCAACTATTTGAATACATCAATGCGTGAAAGAAACAGAGTCTTTTTCAAATTCCGTATACAGGGTGATTCGTAACTATTAGAATATATGGGTATCTAATAGCTTTTCAAGGCACATTTGGTCCTATCAATAGTTATGAATCCCCCTGTATATAACCATGGAATGCTAACTAAAAATGAGAATAACAAACTATACCAAGGATATTGTCAACAAGTAGAGAATTTTCCCACCCATTCATGCCATAACCCATACTGTAATATTATACCAATTTATTGAGCGCCGACAAAGGGTTTTGCTGCAAAACAGACACCAGCTGCATCAGTTTACGATCTCTTCAGTTTTTCAGAGTGAAAGCAGAAATGAACCGAATATTTTTGAAATATATCAAAGACCACCGGCTCGTGTTGTACTTACCCTGAAAGTTTTAACCAATAAGAATGCGTTCGTCTTGGGAAGTTTATTGCAATGAAATGAAGAATTTCTGCTCTTCTTACTCTATTGTTGCATTTACATTTTGCATCAGTGCCCGACAATCTGAACCTTTTTAGGTAGGTAAGCAAGTTTTCGTAGTCGTCTGAGTAGTTGTCTCAAATGTTTGTTATTTCAAACAATTCGGCAGTTTTAATGTTACGCCCTGCAACACCTTTTGTTGCCTGTTTGTTGTCGTTCGTTTAAAATATTTCGTTTCATGGGTATATTTCTATGCTTTTTGTGCGCCTCTTTTTGCTTGGTTTGTTCTCTAACTGTCTCTACGAAGGGTGTGATCTGTTTTGGTCTCTTGTATTGTCTATCATAATTTTTTGTGACGTATTTTGGCCTCAAGCTACCTGGCCGGTATGCCTGCCTTGGCCTGTAGTGAAGCTGTTGATGTTGTCGCATATGCTATGGTTATATTGGTCAGTAGCAGTTGTGAAGTTATCTCTGTGTAGCGTCAATTTTTCTCTTCTGCTCCGTCAGTTCCGCTTTCAGGACACATATCTCAGAAGCATTTATTAGTCCCTGTGTCTTCATGTTTGGTGCACTTACGTTGTGTCTTTCATGTTCAACCGCTTCCATCACAGAAACAAACAGATGCACTAGCACTAGTTTATCTGTTACGAAAGTGTCTTTGGCTAGATAAAAAACCTACATAATCTTCCCAAAAACAGCTTCGTAAGGTGACTAGCCTGTCAGTTTTATTGTTCCTTTCGATAGTGAAAGCGGTTTTATAATATATTGGCTCTCTTTATACTTCATTTTGGATAAACAGTTCTATTCTATTCGTTTTCTCAGGGAATTGGACTCAATTCGACGCAATGGGGGGATGTCTGTATTGAAATATTTCTTTCTTTATGCTATATAGTATGTATAAACATTGGAAATGAAATACTCACTATGGAGCAGGCTTTACGCGAGAAAATCTGGGCCGTTTTTCCAGGATTATCGTGAAAACACATATATTGCACCATATCAACATCATAATACACCATTATCATTAATCCTTTGTGCAAATAATGAAACAAAAATCGACAAAGGAAAAGATTACTGTAAAAAATGTGACCATTTGTGAAGTCGGTGATTTTCCGAAAGCTATAACAATACGGGATAAATACCTCTGCTTTATGAAGAGCCTTTTCGGCAGTCACTTCGGACCGGTGGAACAATAGAGCTGAACCGAGTCGGAGGGTTACAAAATGCTTTTAATCCAGCATATAAACCACAATTGTATTCCGCGCAGGAAATGAAAAGTTCCCTTTCGTATCCAGTAACTCGAGGTTATCTTTTCTGACCAATGACACCGAAAATAATACGATGATATATCGGGATTTTCTCAAATGGAAAGTTCATAGATCTCGGGACCTGTTGGATTACCTGTCCACAGAATTTATTCTTTAATGATTTAGCATTCTGAATGAACTCGGTGAACGAAAAATTGAATACTGAGTGTGCGATATTTTTACAATGGATTTCAAATTACATATTTTTTTCTTACGGTTCTTAACTTTGCAAGTGTGTTATTACACTGGAGTGAAAGACACTGTCATATAAGAAGATTGTGTCATATTAAAATTGGTTTTTGGAGGGAAACCATGTTTATTCAAGGCCAGTTCCCTTTTAATTGTCGTTTGGGTAACTTTTATTGTGACACAATTTTTTGTGTTATTTCGGAATGTCTTGTTTGAATTATCTACTGTGTATTATATTTTTTGTAAGAAAGTGAACTTTTTTGAATCAATATATATTTAAGCTACGTCACCGATCGCTGGTAGTCAGTTAGGGTGGATAAATGTTGGTCAGAGAAATGCAATACTAATTTGGGAGTGCCTCAGGGCTCGGTCCTTGGTCCGTTGCTGTTTCTGCTATTCATGAATAATTTACCTTAATTTCAACTGATTTCTCACAATAACAAGCCCTGAAGAAGAAGTCGATAGGTACTGTTACTATAAGAAGAATAAATAAAATCCTTGTTCAAATACCCAATCTCTGATTTTTCTTTTTAACACCATGGACGATACTGAATCACGATTGTGTAGGTTTTTCTATGCAATTAATAGAATACAGAATTTATTGCCACTACAGTCGGTTAAAGCTGTTTACTATAGCTTAGTTTTCAGTCATATGAATTATAATGTTCTGTTGTGGGGTAACTCTGTTGAATCCAAGAGGGTATTTGTCATTCAGATGAGAATAATACGTTTAATTTTTCACCTACATCCTCGTGATATTTATGTATAGGCCTAGATTTATTTGTCAATATGAGATTTTGATGCTTCCTTCGTTATATACATATCTATTGAATTTTAGCTTATATTAAGGAGCATGAACATTTGATGGTTAGATGATCCAATTTTCATGATTACTCCACAAGAAATAATGCAACTTTGTATATTCCATATCAAGCAACATCCTAAATATGAGACTTCTCCGGTGTAACAGGCCATCATATTATATAATCACCAGCCTAAGACAGTAAAGTTGCTCAATGAAATGAAATTCAAAAAAACCATCAAATGTATTTTTACTAGAGTTCTGGATGACATGAATATCATTGTAAAATAAGTTCCTGAAAGTTAATTTTCCTAATTTGATTTTGAAATGTCTTATTCATTGTGAATGGCTTAAGGGATCAATAAATATAGTCGACTTTAGCCTTGCGGCTTTCACACTCCTCTCCAGTGGAAAATTCACTTATCCCAGATATCTCAGAGGTATCAAAAGGATTAAGCTCTGTTGGAGCCCTTTCCAGGTTTTCGGGCTCGTGGTGGTGGTCGGGTCCGGGTCGCTCCTCGGCTCCCTGCCGCCGGTTGGATTCCTGCTCCACCCGCACTTCCCGACGGAGCAGACGGTGTCCCTCTGCATTCCCCATGTACTTGCGTACAGTTCTCGCCGTTCCGAGCAGTACCGCCTTCTGCATGACTCTATAGATATTTTCGTCCAACTGAAGTTTCCTCAAGTTCTCTAGTAGTTTCTTCGGTATCAGGCCTGTAGATGAAATGACAATAGGGATGGTCTTGATATCTTTCAGCTTCCACTGTCTTCTGGTTTGTTCTTCGGGATCTCTGTATTTTGAATTTTTTTCATTGTGCCTATCTAGAAGATTGTTATTATTTGGAATTGCCACGTCGATGAATAGTGCTCTGTCCTCATCCTTATTGAGCAATATGAGGTCTGGTCTATTGTGGGTTATTTTCCGGTCTGTGAGAACCGTGCGATCCCAGTAGAGCTTGTGATGTTCATTTTCCAACACAGCATCCGGATGGTAGTTGTAATAAGGAACCTTTTTCGAACTTAGAAGTTGGTGTTTTAGTGCCAATTCTTGGTGAAGAATCTTGGCAACAGTATCATGTCTACTTTTGTACTCCGTGCCCGCGAACTTCTGACATCCCCCGGTGATGTGCTGGATAGTTTCATGTGTCGCACAGCCATTACGACAGCTATCGTCCACCACTGAGGCATCCTTGGCAATATATTTCATGTAATTTCTTGTTGGAATCACCTGATCCTGGATGGCGAGCATGAAGCCCTCTGTCTCAGGAAACAACCTTCCGGAAGTCAACCAGTACTTTGACGCAGATATGTCGACGTAATCATGGTTGACCTCGTTCTGGTGCCTTCCATGCAAAGGTTTGCCAATCAGTTTCTACATTTTACTTTCTGTAGAGTGTTCGACGGTCTCCAAGTGATCCTGTTGTAGCTTTAACGGTGTTGAACTATCAGCAACACAAACTACTCGATGGAGTTCTGACGAAGCACCCTTGCTCAGGAAATATTTTCGAAGTACTTCAATTTCCTGGGACATATGGTTGGACAAATCAACAATTCCTCTACCCCCAGCCGTGGCAGCTCTGTCCGTTCTATTGAGCTTTTGGGGTATGTTTATTGTGTTTAGTCAGCATAGTCCTTATTTTTCTCTGTAAGGCTGCTAAATCGGTGGTCGTCCAAGAGATGATACCAAATTAATAGCTCAGCCCCGAGCAAGCGTAGGTGTTAATCGCTTTTATCAGATTCTTGCTGTTAAGACCAGTTCTCATTATCCTTCTCAATCTTCGGGTGAACTCCTCCGTTAATTCTTTCTTCATCTGGGTCTGATTGATTTTTCTTGCCTGTTTTATGCCTAGATACTAGTATGTGTCTCCTTCCTTTAATGCTTCAATTTCTGCACCTTCCTTGAGTTTGAACGTACCATCTTCTATTTCCCCTCTCGTTATGTTCAGCAGTCGACATTTTTCTAGTCCAAACTTCATTTTGATGTCTTCCGAGAATCCTTCCACCATTTTCAGCATCTGTTGCATTTGTTTTTTGGTAGATGCGAAGAGTTTCAAATCGTCCATGTAAAGGAGATGATTCAGTTTCATCATAGTTCTACTGCCGCTCTTGATGGAAAATCCGTAGTCCGTAGAATTCAATCTATGAGACAAGGGATTCAGGGCCATGCAGAACCACAGAGGGCTCAGCGAGTCTCCTTGGAAATGGAGCAATCTGCTGCTTTCATTCGAAGACTAGTACGCCAGGTTGACATGGCGTTTTTCAGGAACTCAACAATATTGGGATCCACCTTGTAAATCTTCAAGATCGTCAAGAGCCATTCGTGAGGTATAGAATCGAATGCTTTTTTTTAGTCTATGTACGCAGCGTAAAGATTCCTTCGCTTTGAGAACGCTTGATTGCAGATAACTGAATCAATTATTAGTTGTTCTTTGCACCCTCGGCTGTCTTTGGTTCATCCTTTCTGTTGCATGGCGATGATATTATTTCTTTCGCAATGGTTGTGAATTCGGTTTGAAATGCACGATGTGATTAATTTGTACATCGTTGGAAGACATGTGATTGGTCGGTACTTGGATGGGTCTTCTGTATTCCTTTGATCTTTAAGTAACAGATATGTTGTGCCATGTGTAAGGAATACTGGTATTCTTTCAGGATTTTCAATGACATCATTTATTGCGGAGGTCAATTTGTCATGCATGATCCAAAGTTTCTTGATCCAAAAGTTCTGTAATCCATCAGGCCCAGGTGTTTTCCAGTTGTGTAGTCCTCTGATAGCTGATTTTACTTCTTCATAGTTATTGTTATTATTATTATTACGCCAGTGGGGCATCCTTGGCGATATATTTCATATAGTTTCTTGTTGGAATCTCCTGATCCTAGATGGCAAGGATCTCAGAAAACAACGTTCCGGAGGTCAATAAGTAGTTCAACGCAGAATTGTCAACGCAATCGTGGTTGACCTCGTTCTGGTGCCTTCCATGCAAAGCTTTGCCAATCAGTTTCTGCATTTAGCTTTCTGCTCGACGGTTTCCACGTGGTCCTGATGCAGCTTTAACGGAGTAGAGCTATCAGCATCACAAACTACTCGATGAAGTGCTGATGAAGCAGCCTTGTTCAGGAAATATTCCTTCAGTCCTTCAATTTCCTGAAACATACGGTCACACATATCCACAATTACTCTACCCCCTAGATATCGTGGCATCTCTGTTCGTTCTATTGAGCTTTTAGGGTGATGTTTATGATGTTTCCTCAACATTTTTCTTATATTTCTCTATGAGCCTGCTTAATCGTTCAAGAGATGATACCTCAGTGCTGAGCAAGTAGAGCAGCAGAGGTATTGATTGGTTTGTTCTGGTTTTTGCTGTTCATTATTATTATTTTTAATATACCAGAGAAGGGTAGGGGTAGGGGGTAAACCTATAAGCCCAAAAATTAGTGAACATTTTTGCTTCAGTAATAAACAAACAAAATATTATAATGCCAAAGAAAATACGAACTGAGCCCAATAAAAAACATGTACAGTCACAACCAGAAGGAATCACACAACTATACGATGATACATGAACCTCCTGAATCAAGCTTGATTTAGATGGCTTATATTTAATCGTATATGAGTTATGCATTAAACTGGAGTTGTGGAATTCGCTGGATATAGTGAACTTTCGGATAGAATAATATTCACATTTGGCTTCAGGAAATTGACACTTACCTATTCAATGCAGAAGTCGGTATACAATAATATGCTTCAATGAGGATTATGGATTGAATGTGTAGGTAGGATTGATATAATGGAAAGGACGATATAGAAGAACTGCAAACTGTTCATATATACCGTTGTGCCGAATGTAATATGGTAGATATAAATCATTCTTGTTCAAGGCAAAAAACTCACGACATATTCATATGAATGATTTCATTGGCCTTATGCAGTTTTTGAATTTTTCTAGAAATAATTGCAATTTTTTATTTTTGTGAGAAGTGACCCAGTGATCTTCAAAATATTTAGTGCTGCATTCATCGAAGCAAAACCCGTAAATTGGAACGAGCAATGTTGAAGAATACAACGTGTGTGGGGAAATTTTTCACTTGTGCGTTACTAAATAATTTTTTACGACTATAACTATATGAGGCCTTTCTGTTCAGTTCATGAGGCACTCAGCGGCCTTGCTTTTGAATTCCCATGTATTTTAAATATACAAGAACTGCTTGTTGAGTCAGCCCACAGGTTTTTGCGCTTGACAAGGATCTTCATCATGTTATGCCCCCAATTCTTTGTCTTCGATCCAGAGAAAGGCTTGTTTTCAACGATCAAATCAACATTCTTGAAACATCGAGAGCATTGCCTACCTGATTTTTCAGTTGAAACATTGTCACCATTGGATACATTTTACAAGCATTCAGTACATTTCAATTTGAAGAAAACTTCCGAAACCGGAAACTAAAACCTCCCATAATTGCTTTTCAGTTAATGCATAATCTTACAGATTCAACACGGTAAAGAACATGGTTGATTTTGGGTGAAATTCAAAGCAATATGAACTGAATATCAAGCACTGATGTCTAACCTCTGAGAGCACAAAAATAAGCTGCCAGTGTGAGACATTAATAGGTATCAAACCCATTGTTATCAAAATCGACCGAACTGATTTGTTCTGCCAATAAATTCACAAACTAACCCCTGGTTTCAAAAAGCTTGATCAGGGAATCAAAGAGAATTCAGTCTATCATTCTTCATCAAATTATATGATCATACATAAACATTCAATAATTCTTATTTGCTGCTTTTTCAATCAATTCAGAAATAAATGATTTCATTTCGGGAATCAAGTGATTGTTGATCGGGCAATCAAAATTTTGTGATACCTGCTGTAAACGGTCGATGAATGGGATGGATAGAAAGATATTTGAAACAATTCCAATCAAACAGTTTCATCAGCTCAATTCATCCCTCTGAACAATTTTATATACACTCATTATGGTAGAACGTGGACTCGAACGAGTTGTGGGAGTATTAAATATCTAATAAGTTGATATCGTGACTTCCTGCAATAATGCTGTTTCAATATTAGTCGATGGCCCTCGTGAGGTTCGATATCTCATTATTTCAAGTGAAAATGGAACACAGAGTAGGTAAATTCAATATAGGAACACGAATGAAATGAACGTGAATTGTAGGACAATGAATTTGGTGTCCCATCAGATAAACCAGATAATTTTCTCAAAAATCGACAACCAAGATGTATCCAATGAAATAATGATTCAAATGTTTTCGTTAGAAAGTTTCCATGTTTCGAGAATTATCATGGATAACACTTATGAAATGTTTTTGCAACATTTTTTAATAATAAAAAGTGATATTTTAATACAATTTCTCGACGTTTTATCTATACATAACTTTTTGAATCAACATTGTTCCGAGCGTAAAAATCGTAAAAGGGGTTTTATAAGAAACTATCCAGATTAATCAGTTTTTCTGGATATTCTTTCGAAAAATGTTGTTTATTCGAAAAATCCGGCAAAATATCGATTAATTTCGTAAATCCTCCATATATTTAATTTTTTTCCTACAATATAGTCCTTTGATAAATCGAGAATTCTATTGCATCATGTGAAGTTTGATTGTTGATTCAATCATTATCTCTTTCTCTTACGACGGAACTTGACATTTTCATACGTTTGAACGCTTCAAGGATTTGTTGCGCGGAAAAACTGATTTTTGAGGACCACAATCTGCATGCTAATATTTCACTCACCTTCGATATAAATTCATAAAATGCAGTGGATGGCGGCCGCTCATCGCTGTTGCTAGGTACCGATTGCTACCTTAAAGTATTATTTCAGCACCTTGTAGTAATCCGCAATCAACTTCTTGTTTCCAGAAAATCTTCTTCCTCGGTGAAGACAATTAGGCTCTATTCCCACCACCGGTTTTTACCGTTGGAATTTCACCTGAAAACAACCGGAAGAAAAATTATCAGTCCGGTTTTATCCGTACGTATCGAACTCTCGAATCTCGCTGTGATAAGCACCGTCGACAGTATCATCGGGTTCCTTTTCGGTAAGGAAGTGAACCTGAATTACGGTTTAATGGTCCATTAAAATTTTAATCCTGTATTAAAAATATAAATGGGTTTATGGCGGATTAAGATTTTAATGTCCCTGAAACTGGATTTTTCTGCTGTTTTTGAATGTGCGAATTCCTCGTATCTCAGAAAGCCTATGAAGAAAAAATGTTTGTTGATTTCTTGAGACGATGTAATCAAAATTCTTATTGCTCATCTTTCGTTTTTTTGCTTTGTTATTCTACGTCACAATCTCTTCTGTTTCTATGAAACTCTAGGTGATTTTTTCTATGAAATCATTGACTTTATAATTTTTTTTTTTTAAATCTGATGAGCAGGCACCCAAAGTTTCACACTCTCTTCATATCAACTCGTCGTTGTTTCATAATTTGAGGTCGTCTCAATCTTCTGCTGTCAGTAAGGCGTCATCTACATAGCACCTTTGGGTATTCAAGTTAATACTCAACGATACCACATAACTTCAGAGAGCGGTTTGCCATCGAATAGACTGCGCTGATCTTTTCTCTTTTCAGTAATTCAGTCCGTTACAATATTGAAAAGAGGTGGACTATATCCCCTATATCATATTCCAGTGGATAGACGAATCTTCTCTGATAATCGGGTGTTATGTATTTTAATCTTTGTAGTGTTATTGGTAATCCGTTTCCTTTCATTATTTTTATATGAGTTTTTAGATTGTAGGGTTTGAAGAATATCAAACACCTAATGTACGTACATAAAAAAACAAAATATATCTCCTATTCGAAAGAATTAATCAATTGAAATTCCTCCTCTTAGCCACGATTAATTCATTAATTCGTATAAGTGAAGTGTCTAGGCCATCAATAATCCAATACGATTATGGTATTTGATGCGAACAAACATCAAATTTTCTGCACCCTGGTTCTGAGGCAAATACATTATTGAAATTAGTTTGAGTTCATGGAAGATACACATTTGTTCAAGCGTGGCCACGAAATTTATAGACCAAGCCAGCACGTTCCAAATATCAGCTAGCAATCCAAAGCGATTAACAGTGTGTAACGAATTTTGATTTATGGTTGGAGAGGCCGAGCTCATTTTCAGGCTTGGTTGTATATATTATGTGAGAGGATAGGGAGGTGATTTGAATCGATGTGCGTGTAGTATACATTCGAAGTATAGGGATGAACCGAAACAATAACGACATGAAAATAACATTATTAGGAGAAGAAATGAAGCTCCTATAACATAATAAATAAACATTCCAAAGACTGGAGTGAGATAGCTTAGTGTCGCTAATGACACTTGAGACAGTTGACTCGGACATTATTGTCACGTCAATTTTCAGTACGAATATATAGGAGTTATGTGATGTTTCCAATTTAACGCCACCGCCTTAGTGTCGCGCTAGACAGAGAAACATCGAATGGGTTTACTACAAAACATTCATAGAGATATGGACTGAGTAATTTTACAGACAGAGAAAAATGATCGTCGAGCCATTACCTGTCTCTTTTGTGTTCACATAGAGGATAGTGCGGACCAATCAAAATTCTAGAAAGAGACAACTAGCATGACAGATGTTCAGTTTCTCTCTGTAACATTGTCACATCTCCAATTCTTTTTTCGTGAATTTCCATTTCCGAAACTGGATAGTATCCATAACGGAAATAATATACCTATATGAGCAGAACTGAGATATGTTATGATTGAATTTTAAACATGATAGTATTCGGAAAAAATCAATAAGGTGGTCTAAAGCTTAAATAAATTCATTCAATGAAATAAAGACAAATGTGCAGTAATAGGTAGTAAAAATAAAATGGGAATGAATGAACTCCCTGTATTGCATTTCGGTCAACGTTATTTCAAGAGTTGTTCGAAATGAAACCATTTGCTTTCTCTCTCCGAGTATTCAGATTGGATGAAGCCTTCTGAATCATATCGCCTTTATTTTTCAAGGAACAATCTATTGGGTTAAGATCTGTAGGGAGATCCATATATTTGGGTAACCATTATCAAGGTAATTGCTCACCTCCAGGCCAAAATGTGGTCCAGCTCCCTCGTGTTGATGAAAATATATTCCTCTAATATTTATGCCTTGTAGCATGTCGTATAAATTACACTATTCAACAAGGGTTCTCCCACCTAAGAGATTTATATTTTTTTTGTTAGGTATTCCTCACCTTATTACAAAAATAATAGTACTTACGTTTGTTTAGCTCCCGTTATCAAAATGAAAGACATGCGTGAATTGTCCATGTTCGCACTTCTGTACCCTACGATACTTTATAAAATAAACAAACTATTGAAACAAGTTCAGTTTCTGGCAGCATTGAATGACTTTGAAAAAGAAGCCTGGTTGTCCTTTGTAGAAGTGACCAAAAATTTTCTTGGCAATCACAAATCTCCGCAATATGTAAATATCGTCAAAACGATGTTACAGGCTCATCAAAAAATGGGATGCAACATGTCCCACCTAAGAGATTTATATTTTTTTGTTAGGTATTCCTCACCTTATTACAAAAATAATAGTACTTACGTTTGTTTAGCTCCCGTTATCAAAATAAAAGACATGCGTGAATTGTCCATGTTCGCACTTCTGTACCCTACGATACTTTATAAAATAAACAAACTATTGAAACAAGTTCGGTTTCTGGCAGCATTGAATGACTTTGAAAAAGAAGCCTGGTTGTCCTTTGTAGAAGTGACCAAAAATTTTCTTGGCAATCACAAATCTCCGCAATATGTAAATATCGTCAAAACGATGTTACAGGCTCATCAAAAAATGGGATGCAACATGTCCTTAAAGCCCGTTTGCAACAGCCGAGAATTCTCTACAAAATTCTCGCAAGAAAACGGCAGAGATTATTTCGTATGCAACTGAACAGAGAATTCTACCAAAAGTGCGTATGCAACGGTATATAATTCACGGCGCATGAATTTTCGAGCAAATTCTCTAGAGAATTCTCGGCTGTTGCAAACGGGCTTAAAAATACACTTTTTGCAATCACATATTAATTTCTTTCCACAAAATATGGGAGCCGTAAGTGACGAGCATGGAGAGCGATTCCATCAAGACATCGCGTCATTCGAAAAACGCTATCAAGGCAAAGGGGAACCCTCTATGCTTGCTGATTATTGTTGGTCCATCGTTAGAGAAATACTGGAGTCTTCCTACAGCAGAAAAGACAAAAGATCTAAGCGATCGGAATCTTTTACACCATTACAAATATTATAATGCATTGTTTTTGTTAAAAATCATGAATATAATTATTAAAAAACAACAAGAGCTAACTTCCACTTTTTATTTTTAGTGCGTTTATACCTTGGCTACGAAGATTCAAAATATATATATTTTCCTTAGGTGGGAGAACAAAGCTATAATTTTGTCGATCAGTGTTATTTTACCTCATACTGCTGAGTCACTAATAAATTACTCGATATATTTGCCAATTATTATCATCTTTTAAATCTTCACTGAGTTTTACGTTGAATATTTATTCACGACTTCCCCTATATATCTCAGTTTATGTAAATAACTTCAATTTTTCAAACTATGTCCAATTTCAAAAATTCAAAAAAAAAAAGAATTGTAGATGTGACCACTTCAAGTGATACCACCTATAAAGCTTAATTTAGGTAATTTCTAAAAAGCGAGGTCATTAATTGAAATTCGAAATACAATGTGATATTTTTACTCTGCACAATTTGAAAGAGGATTAATGTAATGCCTAGGATCACTGAAATAATTGATTTCCTTCTGACTCGATGTCAGCATGTGCCAATCCAATAACATTTATTTCAATGAATTCCGTCGATAAGTTTGGCTGCAATGATAGTCTCAGTATTTTCATGAATTTCGAAAATCTGCCCGTAGCTTTCTGTGGAAAGCCAGAAATTATTTTTTCTCAGTCAATAGTTGGGGAGCCGACGATGCTAAATCGGGATTTACTCGAACGTCACGGGGACCTAGTGGATTTTGAAGATTAGATGGAACAAAGAAAGAAAGGTTCTATGATGAATGCACTTTCAGCAGAGGGGAAAGCGTCTGCAGGTTTTCAAAGATGTGAAAAAATCGTCAGGTGTGTATACTCTAGCGTGTCAGACTAACGGCCGTTTTCAATAATGCTATCTATCCATTGTTTCAGTTACTGAAGATAGAAAATGCATGTGATTTCGTTTCTATGATCTATCTGTAGATATATTTTAGAATGGTTACCAATCGTCAGTAAGTGAAACGATGGATAGATAGGTTTATTGAAAAGGGTCGTAAGATAATGTATATGCCTGTATATGCCCTACTTGTCTCTGATAATAAATTCATCTTAATCTGACAGTCAATTGCGTGGTGGGGCTGGCCGTACGGAAGAGTTGAAAATGGCGTGTCGGATATATAGAGGATATGTTAATTGGACCCAAAGGAAGCTATTTTTCAAGAGACTGACAATTCGGACGTGACGCAAGGTCAGAGCGGTCCTTTGAAACTGCAAAAAAAATCGTTACTTGTACATACTCGTGCGTATCAGTTTTTTTTTTACAGATGATTAATCTCAGTTTTGCAGACGTGCTGATCCATTAATCTGACACTAATCAGGGTGGGTTTTCTTAATCTGACAGTTTGAAGATGATAATATTTTTCTATATCTCCCTTCCTGTACCTTTAATCGTTTCTGCATTCATCATGGAAGTTGTTGATACCAAAATTCTATACAACCTTTGTCAGCAGCAATTTTACATACTCTCAACCGTTTTCGAGTTAGAGGGCTATAAGTGCGAGGATCTTAGCCACACATGGGAAAGGCCAAAGTCAATATAGAAAAAATTTCTTCGGACAAAATTTCTAGAAAATGTTATGCTCTACAACTTTCATCCTGAATGCGAAAACAATTTGAGATCCAGGAGAGGAGATAATTCAAAAACACTTATTTTTGTGACCTTTATGATCAATTTCTATTGTTTCGGCTTGCTGAAACTGTCAGATTATATTTTTTCTGTTATTCTTGAATAATTAGCTTTAAAATGAAGAAAAAAGCCACCGCGCTTGAGAATGTTTAATTCCCGAATTTCCCTCTTGGACTCTCCAACTACAATTCCTACTCAGCTGGCCCTACTCTATATTTCAGAATATTTACCTTACTGAATGTTATCTGTCCTTCTTTAACTCTCAGTCAACACCAATGGTAACGAATATCATTACAGGGTGAGATTGAATGTGGTTGAGAAGAGAACAGAGAATATTGCTGAATTCGCGAGTTGACGTCGGAACCCCATTCTACACCCGTTTCTCCCCCATAGATTTCCATCCCCAACAAACGATTTGTAACGAACGCGGCCCATTTACGAAACGATCTCGAATCAACAACTATCGGTCAGGAACTAACCAAGATCATGACATTACAACCGTTCCGTTCCTTCATTTTAACGAGCAACTTTTCAAATGAGGCGGATATACATTTTCTTTGTGGTTTTTCTTCTTGTTTTCTCTGTCAGAGGTCTCTGGATACGTGATTCCATTACCCATGCCTGCTGCTACGAGGGGAGAAGGAAAACCGGGGCTTAAATAGAGGGTCCTTGATTAGTGTTTGGTGGTGATCACTTCTTTTTTCTCACGTCTTGATTTTGTCTCTTCAAACTCAAGGTATTACTAGTGGGATTCCGAATTTCTTTTTACTGATTATTAATTAATATATACAGAGTATTTTAAAAGGGAATGCTTTTTTGAGGAGATACAACAAGATCCAATCAAATAATTTAATCGAAAATCGTACATATAAAACATTCAAGATGACGGAGCTATCACCCCTTGAATTTGAAAGGACTGTTACCGCACCAGACTGATTGTCTGCAGAAAAATATCCGCTGAGAATTTAATCGAATATTTATCTATTTGGTCTAAAAGCTATTTGAAAAATAAAACGGGTGCAAACGTTGGAAAGCCTACGACATCTCTAATAGCAGATATCGAGGAAGAAATTGAGAAATTAGTCGAGGATAAAACAATTACAAGCACCAGATAAACGGCTAGGGTAGTGGAAGTTAGCCACTGGAAAATGTGTCAACAACTACCATTATCGAAGGGTACAAGCATAGCAATTGAAAGATTCTTCTTCAAGAAGAGGTTTTCGTTCATGGCTCTTGAATAATACAAATCAGACAAACTCGATTTTAATCTCTCCGCCGATGAAGCCACATCGACATGAAAAGGAGTGAACAATTTTCATTACAAATTTCGAGCAAAGATTCTGCTTGAATTTTTGGATTGGGCTTGCCTGTGCTATGCTTATTGTACCGTACTTTAATCCATCATGAATGTCGGGTGAAGATTTCAACATTTACACGATGGAGCTCCCAACGAAATATCTGAGATAATTAAAAACAATGTTTCCAAATAGGTGGCAAGGGCATGGTGGGCCAATTTTTTTGCCTGCACGTTAACCTCATCTAAATCCCTGCGATTATTTTCTACGGGGTCACTTGAAAACCTTGGTGTAGATATTGTGAGAGAGAGAGAGAACTGAAGACAGTGAAATACTAGAAAAGAATTTTTAAAAATTTGAACAACTTATGTGAATAATTCGGGTTTTGTTCAACAAAATATTTTTGTAGGTTCTGAAAACTAATTAAATTATGTTATGTTTTTGTTTCCATTCCATTTTCCCTATTTTTTTGATTTTCAAGGAAATTAGTTTTGTACAGTTTCTTCTATGAACTTGTGAATGAAAACCTGTAGAAGTTATATTTTGGTGGTCTAGTTTCTTTAATTTTTTATCCTCTGCAGGTACGTGATCCTGCCGGCGTCCATCATAAAAGCAATATTTGGATGTCAAGAAGAGGCTGATATTTTCGTGAAAATCGCCTAGCTTGGAGGTGTTTTGTAAAAAAACATAACAAAGCCGATAACTATTCGCAGAACAACGGAAAAAGTTCATTTACGAGGACCATCAGCGTAAATATCTCAATTAAGTCCTGCAGATGTAAATATAAGCATTGCGATCGAACGAAATGAATTGTTTAGTCTCTTTCTTCGAAGAATTGGATCATGCTATAAAAATGGGATAGTTTGATTCTGCCAACGAAATAGAAGATCTTGAAATCTTGTCGATACGGACATCTCAAGTATTATTAATTCTCAGTAAATCTGCATAAGTCCACCATCAGTTTATGATCTTTTCAGTACGGCATTATCTAGGGAAGTTCAGAGTGGAATTCTATTTATTTATAAAATTTGCCGCCTCGACATCTAGGTTATTAGCGGTAATAGTACCTACAGTTTAAAAAAATTCACAGTATATTCAAAGTAGAATTCTTTCTAACCCAGATTCATTTGTCCTGGCCTCTTTTCCTTCAAATGTATAGCGTCTTCTGAAAGGGTGGCGAAGTTGTCGGTCACTTAAGGGCTTACCACTTACATACCACTGGCTACTAAAAAAGCAAATTACTTTTACAAAACTCAAAACATAATACTGGAAAAAAAATACCTAGTTTCTCTACTGAGATTTCATCTTTTAGATACCTTTGCAGTTTACAGTGCCTGTAACTTTAGAAACGTTTACTTTAGCACCATTATGTAAATGACTATTTTAGTTGAAAATTCAATGAATATCATTTTTATGAAAAATACCATTCGCACTTTACAGCGTGGTTTCGAGTTATTTCAGAAAAAGCTACTAATTCTTCAACTTTCACATTCCTCTCCTCCCAAACACGACGATTTGGAGGAAAACTCACTTTGGGTTTTCTGGTTTTTGACTAATTATACCGTTTTGTTAGTCTCCAGAAGTCTAAAACAGTTCCGTGATATAGGTACTTCGCTCATTTGGTGTAACAACATAAAATATGTTATACACATATATGATTATATATATGATATCATCGCGAAAATAATCTTCTTTTTATATGGCAGATCGACAGTTCTCAACTTCTTCAAACATCTGCACATATATTAATGATGTGAAATAATTTTCGGAATGTATCTTCCGTAAAAATTCAAATAACCCAACATTTAAAAGTGAATTGAACTAATGTAGTTTGACCATTTTGGAAAATTCTCGTATAATGATGTGTTTTCGAGTGAGAGAATTTCGAAAAATTGGGTACTTTGGTTGAATGCAACTCTGTTTAAAAGATCCACGGAGTTAAATAACGCATGACTCAGGTATGGTCTCATGGATTTATTTTGAAGTGAATTTGTTGTCATTATAATGTTCTGTGTTTGTCAAATTTGCAACGTTTGAATATTTAGAGAAAAATTTATTTTATGTTTTCAAGAATGAATGATGTTTGAATCGTACTCCTGCGTACGAAACTAAAATCAGTGATTACATATTGGAGATAACTAGACCTGATACGGGTGTTTCCAAGGTAAATTTTTTTATCATCAATGAAAAAGAACTCAAAAAAGAATATTCATTTTTCATAAACATATACCTATGTACAAATTACAGAGACTCACCTTGTATACTTTGATTGTACACGCGATTTTTATATTAAGCAGGAACGACGTTCAATTCACATTCAATTCGAATAATGGATGCATATTCATCAAATTCACAGATGACCAGCCATACAACACCAGGGAAAATTCTCCTTACTAAGCCGTATTGTCCGCACGATTGATCAAGTTGACCGGAATGTTTTTCAAGCCAGTTCTTGATTGATAAGCGTCCATTCTTCCCGATTGTCTGTGGGAGAAATCCGTTTCATTATTTCTTCCTAGCCTCCAGCAAGTTGAGGGGTTTTCAGGGTATTCGCTCGATTAAGAAAGTCTCCCCTGTCCCAACAATTAGAAACCTATTAAATTAGAAGAAGTGAATTGAATGGTGGTCCATCCCTTCGATCTTCGTCAAGAAAAAGTTTAGGATGTGCGGTTTCACTTTCTGTTGTGGAAAAGGCACCCTCACTTTCCAAGCATCATCAGTTGGATCTTCTAGAGAACAAAATTATGTATTCTATTTATCCGAGAGTAATGAAGTGTTACATCAAACGAAAGGTATAGAAGTAACTTGATTTTCGAGTTTCGTGAATAGAGTTGCTCGAGATTTTAGCGCAAAATTTATTCTGAGAAGACCACATTTCTGGTTTTATTTGTCTTTGAGTTATTATAATTGCTTTTCACATGTTGACATGTTAAAATTGACAATTTCAACATAAGCTTCTGGTTTGGCTACATTTTCAAAACTTTTTTTTTAAATCCTTGAAGAGGTCAGTTTTATTTCAAATTGCATACTTAAATTTTCATGTATAATTGAAAAGTTAGTCATACACCTCTTCGAGAGGGGCAAGGTGAGGTTTTTTCTTAATAGCAACCCTAACTTAGTGCACCATAAATGGCACTGAGGATGATTTAGTCGTCGATGAAGTTCTTCAACAGCCCTTTCTTAAAAGGGATAAAGAAGTCCAGCATACTCCATTAGAATATCCACTATTCTAAGGTGTGTTAAGGTCAATGACATTCACTTGAGGAGTGGTTGATGTTTTTGATATAGTCGAAAACATGTCTTTTTATGAGGGTAGTTTATGATGAATTATCTGAAATGAAAATCACAATTGAAAAAATAAATGAACATTTAATTGATATTTGCTTTATTCTGTGAATCAAAAATGTGAATTGAGCACAATAAGAAACATGGATACCTCCAAATCTTTCAACGTAGTGGGTGTTGATGCAAAAAAAAAAATTTCATGTATCAACATAGAAATTTTTTTTCTGTTTACAGGGTGTCTACTTTAAAAGTGATCAAACTTCAAGGGGGAATAAGACGAGTGATTTGCAACAAAAAATGTAATGTCATATAACATATGGTCGAAATGTTGTCCGATATTGTTCAATTCAACATTTCTTGATTTCACGAAATATTTCGAATTTTTTCATAAACTCAATCATTATTCAGTCTTCCTTGTAGCCTTGTCAAATTTGACCTCATATTCGGAAAGAGCAATAAATTTGCTACGAGATAAGAGAGTCTGTGTGCAAAAAAAGTGTTTTCTTGGGCGTGGTAAGGGGATGAATATCACGAGTTTGAAGTGAACAAAATTAGTCCCATTTTTCCAATGGTTTTATCGATGAAAAGTTAAATATTATGCACATGTTTTCTTTTCAATAACAAATACCTCATTTAGTGTATTTTCGAATGGCATATCAACTTTTTTGCTAGCTGCTTATCCTCTGCCATAATATCATGGCTAACAAGATAACGGAAAAGTCTACAATTGAGTTGAAGAATAACGGTCAACATTTCGGCCATGTGTTATACGACATTTTTTAATGCAAATCACTCGTCTGATCCCCCCTTGATGTTTGGCCACTTTAAAAGTAGACACCCTGTATATTGCGATTAAATACAACAATATTGTCGTCTCTCGCATCTCAGCCGCCGGTGGGTTCTGTCTTGCCAATCTCCGTCCTGAAAACCTCTGGATTCCATCGCTCCATAGACGCCTCCCCTCCACGTTTTTCTAGGTCTTCCCCGTTTTCTCCTCTGAGGTGGTACCCAGGTAAGTACTCTCTGTGGCCATCTACCCTCACTCATTCTTGCTACATGACCGCACCATCTGACTGAGGGCTTTAGCCTCAATTGTATCAAGGATATCTGTGTCTCCAATATCCCATCTCACATAGCTTTTTCTTAAGCTGCGTCGTCATCTCTCACACTTCCGCTCCATATGTGGCGACGCTTTCTCCTATGGTCTTATAAACCCTTCTTTTGATGTCCATTCTGATGCGCGGACTCCACAAGACTCCATGCAGCTGTTTCGTGACCGCTCTTCCTAGTGTAATCCTTCTTTTGATTTCCCTTTCGCTTGTTCCACTTGCTGTTATTACCACTCCAAGATATGTATATTCGTCAACTCCCTCTATCGTGCCATACCCTAAGGTAAGATCTCGCTTTTCGCCATTCACCACAATATATTTTGTTTTTGAGGTATACACGAACATTCCCCATTCTTGATAGGCATCATCTAATTTTCTCAGCATATAAGAGACATCCTCCTCGTCCTCAGCCACGATGACCTGGTCATCGCCGAAATGCAGTGTGAAAAGCTGGCCTTCATCCATAAATTTTACTAACTATCCAAATTTAAGCTCATGAAAACAAACTAATAAATAGATACCTGAAAATGAATGAGCGAATGACTTGTAATTCTCATGTTCAATTACATTGTTGTTTTATCATTTGAATTTGAAAGTGATCAGCCTTACAAGACGTGAAAGAAGTAAAATTCGAATTCAGCGAGTTTAGTTATTTCATCACTATTTTGGCACAAAAGATTAGGGGTACGATTTAAAAATCCCAATTGGCCTACCAGAGGTTGTATGAGAAGCTCCTCAATTAAACAAGATACAAATTTATGATCCACTTTTTGGTAACTCTGCATTTGGTAGTGGATAAAGCATTGAAACATATTTTTTCTTAATGTCACGAAATTATATTGTTTCATAGTAAACATATGTGTAGAAATATTCATGCTAAATAGACGTAGCATCAAAAACGAATACCTTCAGTTTGCCGAGTGGAGCTGTCCTTTGTAGAAAACAGTCCCCATTAATTATAGTGACGTGATCTGAATCAGTCATTCAAAAATTCCATTTAACCCTTTCCTGAGGGGTGAACTGGTGTTAATTCGCTTTGTACGCTTATCACGTAGGAACCGAAATTTAATTAGCAATCTATTTTCCTCGCCCATTTGAGCATTGTCGATATAAAGAAGTGGAAAATTCACGCATGGAAAATATGAACCGTTCCTCAGGCATACGTTGTTTGGTTAATTAACATTCGCAGCTTGGTATTTGAAAGAGATTTTCGTTTCATATATGAATTTTCGAGATGGAACTAGGCAACTTTTGAGCATCTACCCAGTGCAGCTCGTGTAATCCGAAACAAACTCATAGTAAAATTCATTGAGCTATTTCCATAATTTAGTCTTATTGTATCCAACGTTTCGGCTAGCATTCGACAGCTGCCTTCAGTAGACATGAACCTGAAAATAACCTATCGGAAATGTGACATAGCGATGTATTATAAAGGGAGAAGGCTGCAATCAGAGACCTGAGCTCCATCATTTCATTGATTCTGTTGATATTGGAGTGCCGAAAAAAACACAATGAAATAGACGGGAATTAAAACAAAGTTTTTTTAGGGAAGGAAAACACACTAACCTATAACCATTATAATTTATTGGCGATGGTTTTCGGCTAAATTGCCATCATCAGGCCAGCTGAAATACCAACAAACATACAAATAGACAATGAAAATACAAATAGTTAATTTAGTTACATTTTTTTGGTGTCAACATAGGTATATTTCTATAAAAAATTAATTCTTACCGTCAAATTATGGACACAATCAATTATATACATTTCTAGTAGTCAAAACAGATAAAAAATACTATGATTCCAAGTGATTGAAACTTGAGATACAATATTTCAACAATACTACAATACTTACGAGTAAGTTAGCGGAAAGAGTTAGAACGAATAAAAGACAAAAGGGGAAGTCAACAAGGTTGTCACAAAAGTCAAACTGGGCAGGTTCACAGAACAATGAGGTAGCATCGATATAATCACTTTAATATAATAAAAAGATTATTTCAATTATTATAAAGTTAAACATATGTCTTTCAGTAAACTCAGATATATCATTTAAAAGGAAATTAATGTGTTTATTTTTGAGAATTTTATATTGTTCTAGGGGAACAACTTCATTATAGTTATTATCTTTATGTATCAATAATAAATTCTCAATTGTGGTCTTATGTTTACATTCCAACAAATGTTCGCCTAGAGCTGATTTAGGTCTGTTCTTTACGTGTTCATTATATCTTATTTTGGCCGAACGAGTGGTCATGAGTATTTGAAAAGAAGGACATTCACTACAATTAATTTTCTTTATACCACTACAACATACATCGTCAATCTTATTTTTATTGTTAACAAGTATGCTCTCTATTGTTCGCTGTCGTTTATTGACGATCAAATAATTATACTTTCTCAAGCAAGAATTCATTCTATCATTAAGCCCCTGAAAATATGGGATTGAAATATAATTTTGTCTGACGAAAACATGAATGTATATCTTCTTTAATAGGATCTTCTTTTTTATGGATTTAAAAATACTGTCAATATATGTCCTAGGATAATTATTGGCTTCTGCGATCTTATATATTGGATTTATTCCCCTATTATAATTAGTTTTTCAGATAATGGAACATTCAAAAGTCTATGGAATAAAAAGGCATGACCACTCGTTCGGGCAAAATAAGATATAATGAACACGTAAAGAACAGACCTAAATCAGCTCTAGGCGAACATTTGTTGGAATGTAAACATAAGACCACAATTTATCATTGATACATAAAGATAATAACTCTAATAAACTTGTTCTCCTAAAACAATATGAAATTCTCAAAAATGAAGACAATAATTTCCTTTTGAATGATATATCTGAGTTTACTGGAAGACATATGTTTAAATCTTTATAATAATTGAAATAATCTTTTTATTATATTGAACTAATTATATTGATGCTACTTCATTGTTCTGTGAACCTGCCCAGTTTGACTTTTGTGACTTGTAGACTTCCCCTTTTGTCTTTTATTCGTTCTGACTCTTTCCGCTGACTTACTCGTTAGTACTCCAAAGGTACTCCAGGGTTAGACATGGAGTATTTGGTTCTCCGAAGATGATCCTAGAGGAACTCAAGAATCACTCCCGCTCCGACATCATCTCCTTTTTGGGCAGGATAGGACTGGAGGGAGAGATCTAGCTCTATGAGCTTGCCTGTGTGCTATAATAGACCGCTTGGTCGCAGTGGCAGGTTTGGGATTATCCGTCCAACACACCCAGCAATCAGTAAATCACTACTCGTTAGTATTATAGTATTGTTGATATATTGTATCTCAAGTTTTAATCACTTGGAATCATAGTATTTTTTATCTGTTTTAGCTTCTAGAAATGTATATAATTGATGATATGATATGATGATTGATAATTTGACGATAAGAATTAATTTTCTATAGAAATATACCCATGTTGACACAACATGTAACTAAAAATGTAACTAAATTAACTACATACTTGGTTTTTTATTGTCTATTTGTATGTTTGTTGGTATTTCAGCTGGCCTGATGATGGCAATTTAGCCGAAATCGATCGCCAATAAATTATAATGGTTATAGTTTATTGTGTTTTCCTTCCTTGTGAACGATGATCACACTAATGGAAGAGTTCACAACTAAAAAGTCTTTTCAGTCTGAGTTCTTAAAAACTCTGGAATAAAAGGAAATGAAGAAGCCAATATACTCACCAGAAAGAGATTGCGCACGCCACTTAGGTACTGGCCAAAAAATTTCAGTAGTACAGGATGATGCCCCTATGAGAAAGTGTTTTGAAAAAGGACGAAATAGAAAGAGAAAAACTCGGAGTTTTCCATTGATGAATGTCTTCAAAAAGTTCGTTAAGAACTTAAAACGGCAAGATCCAAAGAGTATATGGATCTCGATACTCTATACTGGTTCTCTTATAGGACTGTCACCTCAGGAAGTATCATATGAGAATAAGTTTCTCAGAAACAGAGGGGTGTAGATTCTGTGGGAAGGAGGAAGAAACTCCTGTTCACTTGGTTACAGATTATATCGTCTTTACAAGCAAAGCTGTAGATGGCACACTGGTGAAAACAGCTAGGATCGAGGGCACAATAGATCTAAAAACCGTGGTGCACAACAAGCCCATTATTATTATCAACAATGGTCAGAATAGGAAGATACGGATCTGGAGAATCTTCATCTTCTAGAAGACGGAGCATGCAAGTGGCGAAACCATTGTTCTTCTACGTCGAATAATTTAACACCTCTGGATATACCTTTCGGAGTCAATTCAAGACCTCTAAGAGAAGACACATGCCGTTTCCCTTTCTCTTCTCAATTTCACTTTATAAATATGATGTCTGAACTTACCTTTAATTAAATTAATAAACGCCCAGCAATTCTGCCGCAAGGATCGAAACCGTAATGGGAATCGCAATGTGCTCCAGCAAATCCTAGAGGATTTCCTCGTTCCCGTATGCAAGCGCTCGAATGAATAATGTAACCGAGTATTTCCTACTGACCGATCCCAATTTCACACGTTATCCCATTATCGCATGAAAGTGACATATGGCAGTTAAATGAGGTCCACGTCACTCAATACCACCGACAGCCCCCTTCTTATTAACAAAACATACGCGAACCGATTGCATCAATCTCCTATCTCCGGAATCGAACGGTACTCTTTGATTTTCCACCCGGCTCTTCAGCAGATCGAGTGTCAAATTTGGGTAATGAAATTCTGGAGGTTTTTTCTGTTCGGCTCGATGTCGACCTAATTTTTTTTCCGATTCCACTAAACGCTTTTTGTTCGTGAAAGGTTCGAGCGGAATAATTGAATGAAACAGAAATCGGGTTTTCGCATAAAAGAGCTATAAACACAGTGGAAAATTCGGATTTCAGAACAACAATCAGAAATTTTATGATATTAGCTGAGCTATTCCAAATTCGAGCTGGACATTTTTGAATGAATCAGCAGATACGGGGATGTAATAAAAAAGGACTATAGGCTATAGAACCTTTTGATTAATATCAAATTTTCCCAGAATGAAATAGAAAAAAGAAAGGAAAGATTTAATGCTGGTTGAAGATATCGAAGGCAATTCTATGTATTTGCGCATTTTGCAGGGACGTTCACTACCGAGCTCAAAATGCTCTACATGTGCAGTTCAAATGATAAAACTTATAACATCATCAAATTCGTCGGATAGGGTGGAGATTTTGAGGGTAAGAGATTGCAGACAAGGGCTGATCCGGTCCTGAAGCCGATTTCGATTGCAGAATAGTAGGTATAGTATTGTATCGGTGAAATTATGTGTTGGGAAAGTACTCAATGATTAAATGAAAATTCTTCTTCCTTTTACTCGAGCTTTCAAGACTATATTTGTTCCTTCATCAGGAGTCACTATAAAATTACAATGTCAGTATGCACTCATTCATTCATTCATTGCTGTATCCCGTTACCGGGAATAAATCTACAAAAAGACAAAAAAAAATCAAATTTTGAGGTGCGAACAGACTTTTTTAAGGATAGTTGCGACTGTGTGCCCTCCTGTGACTGAAGAGACCCAACCGTGACCTACAGATCCTTACACATTCTGGGCATGGATAGTCACCAACCAGATCTGGCCGCCGCTGTATCCTTCTCGAGTCTCCATTATAACTGTGTACCAAAGACCTCCACTGGGACCTGTCCAACACTAGTTGTTACCAGTTATGATTGACATTTTCTGATTTTAGGGATTGATGTAGTTTATCCTTAAACCGCTTATACTGGCCTCCTGGTTTCAGTGCTCCCTCTGTGAATTCGCCATACAGAGCAATTTTGGGGAGTCTTGCATCCTCAGAATGTGGCCGCTCCATCTGAGTCGGGTCCTCGTTACTTGAGTCTCAATTGTTGTACAACTCGCGCGTTGCAAGCCTTCTGCATTCGAAACTTTGTGGAACCATCTGATGTGCATTATCTGTCTTAGATGACGTTGTTGCGTTTGATCAAGCTGTTTGATATGTCGCCTGTAGGGCGTCCAGCTTTCGCTTCCGCAAAGAAGCGTTGGGAGGACCACAGCTTTGTAAACAGCTGTCTTGGTCTTCAGATTGAGGTCGTGATTTTGAAATACTCTGTCCTTTAGCTTCCAGAATGCCCGTGATGCCGAATTGATACGGTTGTGTATTTCTGTGTCTAGGTTGGCCCTAGTATTTATGAAGCTTCCCGAGTATTTGAACTGCTCGACCTGTTCTAGAGTTTCATTCTCCAGGTTGATATGTGTTTGAAGGCTTTCTGTCGGACTTACCAGGATTTTGGTTTTGTCGATATTGAGTCTAAGGCCCAAAGCTTCGTAGATACGTTTATAGGTATATAGATCTATAGATAATGCTGGACGCATTATCTGTAGATCCTCCGGACTGCTAGCGATAAGTGCGCAGTCGTCTGCATATTGAAGTTCCGTGATAAACTTTGAACGGGTTTTTGCTCTGAGGCGCTTCAGGTTTAATAGGCCTCCATCAAATCTGAATCTCATTCCAACACCTCGTACAGGCAAACTCATGTCAGCAATTATCGAGACCGCTATGGCGAAAATATTGAACAATAAAGGCGCTAACACGCAGCCTTGTTTTATTCCAGAGTTGGTTAGGAAATGGTCGGTTGCAGAGCCATTATGCTGTTTTCTAGTGGTGTTGTTGGCATGAAGGCTTTTACACAGTGCTAAGAGTTTTTCGGGTACTTCAAGGCGTCTCATGATTTTCCACAGCGCTGTCCGATTCACCGAGTCGAAGACCTTACTTAAATCGATGTAGTAGGCTGTATAGATCCTTGATTGTTGTTCACGGGCCTTCTCTTGCAGCTGTCGCAGTGTAAAAATTAGGTCCACCGTACCTCGATTTGGTCGGAAGCCGCACTGGGATTCAGGTAAAAGCTTGTCTAAGAGTGGAATCAGACGATTAGCCATAATCTTCGAGAGAATTTTGCCGGCCACGCTAAGCAACGATATGCCCCTGTAATTGTTGCAATTAACCGTATCGCCTTCGTTCTTATAGAGGTTGATAACTAAAGCGTCTCTGAAGTCTTGTGGCACATCTCCTTGTTCCCAGATCTTGCGGAATAGTAATAGGAGACTATTGACAGTGTCTTCATCCAGGGGTTTGAATATCTCCGCTGGAACGCCGTCTAAACCAGGTGACTTATCATTTTGTCTTTTCACTGTATTGTGTGCATACTGAATTTGTAATTTTATAGTGACTCCTGATGAAGGGACAAATATAGTCTCGAAAGGTCGAGTGAAAGGAAAAAGAATTTTCATTTAATCATTGACTACTTTTCCAACACATAATTTCACCGATTATCATTGTTTAGTCACAAGTAGAGTCGTGATATAGAAACTACCGAAGACGGGATATCCCACGATAATGTTTCAGGACCCATATTCTTCACCAATTGTCATCTGTTCGTGAACAAGAAAACAGATGTAAGTCTTTATGGAAAATGTTGTTGTTTCATATGAAAAAACTAAAGCCGAAAATTTTTCTGAGTGTTATCAGATGACCCATTTCTCATCCCCTCATCACCATTCGTCTGATATAGGTCGATTTCATGCTTTTGGCAAAGGCTTTTCCCTTCATTATTTTTGTGTAAATTGGTGTGACGCCCAAACGACAAGACCTTTTTCAAATCTAAGTAGTTTAGTGCAAAATGTTTGAAATAGTTAATTTCCGATCTATAGCTGTTTGGCGATGCTACAACTGCTAAAATCCGGTCAACTTCGATTATTTCTGTAATTTTAATGACGTACAGTCGCAGGAAAGTCAATTGAAATTAAAGGCTTCATTGAAATTTCAATCCTCCAATATTCCTATCTTGATGGTCGTTCCTGCAACTCAGCCTGAGAAGACTTGAGTCCATTGCTCATCAGAATTTAAGTCCTCACGTGCCTGGACCGAGAATGAGGGCTATCGAATGAAATGAAGTAATATTTCGTGTACAAACAATGAACTCCACTTTTTCTGAACAGATTTTGGTTATCTCAACCTCAAGGCTTAATACAAGGCGGAAATAAATTCAATGTACCTAATCCTTTTTCCTAAATTCATAAAAAACAAAAAACAATACGTTTACCCAGCTACACCAACGTTATATGTACTCAAACTTCTCACACTCGATTAGGAAAAGTCAACATCACGTTTTGTGGTCCGAACACGTAGGGGAAACACCCCTTATCTCATTTCCTGGGAGGAGGTGTTACGCTCTGTTTCTGTCGTCTACTTCCATTCTGAAAAGTCTGGGTAATCTGCCGCAGCGTTATTTGTATTTCTGAATTACGATATAAGACCTCCTGAACCATGGAGAGTGGAATGAATGCTTTCTGTATTGCTCTTCTGTTATTATGATCCCCATGTAAATATCAAAAAGTTCAGCTTGAAGTTTTGATTAGTCTTTTTTTCAATGAAATGTTTTCAAGTTCAACATTGCCTTAGCATTCGCAAGTAGTTCATCATTAAGTAAGCTCATACTGATGAATTAATTAAGAAAATAATGTTACCAATAAAAGTAACATGTTCGCATGTTCATATTGGGTACTTCTAAATGGATCATAATTAACCTTTTAATTTTTCATTTTCGAAATAGAATCATACTACATACTACTTACTAATTCTCAAGAAAATTCGTTATATAACAAATGTCCTGACTGCTGACGTCATTTCATACTAAAGGCGGACGGACTCTAAAGTTGGGTTTTCAAAGAAGAAAATATTGGTCAAAATAAAATCCTTCACCAATAAAAAACTTCTGGAATGACGAAGTTGTAACAACTATTGGTAAAACAAGAATCATCATCTCGTGATGAAATACGTATTTTCCTCATTGTTTTGGAACATGAATGATTTTCATGAAATGGTTCATTCAGATATTTTCTACCCATTGGCAGAAAAAGACCTGTCTGAAAAAAAATTAAAAATGTTGAAAAACTTACCATTGAATCTGAATTATAGGTCAATAATTATCCATAAAATTTATCTAGTTATCACTAGACACTTCTTCTTCAAAGTTTTCCGGACAGTCTTACCACACCTGAAAATGGAATTAAATTCGGTAGAAATAAGCACTTTGTCAAGGAAGAGTACCATAACCACTTTCAATTTACATAATCTACACTGTTTTCACCTCATTCCACAAGATATATCAACTTTTTAAATGACCCCATACAATTATTCGGATAGTCACTTATATACTTCATTTTCCTATGGCCATCTTGAATATTTTATAAGGAAAATGATTAATGAAATGAGTTATACGTTATACCTTTGTCAAAAGAAGAATCACCTTCGAAAGCAGCCTGTAAATGGGCAATCCAATAATAATACATTTCTGACGACATGTGTAAATTTTTTATGCCATGTATGTTCATGTTCATGTTTAAACTCTGGGAATGCTCTGAAATAATGATATTCTCATATATACAAGGTGAGTCTTTGACTCGTTCAAATATTTTAACAATACATTCTTGAGGTCAAAAGAAACACTTTTTAGTGAAAGAAACACTTTTTTCCTTTACTATTTTTCCCGAATCGGATCGGTTTAAAAGATACATAAAAAAATGTTATTTTCAGTTCTATCGCGCAAACGGTTATATCGAACGATATTAATTTCGGAATATAGTACGTACCATAAAAATATCGAAAATTATAAGAATCCAACTCTTATTAATGAATATTTGAAAGTTTTGTAAATTAAAAGTATTCTTCATATTTTGTCGTATACTGCGCCGTCTTCGAGTAAAAAATTGAATAAAGTAATCTGTGGATTTTGGAAAATTTGGTATACTTTGGCTGAATAAAACTCTTTTTAAGAGATCCACAAATTTGAAGTGTTACAGATTTAGCTAGTTATTCTGAAGGTTATTATTTTTGTTTTGCCAGGAGTGGCACGGCTCATTATAAAAACTCAAAATGGCCATATCTTTTATCAGGGCCAAATCAGAAAAAAATTGTATAAGAAAATTGTTTTTTTAAGAATCTACTGTAAAATATTTGTACGAATCGAAGACCCACCCTGTATATGACATTCTCATAAATTTTCAAAAGATAAAAAAATCATTTTTCATCGAATTATTACTAGCAATGAATAGTGGATATCTATCATGGAAAGTCTCAAAAACCTTTTCCTTCTGGTAACTGACTAAATCTGCAAAGGCCGCAGGACATTTTGGGTAGGAATCATCTCAAGAGCAGACGTATTTCTGGCATGTTTTTCTACTTCAGTCTTAATATTCGAAATCGCTTATCAATAATTATAATAATAATAATAATAATAATAATAAAGGGCCTTTATTTTGTACTCTATGAATACAATCATGAGGCGAAGTTCAGCCTATAGCTATTCTACTTAACCTCTTACAATAATTTTATCGAAAACAAATACGACAAAAATAAATTCTGATATAATATAACAAAACAAGATGAAAAAAAACATTTTCTACTAAAACTACAACTATACTATACTACAAAAACAATAAACCTAACCATTCTGAGAAAGTAGCAAGTGTCTTCTCAAATGTTTCCTAACACCATTCACAGAGAAACTATCGAATAGGTACTTAAAGCTATTATATACACTGACAGCACAAAACGTAAAGGATTGCTGAAACATGGCTGATCTAAATCGGGGCAACATAAGCCTATTCCTATGTCTTACAGACACATCATGAACATCTCCTCGAAAGATGAGCTTATCACGCAAATATGGAGGGTTTGACGAAGTCAAAATTTTTTTTATTGAAACAGCAAGCTGCAATCTGTACATGCCATCGAGTTTTAACCACTGGAGTTCCTTTATTTTACTAGAGATCCTGGAAAACTTGCGCAAACCGAATATGAATCTACAACATGCATTTTGAACTTTCTGAAGTCGGTATTTAGTTGTGGAGTCCAAGCAAGGATAGAACAATATCAAGCCATAATTCAATATAGACAGCACAAGGGACTCACAAAGGTATTTACGCGAACGAAAACCCAGAATACGCCGATTCCTATATAGATGTCTCAGTGCAAGGTACGACTTCTTTACGAGCAGCGCAACATGCTCAACAAATCTCAGTCTGCAGTCGAAAATGATGCCAAGATTCCTACAGCTGTTAGCAAACGGAATTCGCTCATCACCAACTTTAAGGATAATCTGCTCCGAATTAATTCTAGATCCACTAGAAAAAAGCAATGAGACACACTTCGGGATACTCAACTTGAGATTATTGGCACTGGAGTACTCTACTAATCTGGACAAATCTGCATTGATCTTCGTCACCGCTACATCAACATCAGAGGGATGGAAAGAAAGTCGAATCTGCGCATCATCTGCATAAAAGTATATCATCACATACATAACTACCCTATACATATCGGCTACATAAATTAAAAATAGGTCCCAGGATTGAACCCTGCGGAACACCGGAGGTTACGGGGGAAATATCAGAAAACATATCACCCACACGAACTCTCTGAAATCTGCCAACGAGATAAGATCGAAAGAACCGCAGAGCACCCACACCGAAACCGTAAAAAGATAACTTAGCACACAAGAGCTCGTGGTCGAGAGTGTCAAATGCTTTGGCAAAATCTAATAAGGTCAATATCGTGGATTTTCCCTCATCCAATGCCCTAAATATGTCATCCGCCACATTCAATAACAGTGTTGTAGTACTGAAACCCCTTCTGAAGCCTGATTGACTGGCTGTTATAATATCAGCTTCAGTAATGTACCTATATCTTTGCTCACTAAGAATCTTCTCAAGGATCTTCGACATGCAAGGGAGAATACTAATCGGTCTGAAATCGCTGAGCTGTTCCGGACTCTTCAATTTGGGTAGAGGCCTGATAATTGAACACTTCCAAGCGGTAGGAAAGTAACAAGCTTCGATACAAACATTAATAATATGTGTGAGATAAGGCAATATAATGTCAATCGATAGCTGCAACATTTTCGCCGAAATATTATCACATCCAACAGCATTCGACCCGAGACCAAGAACAACCACTCTAATCTCTTCCTGGGAAGCGAGTTTGAATTCGAAATGAGCGTGAGAATTGAAGGTGTTGGACCCATAATAACTCGCCGTTTCGGGACAAGCGTTTGGTTGACTGAAAACAGAAGCAAAATATTTATTGAACTCGTCCGGGTTTTCGAAACCCTCGGGAATATCTGCGTCGAACCGATTATTGAGTGACCTGAAGGCTTTCCAAAAACGTTTAGACCCTTGAGACGCTGACCGACCCAGAAAAGCAGCTTTCTCTTTCCTCACAGCAGTAGTCGCGATGTTACGAAGCTGCGTATAGTACTTATAATCAGCGATATTCTTAGTACGTTTATACTTAGCTAACGCCCCATCCATTAGATTCATAATTTTTTCACGGTAGGAGTTATCCACGGAGCGAACGGTTTGGTGATCTTAGACTCAATGAAAGGGGCATGTTTGTCAAAAACATGAATTAACTTCTGACTGAAAATGGAAATCTTGGAGTCAACATCATTGACATATAAAATGTCCTGAAAGGAAACCCTAGATAAGTCAGATCTGAAATTCTCAATTGAAAAGCCACGATAATCCCTATATATAGCAAGCTTCGGAATCCTCACGTCTTTCCTGACATCTATCTCACAATAAACACCACGGTGATCAGACATTGAATGATCAATTACCCCAGAGCTCAAAATCAAGTCAGTCCTATTTGTGCAAAAAATATCTAGTAGGGTTCGCGATGAACCTGCAATACGTGTAGGCTCAGATATCAGTTGTTCAAAGCCGTAAGAGCCAATGCAATCAGGAACTGGATTTCCAACCAACTGATCGACATTCACATCACCTGTGAGAACTATGTGATCGTACTGTGGCGAAACAAATGATAAGACGTCATCCAGGTAAATGATGAAGTTTGACAAGCTACAGGCCGATGTGCGATATAAAGACCCAACAAGAATGATTCCACTCTTAACCTTCAGAGCCACCCATATAGCTTCCACTCCATCCGGCACAATAAAATCACTCAAGACAACTTCAGCCGTTATGGACCTTCTTATATAAAAACCAACACCTCCACCAATACGACCGACACGATCCCTCCTGAAAAATCTGAAATCAGGGATGCTCAGACTATCGTCATCAGTATACTCATTCAGCCAGGTTTCAGACAATCCCACAACATCCAAACCCCAATGCAACATAACATCAAACCAGCGATCTACTTTCGGAAACAGAGAATGAACATTGAAATGAGCAATTTTTACGAATTTGCTTGAATTATCCATATTTACACTCAATACTGAATTCTAGATTTCAACCTATTAATTTGACTCAAATAATATGGACATTCAGCACTATTCGCAGTATGACATATATCGTAGTTGGTTTTCAAACCAGAATTACTATATATACAATTTGTACACATCTTATCGGAAGAATCGCAAAATTTCTTTTCATGCGAACCCGAGCAGTTGGGACAAACAACTGTAGAACTCTTGCAATCCTTTCTATAATGACCGAACTTACAGCATTTGAAACATTTAATCAAACTGAAATGCTCCTTCACAAAACATCTTGACCAACCCAAATATAGAAAACCTTTACTAATAATACTTTTGAATAAAATGGGATTTGTCTCTAATACAATGTTGAACTTATCTTTATATTTCATCTTCGTTATTATTTTGACATCATTCAAGGAACAATTCAGGTCATTTACTCGGATCATTTCAGACAGAAAATTACTTTTAGCTAATGAGAATGAATCTACACTATAAACTATCAAACGAGGATTAAGTTTTTTAGGAACCGAAACATTGAAAGAGCCCTTCGTCTCGCTGTTAATTTTCAGTTTCAACTTCTCAAGAGAACCCTCATCACCACAACTTATCAAAAAGCCATCTCTTATTTTTCTAGTTCCCAGCACGTGAACATCATCAGAAATTGGATATACTTTGGTCTTGATAATTGCATTTGCAATAAACAGAATTCCATTAATGAAAAAAACTACCAATCGATTTCCACTCCAAAAATTATAACTTCTTTCCGAACTCTAATCTTATAATGTGGGGTTAACATACCGAATTATCTGATCGAAACTGTCCATCTAGAATAAAAAACCAATGCCGCAGATTACGTTTAACTACGGCCACTCTCAAAGCTGCCCATCAAACTAGGGGAACATTTTCGTCTTGCTCAAAAACTAAGGTGCTAACACATACTCATTAAATCTGTAATGATCCTAAACTCAAGTTATAAAAGTTGGTTGAATGTCTCCGAAACTATTCAGAAGTTCTAACATAACTTGGTCGGAGCACTGAGCGCTTTTTAACGATTACTATAAAAAGCTAGCTCTGTCATAATACTATGTTGAATTTAAAACTTTCCGAGGAAGGTCAATCTTCTTTTAGATATTTCTAGGGTAAACTTCACTACTGTTATTTCAATTCAATCCAGAGGATTACTTTCTATCTGGAAGAATAATAATTGATACCCACTTAAAAAAAAAAGTGGATATCATTTATACCGCGAGATACTGAATTCGCTACCCTCATACATCCCATACTTTATTTGTTGGATTGTGAATTTTTCATAGTTCAATTGGCGTATGGTCAAACTTCTTTTGAATAAGTCAAATGTTCATTTCAAGGTCAAATTCGAAGTCAAAGCAAGGTCAAATTGTTTATTTCAAATGGTAGATCCTGTATTTTTTTTTGGATATTTCGATATTCTTCTTATCTTTCTTACAGCTTCCTTGAGCCTTTCTTGAGTTGTTCGCCATTCTTTCGACAAAATGACGTTGGTGTATGTTGGACAATCTAGGGACGAGTGATGACACTTGATGGTGGTGAACAGTTGACAAATGAACTTAATGAAGAACATGATCTCAAAACAGTTTGGAAGTTGGTGAATGACGAATTGAATAATAAAAATAAAACTGACAATAAAATTACCCTGCGGGTTGATGGTGAACTCATTTCCTGCCCCCAGATGGTTTCGAAGGCTTTTGCCGAATATTTTACGGAAGTGAATGTTGTCTCTGTACTCAAACATTTTGGCGGTTCCTTGTCTGGTTCATGCACCTTACAGACTTCCCTTAATAGTAGTTTCTTCTTCTTTCCCGCTACTGCCGACAAAGATTTCATCCATCATTTGCTGCCTAAAGAATAGTAGTAGCTCAGGTCCCGATATGATATCTGCCAGGACCCCGAAATTCTTGGCTTTTACAATATCTGAGCCTGCTGCTTCTTTACTGAATAAATTAGTGTCTTCTGGTCATTTCCCAACAGTCCTCAAACTGGCAAGGATTATACCGGTTTATAAAAAGGGGGAGAACCAAGACATAACTAACTATCGACCTATATCTATCTTGAGCCAATTATCTAAGGTCTTTGAGAGAGTGATTTATTATCGCATGTACGATAATTTAACGAAGTATTCTGTATTATCCGAACAACAGCACGGCTTCAGACATGGTAGGTCAACCTAGTCGGCCAGTTGTGAGTTTTTCGAATTCATATATAGCAGTCTGGACGGCGGTGGCCGGTATATTTTTTGATTTATTTAGGCATTCGACACACCATAGTAAATTGTTTCATTGATTGGTGCCACAGAAACGCACTAATCCTCAATCTCAAGAAGTCGGTTATAGTCAAGTTTCAGAATCAGGATAATCCGAGCGATGAACCTTTGATTGTTGATCATAAACTCGGAGAATTGAGGGCGACAGACGGGGTGAAATGGAACAGAAAAGCGATGGAAGGTTTCCATACCAAATGCTCAATATTTTGGAGATTCCTCGAATGAAGGTTTGAAGGATTCTTCGGGTTTTGGAATTATACCATCTCCTTTTGAATTTTTGTTATTCAATTTATCATACAGTGCGTTCATAATCTTTCTCTTTTCCATTTTTTTTATTTCAAGGTCACATGAATGTATCGAAATCACAATCTACCTATATCATACAATCTTCACCTTCTTTCAGAACCCAAACTGAATTATTGAATTGATGGCTAATACTTGATGAAAATCCATAATTTAACTAGAAACTGAATTACATTATGATCGTTAGTAATAATGCAAGTATGTCGAAATAATTTTATATTTGTTCTCCAAAACACGTTGCTCAGCAACAGACAGTCATAAGGCATCATTTTCGACTATTGTGTCCAACGTTTCGGCAAGCATTCGCAAGCCTTATTCAGGGAATCCCCTATTTTTAACCAGAGAGAGTTTTGTTTTCAGTTACACTGCACTCCGAATGAATTTGTCAGATTGGTTAGAAACTTATTTCATTTTTGTAGTTCGGATATGCCAAACTGAAGCTTTTATAATATCGAACGAAAAAGGCACAAAATGGAGAAAACTGAAAGCAGCATCTTTCATGGCAATCTCCGAATCTCATTAGTGCACCGTCTATCGAACTCAAAAACGTCTGGGTTCTAATAATAAGAACACATTTGAAAAAGATTCACTGGAAATCAATTTTGAATATCCAACATTCACTGAATCGGATTAGGAAGAAATTAAAATAGAATTTTGGCATATTCGAACTTAAGAATGGATCATATCAATTGTTGATTCGACAAGTGAAACAGTCAAATTTGCAAAAAAAAATGCGAATTGAATCTTCGGTTGAAAACAAGAATATTCCCGAAGAGGGTTGGTGAATACTTGCCGAAGTATAGTATACTAGATTGAGCAAATTATTTCAAGTCAACAACTTAATCCTGATAAACTATTGGGGCATTAACTGAAGGGCATAGCTCAGATTGTCTGCTTTTTTGTATTTTGTTTCTTTTATTATTAATCAGAAATTAAATCGTTCGTTTTGTTTCAGGGACTACTACTACGACAGGTGAGTGGGTTATGTCCTTCTATGGATCTGGAATTCATACTGCGAAATTAGATTGGAAAATATAGATGAGTGATTATCTTCTGATTATTTTTAAACACTGTAAATTCTAACAAAATTAAGACTGCTTTGATTTACTTCGAAAAGGCTTAGGAGTAAAAGCATTCTGAATTTTTTCAATATTTGAAAAATACCGATCAGTCTGAATTGAATTTCTGCAAGTAGTTGTAATACCTATACGGGATTACTAGAAATTAAGAAAGAAATAGCTGAATGAACTTCCAAAATTATGAATAAAATCGCGAATAACTCCAAAACTTGAATTATATCTACTTAATGAGTCAAATTCCATAAGAATTTGGTTTTGGTGAAAATACATTCTGCTTATGAAGTGATGTCTACTGAATTTACGAAGGAGTAAAGAACCGCCACTGGATTACAACATGATCAGCGATATCGAAATGATCGTTCTTTATTGAACTATCGAGTCGGATCTGCAGTTTCCATGCGAATAGGCAATTGAAACATTCGTCACTCTGGAGTTGTTTCATGATAAATGTTAGAATTCAATATTTCATTAAATTACAATCTCCGTTTCAGCAAGCTATAAACAACGAGTAGCATGGGCGCCCGCAGAAATTTTTCTCAGGGGGGCAAAATATCATCTACGATTAGTTTTACTGAAAGAAAAATTTCTCTAACGGTGTCTATCAGAATCTCAGGGGGGGCCGTGGCCCCCCCTGCCCCCCCCCTGCGGGCGCCCATGACGAGTAGATATATAAGAAATTAGCGGCTCGTGAAAGAAACAATAGGGACTTAATAGGCGAATTCATACCGATTAATTTTTAAGTATTGGGTCACCTAGAGTATAGGTACTTTATGATCATTCATTATAAAGAAACGAGAAAAAATACTTCTGTTACTTATGTCATTTGATCCAACTGGTCGAAGCTTGTTGACTGAATTCGGGCAAAATCACACCCGTACTAGAAATTTCACGGAATTGCATTTGACTTTGAGGTGTGATAGAATGACCTTATGGTTAGCATGGCAGTTCTGATAGCTAAGATAATTTCTGTTTTTAACACCATATTTAAATGGGTGATCTGAATTGAAGATTGAAGTATATCTAGTATGCGAAATAACTTAAACAATCATTTCAGGATGAAATTTCACCTCATTCGCTATTTAGCGAAAAATTTTTTCAAGATTAGAAGAGAAATTTTTGAATCGTTTCAGTTCGAATTCAGCTCTTCAATTCATCCAGTATTCAAGCACAAATATAGAGCACCCGCTGGTTTCCTCATGTGCTTCCTGTTCCTGAAACTTTATGCGGGCGAATTCCCTTTTTGCCCCTTTCATGATTCAGAACATTCAATATGAATGAGGTTTGTATTAGCTCCACAAACGCGTGGCAATGAATCCTGGATCCGTATTAGGAGCAAACGAGAAGGGTGCTACTTCGCTATAATATATGAACATAAGCTATAGCTCGCGGATTTAGCTTATATTAAATCAAAATAATATGTGATCCAAAGTTTTCTTGATTTCGAAGATGCACTGTAACTATTAACTTCTAATGCTACCTTATATCATAGAGTTTAACCTCTAATACCATTGCTTATTCAACTCAAGTAATACTCTATGTTATTACATATCATTTTGATTCCGTGTGAGAGAAAAAAAAATTCTCCCACAATCTTGGGACAGTTCCTCATCATGCGTTACAACAATAGAGATGAACTGCAAGCAGCCCTTAATTACAATTCATGGGTCATGATGACTCGAAGTGTTCCAAGCTTTTTGCGTTCTGCATGCAAATACCTTAGACAGTGTATTCTTTCCATTTTATATTCAACGACAAAATTTTCTTTGAGCTCGTTGTCAAGCAGAAGTATATCTGGCTTTATTAGGTGGATCTGCGAATGGTAGGAAGAGCATAATACCAGTATATGCGAGCATTATCATTCTGTTGAGAGATTGCATGAATTGTTGAATTTCTGCAATCTCTGGAATATATATGGCAGCACTAGTTCTTTGTCTTGAGCAGAGTCGACTTTTATTGTTGACCTCGAAGCGTCGACGTTACGTCGAATACGAAGCAAGTGTCGGCAATGACGACAATGTCAACAATGTCGATCGCAAGTTTGAGGTTATGTCTATGAATTGTAGTTCCTTCCGATATTTTTTATCCAATTTTGTCTATCCTGTTGAAGTCGCAAGCTACTTCATTGAAAACTTTTCAAAGGGCTACCGACCGAGGTCTTCCTGCCAGTGCAGTTAACTTTAGTGGATATTGAACACATGAACGAACCTATTTTTTTCAATTTTTCTTTCATATTTTTGTGATATTTCCACTTCCTTCGTTTCAATTTTCTATACATTCACATAAAGCAGAAGTAAATTTGAGTACTTACACTTAACGGACATTGAAGTCGGAACTCAGCAGGGTTAGGGCTCGAGGAAGACGGCACAGAAACTCGGCGTTTCCCCTCTGAGTGCTTCCTGCTCCCCCCTGGTTTTCACACCAGCATGGAATCATACTGACAGTAGAGGTGGAAACTAGCGAGTTAGGAAAAAGGATTGAAGGTTCACTCCTCAGTACTTTGGTTCGTAAAACCTTTGAAACTTCGTCAAAGTTTGGCCTAAAAGTATACAAACGCAATAGTTTGTGTTTCAATCGAAAAGATCAAGTAGGTACCTCAGATTTTTCAGTCCCGTGAATATTCAATTCCGCGCTCACTACCTGGCCACAGTTGTAAATGTAGTTGTAGTTCTTTCGCGCTAGTGGATTGTTCCAAGGGCGTAGGCAGGGGGCGGCGTTTTGGGGATTCAAACCCCAAGCTTAAAATAAGAGGCTCTATTGAGAAAAATGTAGAATACTCATCTTGAAGAAAATTCTCTGAAAATACAGATTTTCCAGAACTGAAATTAAAACTGCATTATTATAAAATCTTATAGAATCATTTGAGAAGTTATAGGAAATCGGATACTGGAACCTAAAAGAAATATTGACCGTAAAAGGTATTTCTATTCAAATGGGGTGCTTAGCAGGCGCATGTATATTTACTAATACTTCTACTTATAAAGAGTACTTCCTATACAATATATAAACGGTGTAGGTAATCTTTATTGAGTTGACTGTGTACAAATAATGACTGCAATTAGTCTGTTTTAAGTTGAATATTACGTTTGAAATATACTCAAACATCTCGGACACCTTTCGACTCCAAAGTTTTGTACCCTACTGATCTAATTTTATCAATACCGACATACTGAGGTATGTATACCAATTAAATATAAAGAATGATTGAAATATGTGTAGGTATACTTATGTGTTTAATTATTGATTGTATATTGGATCTTCGCAACACTATAGTTTGCTTTTAGCTCCAAACGGATCCGACCTCTTCATAGATTTTATCCATTTCTTTTGCATTTCAACATTCATAGGGAGCAATCTGGAACAATAAAAGTCTCTGCGTTTGTATTAAAAAAATACTCGAGTCGATCAATCGAACATCGAATTTTATTACATCAAAGAACTTCTCAAGTTACAAGAATTGTTGAAAATGTTCTCCTCCAACTACAATAGATAAAAAGACTTCAGATATCTCAAGAAGTTTTAAAGAGCAATTTGTCATTTATTTGGGTAATATGTAACGCCCTGTATCTTGGAAATGAAGCATTTCTGGTAAAGGCCTACAAGACCTTTCTGACTGCGAGTAACACGGAGATCAATGTCCTGAATTTGTTCGCATCAATGTCTATCGAACAACCTGTATAGTTTGAAACTACTCCTGCGTATATTTCGCTACAAGACCTCTACATAAAGATGAAACTGAAATTTTCTATCGTTTTGAAAATGTTTTGGTCACACCAAATCGCGTAAATTGGCTTCATTATGAATCTCTTGTGTGAAAATCGTTCATACATATAATTTATCCATAATGTAGGACTTCATCAAAAAAATGGGAAATGTTGAAAACCACATAATTTTGTATAACCACATATCTTCTTCGATCTTCTAGATTCAGGGCGATTTCAGAGGATTCACAATTTTCTTGCCTGCGCTTGGGAGAACACGCAACCTTGTGCGTGAAGGTTAGTATAGGCTATTGTTTAGATAATTGCAATTTTCAAGCAATCTTTATCCTTGAAACTGTTTTTGTAGGATGGCCTGAACGACTATTATTTAGTGAATGGGATGCATATCACACTATGAAATATTGTGACATTAATTTATTTCCCTGTTATTTCGAAATAAAAATTAGTTTCACTATAAATAATGATCAGGGTATACTTATAGTGAGTTTCATAAAACTGGTTTGATGATCCACTTAACATATTTACACGGTTGTCAGAGTCATCTGTTCAGTTGAGATAAATTAAAAATATGGCGAATTTGAATCGCAGTTGGTCAAAACATACGAATCTTAATTTCACTCCAAATTTGAGTTTAAGGTATTCCATATTTCACTTCACATTGAAAAAAACCAACGATTACACGGGTCAACACCAAATTTGACTTTGACTACAAAGCATAAAATTTCGATAGTTTAGATCCTAATTAGACGAAAAAAAAATATATGGCATGAAAAAGTTTGCTTCTGTGTTTAGGAGACTGATTCAACGATAGCATTTACAATAAAAACAAGCAACATGTGAAGCCCATGGCTTGTCTTGATTCCAAACAGAAAAGTCAAAATATGCTTCATAGGCTTCAGAGAGAACGTGAGATGTCTTTAATTCGTATTTCACGTCACGAATTATAATAAATTGACCACATATAAAACAAAATGCATCAGCATCGTATTTACACTTTCTTGACGATATTTGAAGTTTGTCTGGGCTAGTAAACAACACCTGATCATTGTTTATGACTCGAGTGCCCTCTAGCGGCACCTTCTAAACGTAAACACCCCACTCTCATACGACGATCTTTTTGAATTATTAAAAATTATAAAAAAAATGAAAACGACTATTAATACTATAACTATCACAAAAGCAAACTTTATACCAGAAAAAGTTATTTTCTTTTCGTTTTTGTGCATAATTAACCGGAAAATCCTAGTATAAACGTTAGGACAAAGAACAAAAATTTTTTTGTAGAGTCGTGTTATTTATGCCTATTGGATACATTATTGGCAAATTCGTCAGTCCGAAAAGTTTGCAACCTCTTTGAATTCGATAAAGCCTTAGTTCACAAAACTGTATCCTTTCAAGAAATTAGTTTCTTTCAAATGTTTTCCTTGATTTCAGCTGAAAGGACGCATCTTAAGTTTTTTTATTATTTGTCTGACGCTATAACCAATAATCCTAGATCTCTTCAACGTCATCTAGAAAATTTTCCGGATACGTTATAACCGATATTTTTATGTTTCTTGGCCATTATTTTTTGAACGGAACCAAAATTTGTCTGTTTTTAATTGATCTATTGAAATTTTCTTTAGTTAGTGGACCTTTACACAGGGTGAATCTTTGAATTGTACATATTACTCAACAGATTATTCCTGAGGTCAAAAGAAACACTTTTTACCTCTATACATTTTTTTCCAATTCGACTCGGTTCAGAAGATACAGGTTGTTAAAAAACCATAAAAGCTACAAATTTGAGTTATATTCCATATCACAAACAGTTTAATCGAATGAAATGATTATTTCACTGATATGATGAATCTTCTCGGAACATGAAATTCTACCCACATATTCCAGTTTTTTCATTACATATAATAAAAATGCCAGAAATTCAAAGAACCCAACAACTCTTGAAAGTAAGTTGAATTTCCTCGTTTAATGATCAACTTTTGAGTAATTTTATATTAAAAAATGAAAAATATCAGTAAAATTCGATAAAAGGGTACTTTGGCTGAATGCAATTTTGGTTCAACTATCCACAGAGTTAACTTCAAAACATAACACATAACAGATGGTATTGTGATTAATTTAGCTTGAAGAGAATTTGGTTGTCATTTACGTATTCTGTGTTGTTTAACTTGGAAAAGAATAAGAGCATTTGAACCTTCTGATGTGATGAAATATAATTTATTTATGACAAAAGTTAAGTTTGAATGTCTATATAACTACTTATATAAAATAAAAGATTACATATTGGAAATGTATATGAGCTAAAGTGTGTGGTTGCAAGCTGAGTTCGTTATTATTATCGATAATGAAATACAAATGAATGAAAGAATATTCAATATTTACCGCCAACGAAATTGAAATAACTCATTTATTGTATTATAAAGACTAGATACTTCGTTGACCAAATGGAATGGATAACGTGAGTTTTTCTAATCACATCCTTAAGTAGCTTATTACTAAGGTTATAGTAGCTTATTACTAAGGTTAAAATGGTATATTTAATGCTTGGAAAAACATCAGTGTCAGGTTTCCAGGAGTGGCATAGATCATTATGAAAATTTAAAATAGCTATATTTTTTTACGTGCGCCGAATTGTGCCACCCTGTGTAGCTAAGAGAGCTTCATACTATCAATGCAGAATTGTTCGGTTTGCTGCATTCGAGGATGATGATTTCATATGTGGATTATCGAAATAACGTCCGAACCTGCAGCATGCAAGACGTCCACTGGAAGACATAGTACTGATTCATACTTTAGTACCTACTAATATTTCAACATCAAAAATAAATGCCAAATAGAACAATTTAATGAGAATCGTAGATAAAACTGACATTCTGTAGAAATGAAATTCAAATATTCTGCTTTTTCCTCGGGCAATACCAGTAAATATAAAAAAAATCCTCAGTGCGTCTTATAAACTGGCCAGGGACTGTATATGTACAGGGTGGGCAAATTTCGATGTTTTAGCACTACAGCATTTAAACCAGTAGAGATAGACAAAATCTGATACCCCATTCTCGTTCTATTTTTCTGAGAAACTAACAAGAGTAGTAGTCATTTTTGGCCACCTTCTTTTGTTTTCGAGTTATAAGCGAAAATTGAAAAAATTGCGATTTCGAAATAAATTTATATCTCCGCTAATACTGATGATAGAGCTCTATAGTTGAAACATTATACAGGCACTTTTTTAAGTAGAATCCAGTGGCGTGCTTGTCTTTTTAGCAGGATTTCTAATTACGAAGCTATGACCCAAAGTTATGTTTTTTTAAATGAGAACATTTGATTACTGTGCGATTTTTTGAAAGCTTAATTTTTACTGATTTCAAAAATATATTACATCATATGGTTTGTATCAATATAAATAATAAAAAATGGCCAAAAACCTTTTTTCTCATTATTTTATGGTTTCAACTTTTGATGAGAATAAAAAATGTACCATCTTATGATCTTATGATTACCACAGTTTCCTTCTATTAGTCCTTTCATTTCTATGCTCCTTACTCAATTTATTCAAGATTCAAATTCTGTGAAAATTGGTAAAAAGCATAGAAATAATGACATTGCCGGAAGGAGACTGCTGTTGTTATAGGAAGCTCTATTTTTCTGTGTTCGTCAAAAGTTGAAACCATAGAAATATTGAGAAAATAGGTTTTTGACCATTTTCTATTATTCATATTGATACAAATTGTTTTATATTTTTGAAATCAGTAAAAATTGAGCTTTCAAAAAATCGCACAGAAATCTAATGTTCTCATTTAAAAAAACATAACTTTGGGTCATAGCTTCGTAATTAAAAATCCTGCTAAAAAGGCAAGCACGCCACTGGATTCTACTTAAAAAAGTGCCTGTATAATGTTTCAACTATAGAGCTCTATCATCAGTATTAGCGGAGATATAAATTTAATTCGAAATCGCCATTTTACCAATTTTCGCTGATAACTCGAAAACAAAAGAAGGTGGCCAAAAATGACTACTACTCTTGTTAGTTTCTCAGAAAAAGAGACCGAGAATGGGGTATCAGATTTTGTCTATCTCCACTGGTTTAAAAGCTGTAGTGATAAAACATCCAAATTTGCCCACCCTGTACATGTCAAAGACTCACCCTGTATATATGAAAATAAGATTGTTGCGGTACTTGATCAATCAAAAACAAGTATTTAACTACCAGAAGAATTATTAGCCTATCACCTACACCAATATCCCTTTCGAATATCTGCATAATTATATTCGGAATATTAACAGGGTTGACGAGAATGAGGCGGAGAGAGCGAGGCTTAGCAACAGGTCGTATCAGAACCCTTCGGAGTTATCTTTGTTCATCCATTCCATTCAACGATGTGGACAGTGGCGTTTGTTCCATTCTCAATGGGGGTTCATGATAAATATATTGTCCTTAAAACAACGGTAGATTTCGAATTTTAATTAACGTTTTTACTCGTTGCAGCCTATAATATAACATTCGATTGTGCGGAATGTTATCGAGGATATTCCGTTGGAATTTTCTCCGATTCCCAATTAAATGAAGATATGAATATGTGATATTGTACTATAGACCAAAAATGACGCGAAATTAATGAAGATTGAAAAATTATTTTTTCTACAAGCATGCGCGTTCAACCTTTTTCCCGCACGTATTCCAAGTTGCAAAGAGTGCGGGAAAAACGCCTGCTATTTCTTTCCCGCAAGCATTTGCGTGCGGGAATGGATTAGCAGGGGTTTTTCCCGCACGCAAATATTATAGAGTAAATTAAATTCTATCATCTTTCTATGGACAGAACGTCAACGCTGAGAAACCCTTAGTAACGACATGCAGAATAACGTCTGTCATTATATATGAATTAATCAAATGAGGTATGATCTGTTTCGTGAAATGGATACATTTATATTTTTCAAGCGCTTGTAGAAAAAATATTGTTCCTAACTCTTGCGGAAAGTGTCTTGCCCGCACTCAACTGCTTACCCGAACTCTGCTTCGCATCGTTCGGGCAACGGCAGTTTCGTGTGGGCAAGTATCACTTTCCGCACTTGATAGGAAAATAACTATTTCCGCCGACCTCTTAATAATAGCACTGTTTAACGTACACTGTTTTAATGAACCCTTTTATTCTTTAATTTCCCATTAATGCATTATTCTCATGGGTAATCGAACATAGAAGTATTCAGCAGCTTCCCAAATAATTATTTTATTTGTATGTCGCATTGATTTTCGTAGTAGGGGAGAGTTCCTTTGAATTGGACAGCCCATGAACTGGACGCTACAGTTTTCTACTACACTTGATAGTAATTTAGCATCCTTTACGTAAATCCCATTTTCGCAACATCGATCGACATCTCTTGAAAAATGGCTGATCCTGTGGCTCGCGCCTTGATGCGAAAATGGGATTTACGTAAAGGATGCTAAATTACTATAGAGTGTAGTAGAAAACTGTAGCGTCCGGTTCATGGGCTGTCCAATTCAAAGGAACTCTCCCCTACCTAGCGGGTGAATTGAGAAGAGATGAATTGTGGAGGTTGCACAAAAATTATGATGGTTAGAGAGTAATCAATATATCTATGTACTACAACTCCAGCTTCCACCAGCTCCACACATTCTTTAACAGCTGATATTATAGGGAACGATATCAATTTGATTTACTCAAAATGTCACAACTCGAATATGCCCTCTATGGACTTCTGGCTTCTCGAATTGTTCTATGGAGAGTAGAGAGAAGGAGAACAATAGCCGTACTAAAAATGTGTCCCCGAAAACGGAGAACGTAGGCTAGAAGTCGCTGCGATCGCAATAGTCGAATAGTTGAAAATTTGTACCAAAGATGATCAGTATTCTCTGTATGAACATCTTGTTAACACGAAAACTGTCGGGTGTAATTAGATTGCCGACAACGCCTCATCGAATTTGACATAGATAAGTTGTCGATTGATTGTCGATCGATCGTGGTACCACTACTGTTTTCAACAAGACGGTGCGCTTCCCATTTTCCGAGACCTGTTCCTGAATCCGTTGTTTTTTTACTGGGGTTGCCTAAAATAGTCATTTATTGCTTTGGAAATGAAAAAAATTGTTGAAGAATTTTTCTCGACGGTTCTGTATGTTTTAAGGGGTGCTAAATTCGAAATTTACATTATCGGCTAGATTCGGATATGGCATATGGCTCTACCATGAAAGTGGGGAAAAAACATGAAATTTAAAACATTTCCTTTATTTTTTGCTCCGGAACCATGCACGCTGGAGAAAAATAATTGCTTATCCAAATAGCAGGTTATAAAATTTCGCAGAAAAAGGTGATAGAATCAGCTCTCTCGCTTTTCTGGTTTGGTCGTTAGAGCGCACTGAAGACAGGGGGCATAGTTTTCAATTTTGCAAAAATCGCTGTATTTAAAACATTCAATGTTTGATATACCCTGCAGTCGACCTTTTATTGCCTCATGGGACACCCTTACCCTACTATTCACATCACATGATCACCCCTTCCCCCATTTTTTAAAATAGACTATGGCTGAATCCATAGTGGGTGCCTCCTGATAATGAAGAATGAGGAAATTGTGTTTGGGCGAATAGAATGAAGTTGAGAATTCTTCAAGAATGAAAATATCCAAGGAAGAAGGTACAATAACAATAAAGAAAACGTTATTTGAATAACTTATTGAAAACAGAATATTTAACAGTGTAGCTAGTCAGGGTTGGCGCTAGAGGGTTCTACGTTTTTCGTAGTCCATTTTCCTTGAGCAAAAGCAAAAATATGTTTATTTAAATTGTATATTTGAACAGTGCAAAACTACCCAGTCTTCTGGCATTCGCAGTTTCGTTTTAAGTCCAGTGTGCACTGGCTTGCAACAAGCCGCAACAGTTTGTCTCGTGACTGCACACTTGTTTTCGGCATCATTCCACTGCGAAAGGTTTTCGGTGTTACCTAGCTATTTCTCTGCGGCGGTATTGGTATGCAACAGACTTTGTCGAAGGTAGCGTTGCAATATTGAACTTCGGTTTGAATGCGGACTTTTTATGATGATTATACCGCTCAGCATTAAGTGATTTCTCGAATTTTATATCACCGTAGAATGCAACGGGGAACTGCTCTTCTTCTCAAGTTCAATGTTCTCAGGATCACAGACAGAGTCCTTGAAAGACTCCAGAGTGGTGCGAAGTGTAGGGTTGTTGATGGGAGTCTTGATGAACTCATTTTTCCCTTGTTGTATAGAGCAGATGTTGTATCACATAGCATGAAGTAATAGAATATGCTCTGCTACACTTCAAGTAGAGTAACAGCTCTTGGTGATTGGTATAAAGTCGATTGCAAATTCTTCTTCCCAGGTTTCAAGAAGTAGACATTTGATTAGGTAGGGAGCCAAATCATGATGACCAATAAATTCAACATTCTTTCATACAACTGCCACTTTGTCAAATTTAGATGAGAGACTGTGGACAGTAGACTGCGATAGCCTGCATCATTTTCTCCTCTCGCTATGCAAAATGATAGAGCCTCTAATTTTCAACACATGGTTAATTCCAAAACATATTATATGTAGAATAGCCACTATACTGTGAAATACGGCGAATTTAGGAGAATATGACCAAGTTTAACCGACCTCTAGCGGCCAAAACAAAATAGCTTAGGAGCTGATTTGAATCCCTTCTTTAGAAATTTCATCGTCTTTGTTTGTTATACGAAGTATTTCTCCCCAAGATGTGTACTTTCGAAGTCATTAGCGAAAACCTGAAAATTCTCTTGAATTTTTATAGTTTTTCACCATTTTTATGGTAAACCCATAATCGAATCCAATGCATAACATGATTTTCGGTTTCAGCACACCAAAAAACATATATAGATTCGTTGTGAAACTGTCTACAAAATGAGCTCAAATATTTTATATTGATGGTCGTCACGCACTTGTGATGACTTGGAGTCGTCTCCAAGTTACCAGAAAATTTCATCTGAAATAAATAAAAAACAAAAACAGAAAAATGTGAGATAACAGAATTAAGTTCTATTCGTCAGATTGAGCTAAAATTCACAACCCAATTCAAAATAGATTCGGAAACTACATGAATAGCTCTAAAATCATCCTGAAATTTATAAATAGGACAATGATTAACCATATGATTTATGGTTTCTTCTAGTTCCCCGCATTCACAATTAAGGCTAACAACTGAATTCCATCGCAAAACCATACTATAGCATCGTCAGTTCCGTTCTTACACGATTCAGAATGCACCATATTTTTCTGGGAAGATCAAAACCAGGAACTTTATTCGAGGGATCACTAACTTATTGTAAGTTGGAAATAGTGCAAGTATTCCATTCATAGCGGGTTTCATAAAACTTTGATTGTCCGATCAACAATTTGACAGTCACTCGATTTCTAAAACGAATTCACTGAAACTTTTTCATTTCTGAAGATATATTGAAGAAATTTCGATTGAGAATAATTGAAGGAACGTATGAACATCATGATTTGATGCGAGAATTATATTCTGAATGAATCATGACTGAACTATCGATTGAAAACAAATCGACGTCTATTCGTCAATCAAGCGTTGATTCCCCTGTCAAGCTTTATGAAATTTGGAGTTAGACTGTCGAATGTCCTTGTCCCTTACATTCGAATCAAGTAAAGGAGTGAAATTTATTCCAAGAATTCATAACTGCAATCTGTCTACGAATATGGGGCGGTAAAATGTATGAAAGAACTGGTAACCATTGAATAGGTGAAGATTTAATAGTTTCAGTAATAATTCCCATCAATTTCTTGCTTGCCAGCATTATTAACCCAAAGAAGGCAACAATATTCAGCAGTCGAAAAAAGCTGGGGCTGCCGTTCGATGAGTAGTTCAGTACCAACTAGTTCATGCAGGATATTATTTTTCCTAGTATGGAAACACGAAACCTCGGTTTTATTTGGGTTAGGACGCAAATGCCACCTGAAAGAGTAATTCCTCAACATTTCTAAATTTGTAGGTATATAGATTATTCTCGGTGGAATTATGTGTTGGGAAAGTGGTCAATGATCAAATGGAAATTCTTTTTCCTTTTACATAATTTCACCGATTATCATTGTTTAGTCACAAGTCATCTTAGATTCAGATTATTCTCTATACATCTAAAATCAGAATATTATATGATAGAATATCATCAGCCTATATAAACTTCTCAGATTAGTGAGACAAATGAAAAAATTCGATATTGTTATTCTTTTATCTGTTTTAATTCCAGTATTTAATTAATGAAGCGCGGTCCCAAGACTAGAAAAATGGTCTTTCTGAAATCTCTCTCGCTTTCACTGCTAGCGTTTGAATCTTAATAGTCTGAGAACTGGCGACGAAAATCGGCAAGAGTTTTGTAATGGCTCATAATTAAATATGATTTAGTATTGAGGGTGTACATTAGTCAGCACCCACTCTCAAGGTCAGGTAGTGGAACACCTAACGGCAACGCGCTTTGATGTAGGTATATAAAATTACAACATACTCTACAAGTATTTTGTAATGATTGAAAATACTCACTCAGCTAGTTTATAGAACAGAAAACTTGAGGAAGTGGTCAGTGAAACGGGGTGGGTCAGTACCCCACAAAAGTTGCTGCCGTAACGATGTCGTTCCAAGAGATTTGTAACGGCTGAAAATGCATTTATTGTTCAAATATCATGTATTATTTGAAAATTAAATAGTCAGACCACATATCAATAGAACAGAGGCGGTCAGCAGTCACTCAAAGTACGGATATTGTAATTTTACATAAATCAAAGAGCGTCGCCGCCAGATGTTCCACTACCTGACCTTGATAGTGGGTGCTGACTCATGTACACCACCAAAACTAACTATTATTTAAATATGATCTATTACAAAACTCTTGCCAATTTTCGTCGCCAGCTCTCGGACTATAAAATAAAATACTTTTGACTAACCAACCTAATACTGTGAGACAGGGAATAAAGTAACCCTTCTGAAAAAATCAAGGGTATATAAATAACGACTGTCTACCTGTTTGTAGCTGGCAACCCATGTTTTCCGAATTTCTCTTGTAAAATATTCTGTCGACTGATGCTCGATTTTCATTATCAAAAAATCAGGTAAGTAGAACAAAACAAATTGATGAAAGTTTACATCATTTCACACTATTGGGCCCTGATTTAGTAAGGCAACCCATTTGCGATTCATCATTGTACATATTCTCTAACTTACAACATTTGTCATCATCAAATAACAGATTTTTTTTTTTTTTTATAACCTTTATTGAAATTTACAATCTACTTTTCACAAGTAATAAGTAAATATGGTGATATTAAAATGTCATGTAGAAGTTATCAAACTTATTGAAACTTCTTATTCAAACTTCAATTGAAGTCAATTGGCCATGTTTTCTGCAACCTTCTTCTGTTGAACGGGTTTTCCGTTAGTTGGTCTATGCAGCTGTTTTCATGTCCTTCCAGATTTTGTAGATATTTTTTTGAGCGTTTTTTTATCTCATCAATAATGAAGGGGATTTTCAAATCATTATGTATGGTGAAGTTTGAGACGTACCATGGAGCATCTGTTAAAGCTCGAAGGATTTTGGATTGGACTCTCTGTATTATTTGGATGTTCGATGTTTTGGCACATCCCCAGAACTGAATCCCGTATGTCCATATGGGTTTAATTATGGCTTTGTAAATCAATACTTTATTTTGGAGAGATAGCTTGGATTTTCTGCCTATTAGCCAGTACATTTGTCGAAATTTCATATTGATTTGGGTCTTCTTAGCTTGAATGTGTGGTTTCCAGGTGAGTCGTTGGTCTAAGTGGATTCCTAGATATTTGGCTTTTGTTCTAACTGGGATTTGGTTCTCATTTATCTTAACTGGTGGACATATGTTTCGTTTGTTGGTGAATGTGACTTGGACTGATTTTGTTTCATTGATGGTAAGGCGCCATTTTCGATACCATTTCTCCAGTTCATTCAGATGTTCTTGGAGCTTTTCGTAAGCTGTAGCTGCGTTTTCGTGGGCTGTGAGTGTTGCTATGTCGTCTGCAAATGAGGCTATCGTAGTGTTCTGATTTTCTGGAATGTCTGATGTATATATCAGATAAAGCAGTGGACCCAGTATACTTCCCTGTGGTACTCCTGCTTTTATTTCAGTTGGTTCAGATAGAGCATCACCCTGTTTCACAGCAAAATATCGGTTGGTAAGGTATGATTTCATAATTAAATAGTATGGCTGTGGGAGAAGTTTTTTCAGTTTGAAGAGTAAGCCATTATGCCAAACCTTGTCAAACGCTTGGGATGAGTCCAGGAATACAGCTGTACAGTATTTATTGTCTTCAAGGCTTCTTGATATGGTGTTCATCACACGATGTATTTGATGGCTTGCCGAATGGTTTTCCCTGAATCCAAGTTGATGGTTGGGTAGTATTGTGAAAAAATCTATATCCTTCTTCAATCTTTTGAGTAGAAGTTTTTCCAATAATTTGCCCAAAATTGGTAGAAGGCTTATGGGCCTGTAAGATCCCACGTCGTTTTCAGGTTTGTTCGGTTTATGGATCATTATTATCTCGGCATATTTCCAGATAGTCGGGAAGTAGGAAAGGCTCATCATACGGTTGAATATAATGTTGAGGAGTAGTATAGCCTTTTGTGGCAGTTTCTTCAAAATTTCTGCAGTAATCAAATCGAAACCAGGGGCTTTCTTATTTTTTAGTCTTCTTATTTCTTGAAGAACTTCCTTGGGTTTGAAAGGCTTTATGGGGAGAGACATCTGGCACGCAGCATCGAGGAAAGATTCAACTTCTGTGTCGTTGTAGCCTGGGTGCGGATCATTCGGTTTGAGTACTGTTGACAAGTGTAGAGCGAAGGTTTTTGATTTTTCCTCGTCGGAGTTGGCCCATTCCCCAGTTGTCTTTCGGATTGGAGGTTTTCGTGTTATAGGTCTCTTATACTTTTTCGTGGCTTTCCAGATGTTGTGCTCGCTGTTGTTGTCTATATTTTGAATGTGGTGTTCAAATTGGGAGTTGTAGTAATCTTCAAGAGTTTTGTGTAGTTTTCTGCATAAGTGATTATAAATTGTTTTATCTGCTGGGTTACGGGATCTTTGCCATCTACTTCTAGCTTGTCGTTTTTCAGTTACCAGTTCTCGAATTCGCAGTGGTAATTTCTTTTCGATTCCATCCTGTTCTGATGGGGTTGGTGTGGATTCCCAGGCTGCTCTCTGGATTATTTCTGTTATATACCTTGCAGCTTCTTCTAATTCTTCAGTTTCTTTGAGTTCAATGTCTAATCTTATGTTGTCACTTACTATTTGTTGGAATAGTTTCCAGTTGGTTTTAGATGTTGTGAGTGTACTTTTTTTCTCCCGGAACATTGCAGTTGTGCTCAAGGTCATCAAGATTGGTGAGTGATCCGATGATAGGTCTGCATTTGGTTCAGCCAGCATATAATTCCTATTTATTCCATTTGTGACGAAGAAGTCTAAGATGTCTGGTATTTTGTTCGGGTCAGTTGGCCAGTATGTTGGTGTTCCGTACGAAACCACTTGAAGATTTCTTCTTGTTATCACCTCCTTCAGGTTGCGTCCTTTAGGGTTTATTAGCCGTGATCCCCAGTGGTTATGCTTCGCATTCCAATCTCCTCCAATTATGAATCTTCGCCTGAAGTTTTGGAAAAACTCCGTATATTGGTTCTCGGTTATATTGTGTCGTGGTGGTGAATAAATTGCTGATATGTCGAAGCTCCACGTTTCTGTGTGTACTGTTATATTTGTAGCTTGTATTTTTTCTGTGACAAAATTTGGCAGTGTATGGTGTTTGATATTGCTCCGAATAAGAATAGCTGACCCACCCTGCGCTCTACCACTTGGATGTTCGGCAGAATATGTAGTATAGTGTGGGATCTGGAAATACGTTCTTTCAGTGAAGTGGGTTTCTGATATCAGCATTATGTCAAAGCTTTAAGCTCATTTTTGTGGTTTGGAAGGCCATTCGCGTTCCATGAGGCTATGCGGATGAAGCTGTTGAATTTTAATGAAGTTTATTCACGAGTGTTGTGAGCAGATTGAGCATAATCTGATTCTGGTTCATCATCTGCGTGATCATGGATTCCAGGTCGGAAAGGAAACTATTCATCATGGTTTCTAAGGAAGAGTTTTGTCTCTGAGAGGGTGGATCTTCATGTTCGTTATTTCGCTGAAGGGCTTGGGCGTAAGACATTCCTTTTGGTTGTTTGTTTGTTGGTTGTTTGTTTGGTTGTTTGTTTGTTGGTTGTTGTTCTGTTTCTTGGATTGTTTCTGGAATGTTCTGTTGTCTGTCATATTGCAGGGGGTTTTTATTGTTGTTTTTCGTTTTTGATATGAGTTTATATACCTGGCAACCTTTGTAGTTGGACGGATGATCAGCCCCACATAATGCACATCTTGCTGGAGTCGATTTTGGTTTCTGGCAAGTTTTAGAATCATGCTGATTACCACATTTTACGCACATGTATGGTCTATTACAATAAGTTTTGGAGTGTCCATATTCTTGGCATCTAGTGCATTGTATAATTTCTTTTTTCCTTTTTGGTGGTTCGATGCTTATTTTCTGATTTAAGATGAACTCCAATTTGTATATATCTTTATTGTTGTCGTTTGGTTCCAAGTCCACATAAAAAAGCGGAAGTGGATTTTTCATTCGATCTCTTATAATACTGATGTTCCTGACTTTATGTCCGTGTTTTTCTATGTCTGCTTTTATGTCAGTTGTTGGAATACTGGGATGAAGGTGTCTGACAACTACCCTGTAGGCTCCGTCTTGTTTAATTTGGTAGGTATGAAAAATGATGTTTTTTTCTCTCAGGAATTTTACTAGTTGTCTGTAGGTTTCTGGATTTGTGACGTTTATCTTTACACAATTGTTGGTCAAAGTTTTTGAATAATATTGTTCATCAGCAATAGCGGTTGATAGAAGTTCAATCATTTGTGGGAAATTTGTAACTCCGTGTATAAAAATGGGTGGTGGTTTTGGTATTTTCGGTGGTGATTCTGTAATATCATCACTCTCGTTTTCCTTGTTGAGATATTGGAATCTATTGCTGGTTTCAATTGGTGAATTTTCATTTATTTCTGGCGAAAGGTTTGAGAATTTTCTTTTCTTTACTGTTTGCCATTGAAGGCTGTTAGCCATAGTATTATTGTTTTAGTCGCCCTCAGGACAACTAGTATTATGAAAATTCAGAATCCGGTGTTTGTTTATTATTTTTCACAATAATTAACGAATGGAATATTTATCTACGTACGTTTGTATAGCATATGACTTGGAAGAGATAATGTGGACCGCTGATAGCACACGTGTACTTCCGAGCACAGCTAAAACGCGACTAAATAACAGATGAGGATATATATTTATTATACCGCATGTTAGACTCTAAACATGAATCATACAACCTTAAATAAAAGGTTGTTATAGAGTAGAAAGATAAGAAAAACCCTCATATCTCTAGTACTAAAAACCGACTACATTTTGGCCAGTGAACACACGCTTGATAATGAGATTGCGCTGAAAACGCACTGTCAATGCACAAAAACTTTTCAATAACAGTTTTCTGTTTTTTTAATTGAAAGGCGCGAAATTCGAATTCTATTAATTGTATTAAAAATCAATATCGACTTTGTTTCGATTAGAAAACAAAAGTATGGTTTTGTTTTGTCATCAGGATGTTAGTTTTCATCTAAATATTGTTTGAAATCAATTGATATCAATGAAAAACGCTGTTGGATGTGCTATATTTTTATTTGTAATTTATAAAAAATTTACAAAAATTGAAATTATAGGCAATAAATGAAGCTTTGATTAGGACACTTAAGTAAATGGTGATTTTCTGTACGTCGAAGGTGTTATTTTTGTGCAATAGGTTGTTTTTAATTGAAAAACTTAGTTGAATGTGTAAAATATACATAGATTAGAAATTAAAATGAAATATATTTTCATAGCATACACATTCCAGTTACTTACATATGTAAGTATTATTTATAGAATTTTCAGAAACACACTTAAAAAAAAACCTTACGGAGACATGTCTACAGGACCTGTATGTCAGTATAATTTTTGGTGCTTTTTTATGATTTCCTTATGATATGGTCTCTTTATGACACAATATAAAAATTGATTAATGAATGAACAAAACACTCACAGCAGGTTTCATAAAACTTTGGCTTTCCAAACAACAATTTGACCGCCACTCGGTTCCCAAATGGAATTCAATAAAACCTCTCCATTTCTGAATAAATTGAAAGAGTAGCAATTAAGAATCATTTAATAGACCTATAAAGATCATAATTTCCCCTTAATAGGTCGTTCATGCAAGAGATGCTTTTTGCATACAACAATTTACGTGGATGTACAGTTCTCAATTAACCTGCAGTAAAATGTTCACTGCACATAGTGTAGTCAGTAGTGTTTGCTGAAGTCATTGTCTTCACGCCCTGAGAATTTTATCCACTTCTGTGCACTGAAAATTAGAATCAATGAATGACAGATTCACATGTTACGAGTTTTAATACTTACGCTTCCATTTTCCTTAGTTGAGTGAAAAACTTAATATCGGAAAATCCAGATCTTCACCATTCAATAATTTTCGAACGAAATTTTGATGTTTTTACCAAGAAATAAGATGAAAAAATTCAATATTCAGCAACTAGAACGAGCTAGATAAACAAAATGCGGTACGAGAATCAAAAATCAAATTTGATTCAAAACCTATTTGATCAAAATGGACGTCTGAAATCTCACAAAATTTCATATGTTTCTGCAAATGGTACTCAAATGAATATTTTAACCAGTCCTAGCGTCTTGAAAACACGCTTGACACACAGATGGCGCTCAAATCGCTTTAGTCGCCTCGTTTCCCATCTTTCTACTCTATAATATTTGGTTAAATTATTATATTTTCACTGTAAATAAACATTGGTTGACGATTCAGTATTTAAGAATTGATGATCACCTATTTCTTTAATTTCCAATTTTTCTGAAACCTTTATTTCATGAATGTCCAATCATTTTGTGCATGTAGAAGACCATTCGGCCGAAAGTGCCCATCGTCTGATCCCAATACACATTATCTCCGTGCACAATACGGATTAATTTTTCACCGTTGAAAAATCGCCTACGCCATTGTCCCCGAACGCGTCCAACATTACGAAACGCTGCTTGTTGTACTTTCGCGTCCATGAAACGTCGTTTCGAGTCTATTGTTACGTCCTCTCACGACTCTCACTCTGACCTTTTCACTGTGGACTTACCCATGCAAATACCACATCCCTCTTTCGGAATATATGTATATCCCGATATACCGGGAGGGTGGATTTGACACTCTTTATCCCTAAAACGTTATCCCCTAGAATTGTCGATATTCGATTATGGGGGACATTCGTGGAAACGCCAGGCATCCTTTGGAATGGACTGTTTTAAATGTAACCCTTCCCTGACCGACAGATTTGAATTAATCGATGGCGACTGCACCACCGCTAAGTACAGATGCAGTAAAAGCTTTTCTGGGTTAGGTCTGACAGTCTTGATAAATTTTTCATTTCTTTATTGATTCTATAACTTTATTTCCGCTATCCCTTATATTGAGAGGATACTTCCATTATTGGTATTCCCTAATCAAATTGATCTAACAGGATCTAACTGCATTTATTTTTAGCACGCTTTTATCAGCTTGACCTGTATCTACGTATGGGTCTCTATCTGTCTATATAAGGTGAATCGAAAATTTTGATCAATATAAAGGATGTTAGAACATCAAAAAACATACCGCTTATTGAGGGTGCTACAACGATAATCGGCTTTCAGATCAAATCAAATTTATTACAAAACATAATAGCAATTAGTATTTGGTTCTTTCAGCGTGGAGTTTTTTATTCTTGTAATATAACCGAGCGCTTTAGGCACTAATATGTCATCATCAGGGTTCCCAGTAATACCACAAGCAGCATATAAAAAGGGTCAATTAGTATAAACAGCCGTACAGCGAACTGAAAACATCACGCAATCGAGAGAAAGCCTAGAGAAAATACATTGAATTTTCATTCAGGATGGTTTTTTTCTGCAGCCTACATTGCAGAAAAGAAAGGAGTTATTTCAGTGGTGGCCGGCGAACTCTATAATGTTCAAGTTTGCTCATAAGAATCTCATGAAAACATTATGAAAAGTCTTTGAAAGATCGCATAAATTAAGCTCTTTCTACCCCATCAAGACCTTCTGTTATCTTTTCAATAACCATCATGAATGCATCACGTCTCAACAGTAAGACAGGTGAATAATAAACGAAATAAATTGAGATGCATAACATCCGCTGATAATTAAATCAACAAATTTTACAATCTAAATCAAACCAATAAACGACCATCGCTCAAATTATTACCAGAAATTCCATTTCGTCGACAAAGAGTAGATGCTGACTATGGTTTCGGTCTCAACCTCGTTAGAGCAAAATAACTCCCGCATCAACGAAACAGGAATGAATTGCCGGCTCTTTTCATTCGATGTAAGTAGCGGATGTCATGTATAAATACACTATAGCGACATCTGACAGAAAAACGGGAACCAACCCAATTCAAATTCTTGACTGTCAGAGTGAATTTAACTGTATGCATCCATATGTTTATATTCCCAGATTGCAAATATCGTATATCACGATAATAAAGCTAGGGACAAAGAACGAAATGGTTCGAATTCATGGCAGTAACCGAAAGCATAACATTAATTCTAACGAAAATAACATTGGAGCTAAACTACATTTTGAAGGACAAAACAGAAAGTCAAAAAACCAGAATTTTTTTTATCTGCGTCATATTATTGTTTTATATAGAATTGATTATATTCTAACTCTTGAGATGCATTGTCGATAAAAATAATAGTAAAATAGAGCAGTCTGCAATTTCAACAATTTGAGATGTCCAACCTCAAGAGTATCATTTACCACAATGAACAACAAGTACATTGATTATTCTAGAACAGGAATGAACTGTTTGGTTTCGAGCACGTTATATGGACGAGAGGAAAATAGTGACTTTTAATATATTTCAACCCAAATTTTAAAGAGTAGAAAGATAGTGAACGAAAACGCCCTCATATCTCTAGTACTAAAAACCGACTATATTTTGGTCAGTGAAATCACACTTGACAATGAGATGGCGCTCAAAACGTACTTTCAATACAGAAAAACTGTTTAATAACAGTTTTCTATTATATAATTGAGGGGCGCGAAATTCGAACTCTATTCCTTGTATTGAATTTCAACAACGACTTCGTTTAGACCAGAAAATAAACATCCTGAGCGACAAAACAAAAGTATGGCTTTGTTTTGTGATCAGGATGTGTGTTTTCATCTGAAGATTGTTTGAAATCATTTAATATCAATGAAAATCGCTATTGGATGTGCTATATTTTTATCTGCAATTCATGAAAAATTGGACAACAAATGAAGCTTCGACTGACTAGGACAAAAAAGTATAAGGTGATCTACTATATGTCGAAGGTGTTATTTCTGTGCAATAGGTTGGTTTCAGTTAATAAACTTAGTTGAATTTGTACAATATATGTACATATATCAGAAATAAATATGAACCAATATTCACTATACAATCATAGCATACATATTTCAGTTCTTTACATATGTATTATATTCTTTATGCTTTATTTATCATTTCCTTATGATATGATGTCTTTATGACACAATGTTTATGAACAAAACACGCACAGCAGGTATCATAAAACTCTGACTTTCCAGACAAAATTTTGACAGTCAATCAGTTCCCAAATCAAAATCAATAAAACCTCTGCATTTCTGAATATATTGGAGGAGAAGCAACTGAGAATTATTGAATGGACTCCTTAATGGGCCGTTCATGCTATCTGCATACAACAATTTACGTGGATGAAAAGTTCTCAATTGATCTGCAGTAAAATGTGTATTGCAAATGGTGTAGTCAGTAGTGTTTGCCAGTCATTGACGTCCTGAAAATTTCATCTACTTTGGAGCACTGAAAATAAAAATCAATGAATGACCGAGTCACATGTTACGAGTTTTAATACTTCTATTTTCCTTAGTTGAGTGAAAACCTTAATTTCGGAAAATTTTTGTTATTTGTTCCACAGTTCCTCACCATTCAATAATTTTTGAACGGTATTTTGGGGTTTTCACCAAGAAATTAGACAATAAAAATGAAATAATCAGCAACTAGAATGAGTCAGATAAACAAAAAGCGGTACGAGCACAGAACACTAATATGGTACAAGAATCGAAAAATTCAAAACCTCTTTGATCGAAATGGCCATCTGGAATCTTACAAAATTTCATATGTTTCTCCAAATGCACTCAAATTAATATTTTAACCAGTCCTGGCGTCTTAAAAACACACTCGACACACACAGATGGCGCTCACATCACTTTATTCACTTCGTTTCCCATCTTTATACTCTATAATCTTTGTTTCAATCCTTTTTATTTATCGACTACTGTCCCTCTAATTGCTCATATTACTAGATGAAATATGGTAACAGTGAACATGATTATAACAATATGGATCCAACATGTACACCTACTACATTGCTTCATTATATTTTTTTTATCCAAAATACATTAGAAAAGTTCATGAGTCATGCCCTAGTACTAGTTAACAAAATGCTTAAATGTTTAATCTTTGATTTGAATTGTTCAGACCATTTCCATACAAAATTACCCTTGTCCTCATATATCCCTTCATTATTCCAATTCATGGTACTACGATAGCTGTTACTTTTTCAAGAGTGAAGAGCAAATTTCATTTCTCAATTCTCCTAGTAGAACTCAAGATGCTGTCGGAATCTTATGCATATGAGCCAACTTGTGCACTTACCCCGACGAGGAAATTAATAATAATCTGTCTGTTACATGAGATGTCGACTAACAAGGAGAATAAACCGAGGTGATATAATAGAGTAGGTAAGAGGAGAAAGCAAAGAGTGCATCCTCTTACATATTCATCAGGGTTATCTACCGGACAAGCTGCGGCCTGCCTGAAAACGATAAAGGAATATTTACTTGGGTGTCTGTAATTAAGCGCACCTATATTTGCATGTCTGATTAAATCCGGACCCCTTCTCGGATAGCCATTTGCATGGAGTTTTGTTTGTGTTTCACTAATCATATTACATTTCATCAACATACACACGCGGTCCCAAATGTGAAATTAGAATTGTGTTCCCATTTTTCCAGGTATTTTGCTAAACTTCAGCCGCAGAGACAGATATTAAATGAAAATGCATTGCTCCAGGGGAACGAGTTTCTACTGATGCTAAAGACGACAGAAGGAAGGCAAATGGTTTTTTTTTTAAATCCGTTTTCCTGGAAAGTCGATAGTTGATATGGATTCTCTGTTCTCAGCATGTTTCTGCTGAAAAGGAAACGTATATACTATATCGCGAAAATACGAATATCTAGTCGTGTTTCTTAGGTCATTAGTCTATGAAAGTAAATTCCGTTCGAAGAAATACGTCGTCAAGTAGACTATGGAAATTGGAAGGTTGAAAATTTTTAATTACACTTTACATCTTCACATGTTTTCAATCAGCAGACCCCGAGGACCAATTATTTAAAACAGTCCCCCATTTGGTTCATTGAGTCTATTTTCAACTAGATTGCGAGAGATTGTGACGTTCACTTTGACACATTGGCGTCTGTTATTAGCAGATATGTATTAAGGTTAAATTAAGTCTTTAAGGTGTTTTTTATATTTAATTATTTTTGCCGCTTAGCGGTTGTTTTTTTCATTTTTTTGTTCGTTGTTTTCATGCTATTGTAATGTTTCAATTTTTTTTCAGTTTGCAAGATTGTTTGATTTCTCATTTGCATATTTCTAGTCTCGGTAGAATATTGTTTCCATTTTTTTTTCTTCTTTTCGTTATTAGCAATGTAGCTTGGTTTCTTTCATTATGCTAGGTTAAGTTATTTTCTGCAACTGGGTATTAACCTGTTGAAATAAATAACTTATTATTGTTATTATTAATCTGGAAACAAGGTGGTAATGAGCTAAGCCTACAAAATCTAACATACCAGAAAGTTAGACGTGATCATTGTTACCATCAATATACTCGTCAATATATGATTCGATATTGAAAAGCTTTGGATGTGTTCAACACCTAGATGGCTCACAACACTTGATATAAAGTAGAACGAAATGCCGAAAAATTCTGACTTTGTGTCAGTGATTTTCTCCTTATATTGAATATATTTCCCCTATTCGTATAGGTATGAGAAGAAAGTAGGTGAACCTAATCTTCTATTCTGTCAATAATTCCTCCACTTTCACCAGAAACAACGAATAGGCCTGGCTAAGGATGATTTGGAATAAATCGAAAACTATGAATTTCAATCACAAAATGTTATTGTCAATGTAAATTATTTTTCAACATAGCTTCTATTATGGCTTCTGATCTGAAAAAAAAATTGAATTTTTACCTTATCGAGATTATCAACTTCAACAACGATTTTGTCCTGTATAATGGCTTGTAATTTCAACTATTGCTACAAAAACATTATTCTCATTCCTCGGGGAAACCCCAAAACGACAACGGTAAACCTTGAAATTATTCATTTTTCAGCAAGATCTCCATTTACAGATTTGTTTTCCTTATCTAACGTTGAAAAAAAAATTCCGGAAATTTTACATTCAAACAACGCAGAATATTATAAGGAATCAATTTCTTTAATGAAATAACTACCTATTTGAAAAACTAAAGTTGGTGAATCTCAGAACATTTACAAAGTCATCTCTCTACTCAAAGCTTAACTACGGAATTTCAAACCTGAATCACTATTGCTTCCCGAAAATATTTCGGGTCCTAGTCGTTGAATTTTGTGTATCAGAGTATCCAAAGACTTCTGTGGTTGTGACCATGAAGTTTGAAAGACCAGAGAATAATTAATTTCCTTAGAACTCACCGAAAAGTTTCTAGTTAGCAACACGGAATTCAAAATTCATATTGAAATGAATTCACACCAATAAACTGATGCGAAGGCTCACAGAAAGAAGCTATGACTCAAGCATTCCAATAAATCAAAAAGCTGAAAATAACTTCTATCCTATTATTTTTTAATTGATATTTATAATGTGGATACATATAGAAAATGAATGTCCATATATAACACTGTAACCAAACAAATAACTCAATCATTAGTGTCGACCGGAAGCCCCAGGAAGATCATTCAATCGTGTTCCATCGGCGTAATTCCACAATAATTGTTAGTTTCATATTGAATTTCATAATTGAATTTCATAGTAGGTATAGGCCGGAATTACCGAACATTGCGATTCGATCGATGGATACATGAAATCATATAATGCAATATTTATTCTTCATATTTAATAAACTCTCATTTTCCTATGTTGACGCAATGTAATTAATAATAAATTTTCGCAAAAAATGTTCACATATTTTACATTTTACAGATCATCAACAATTGATTGTTTGATACTAAATTATTTGAAATCTAGTTTTGAAAAAGCATTCGAAACATTTCATTGATATAATGTCAATAAAATCCTTATTGAAATCCAAAAAGAATTGACCAGATTATAATCAATGAAAATCTGGTCGTCTGCCCAAACTTCGATAGGCAGACACGGCTCCTCCTATGAGGCAAAAAAAATTGTGTTATTCACAGAATAATTTAAATTATAGTTAAAAAGCCTGGAGTGCAATGATCTGAATTTTCCTAATTACTCTGCTCACTCTTGCTCTCTGTCCTATAGATGTTATGTACCTTACGCAATTTTAATATAATTCGAATTATTCTGTGGATACCTATCCAATTTTTTATTTGTTTTTTTGCGAATTAATCAATTTTTATTGATTAGGTTCACGTACTTTTTCAATGTGATGTAGATTGCCATGCATCTTATACTGTCACAAGTCGAAGGTGCTTTTACAATGTCAACATTGAATTTTAATACTCAGGACATGGGATGAAGAGAAGAACACTACTTCGAAGACATAAGACAATTTTTTTCTCCAAAACTTCGTGACTCCTTTCTTAATGTTAGGAGATTAACAGTGGGTCTCATAAAACTCTGATTGCCGAATCAAGAGCTGAATCATCAATCAATTACAAAATCCTATGCTATTTAATCCGATTTGATTCTCAATCACCGATTTAACCGCCCAATCAAGATAGTATTCTTCGAATAACTGACCGCGGTTTCTGATTTCACAATCAAGTCTCATGAAACTCGAATTTAGTTGATCGGCTGATCAAATTTGAATGAGCAATCTGATGATCGAGGAATCAACGTTTTTTTTATTATATAGCAGGGGGAATCTGCAACCGTGAAAATACGGGGCTCTATCTCTCGCCCAGAGGAACCCATTTCTAGGGAACACTGTAGGGTTACTCACTCACCTGAGTTCGCGACCCACTGAACCTAACCTGCTTTTCATTGGTTCCGGGCATTTGCCTATAAGCCATTTATTCCTTGATCCGTTAATTTCTTCTTGCACATTGTCGTGCTAGGGTTTTCATGTTCGTCCATTTCGGATATCTCTTCTTAGTATAGTCTTAGTAAGATTCCGTACTCATTTTAATCTCTCCTCAATTGATCTCGCGGTCTCCTTTTGTAAATTCTCATTCCTCCTCTGTCTTCCTCCGGATTATAGTCCACTAGTCTCCTGAGTTCTTTGTTTGTTGTTTTCCTTCGCTGTTTCGAATAACTTTTAAGCTTTCCTCTTCATAAATTCGGTGATGGTTTCCCACTTCAAATCTCGATATATCTGTTTGTTCCTGACAAACCAAGGCGCATCTATGGCACATCGTAGTAGCCTGTTTTCTGTTGTCTAAATTCTTTGTATATGGCTCTTTGCCGCGAATCCCCAAGCACCTGATCCATAAGTCAATTGCGGTCTAGCAACGGCTTTGATTATTTTCAATTTTGTCTCATTTGACATGTGGCTCTTTCTAGCTATCGGCGGGTAGAGCATATTCATCGCTGCCTTGGTTTTGTCAACGGCTTGTTTGATATGGCTTCTCCAAGTTAGACCTTTGTCTAGGGTGATACCTAAATATTTCGCTTCGTTTTTCCACTCGATTTTTTCTCCATCTACCTCTAGATTTGTTGTAGTTCTCAGTTTCCTCTTCTGCAGTAATATCGCTTGGCTCTTTTGTCCGTTGAGCTTTATTTTCTATTTTATACACCAGTCATTTATTTCATCTATGGTTTCTTGTAATTTTCCCTCTATGATTTCTGGCTTGCGATGTCGCATTGCGATTCCGGTGTCGTCGGCATATAGTGTCAGCATAGTCCTTGGAGATTTTGGTATATCGTGAATATATATGTTATACAGAAACGGCCCAAGTACTGACCCTTGAGGCACCCCTGCTTCCATATATGTATTTGGTTGTGGAGTTTTCTCCTTCCACTTTCACGTGGAATCTTCTGTTCCTCCAATAATTCCTAATCAACTTGCACAGTTTGATTGAATATCTAGCATATCTCATTTTGTAAATCAATCCTTTATGCCATACTCTGTCGAATGCTCTGGCGACATCTAGTACATAGAACAAGACCTGTTGCTTGTTTATTTTGGAATCCTTCTGTTATGTATTCTGTAAGTCTCAGTAATTGCTGTTCTGTTGAGTGATCTCTTCTGAATCCGAATTGCTCTGCTGGAATGAGATTAAGATTTTCAGTTTCTTCTGTAAGCCTCCTGGCGATTACTCTTTCTACTATTTTTCCTAGGGCGGACAATAAACTTATCGGCCTGTAGTTTTGGGTGAATTTTTTATCTTTGCCTGGTTTGTTGAACACTATGACTTCTGCAGTTTTCCACTTTTTCGGATAGTGTTCAGTCCTCATTATACCGTTTGCAATATTTGTGAGAGCAGCTATACCTTTTCTAAGTAATTTCTTCAACATAGCATTCGTTATTTTATCACTTCCGGGAGCTTTTCTATTTTTCAAGCTTCTGATTATCTCCTTTATTTCAAATGGAGAGGTTGGTTTTTCTATGTTGTCGTCTACTGGTGGTTCATCCATTTCTTCTTCGTTGTTCTCAACTAGTTCTTCCAGATCATCATTATCGTCATCAGGTCTGTAATTTATTCTCGATTCTCTTTCGATCGAATCCGCCAGTGCTTCTGCTTTATCGATATTCGTATATGCCATTCCTCTTTCTCCGTGGAGAGAGGTGGTATTTTAGTCTTTTCTCTTCTCAGACATTTTTGCATTTTCCATGCAGAATGATCGATAGTATTTAGTTCTTGAACTCTTTTGTTCCATCAATTTGTTCTCATGTCCTTCAGGACATTTTTCAGAACTTGGCTGTGTCGGTTTAGATTTCTCTTATTTATATCTGTTTTGTTGAGCCTGTATTTTTTTCTTAGTCTCCTATGTTCCCTGATGAGATCTTTGATTTCTTTGGGTGTATCACCGTGTGGATGTATTGGTGCTGGTCTCGTTATTTTCTTTGTGCTCTTTTTGTAGGCTTCTAGTATATTCTTTTCTAGTTTATCAACTGCACTTTCAAGGTCTTCCGATGTGTTGATTGTTGGTATTTCTGTTACCTCCGATTGTATCAGATGGCTATATTTAGTCCAATCGGTGTATTCTCTTGTTTGCATTAGTTCTCTTCTTGGCCCTTCTCCTATTGTTAATTCGATGGGGTTGTGGTTAGAGGTTTCGTCCCACAAGTTCTCTATCGATAATTTTCTAGTGATATTTTTCAGGAATCAACGAATCTTTATGAAACCCTATGTTAGTCCTTCGGCCACTCCTTGGCATGACTGTCAATTATTCGGTCAACCCTATAAGTATGTACTTCTCGACATGAATGCTTTATTTACACTGTTTACCAGTATTTTTCGCTGAAGTATCTCATTTCGATTATTAAAAAAAGCTCAATTGACTTTGAACCTTGCTGCGATAATTAATGAAAGCTTTCATGCAGTTGGGTGCAAACTCAAAATTCAAATGAATGTGAACGGTTCAATTCATTAATCAAATTCCTTCTAGGACGCAATGTTATTTATTCGACACGTTAGTTACTCCTGAAAAATCGATAGTTTTTAGTGTAATTGCTTCCTGCCTGGCCTCAAGATATCGCACTAAGTGCCACGACATCCAGCCAGGAAGTATAATTTTATGTTTCATTCATTCCAATTTAGGAATCATAGAACACTCGGAATTTTCCGGCGGCGAAACGATTTTATTTTCCTTAATTTTCTCGTCGGGGGCGTTGAAATCGAATATGAGGTTGATGAGTTAATAATTCCGAGCTTTCAACAAAATTGAATTTTCAGCTCCCCGAAAGTTTAACGAAGAATGGAATATCCATGAAAATTGGATTATCGAACCCATTTTCGGCAATTTCCAATAATAATTATGTGGTTTTAGCGAGGAGTTTCTCCTTAAGTATATTCATCATACACAATTTGAATACTTTCATCGAAATGCGTGAATAATTCTCGGAACTTCAGGAAAAAAATCACGTGTAGCAATCTGAAATTCTGGATGAGTATTGATGAAACCATTCGATTTTCAGTGTTTTTCAATAAATACTTTGAGTTGTTTAGGTGCCACGAACTGGATAGTTAATTATATGTGACCTGTCATGTACGAAGTTTGCCGGAAATTATTGCGCCAGGCCATACTATAAATGAGGAGAAAAAGAGGGCAAAAGCAGGACTTGTATCTAGGAAATCTGTTACCTGATCGGCTTTTCGGCTATCCCTCTTTTATCTCGTAAAAAAAATTATAACTTCTTCATCTTTTTGAAAATCTAATGGAGCAAGAAAGTAATTCTTCAATCTTCACCCAAAATTCAATATAGTTTTTCGAAAAATAGTTACCCAATTATTTCCTAGAAATTTCACAAGCAGAAGTTCCATATCAAGCTTCTACTTGTGGGCTTGTGTGCTTCTGCCAGTACTATAATGAATCGTTTCTCATTGGTGGCTACACTAACGGGTTGTTAAATGGTTTTCTTTCGAACGTCAGTAATACATTTTCAGTTATCAAACTATTGTTTGATATGATGATGCTATATTTAGCATACAGGGTGTTAGTGAATAAGTACGACAAACTTCAGGAGATGATTTTGCATGCAAATAATGACATTATGCATTTGCTATATAACTTTTGTACGAAAACACTTCGTTTTTCGACATACGGGGTGTTAAAGCTTTAAATAAGAGTTTAATCTTGTATCACGTCTGAGGGAGAGGTCATTTTGAACATTTGTTGCAGCTTTGCACCTAATTATTTATAACTGTGTTATTTTTTGTTATTGTTCTGGATTAATAATGTTATTGTATTAAATAGTTTACGATAATGTATTAAAGAAATGAAAAATACGTGTAAAGATATTTTATTGTTTTGCATAACAACAGCGCTCCATAGAAAAAAAAAAGAAGAGAGATTTTTTGTCAAGAATTGAACGATGAATTAACAAACGATTGTTAGTTTGAAATATCTCAGTGGCGTACCATTTTTTCTTGAAAAAAGTTGGGATCATTACCCGTATGCGCTGCAATGATGAACTCAAAATTCGCAATTGCATGTCAGAAAATCAGTAATAACTACCTCTTGAAACTCACCAAATATCATTCGCATATCTCGGACGAATGCGTCAAAAAATTTTCTCCTGATTTTTGTAAAGGATTACTCTCGTCGTTAGAAATTCCTTCAGTAAGTTAATAATAGTCCAAATCCTCTCCGGGAGGGTCTTTCGACCAGATCCAGTCTTCCAAGAGATGATTATCCTGTTCTTCCGTTAGTGGATGAACGCTACAGGACCCTCATGTTGGAGAATAATCTTCCATATATATAGCAGCGGTTATTCATTAGTAAATAGAAAAAAAAACGAGAAAGAAATAAAAAAAACTTTATGACAATTTGTGTTTTCTTATTTAACGTTGATGTAATGATTTGTACTCCTTATTGAATGTTGTGGTTGTGAAGGCAAGATGAGGATACGTTTCATATAGGTGGCTATAGTAAGAAGTTAGAGTTGTTATTTAAAAATCTCATTGCCCTCCATCCCTTGCAAGGAATGCATGAGCTTCTTCTTAAGTTGCCATCTTTTTTATAGAACATTTTCAGTAAATCGTTCTCGATCTTGGGTAATTATTAGCAATGCTTCGGAGCTCTGATCAGTTCAATCTCTCGAATTCTCCAACCAGGACATCTCACTTGAAAATATGAGGCAGAAAATACACACAGTTTCGCTTTTTCTTGCGAAACATTTATTGTGTGTATTTTCTGTAGCATATTTTTAACTGTGATCTATGTGATGTCCTTTCTAATTTATTATTTTTATTCTGAATATTTGACGATGATTTCATCTTTATTTTAAGTATTCAAGGATTTGTACACCTTCAGCCTACAAGAATTAACTAAGGCTGTGAAGAAGTCAAAATATATCAACGCTCGGTTAAGAAGTTCATAGGATGTCCTTTTTCCCATTATCCTTATTCTTTTATTTTGTGAGTGAAAAGGTTTGTGAAATGAGCCGAGTGAACAATTTCATATTGTATTGCATACGAATCTTGATTTATTTACTGAGCTATAACATAGAGTTGCCATTTTTTTAACGTTTTTGACGTATAACTCGAAAACAAAAAAAGATAGTGGAATGCAATTGATGGCATTATTGGTTTCTCGAAAAAAACGATCGTAATGTGCCATGCATTTTCCTCTATCTCGTTGGGTTGAAAAAGTTGTAGTTCAGGTATCACCAATTTTGCCCACCCTGTACAAGATAAGTCATACAAATGAAAAAAAAATCAAAAACTTTCTTACCAGTTATCACTGGCGTCCTTATGTGAGCAGATTTAGGAACATCCCTCTTAAATTACCGGGGAGATCGTTAACAAAAATCAAAAACAGAGGAGCACCAACGCGGAGATCCTTGTGTCACTCTTAGACTCAGATCGTCCTCCTCACATGGACAGATTTCAATTTTTGCTGAAATTGATCTACCCCATATTCGTGCGACTGGAGATATGAGATGAATGGATAGGTATAGGATTCATGCACTTCAACACCTTTCCACATACTCTTGAGATGTTGTCAATGCTCTTCCAATTCTCAAAACCATAGTTTTGTCTGTTTATCTTTGAACATGGCAAAATTCCTCCCATATTACCCCAAGCTTATCAATAATACTAGTCCACTATACACGTATTTCAAACTATAGCAAGAAAGAAAGATAACAATACACTTGCAAGAAAAGGCCTACAAGCTTCTTTCATTGGTCCGGAACTTTCTTGTGGTATGGGAAAATGCACCTACAAGGAAGAATCTCAGGAGAAGAAAAACCGAAAGAGAATTACACTGGAGAAATTTTCCGAGATTGGAACACTTGAAAAAGTTCGTTGGAAACATTGCAAGATCTAAGAAGTATCTGGATCCAATCATCTTCTTACTGAATTCTCAACAGCAAACGCAAAATATGTTTTGCACGAGAAACTTGCAGGAGCGAGGAGGTAACCTCCTTGAAGCCATCCTAGATAATGTAGTTAATCAGAACACTAAAACTGAACAGCGACCTGTAGACGACATAGCGTCGAAAAAAGCTCTGGTGGGTGGCACAATAGATCTTAAGGTAGCTGTGCAACGCAACCCTCCTTAAAATCTAGAATCTAGAGGCGGTAATTTTTTGGACCCTGTGAATCATTGCGCGAAATGTCTAAAATCCAAATTGGTCCTGGCAGTGAAGCTACAATATCTCCTAGCTCCAGGCGCCAGAATCTAAACCCGTTTCAAGAATGTTGAAAATGTATGTTTCCCACGATTTGACACTCGAGAGAAAACAGATTTCACGCCATCGAGAGAGAAACATAATATCTGCAACGAGCCAAAAACGTTTCGCAAGCCCATAAACATATCAGTACGGCCGTCTCTCCCATCTCCTCTCTTTGATTCTCGAAAGATGAACGAAAAGGCGGCGCGATAAAATGAAAGAGGTGTCCGATATAGTGGAAAACCCAATAAATCCTGAATTTTCAAACATTCCGAGTCATTCACTTGACAGGAGAAGACGTGCTACAGCGCTCCTAGTGCTATAAAAGAGAAAGCGGACGAGAAAGTCGAAGTGTCACAGTGCCGTAAAAGAGAAAGCGGAGGTGAAAGTGCCCACTAACCAAGCTACGGAATATTTGATTCCGTCTGTGAAGTTTTTGTTGGTTCTATATTTGTTATCGGAATTTTAATTCGTTAAAAGTTTCAAAGTTGGTGTTCATCCTAAGTGTCCAGAGAATTTTCTCGTTGGTACTGCAGAAAACATCAGGTGAGCTTATTTTTCGTATCTTTCTTTCTGATTTTTCTCATAGCGTAGAGAATTTTTGATGAGCCGTTTTGTTTTTATGCATGAGATACATTTTTCTTTTGTCTTGAAAAATTTTATTTCCAATTTCTTTGAGTAGCGAAGTAATTATTAATTAGATTCTAAAATGTCTGACCATTCGGACTGCGATTCCGAAATGGAAGAAGACGCGCCAGAAATCGCTAATGTCGTGTCCGAACACGATATTTTGAGAGAGGAGAACGCAAGTTTGAAAGCGAGGGTGAATGAGTTAGATAGATGCGTATCTAGCTTAGTTGCTGAGATTAAAAATCTCAGGGAGAGGCTCGAGTTGCAGGAGGGAAATAAGGAAAGTCCTTACTCCAAGGCACTCAAGAAGAACATTATTTTGAAAAATGTCCAAGAAGTGAACTTACCGGTTCAAAAACAGAAGATGGAGGTGGTCAAAACCCCTCAAACCAAAATTTCCCCACCCACCAAAAGAGTGAGAAAGGATAGCTCCTCGTCAAATGAAGAATCAAACAAGAAAAGAGTCTTGGGAACCCCAGCCCAAGAGAAAACCACTCCAGTGGAGAGAAAAGAAAAAATCCCCCCAGTTACCCTGAGAGGTACGTCCGAATGGACGTCAATTTCCAACGCGTTAATGCGAAACGGAATAAATTACAGCAGAGCGACTACTGTGAAGGACGGAATTAGGGTCGTTCCACAAACCGCGGAAGACCACAGAAGAATGACGGACTTCCTTCATAAAATAAATAGAGAGTTTTACACTCTTCAACGGGAGGAAGAAAAGAAAATCTATGCGGTAGTGAGATATCTACCGCTGGATGCAGATATCCCGACGATCCTTGACGACCTCAAGGATCAAGGGATCGTCGATGCTGAGGTCATAAGAATGACCTCAAATATAACTAAGAGGCCGATGCCCTTATTGCTGGTTAAAACCCAGAATAAGGGTATCTACGAGGTGAGAAGGCTCTACAACATGAACTGTGTTGTTGAACCTAAGAGAAGGACGACCGGGCCTGGACAATGTTATCGCTGTCAGCGATATGGACATGCCCAAAGTAAGTGCACTTTTCCATGGAGGTGCGTGAAATGCTCTGGTAATCACAGCTCCAAGGAGTGTACGCTTACCAGGGAGAACGAGGAGCGAAATGCCTCTTGTGTTCTCTGTGGAGAGCAAGGACATCCAGCCAGCTACAAAGGATGTAGCGAATGGAAATTGGTCACTAAAAAGACCAAGAGATCGCCAAGATCGAACCAGACCAGCTCGAGGCCAACACAAAATATACCGAGGCCATCCCCAAACCCTTCGGAAGTGAAGAAACCCCAGGAAACTGCAACCAAAGCAGTCAAAGAGACGAAGAAACCAGAGAAAAAGACGGAAAAGGCAAAAACCGTCAAAAAAGCCGAAACCAGAAAAGGAATTTCTGGAATCACTGAGGAACTGGATAAGTTCACGAAAAACCTCCTCAGCACGATGATGCAGAATCTGGAGAAAGAGATTGAGAAGAAGATGCAGCAAATTATTAAGAATATTTAATGGCTGACACGACGATAAAGAACAATCTCATAATCGTCTCTTGGAACGTCGAAGGATTGAGAGCCCGCAGATCAGAATTCGAAGAACTGATCGAAGAGAAGAGACCGGATGTCATAGCTCTCCAAGAAACGAGACTTAACCCCAACGTTCGGATAGCATTTCCCAATTACGATATTTACAGAAATGATAGACCTAACAGCACAGGTGGCGTTGCTATACTGGCTAGAAGGAATATGGATCACCATTTCGACCAAATATTCAATGGACAAGAAGTAGAAGCAATATCGATTATTGTGAATACTAATCGAGGGCAAGTGAAGATTATTTCGACTTATAAATCACCGGATAAGGACATGCTGGAAGAGGATCTAAAAATGCTACTAGAAGGAAGACACCCTAAAATCATAATTGGTGATCTTAACTGCAAATCGCAGGAATGGAATAGTAGAGTGGAAAATACCAACGGGAGAAGACTGAAGATTTATGCTGAAAAACTTGATGCAGTTGTAATAGGACCTGATATACCTACCTACATACCAAGAGTAAATGGACTACCTGATGTACTGGACATTGTCGTTATGAAAGACATCACTGAAGAAATCAGCATTGATACAATAGAAGACGGAACTTCAGACCACAATCCCATAGAATTCATAGTGGGACATGGCCCAAGAAACGAAGAAGAGACACAAACCAAGGATCGCACAGACTGGGAGAAATATAAGAATTTACTTCAGGAGAAAATCACGGAAATTCCCCAAATAAACACCCGGGATGAATTAGATGAAGCAGTTGAAAAATTGGAAAATCAAATAAAAGAAGCCTATGAAGAAAGCACCAAGAGAATAAGGAAACCAATTCCGAAACATTCACACGGAGATACGCCAAGGGATATAAAGGAACTTATAAAAAAGAACAGAAGACTCAGAAAAATCTACAGAACAACAAAAAGAGAAGAAGACAAGAAGAAACTGAATAAACATAGCCAGATATTGAAAAATGCTTTAACAGAACTACGTAATAGCAGATGGCACCAGAGATTAAGGGAACTGAATACAATAGATCACTCGGCTTGGAAAATGCAAAAACGCTTACGACGAGAACGGACAGTTATACCTCCACTGCATGGAGCAAACGGAATGATATATACGAGACTTGAGAAAGCCGAAGCACTGGCCGACTCAATTGAGAGAGAAGCCAGAATAAATTACAGAAATGATGATGACAATGAAGATCTAGAAGAAGAAGTGGAGGCAAACGAAGAACTGATGATGGAACCACCGGAAACCGAAACCATTCCAAAACCGGCTTCACCAACAGAAATCAAAGAGATCATAATGAAATTGAAAAACAGGAAAGCGCCGGGAGAAGATAAGATAACGAATTATATGTTGAAGAAATTGCCTAGAAAAGGAATAGCAGCCTTGACGAATATAACAAACGGAGTGATGAGGACCGAATACTATCCAAAGAGATGGAAAACTGCAGAAATGATAGTTTTCAACAAGCCTGGAAAGGAACGGAAATTTCCTCAAAATTACAGACCAATCAGCCTACTATCAGCACTAGGAAAAGTCGTCGAGAGGGTTATCGCCAAAAGGCTGAATGAGGAAACAGAAATGTTGAAGATAATCCCACCCGAACAATTTGGATTTCGACGAGAACACTCGACTGAACTCCAATTACTACGGCTCATAGAATACGTCACCGAAGGAATGCAGACAAAACAGGCCACAGGATTAGTTCTGATGGATATCGAGAGAGCTTTTGATAGAGTATGGCACGAAGGCCTTATCTACAAGATGAAAAAAGCAGGATATTCGACCAAACTATGCAAGATTATAAGGAACTATCTGAGGAATAGGAACTTTTATGTGAAGATAGATGGAGCAACCTCTCAAACCAGACAATTGGAAGCGGGAGTGCCTCAAGGATCGGTACTTGGACCTCTACTTTACGTAATATACGTTTATGATATCCCGAAGAATGCTAGGAATATGCTCACCTTGTACGCAGATGACACAGGAATAGCGTTCAGACATCGACGCCCAGAGATCATACACCGGAGACTGCAGGAAGCCATAGATGAATTACTCAAATGGTGCATCAAATGGAAAATCCAAATCAATGGAAGAAAGACTCAAGCAATATTACTGCAAAAGAGAAGATTGAGGATGGAAGAAAACCTTGAAGTTGATGGACAAGAGGTTGAATGGAAAAATGAAGCAACATACCTAGGAGTGACGCTTGACAGAGGACTTACATGGAAAAACCACATCAAATGTGCTGTTGATAAAACAAAAGCCGCAATGAGTAAACTTTATCCACTCATAGGCAGAAGAAGTCATATGAATAAGAACATCAAGTTGACGATGATTAAAACTATTGCGCGACCACAACTCACATATGGATCGGCGGCATGGGGCTTCGCAGCCAAGACCCACATCAAGAGAATACAGGCCACTGAGAATAAACTCCTTAGAATGGCGATGGACGTACCCTGGTTTGTTAGGAACAAACAAATCTACAAGGACTTGGAATGGGAACCAGTTACAGAATTTATGAAGAGAAAGGCGGAAAGGATATTCGACAAAGCCAAACAACATCCAAATGAGGAACTACGAAGATTAGTCGACTACGATCCAACAGAAGAAGCTAGAAGGTCAAGAACCTACCACCGAAGACCGAGAGATCAGTTAAGGATTTTAAGTAACCAAAGAAGAGCTTAACCTATAAAAGCTATAGGCAGCATACAAATATCAACACGACTACGATCGTGTGAGAGTCCAGAAACCATAAGAGTCACTGGTTAATAGGCAAAATGCCCGGAACCTATGAAGAAGCAGTTAAGGGTTTTTAGTGGGTCTCGAGCTCAGAGAGTGAGAATCCCCACACTGTTCCCCCTCAGGAGAGGGTGTGTTCGTCTGTTTGCAGATTTTCCCCCTGCTACACAAAAAAAAAAAAAAAAAAAAAAAAAAAAAAAAAAAAAACCTGAATTTTTCACGACAGCAACTAAGAACCGTTAAAGTTATTCGAGAGAAAACGTTATTAGTCCTACGATGGCATTTTTATTCATGAAATAGGCAAATATTTGCGTTTATGGCGGAAGGAATGTGTGAAATAAAGATTATTTAATCCGAGCCATCGACCGGAGGGGCCGAAACCAGGCTTTCGGGAAGTCTCAAGGTGCTCAACCATTCAGATATTCCGCAATACTTCGCCTTCCGCACGGCCATTTCCAAGTCAATTTGGCGGTTCAACATACCGCATGCAGACGCCGAGGAAATTCAATTAACTTTAATGGTTGATCCGGCCATTGCCGACCGCGCACTCTTGCTCTCTCGCATCTCGACCTAGAACGGAAAAATAGTGAACACGGAGACGCGAAATTTGCTACGAAATAATACGCTATAATGAATTAGGGGATGGATGCCGCCAGGATTCCTGGGTTTCGAGCTGAAAAGCTGTTACTACTACTGACGTGTGTGTAGTCGCGCTTTCCGGCAACACTGTCTATTAAATCTGGATGCTGGCAAAATGGTGGCTGAAATATTCAACATCAATGTCAAAAAAAATTCTGCGAAAAATATTAGAGTCTGGTTGTTTGAAGTTCGTCAGCGGATTTTTCTCTTTTGTCTATTTTAATGGGAGCAGCATAACAGTCTGAAATATTAATAGGTTCTGCATATACGGTAAAAAAAGGGATGAGACGATAATAAAGTCGAAAAAGTGTTTTAAAACTCAGAAATATTATTCGATTGAAACTACACGGCGTATGTTTTAAAAACTTTGAATAATATGAAGCAAAAATATCCTACACAACTTCAGGAGTAGCATCCAGGTGTAAGCAGGAACTTTTTTTTTACGTTCATTCGAACTCATAACCAGAGCGGTCAACCTTACTTTCAGGTCTTGTTCACCACCTGCTGATAAAGTTTCAGATAAGCTTCCATAACTTAACCAACATATATTCCTTCAAAAAATTTCGACATTCTGATCTTCAAATTGGTCCAGCAGATATGGAAATTATTACGAAGGTAATGATTTACAGGTTATTCAGGCTTGCTGAGGAATGACTATGTCAAGTTTTCCAACGCTAGGAACCTGTTCGCTTATAATTTCTAAACTAAGGCTTTCGAACACATCGTTATCAGACTGTCAAAATAATCCTTTATTTTTACTGGTAACATAAGTTATGATGAGCTTTCGTCTGAAATTGAAGATTAATTATAATTCATTCAGAATTCAATAAAATAATTTTTCTATATTCTCAGATAAAAAAAAAGTTCAAATGAGTTCGCCAGCATAGTTAATAAGCATCTATTTCCATTAATACTAAGACAAAGTTTTTATTGACATAGGAACTGATCAAAATCTCGATCTGAACTGTTCGACAACTATTAGGTCTTCACAATTAGGAGGCTGAACTTGAACAACTTGTGCAATACCAGTTCACTCTAATTCCATTAAAATTTGGACTGGCTTGCAAAACTTCATTATATAAGTACTTAAACTGAAAACATTCCCAAATAAGGGAATGAGAAGATATGCAGGAAATGAAAGCTAAACACTTTTCTGCGCGGAAGTATATTACATGCACATAGAGAACAGAAGAATCACAAGGAAATTGCAAGCGTGCAAACTCACATACTGACTAAAAATTCAAAGAATTGGAGAGCCCAAATGACATAGTTTTTACTATGTCTTAGTGAACTACATCAACAGTTATTCTGATTCGGAATCAGAAAGCTCTGAACAGCCACTTTCACCTTGATTTCTTGTCCATACAGAGATTGAAAGGAGCTTAGCATCATCAATATACCTGTGACAAGGAGGAACTTCAATCGTACCATGAGTGATTGAAAACCTTCAGTCCTTCACACCAAATGAACAGAATTTCCCACATGAATTTCCTACAATTGCAATCACAATCACAATATGTTGCTTATATTCTTATGTGATTAGTTGTCCTTTATCCATCAATAAAAAAGACTCTAGTTTCTTCACACTTCAATCTGGCTTGTTGAAGAGAATAAATGATTACAATTTTTTCATTCTGTACCGAATGTATAGGTACCTACTCTGTGAAAGTTAATTGTTTTTGAAGATTTAGAAGGCATTTCGAATCAACTCCTTGCTGGATCATCTTTCTTAAAATTCAAAACCAACGTTGTGTGAAATACCTTCCACAAATATCCATGACAAAATTGACAATCATTAGCCCAATCATTGAGTTCATATTTTTACGGACACATTGTATGATCCTCTGAAACAAAAACAAATTTATATAATGACATCCATCGAAGGAGGAATACTTATTATTTTTTTACATATCATAGACATAGGTATAACATGAATAAAGTTGAAGGGGCGTATCTATATGGGGAAGATGAATATTATTAATAGGGAGACTAGGCGCAAAATTATCCTTTGAATCTCATAGTTGGGGAGCCGACGATGCTGAATCGGGATTTACTCGAGCGCCGTGGCACTTTCAGCGTTGGGGAAAGCGTCTGCAGGGTCTCAAAGATGTGAAAAAAAATCGTCAGGTACATACTCGAGCGTTTCAGATTAAGATACTGTATATGCCCTACGTGTCTCTGATAATGAATTCATGCTTATCTGACAATTTGCACGGTGGGTCTGGCCGTACGGAAGAGTTGAAAATGGTAAAAAAAAAATTCCAGCGTCTCAGATTTTTTGAGGATATGTTAATTGGACCCAAAGGAAGCTACTTTTCAAGGGACTGACAATTTGGACGTGACGCAAGGTCACAACGGTCCTTTGAAAAGGTAAAAAAAATTGTTACTTGTACATAATCGAGCGTGTCAGATTTTCATACAGATGGTTTGTCTCGGTGTTGTAAACGTCTTGACCCATTAATCTGATACTAATCAGGGGGGGTTTTCTTAATCTGACACTTTGAAGATGATAAGATAATTCTTTTTTTTCGAATATTTCCCTGCCTCTATCTCTAGTAGTTTTTGTATTCATTATGAAAGTTGTAGATAATAAAATTATACACAACTTTTGTCCGAAACAATATTACATACTCTTAACCGTTCTCGAGTTAGAGGGCGATAAGGGCGAGAATCTTAGCCACACATGCGAAAGGGCAAGGTCAATGTAGAATCCCATTCTAATCTACAATTGTCAAAATGACAAGGTATTTCTATGATGACAATTTCGAAATTAGTTACGAAAATTTTATTGTTGTGTGTGACTGAACCTTAGAATGTACTATTTTCCATAGAGTGAATTTTCGCTTCAGCATGTATCGCTAAACAACTCGCAATAATCGCCATATATCTCAAAAACGTTTGAACGTAGAAAACATTTCTTGAAACAAAATTTGTAGAAAATGTTATGCTCTACAACTTTTATAATGAATGCTAAAAAGATTTGAAGCCCAGGGAAGGAGATAATTCAAAAAATAATAATAAATAAGAAAAAACGGCACCGCGTTCGAGAATGTACACGTAACGATTTTTTTTTGCAACTTTGGCGCTCTCCCATACATTTTCGACACGCTTAAATTGTCAGAGTAAGAGAATATATACTTTTCAATATGTAATTAACTACATATATCTTAATCTGATACGTATGTACAATGATCGTTTTTTTTTTACTATATTGACAGGCTGTCCTAGACAATTCCCCCTATATACAGGTCTAATTTTTGGTAGAGGTACTCTACAGGGTCCAAGGTATGTCCCCTTATATTAATCTGACACGCTCGAGTAAATCCCGAATTTCCCTCTTCGGCTCCCCAACTATCAATCCCAATTGAAAAATTTTATCCAACTTGAACCATTCGATGAGGTAAGCGTCTAGCCCTTCTTCTCCCGAAAATATTACCTATACACGCCACTGTACAGATGTAAATATTAACAACTATTTTTGTACGTTTTATTTCATATGGTCTGAGTGAATTCTCATATGGTCTGACTGAGTTCTTCGTCACCATTTTCCTTAGAAGCAATATTGAAAACAATACAAGACAGCAACAATTTATTGTAGGGAATAAGTAATGAAACTTTTGTAGACGTTCAAAAACCAAAGTGAGTTTATTAAATAATTGATCCTTGATACATACACCTGCAAGAGACACAATGCACCCATTTCATCGCATTCATCCTATAAAAAATTCAATATAACATTCAATAACAAGGCTATCCTAAATTTTGAGCTTGATTTGATGAAATTTGGGAATATTTTCCTAGGAATCAGCACGAAACTTTTCAATATGAAACTTGGTAGATCTGAAACGAAATGATTGTGAAAGATCAAGAAAATATGAGTGAAACAGACGAGAATTAAACGAAAACAGCCGAAACCAAAGTTTATAGAGTTAACCTGTGTCTTTAACCGATTGGAATAAATCGCCAGTGCACCGGCAACGTAGCAGAGTGTTGAAAACATGAACTGTCAGAAATTGATCGAATTCCAAGGTGCTTGCTGTTTGCATGGCCGCCGTTGATGACATAATTTCATACTTTCCGAAAACAGACTGTACTTCTTCTGGAATATACGTTTCAACAGCACGAAAAAGAGACGTTTCTCATTGTTGTTCAGATTAACGCGTTTTTGAATTGTTTCAAATTCCACGCTGATGTAATGTTTCCTACTTATTATTGTTTAGTAGTAATAAGCTTATTGCTGATCACTTTGAGCCATTACGATGTGGAGTCCTCTCTTATTAGTGGCTACTTCAACGGGTTGTTGAATGGTTATTCATTCAACTTTGATGTAACGTTTCTTACTCCTTATTGAATATACGTTGTAGAATCACGCTAAGGGAACGTTTATTATTGGTGGATATAGTAACGAGTTTAATTATCTAATATATAAAATTCTCGTGTCATAGTTTTCGTTACCATACTCCTCCGAAACGGCTTGACCGATTTTGATGAAATTTTTTGTGCTTATCCGGTATCTATGAGAATCGGCCAACATCTATTTTTCATCCCCCTTAATGTTAGGGGTAGTCCACCCCTAAATTTTTTTTTGTATTTTTTTGACAAAATTTTTAATTTCTATTTTTTTATGATACAACATACAAAAATACATACAATCCTCAATTTTCACCCTTCTACGATCAACCCTTATTTTTTAATAGCCATTTTGGTAATTTAATTATTAGGAAATTATAATATTTATATGGCAAAATAACGTTTGCCGGGTCAGCTATCTATGAGAATCGGCCAACATCTATTTTTCATCCCTCTAAATGTTAGGGGTAGTCCACCCCTAAATTTTTTTTTGTATTTTTTAGACAAAATTTTTAATTTCTATTTTTTTATGATACAACATACAAAAATACATACAATCCTCAATTTTCACCCTTCTACGATCAACACTTATTTTTTAATAGCCATTTTAGTAATTTAATCATTAGGAAATTATTTATATGGCAAAACAACGTTTGCCGGGTCAGCTATCTATGAGAATCGGCCAACATCTATTTTTCATCCCCCTAAATGTTAGGGGTAGTCCACCCCTAAATTTTTTTTTTATTTTTTAGACAAAATTTTTAATTTCTATTTTTTTATGATACAACATGGAAATTATTTATATGGCAAAACAACGTTTGCCGGGTCAGCTAGTATTCGTTGATTTGGGTGCAATCAATGCGTGGTTGCATTTAGGTTTCAAAAAACACGTTACGAAATTCAAAGGGTAACCTCTATTCAACGTGTTCTACCACATTTAAACTTATAATACCTACACGTGCATGTGTATATTGGGATGTAGTTCAAACTTTTCGTGAGACGGACGAGCTCATCAGTATCTTTACTGAAAAAGTTTGCATTTCTCCCCCTACTCTTGAACATTATGAAAGGAGTATTCATCTGCGCCAATTCACTGAATTTTCACTCACACTCTCTCACACAACAAATAATAATGAAAATGATAAACCGTCTCCTACTAGTCAATTTTCATTCTAACTAAAGGTACACATTTTCTGAGAAAAAGATAATAATATCAGGTATAAGAAACATTATTTTATTTGATTGAATGTCCTAAAATATCAAATTATGTGAGTAACGTTAACTGAAAAAAATATTCGCAACAGGGGCAAATGAATCACATCAACATAACAGCCTCATTCCACTTTTTCTCACGGTAGCATCCACAAACTTGACATTGTCAAACTGACCTCCAGTTAGTTATCTTTAGGATATTTTATTCGAAACTCAAAAACAGGGAGACAAGTATGAATCTCACAGATTCTGAATAAAAAGATATTTTATTCGTTGGATAGCCTATCAATCAAATCAGAATATCATCAATACCGCAGTCGTAACACCACCTTCATAATATGAAAGTGCAACATTCTGTCTCTATATAACAGCATCAGAATAATGTAGAGATATTTAAAAGCAACGCATTCCATCAGATCGAAGTAGGTACTTCTAGAGCACAATGTATATGGTAACAAAAAGGAGGAAATGCAGCAGACATCAAATTGTATCCTACTACGCTCCAGCAGCCTCTCACCATTGATGCAACCACAATACAGATCTGTGGCCACGACGTTCCCGAAGAAATTAAAGGCATCTTTCAGCAATCGCAGTCGCGTAGCTCGTATAATATGCTGTGGGCAAACGCAGGAATGTCGGGACTTGCATAATTGTCCATATTCACGGGCGTCTCGACGCCGTCGTCGCCTCCAAGGGAGCCTCAGGATTACCGTTGAGCAGTTGGCCAAGTGGCAGGAATTTTGCCCGTCTTGAGAATGCCTCTTCGTAATTGTTGCAACAGATTTAATTGTTTCCTCAGAGGGTAATAGTTGTGCGGCATGCGGTTTACCCTATGTTTTGTGGGCCCCTATTGTTCCCTTCAAACTTTAACTACTGAAGCCTAATGTTGAAGTATTCCACTCTCTCCTTTCTTGAAAGCTTTGTCCGGACAAGAGTGGTTATATTTCCGACTGAATTCCCTGCTTTGCTACATTTAACTTATTGAAGGATGGAATGCGGGAATGATGATGCATCGTCCCTCGGATGTTTCGTCAGAAAGAATCGGAGCTTTGTGAGGCCGTCATGTTGATCATTACACACTTTCATGAGAAGCTACGATGCCACATCGACAAGTTGACATATACTCACATGAATTCGGTGAGATTTTTGAGTCTATTCAGGCGGAAATCATGTTATAACTGTGAGACAGCACGATTTTTTCAGGGGACGTTCCACGGTTATAAATCTCACACCTTTAACTGATTACTTATGCAAGTAAAAGTTTCGACGAGAGAGGGCAGGTGAACGTCGTGTACATAAGTAGGAGCGCCCACCAAAGTAGCGTAGCACTGACATGGCAAATACATGACAAAGGCGATTCATAATTTTCAGATATCGCACATCTGAGTGGAGCTTCAATTATTAATTTGCATCGCCTTTGTCATGTATGTGCCATGTCAGTGTTACGCTACTTTGGTGGGCGCTCTCCCTAAATATGGCTAAAGCATTCGGTGATTTGCACCATGCTACTATTCTGGAGAACTTTAACCTTCTAAGTTGGATACAATCTGACTTAACTAGTTATAAATCTAGGCAATATAAATTCTCGTTCCCAAAAATTCTACTTGCTGTACAATTCTGGGTAAAGGAACCAATAAAACTCTTTGTTCTAAAGCGACGTTTCGATGAATTTTATCATCTTCTTCAGGCTAAGAACACTCGACAGCTGATGAATTCAGCCTTGTCAAACTTTTCATTATTTAAAAGAACATCAAAATAAACAATCAACAGTGTATAGGGAGGCAACAAACCAAAGAATGTATATCATCGATGTTGCCTCCCTATACACTGTTGATTGTTTATTTCGATGTTCTTTCAAATAATGAAAAGTTTAACGAGGCTGAATTCATCAGCTGTTAAGTGTTCTTAGCCTGAAGAAGATGATAAAATTCATCGAAACGTCGCTTTAGAACAAAGAGTTTTATTGGTTCCTTTACCCAGAATTGTACAGCAAGTTAACTAGTTATAACTTCGATATTACTTTGATGATAATGGATTGTCACCCCGAGTTGTAAAGCCTTATTCTTCGCCTTATAACGTCAAGAAAGCCACTGCCAGTCCAATCTTCAAGAAAGGAGACATATATGTATGACGTTCTCAATTATAGACCTATTCCTATCTTCAGTTGTTTTTCGAAATTGTTCGAACTGGTCTTTAATAGAATAATGAAATTTCCAGACACCTTTCAATTGAACAACATGGTTTCAGGACAGGCCCTTCAACACAAACCTGTCCTCTCCATTTTGTGGATTTTGTATTCGACTGTCTCTTACGTTGCGGGATTATTTTTTGATTTGTCTCGAGCGTTGGATAGTATCTCCTTTCAGTTCATTTTGGATAAATGTTACTCTGGGATCGAGTCTGGGATTCAGAGGATTAAGAGCTGAACGATAATAAATTCGCTATTACAAAAACGCCTATATTATTTAAACCAATTGAAATAATCAAAATTGCTGATCATAGAAAATTTTGTAACGAACGTTAGGAACATAGATAGATTTAGTTTAATTCTGCCGTTAGATATCAAGCCAAGTGGAAACACGAGAATTCATAGTGAAACTTTTTCACACTAATCAAAATTGGAGCTTCAAAAAAATCGCAAAAGAGGCTCGCGTTCGTCCAGAAACGGTTTCAAGAGTTGTTAAACGCTTCAAGGGAGACCTTACAATCAACCGCAAAAAAGGAACCGGGAGGAAAAAGGATTTTCATAGCCCGAAAAGAGTGAAGAAAGCCATCAATCTCTTTCGAAAGAATCCTAACCTCTCAGGACAGAAAGTGGGTCGTTCGCAGTCAACCGTTCAGAAAATCAAGTCGAGTAGTAGGCTAAGAACATACAAAGTACAGAAAGTACCAGACAGGAACGCTGTGAAAAATGAAGTAGCAAAATCACGAGCAAAGATATTAAAAAAAAGATTTCTTACAAAATGTTTCCTGTTGCGTGATGGACGACGAAACCTACGTCTAAGCCGATTTCTAGCAGCTTCCTGGTCAGGAATTTTATACTGCAGACTCTCGTAGGAATGTTGATGAACAATTTCGCGAGAAGGAACAAGCTAAGTTTCCTAAAAAATTTCTGGATTGGCAAGCAATTTGCACTTGTAGGCAAATTTTTCGTTGGCCAAGGCTCTGTTGACTCAAAGATATACATCGAGGAATGCTGGAAGAAGCGACCTTTACCATTTTTACGTGAGCACGATGTGTCAACAATCTTCTGGCCAGATTTAGCTTCATGCCACTATAGCAAGGCCACCAAGGAATGGTACGAAGCTAATCGGGTGATATTTGTCCCCAGAGAGGCCAATCCACCAAATTGCCCAGAACTCAGGACAATTGAAAGATATTGGGCTCTCGTAAAAATAGAATTAAAGAGGACTAAGAAACTAACCAAAACATTAACGGAATTCAAACAAAAATGGAAGACAGCATCCCAGAAAGTGACTGAGAGCACTATAAAAAGTATGATGGAAAGAATTCCAGAGAAAATCAATGAATTCTGTAAAAACTGAATTTAGTTTTTTTTTGTGAAAGGTACAGTTTCTTCAATAAAGAAGAGATGATTCTAGAATAGGCTTTATTTTGAAAATCGGTCCAATGGTTCAAAAGATATAGTCTTTTTTGTGATAGCGAATTTATTCTCGTTCAGTCCTTATTCCTGGACTGGATTTATCTTGAGGGCAAAGTTGCATCTGTCAGAGTGAACAACTCTTTTTCCAGTGAGCATAACTTGAAAGTAGGGGTCCCACAATACTCTATCTTGGGTCCGCTCCTGTTTTAATTGTTCATCAGCTATCTTCCAGAAAATTTAAAAAACTATTCACATATCCAAGTATAGACAAGACGTTAACAAAATACTTACAGCAATATTGTTTGCTGATAACAATTGATTGGCTATTACAGCACCTTCTATGGATGAATTGCAGACGCTGTGCGATCTCCTAGTTCGTTGCTTTCTTGAATGTTGCAATTTGAATGAAATTATGATCTATTTATATGACTAAGTCTCTGTTCATATGCTTTTCATTATCTGATGATGTTAAATTCACAACTCGATATTTCGAAACTGCCATCTCTTCAAAAGAATACACGAATTTCCTTGGTATTCACATTGATTGGTATTTGAAATGGAACTCACATGTTGAAGCTGTATTATATGTAAAAAACTTCATAGCTCATAATATGCAATGAGTCGTGTTAAAAATTTGTTTCCTCTAAGATCTTCCTTTAGACCTGTTTTCGTAGGGAATAACCTGGTCTCCATATTCATTTTCAGATGTCTTGTTCACGTGAAGGAGAATGAAAGTATATATTATTACAAAACTATCAAGCTTTCATTCTTTTAGTACTAGATTAGTACTAGAAGTAAAGTAATATTATATATTCTTAAACATAAAACATCCAAGAATTGTTTTTACAGTGTGCAGGAATATTTTTCTGTGAATTTAGAATATGTATGAATTAATTGTAGTTTTTTTATGATTTGTCCTATACATACATTGTTATGTCTGAAAGGATCAAGAAATTATCTATCTATCTTTTTTTTCAATCTCTTCTTTTCGTACAAGGTGTGAGTATAAGGCAGCCAATACTTTCCTTTTATGTAGACTAATTTGGGAGCCAGGAAGTCTCAGATGGAATCTAACGGCCATTTCCAATAAACCTATCTATCCATCGTTTCACTTACTGACGATTAGTTACCATTGGTAACCATTCTAAAATATATCTACAGATAGATCATAGAAACGAAATCACATGCATTTTCTATCTTCAGTAACTGGAACAATGGATAGATAGGATTATTGAAAACGGCCGTTATAGAAATAAAACGAAAATTCGATTTTCACTTAAGTCCGATGAATTCAATATATTTCATTTGTAGCTTCTTTCAGAGTGTAATGCTCAACAAGACGATAGAAAAGTTCAAATAAAAGTGAGGATTTTTTCTCGGTATTTTTTTGTTATCATATACGAACCTCGTATGCACGCCACTGCTTTTGGCCAATTTCATTACAAAGTCCTTGATACAGTTTATACTAAATCCCTGCTATTGTTTTTCGAAAAAGATGAATTTCCCGAGAAAAACGAAATTTCATAAAGTAGCGTTATTTCCACAGCAACGCAATGTATCAGAAAAATGACGAAAATGTCCCGAGGTAATGACCTAACAATCCAACCAACATAAAAAAAACATTGAGAGGCCCTCAGTGTTTATGTCGCATACTTATCTTGTCATCCTGTACGACAAGAAGAAATTCAAAAAAGATACTCTGGGTCCGTTACGTAAAGACTGAGAATTGTGCTTTGCATCACTGGCGAAAAATCCGACATCGACGAAGAAATGTCGAAGTTATAGCTAGAATTTTAAGAATAAGAAGTGTTTGCCTAAAATGGTGATATTTCCATAGCAACACTGTATGCAAAAAGTGGATAAGACGTATTGAGGTGTTGACCTAACAATCCATCCACCATCGAAAAAAACTTTGTCAAGACCTCTAATATTACCAATTCCTTTGTCAAAAACAACTTACAGTGCAGAAGTCTAGAAAAATTCTCCAGTTAAGCCGATTTGATCACAAGACACATCTTCCAAAACAATTTCTCAAAGTGGAAAATATAAAATGAAATAAAAAAACCAAACCCGAAACGTCAAATAACTTTGTACGCAACAACACGCATGCGAACATATTCTGTCACAGAATTCTTAAAATTGAAATTGTTTTCGAAGATGTGTCTTGGTCGTTTAATTCTGCCTTCTCCCGTTGTCTAGTACCCTTAAGTATTAATATTATGAGTATTAATATATATTATACTCAAAGCTAGTACTCAGCTCTTGAAGATGATGATGAAAAATCATCGAAACTAGTCGAGCAGACAGGATTTTGTAATCATTAATAAAAACATCCACCAATTCACAAGAGTTCAGAGAGACAATTAAAAATCAATTGACCAGTTTCCGCGTTTCCATTTTGAGTTATTTGTTGATGAAAAATAAATTTTTTTCAGATTTATGCCCAACTCTGCATACCCAAACCTACCTGTAATGGGGAATTCTCCTCAATTTGGGTTATCTCAGCATATGCAAGTTTAAACTGAAAAATTATGAGTTTCATTCATGAATTTTTCAAATGCATCGCAGAAACTATTCAAAATCATTCTTCAAATATGAGGTTTTAAAATTTAAATCGCTTCGTTTCTAGTTTACAATTTGGCAACAGCGCCTACTAGGAAATAAAAAAACAATGGCTTGTTTATAAAAAACAGCTGTACGCATAAGGCGCGTACTCACAGCAACCGGCCATAAAAATCCCATAAAATTTTACGACCTTCCTCGGTCGTCGCAGACTTTATAGACAGGCATCTTTTGTCTATCTCATCAAGATAGTGTATTTGATGTCCTTCATTATCAACGCATATTTTAGTCGATGTTGCCAACTTGTGCAAGAGAAACGAAACGTTTGAAATACCCATTTTTATTCTTCATTTTTAAGGACTTAAAATAATTTTTTTTGGGAAACGGTTGAAATAGTTATTTCAAAATGTGACGTTTCAAAGATATCTCAAAAATACATTTTCGTCAGAAGGAGTATTCTCTATTATACAAACTGCTTTGGCAGTATTGGCACATAGTATATTTTGGACCTCTTAAGGATTTTTCTCCAAAACCTGGCGGTTGTTCATAATGATAAGAAAATGTCAAAAATTTATTCAATTTAATGCAGAAAAATTATAATCATCCTTCCAGCAAAAGTTGAGTCCCACGTTATCTTCTCAGCACATTCTGAGCGAATCAAAGGCTTCATATCAAACACCGAAAACTGGAGAATGAAAATCTTAATAACTATGAAGGATCGTTTCTCATATTTGTATAAACGTAACATATTTTCCATCCTCTTAAACGTGTCACATAGAGTAATATTAATGGAGGCTGTAAACAATTTTAGGGGCGGATATCCGCAGACCAAGTTCAGATGAAAAATAATTTCATTAAATAGAAAAATATAACATTTGGGCGTGAGATTGCCTGTAGGATTACAAGGGTTGTGCCGAGCTCTAAGAAATTTATCATTGTTACCTGACAGAAAGGTTCGGTTAGCACAGGATTGTGATATTTCTGTTGCCGGGAATGGAAGTGTGTGAAACAAGGGGGGCAAGTCTCTGTTAGGAATTTATTAATATTCATTTATAGAACGAATTTATGGCAGCTGGTCACAGCTAACAGACCGATCCAAATACTTGATTGTTGGTGTCGAAAAAGGGTTGGAAATATGGCCGAAGAAGGACTCATTTGCAGATGACACACGTGTTCATAAATAGACATACATTTTTTATGGACGGTTCCACATAGGGACATCTATCATATATCATCCCGATGATATAATACCTTGATGAGCTGTATTATCAAATATTCAAAACTTTATGATGATGGCCATCCTCGAACATGATTAAATCGGCAGTATCAGACAGTGTTTGCTTTATTTCCTTCGCGGAGAAGTCGGATGAGGAATAAATCAGAAGAATAAAAATGATTCACAAAGATTTTTCGAATTTGAACCTAAATATTAAAAATATGATGGGGGACTAAATTTGGTGCTTAATAAAAGAAAGTACTCATAAAAAAGGTTCAACTTCAAATATTTCTTCAAACATTTTCCCAGCAGTTTGATAGGAAAAATTGTGATATATTTATCAATTTTCAGATGATTAGCTGTGAATTCCAATGTCATGAGAACAAAAATTGACAAAAATTATAATTTCAGTATCTTGGAAACACAGCATTCCATTTTTGTGGACAGGCAAAACAGTGGCATTTTTTAATACTTTTGGATAAGCACCAGAACAGACTGTATCATTTATCAGATGGGCAAAAGGATCCCCTATATGTTCAGAAATTAATTTCAATATTCTGACATATATATAATCAACACCAGTACTTTTCTTGTTTTTCAAGGAATCAATTGCATTTCTAACCTCATATCCATCCACAGATTGAAAATAAAATGTTTCACAACGCAAAGAGGACGCCGTATACAGACTAAATCTTGCACTTCCATATGCTTGGTCAAGAGTTCGCCTAGCCATAGTTGAAAAATACTGAGCAAATGCATTTTCCACTTCAGTTGGTTCAGAACAATAGATTCCCTGTATGTTCAAAGCAATTTTACTGCTTTTATTTGAAATCCTACCAGTCTCCTGGTTTACAATTCACCACACTGTTTTACATTTATTGACCGAACTTTCTAAGAGGCTGTTATGATAGGCCAAGACTTTATTAGTGAAATGAAAAAAAGACTTCCAGCACTCTATCAAATAATGGACCATGGAGCGTTATAATGACAGGGAAGGGGTATATATTGTGGGAGAAGTAGAAATGCATAAATTAAAAATAAAATGTTTTTTATCGAACACATGAACCTCATACCAGAAGAACACTTCGGATTCAAAAGAGGCCATTCAACGGAGCAGCAATTACTCGGACTCACAGAATGCATAACACAAGGATTTCAGAAGGAACAAGCAACCGGCCTTGTTTTACTAGATGTCGCCAGAGCAGTTGACAGAGTGTGGCATGAAGGATTAATATATGATATGATCAAATATTGCAAGCTGATCAGAAAATAGCTGCAAAATAGAGGGTTTCAAGTGAAAGAGGAAGGAGAATGTTACACAATCAGATATACGGAAGCTGCAGTGCTACAAAGGCCACTAATGTACAACGTATACATTCTTGATATACCGAAGTATCCAAGAAAAATGCTAACGATAGCGTTAGCATATAGATGCCGACGACACTGGACTCGCCAAGGCAGAGATGAATAGACTCTAAACACTGATAGGTAAAAGGAGTCAAATGTCGAAAGAGACAAAATTGAAGATAATCAAAGACCATAACTTACATATGGATCAGGTGCTTGGAGATTCGCGGCAAAGAGCCATATCCAAAAAATTCAGGCAACAGAAAACAAGCTGCTACGATGCGCAATAGATGCACGAAAAACAAACAGTTTTATCGAGATTTGAAGTGAGAATCCATCACCGAAATCATGAGGAGAAAAGTAGAAAGGTTATTCGAAACAGCGAAAGAACACCTGAACGAAAATCTCAGGAGACTAGCATGATAGCGTGTGAGGATTATAAGGCAAATGCCCGAAACCAATGAAGAAGTAAGTTCATGTTTAAATGGGAGTGAGTTAACAGGCCGGATTAAGACCACTTGGCGCCCGGGGCACAAGATATTTTTTCGCCCCCCCATTTTACAAAAATGATCTTTTAATAAAAAAGGAACAGAAATATTTTCATAATGAAGTTTTTTTCAATTAAAAGTAACAGCCAGCAAAAATTATGAAAAAATACGGACATATGATACAGGTAGTTGAAAAAAAAGGTGAATTAAAAACAACTTATATATGAACTAGGTATCGCTGAGTCAAAAATTAAGAGTAAACTAATGTTAAGAATGCATTAGACAGTTCAATTTTCGCAAAAAATCCTACAAAATTTAAATTTTTTTCATACAGTCGTTTTTTTGTGTTTCACATCCCTATAATATCGGAAAAACGTATTATCCTCTAGTTTTCAGCATTTGAGATTACGGAATGAAAATACATATTCTCAAACTTTCTGCAGCTCTTCCTATTCCCTCCCAAGCATCAAATTTAAATTTTTTTTTATTTAATCCTCGTTTGTGGTATACTATATGACTCATTGTTCCCAAAATATTTCTATCAAACTCCCCCGTTCCGCCCTGAAATTTCCTACTGGGTCATTTCAACTTGTTCTTCAGTCGTACTTTTGAACGAACATACACAAAATACTCGTCCACAGACCAAGTGTTATTTCCTTTGAGCCTGCGTTTAAAACTGACAACTATCGGATCGCTCAAATCGACACAGGTGTTCAGTTCGCAATACGTCCACACTGATAAACCGGCGAAGAAAGTCATAATAAAAATTTATGGGATTTTCATTGACGTTGTACGAACCGTTTTTCAGTGGGTATACGCGCCTTAAATGATGAAAAATTAAAGAATATTCAATTAAAAAAAAACATTTCCCACATTTTTCAGACAAATAAGTAGGTATTTATGAAAAAACAACATATTTTCAAAAAAAAATCGCAAAATGATTGCTGCAATCTAGAGAGCGTGTAATGGAGGTCGAAATTCACTTGGGGGTATCAATATTTTTAAAGAATCTAATCAACAATTGTGCTTGCTCCACTTCGTCTAAGCACTCTTATTCCATTCACTTTTATATTTGCACAATGAACACCCTCTATTGAAATAAATATATTTGACGTAAATCGACAGTAATGTTAGAAATATAAATAGAGAATAACTGAAACAATAAAATAAAATCACATGCCCGGCATTGCGGCATTCGCAGAAGCGTCTATTTCCATACCGCAACAATTCGTTTTCGATGCGTGCGCTTTCTATTCACCCTGTAATACTGACTAGTCACAATATTTCAGAGTGAATAGAATGCGCGGAAGCTCGAGCATCGAAGAGGCGGTGGAGAAATAGGCAACAGTTCGTTTGGAAAGTACCTGGAACGTATATTATGACGATTGATATCGATCGAAACCGTATGTTTCTATTATTTCGAATCGGTTTTATTGATTTCAGTGATTTTCGTATTTAGATACTGTTATTAACAATGAATTCGCCCCCAATACTGAATTCGCCCAGGGCAATTGCCCTTTTTGCCCTGGGGTTAATCCGACCCTGATGTTAACCCAGACTTGTTCCCCAAGATGGAGTTCGTTTTGGTTATTATCGAATCGCCCTCTGAAACATCGTTTTATTGTCGAAGGTTTCCTCCTGCTATATCAAAAAAATGCTTTGTAGCGGTCTCGGTATTCAATAGACAGACCTCGTATTCTGGAGACTGCTGGAATCTAAGCGTGTTTTTTACATTATTAACTGAACAGGATCTTGCGATGTTAGTCATTAAAAATATTACCCCGAATGTGGATGATAGAAAGCAAAAGTCAGAATATGCAGTAACAGCTACATGTTTATCTATTAGGTCGCGATGCAAAATTCAGCTCTGCAGTAATCATAAATATGTTCTCGTCCGTGCATGCAATAATGATGCGGTGCAGTAAACGACGTACTATACTGTATACAGTTTTGGCGTCGCTCCGATTCAATACCGAGTATTTTAGAATGCCCGTACATTAATCAGGGATTGCAGGGGGTTTCTGGACAGCAGAGTGCATGGAAATAGTGTGGCAATATAACAGTCGTATCTTTTCAAGAAGGAAAGTTTTCTTTTTTATTGTTTCGCTCTGCAACTTCATACATTAATTTCAGTTCCATCCGAGTCTCTCCTCAAAGGCGACAGTGTTTCCACTTGATATGTCCAACGATTTTTTCCAACAAAGCTAACGTGAATAACGTCGTGCGGTCGAGGCGATAGAAAGAAATGTTAGTGTGTTGTTCCACAATTTGATAGTTCGGTAGAATAGAGATTGGCCGGAATTATCCGTTTAATAGGCAATAAATCTCATCATTCAGCAATGATGTTGTCATGAGCAAATAAGACACGACAAATAAGAATATGCTCGTAGCACCTTCCAGGAAATGATAGGAAGATTAAACTCAAAATTGCCTCATAACTGACATGCTCTAGTAGCTTCAGATCATTCATAATGCTTTAAAAAATTTTCAGAGAAAAACTCCAAACGTGAAACTATTAGCCACCTGATCTATAGAACCTGAGCAAGCCTGGATTCTAGATTTTAAAGGTATGGTTGCGTTGCACTGTGACCTTAAGATCTATTGTAAAACAATTTACAATAGGCAACTCGCGGAAATTGCCTGTCCGTGGGTGTTTAGAAAAATACGGTTCAAATAGACGGAACCTCACTGCTACATTACGGTACAGGAAACTGGCAATCCAACAGAATATGTAAATGCCCAGATTACTTTGAACGGTTGGTCTCGATTTTCAGTTAGCCAAACAGTCTAGAGAGAGTGGAAAATACCTCCCTAGGGAAGCACTGAATAACCAAAAGGGCAGAAGTACCTTAACTCAAACTCTCTGGGTCACACCTTACTTCTCAACACCCCACCTGCTAGTTATAAATAAGTTGGTGGGGGGTTACATTCCACTACGACCTTACCGTCTATGGTCCTCCCTATCATGGCTATTTAGGTACCTCAACTGCTAAAACAGCAGAAATACTCGACAAAAAGAACTCTTTTCTAAAAAGCGAAACAATTACCTATTTGGAATTCGAAACATAAAGTTATGTTTTATCCCTGAAAAGGAAAACTTTGAATGAGGATGAATATGTCTGGCCTTGGAATATTTGAATAATTATGTCTCTCTGACTCGATCTCAGCATGTTTCAATAACTCCCCATGGTTGAATAAATTTCGTCGTCATGTTTGGCTTTGATAATGGTCTGATATTTTCATGAATTTCGAAAATCACCCTGAAATTTTCTGGGGAAAGCCAGAAATTAATTTTTTATAGCCAATCCGGACTAAACTAGTCCTACTATATCTCTAATAAGAGTATGTACAGGGTGGGCAAAATTGGTGATACCTGAAATACAACTTTCTCAACCCAACGAGGTAGAGGAAAATGCATGCCATATTACGGTCGTCTTTTTTCGAGAAACTGCTAATGCCATCCACTGCATTCCTCTATCTATTTTTTCCAACAGCCATATTTGCTGAGCTATAACAAATATGTGTTCTTTCTTATGAAAACAGTAGTTTGAAATGACTCAAAAAGACTGATGTCGATGTATGATATATTTCTGAAACGGTAAAAAAATGGCGATTCCTCCTAAGTCATTTTAAACTACTGTTTTCATAAAAAAAACAAAACTTTTTGTTATAGATCAGCAAATAATTTAGGAAATAATCATAGTAGGCTACTGGATTGCTATCAAAGAAGTGTCTCTATATCCTAGCATGAACAGAAATGGAGATAATGGCCTAAAATTTAAATTTTGGCCTATAACTCAATAACAAAAGAGGATAGAGAAATGCAGTTGATGGCATAATTGGTTTCTCGAAAAAAGACGTCATGAATAGCACATTCATTATCCTCTATCTCGTTGGGTTAAAAAGTTTTAGTTCAGGTATCTGAGGTATCACCAATTTTCCCACCCTGTACAGGGTAATGAAGTTTAATTTTTTTTTTTTACGAAAAGGCACCCTCATTTCATTGTAATTTGATTATTTCTTTTCTCGTTTTGGTTTTAAAACATGATTTTGATTTCCATTCAGGATTCCGGCATCGCTCGAAACTGTAAACATCCCGGACCGTTTTTATTCCTTCTTCAGTCTTGAAAAACGATGTAGCATGAAAACATCCTGAATTGGGAGATAAACGAGTTCTTGTTCGCTAGTACAAGACATTTTCACCGACGCGAATTTTACCGATTTTCGGCATCCACTCCCACCGGAGTGGATGAGAAGAAGAAGATGCCTCTCGGTGGTCCATCATTCTGCCTTTAGTAATCATTCCGATTGATACTGTATTCAGTCGCGAAACTGCATTCTGATTAAGATTCTGATTAATCCTGGTTTCGAGTATTCTGTGGTGATTTGCAGTTCAGATTATTTATTCATTTCAATTAGTCCTGTGTTGTAGCGATCTCGATTATTTTGCTTGCTCCAAATCGTGCCCAGCCTGCGGGATTCAATCCTGTTTTCACGTAACTCTACTATCATTCATCTTTTTTACCGCCATAGTAAATTGCGAAGGTGTCCATAGGTCAGCCGAGTGCAAGGGTAATTGCTGAAACCAACCTCCTAGACGAGCCGTCCAGAGTCGAGAGGTAAAACAGCAATCCGTAATATTATCTGAGATCCTAAGCTTTCACTTTTACCCATCCTGTGCCACAATTTGTGATTTACCACTACTGTTAGTGCGATTCTCTGCTGGTGTGAAACCCGAGAGGGCAGAAATCACTCAGAGGTGAACCGCAGTTCCTTTTTCCTAATGTGCTAGTGTCTACCTACACTGTTATTACGATTCTCTGCATGTGAAAACCTGGGTGGAGCAGAGAGCCATCACAGATGAACCGTTGTGTTTCTGGGCCGTCTTGTTCGCGCCCTATCCTTTCTGAGTTCTCACTTCATTGCCCGTTTGTAATTCTTAGTTCTGGCTGGCGAACCAATCTGTAACACCCGTGGCGCGTTCGAGATCGGATCTCCTTTTCTTTCAATTCAGCTAGCCAATTTGCCGTCGTCATCTTATAGAAAGTTATTAATAAATAACAAAGATTCCTGTACTCTAGCCATGAATAGTCCAAATAGGGTTGTTGTGTAAATGTTTGAAACAAAATGATGATCGTCCTTATTTCCAAAGGTGCGAAACTCGAAAATAAAATTAACCTATCTGATAGATTTTTGAATGTTTTGCTCTGGGTTTCTCTCGTTCGTTCACTACTGCCTACTTTAAATTTGGAACTAAAAAAAAGACCCGCTGACAACTTTTGGCGACGCATAGCTGAATTCTACGGTAGAACAGTTGAAAAGGAAGACTCCAGCAAAAGTGACATTTCAATGGGTTTTTCAATTGGAGAGAACGCAACACCGAGATCTTTTATATCCACTCCGAAAAGGATCACATTCAAACTCGTGATAATTATGTCTGATATACGCGCACCAATGAAAGTTTTGAAAAATTACGGTAACTTTTCTATAAACACTCATTTACGAATGAATGGATTGTGCGGAATTAATAGAGGTGCACGGTTATCATTTTATTAATTGTCACGAAACCTTTTCATGAAATGAAAAAATGGCTCTCGTAGAAATGAGGAAACGCCTGCACCTGTAATTTTAATTATGCATCCTGAAAAGACGAATTATTTTTTTTTAGATGTGATTTATCTTCTTTTCGCGAGTGCTATCTTTTATTTTTGTCCTATTTCTTGCTCACATTGAATGTCCAGAGGTAGTTTCAGAATTTTCATAAAAAAAATTTTTTTTTGCCTATTTCCAGTGATTTTGGGGTCAACCAAAAATTTTCTTGTTCCTATTACTCTGATGATTTATATCTTCTCGATAGTCATTGGTGGATAGCTAAATCTAGAGGGTCATTTCAGTGACAGACATGATTTCCTCTCAAACAATTGATCTAAAGGTGGCTTTGTGACGTAAGTTTGGACATGATATTATAATCGGTGGTGTTTTCTTTGCGGAGTCTTATAGTTCGAGAGTTGGCGACGAAAATCGGCAAGAGTTTTGTAATGGTTCATATTTAAATAGTGGTTAGTTTTGGTGGTGTACATGAGTCAGCACCCACTCTCAAGGTCAGGTAGTGGAACATCTGGCGGCGACGCTCTTGAATTTATGAAAAATAACAATTAAATATCCGTATTTTGGGTCACTGCTGACTGCCTCTGTTCTATGTGATATGTGGTCTGACTATTTTATTCTCAAATAATATATGATATTTGAGCAATAAATGCATTTTCAGCCATTACAAATCTCTTGAAACGACCTCGTTAAGGCAGCAACTTTTCTGTTCTATAAACTAGTTGAGTGACTGTTTTCAATCATTACAAAATACTTGTAGAGTATGTTGTAATTTTATATACTTACATAAAAGCGCGTCGCCGCTAGGTGTTCCACTACCTGACCTTGAGAGTGGGTGCTGACTAATGTACACCTTCAAAACTAAATCATATTTAATTATGAGCCATTACAAAACTATTGCCGCTTTTCGTCGCCAGCTCTCGGACTATTATGGTTAACATGGAGTGCTGTTTGTGTAGATACACAGTTTCCTAGCAGACGGAAGCGTTCTTATAGATACAGCGAGTTTCGTGAATTTGACAAAGACGCTCAGGGTTCCTCATCATACCTTCATGAAACTATCGCCGGTGCCAATGAAGAACGGACTAAACATGCTGCCAGACAACGCCCAGAAATCATAAATGTCAAGGTTATACATTAGGGATATGAAATTCCGCATATACAGGGTGTGGCGTAATTAATGGATATTTGGTACCTATGGGTAGGGAAACAGCGGTTCAGAAAAATATGTTTCATGTTTAGTAAAAGTCCCCCTGTTTTCGAGATCCAAAAAAATTACATCCTTTGCTACTCTTTCTGGTGGCTAGAATCCAAATGAAGGAGATTCTTCAATTTGTTTTTTGGATAGTATATTCCTGGATAGATGTGAAAAAAATGGTAACCTGAGTACCATAGTAAAAAAAAACATGCCTGTTTCACTTTCACAAAGTCCATTAAAATTTAATACTTCATTAAAATCTTAATCCTCCATTTTCCCCTTCAAAAATGACAGTTTTAAATTTTGATAGGGCAAATCTTAATGGATTTTCTTGCAACTGGGCCTTAGTCAAGTCCTAGTTTAATGTAGGAAACGTATTCAATATTTTTAGCAACTGAAATGAGACATGCAAGCCATTGGCGCACCCAGAAGGATATTATAGGGGGGCACACATAGGTTCTGAGGGTAGCACACATAACTGCATGCTTGATGAAAGTAGTTGCGGAAGCATTTTTTAAGGTTTAACTATGGCAAAATAAGTTAGCTTCTCGATGCTTGGGAGTGCACGTGCACGTGTGTTTTTTAATTTTTCGACCTCACTCTTAGCTGTGTGCTGGATGTGTATCATTTTTATGCAATCTCTGATGAAGTTTATGCATAAAATAAACGAAAGATTTGCTGAAAATTAGTAGTCTGAAATTGTTCTCAACCGACAAAATATGACCAAATATCAAAGTGTCGGTGAGTTATAATTTCGAACAGAACAAGAAATTTATATTCTTTGTCATCATAGTGGGCCATTCATGTACAAGCAGAAGATATATGGCGCTTTAATTAATGTTTCATACTGATCCAACGAACGGTATGTAATTCGTTATTTGTCGAACATAAATTCACGTAGAGTTTTGTATTGCAACACTCCTCATGAATTTATCTGAAACTCCGAATGGGTGATATGCAATCCATTCTACGATATAACTTTCAGATGGTGTAACTAACCCGATTTTGTTTTATATATAAAATAATGACTTTTCGATTTTTAACTCATGGTAAATTTCAACATGGAGCACACAGAATAATCATTATAAGGCTGCTGGTTATAGAATGAATTATAGAATATTCTTGAGCTCAACGGCTCATTATGCTATATATGATTTATCCAAATTACAGACTATGGCAATTGGTGGTTGCCATCAATTGTAAATTAGATAAATCATTTGTAATTCAGAAAGTCACGAAATAGTACGAATATTCCGAATTTTTTCAGAAGGAGTTAGACAAGTAAATAATTGTAAATGATTTACTTGTCCAAATCCCTGTGAAATATTCGGAATTTTTATCATGGACGTGAATGCCTCGAGTACGTACATTATTCGAAGTTATAAACGTGTTACTTGTCTATAGGATTTATTCGATAGCTCGGTACAGCTTTTTTGTGAGACCCTGTGAGAAAAGGGTCATGCAACGGTTTTATGATTCAAAATGAATTTTGAAAAAATTTATTTTCACATATATATGAATAGAGATCTGCAGTCTGAGCGTTATCCTATATATTTCCTTATTTCAAATAGGCATCTTACTTTTCATCCAATCTTTTCATTGTCCTGAAAATTCTGAATCTTTTCTATCAGAAGTATCTCTTAACGCATACTTATTTCAATTGATTTCTTTCTGAATTACAATCGATATTTTCTGAAATACAATTGTTGACTATTTCTAAAATGAATCTGACTGATCTGAATTTGTAATTCAGATCAGATCAGACGGTTTTTGAAATAAACGTGACTAAACTGAATACCATTTCTGAAATTAAATTGACTAATCTGAATTACATTTGATTTTTTCTGAAATAAACTTCACTATTCTGAAATAGGTGAGACTGGGGAGGGTTGATACGTTTTTTGTAATTTTTTGAAGAAACAGAAACTTCATAACATTATAAATCTTTGATTACTCGTCTTACTTAATAAATATGGAATTCTCAAAATATGAACTTCTTGTTCTGTAAAAAACGTTGAACAAGTCTCAAGCCTCCCCACATATGGGAGGATTGATACGGTGTACTGGCAGGTATGATACACATAAACTGAAAATATAAGCTCCATTAGCATAACTTATACCCGCACAAAGTTCGTGACACCATTGTGAGCACTCCTGTTTGTTTATGCCGAAAAAAATGCATGATCATTGAACCCTTAGATGACGTGAGTAAATTCTAAAAAATTTTCACCTCGAAACACTCTTTGTTCAATATTTCACAAAAAAACTACCGTCAGCCTTGCAGGCACTGCCTTCTGCCGGAGAATAGTGTTCACTAGCATATGACTTTCGAAAACAGCTATAGGCCGAGGATATAGGCTTGTATCAAGCCTCCCCATGTATCAATGCTCCCTAGTCTCCCCTACCAGTGATCTCTTCTGAACTTCAATTGATTTTTTTTCTGAATTACAACTGGAAATGGTGTAGATTCTAGTAATTTTTGTAAATTCATCAATACGTGCGTTCAAAAACAAAAAAATTCCTCGTCAAGTGGGCTGTAGAGTTTTGAAGATTGATATTTTATGCGCAAACGTATCGCTCAGCTTGTACCACAAAATTATTCTTCTTTTTCTTCTTTCTTATAAGGGATATGGGATGGGATTATAGGCGTCTGTCTGCGTGTCCATCAATCAACCTCTTCTGACGTAGATGTCCAGCATTTTTCCAGTGTTTCGGCGGTCTTCCATGTGCTCTCTTTCCAATTGGTAACGCATTATTATTGGAACATGGAATACAATGTCGAGTTCACATACCAATGACTTTCGATATAAAATCTCTTTACTATAAATTCCTAGCTGAGTGAGAAAAATTTGAATGTGGTTTGGTCGATAATCTTATCGAATTCAAAAAATAGAAAATAATACGGAGCACAACAAAAAGAATGAACTATTGGGTACCTTACAAACAACATCAATTTGATCCATAGAAATCATATTATATATTATTACTCTAGAATGCTAATCCAGTAGTAAGAAATGCGGCGAAAAATTGACAGTGGTCGTTAATACGAATGCGCATCATTAGTTTATTTTCTAGTAGAACGTTGCCGAGTTTCTGAATATTCTGTCGATCGAATCTTATGAAGAGGGGACAATTCATGTAACGAAGGTATGTCGGACAACAACGCGTTTTTTTTCAGTCATTTGATTTTTCACTGTTGCACGATCTGCTCAGAGGTAAGAAGTTTTAATTCACATTTTCTGAAATGTACTTGTGTACTTGTCTATCATTTTAAAAATAATAAATGCAAAAAAAAATTCAAAACTTGAATGAATTATCGAGTTCCAGTGATAGCGAATTTCATTGATGGTATATAGTAGTATTGCACTAGATCAGGATATTTCGAAATTGTTGCACGGAGTTTATAATATGCACTCAATCTAATCTAATCTGCGATAATATCGAATTGCATTGGTGATATTAAGTTTAGATCTTCTGGAATTTTTGTTGTGAGTTCCAAATATTTAGTAAGCACCAGTTGTGACCATGGAATTCGCTATAAAACTCCAATCTTCAGCCAATTCACGGTTTGGTCAAACAATGAATGAATACTCAATAATACCTCTATCGACAAATTTAGATTTGGACTTATAACACGTCACCTCCGAGATCCCGATATATTTTCATTGAAACCTGCAACATCATTGTACTGATTTTCTAAAACAAAGCATATATAAACACAATTAGTCATCCATGCATGTGTTCAATACCGACAAGAAGTCCTGTATGAATCGAAAAATAAGTTTTTTCACCGAATGTATGTATGTTTATTTCTCATTTATACCATATTATTTAACAATTCGACTGACATAAGGTAGGAAAGTCTAGGCAACGTTCGAGTTGAAATAAACTAATGTCGCGCATTCGCTTTAACGACAACAGTCAATTTTTCGCCGCATTTTTTACTACTGGATTAGCATTCTAGAGTAAGTATATATATTATGATTTCTATGATTTGATCATGTGAACTCTTAGTCCAATTGAAGTCAAAATAAAACAAAATTGGTATTATACCAGTAATTCGAAGACGTTCCAACGAAAGTCTTGATCACATATTAACATTCCTGGCTTAAAATGTTGGAGTTATTTGGAAATTTCTCTAAGCAAATTGATTCCAATAAATTATCATTTTTGAGTAGGTATTCTGTGAGTTTTATTATACTTACATTATTGAACTAGAGACCGGATTATATGCAACATAAAAAGCTTATTATATGCATGCAAATATGCATAAGAAATTCTTGAAATATGCATGAAAATTGTCAGAATATGCAAAATTGAATAATGAATTTTAGGAACCCAAAAAAAGAAGAAAAGTAATTTTCCAGTTTTTTTATTTCAAAATCACCATATCATTAACTAATATTGAAATAGTATCAAAATGTTTTTATAAATGTTAACAATCAAGTACCTATTGTTCCAAATGTTCAATGGTGAGATTGTGTCTGCGATCATTCAGAATATGTTTATAAGTGGAGAAGGTTCGCTCCACATCCACAGATGTAACTGGCAAAATTTGAATTTAGGTGCTATGTTTTTACTTTTGGTTGCTGGCAAAACTTCTGCCGTTCCATTGATGAAACTATCGATTTGAAACAAATTTTGAAAACCTAGATTATTTCTCAATATGCTCTCAAACTTTTCTTTTAGTTTATGTGCGCGAGGACCTTCCGTCTTTTTCATTTTATTGCGTTACAACCAAAACAGACGAACTATTACATAATAGACCTCATATTTTGTGACTATTAAATTTGGTCGGATTCGCCATATCATCACTTTTGTCGCATTTCGGGACCCAGGGAAGAAAATGAGTACCGATAATATGCATTATCGGATCTTCGGTGAAATATGCTAATACTACCGAAGATGTCTTAGATATGCATATGCAAATGCATATAATCGGGTCTCTAGTGATAACTATGCCACATTCTTGTTTCACTTACTGTGAAAGAACGAGCACACTCCTGTGCGAAGCACTTTATTCAAGGTGGCTGCCAGCTCTTCCGAGTATTTCACTCTTATGATTTTTCAAGGAGGAAACAATGGCGCGAAATGCGTGAGCACATTTCAGCAAAAGTTGACTAGGGTCATTGGAGCGAACTCTAATTCTCCAACAAAGTTATGAAAATTTTCGTCGCATAAATACAGAACAATTTCTCCCCGATGGTTAACCGTTACTCCCCTCGGAAAGTTTTTCCAAAAGATCATGAAGCGATTCTTTGTTTTATCGAGTTTATTTCCACGTAGTGTCGGGTATCTCAGTTGGATTCGGAACAATGAACAGAAGATAATTGAAGCTTTCAAGTAAACAATGAATACTTATTTTCACAACGTGAATAATGTTGCCGAAAGTTCGTGAGCGAAAGTTAAATTGGATTTTGCTGTGCAGAAATGTTTCCATCTATTAACATGATATCCACCTAGGAGAACGACTACTCCAATGATTTATGGAACTGAAAGAATTATGGTGATTCCATTCAGCGCCAGCTGAAATCGGAATTTCACATTTTTTTTCTGTTTCTCGTGACAGGCGGCCGTAATGAGCATGGGAATTGAAAACAAAGGATTCCCCTTTTCAGTGGGGTGTTTCACTGGAGCCTATGCAAAACAGAAAACTGTCATATCATGTCAGATGGCATGGGATTATATTTCATGTTAGAAAAAGGCAATAAAATCCAATATCATGTTTATATCTAACATTCTAACAGCATTCAATGCTGCAGAGTACGTTGATATTGTATTTAACATTGAGACGTTTTTCTCTGCTAGATTAAGGGATTTGCAACAGGAAGAGGACGGTTGTTTTTAACTTCTTATATGGTTACCAGGAATAATGAAAGAATTCAATAAAAATTGAATGAAATGAACACAAAGCGGAACAATTCAGATATTATAATTATATGAAACTTCATTTTGGCATAGAGGCTATACTGCATTCACATTTATTTTAGCAGTCGGTTGGCCATGAAATAATTTTCCCAAGTTTTTGTTACTAGAACGGAGTGAGGTTGGCACTCATGAAATGTCGTAAATGTCATAACGCCGTTGCCACAACTAATATCAATTTCTATTACCAAAATGCCGAAAGTGATTGAAAAAAGAGACAGGGTTTCAGGAAGTGCTATTTAGAATTCACGTCCGCTCATTTAAATAGTTACACCCTGATATTCTAAAATCCACAATACGTCAGACGTCAGCTGAATATTTCCACAATCCGAAAGATTATGAATGAAGAGGATTACAAAGAATTTTCTTCTATTGGGAGACCCAAAAAAGTGGTGGCATTTGAGAATTTTATGTTTGAGTGAATTAATGCGAAAAGTTTACTACAGGATTTTCGATGAATGTCATCATAGAATAAGTTACCGAAAATTGATTTTTCTATTTTTCATTCGACTTGTCCTATACATTGTAAATGTCTTAAGGTACCAATAAATACCTAATTATTATTATTATATCAATGATGATTAGCCACAAATACGCGCCAGTTGTCCTGTTGATTGTTTATTCATGTGCAATTTTTGTTCAAAGGTGAAGTTCATCTTGATTTGAAACTTCCTTTAATTCCTTTTACTTAGATTGAAGCAAGATGATTTTTGTTGAAGAATTTAACATTCTTGTAATTATCTGTTAATTCCTTCGGGAGATACCCATTCCCAACCACTGCATCATATGCATTTCATCTTCGGGTTAATATTTTTGAAATCTACAACTGATGTAACGTATTCAAACTTTAGCCAAAGAAGATAACCAACATTAACTCTCCTCAAGCTAGTGCATATTATGATATTATACTGATCTCTTGTATGTTCCATGCAAATAACTGGATTTGGTATGTCTTCAATCAGTTTGTATAAACTTCAATTAGGTTCGTCACATATTTTCCGAAGAGATTGGACATTGTGATAAAATACGTAATAACAGAAACTTTTACGTAGAACGGGCAACATAGCGTTGATTTAAAACCCAAAAATTTTTGACAAACGTCATAACCCCACATTTTCGTACTATACAGAGTGAAATGTGTCAAATTTCCATGGCCAACCGACTGCTAAAATAAAAGTGAATGGAGTATACTTTATAGTTTATTGTTTGGTGAAGAGGTTACATTTCACTTCGACCTTAAGGTCTATTGTGCCCCCCCATCAGAGCTGTTCTCATAGCTGCACCATCTACAACACGCCTTCCAGCTCCAGAGATCCAATGAACTCCAGATAGTTTCTTTTTTTTTTTATAGCAGGGGGAATCTGCGACCGTGAAAACACGGGGCTCTATCTCTCGCCCAGAGGAACCCATTTCTAGGGAACACTGTGGGGTTACTCACTCTACCGAGTTCGCGACCCACTAAACCTAACCTGCTTTTTGTTGGTTCCGGGCATTTGCCTATAAACCATTTATCCCTCAATCGGTTAATTTCTTCTTGCACATTGTCGTGCTAGGGTTTTCATGTTCGTCCATTTCGGATATCTCTTCTTAGTATAGTTTTAATAAGTTTCCGTACTCATTTCAATCTCTCCTCAATTGATCTCGCGGTCTCTTTTTGTAAATTCTCATTCTTCTTCTGTCTTCCTCCGGATCGTAGTCCACTAGTCTCCTAAGTTCTTCGTTTGGATGTTCCTTCGCTGTTTCGAATAACTTGTCAGCTTTCCTCTTCATAAATTCGGTGATGGTTTCCCACTTCAAATCTCGATATATCTGTTTGTTCCTGACAAACCAAGGCGCATCTATGGCACATCGTAGTAGCCTGTTTTCTGTTGTCTGAATTCTTTGTATATGGCTCTTTGCCGCGAATCCCCAAGCACCTGATCCATAAGTCAGTTGCGGTCTAGCAACGGCTTTGATTATTTTCAATTTTGTCTCATTTGACATGTGGCTCTTTCTACCTATCAGCGGGTAGAGCATATTCATCGCTGCCTTGGTTTTGTCAACGGCTTGTTTGATATGGCTTCTCCAAGTTAGTCCTTTGTCAAGGGTGATACCTAAATATTTTGCTTCGTTTTTCCATTCGATTTCTTCTCCATCTACCTCTAGATTTGTTGTAGTTCTTAGTCTCCTCTTCTGCAGTAATATCGCTTGGCTCTTTTGTCCGTTGAGCTTTATTTTCCATCTAATACACCTGTCATTTATTTCATCTATAGCTTCTTGTAATATTCCTTCTATGATTTCTGGCTTGCGATGTCGCATTGCAATTCCCGTGTCGTCGGCATATAGTGTCAGCATAGTCCTTGGAGATTTTGGTATATCGTGAATATATATGTTATACAGTAACGGCCCAAGTACTGACCCTTGAGGCACCCCTGCTTCCATATATCTGGTTGTGGAGTTTTCTCCTTCCACTTTCACGTAGAATCTTCTGTTCCTCAAATAATTCCTAATCAACTTGCACAGTTTCATTGAGTATCCAGCATATCTCATTTTATAAATCAATCCTTCATGCCATACTCTGTCGAATGCTCTGGCGACATCTAGTAGTACAAGACCTGTTGCTTGTTTATTTTGGAATCCTTCTGTTATGTATTCTGTGAGTCTCAGTAATTGCTGTTCAGTTGAGTGATCTCTTCTGAATCCGAATTGCTCTGCTGGAATGAGATTCAGATTTTCAGATTCTTCTGTAAGCCTCCTAGTGATTACCCTTTCTACTACTTTTCCTAGGGCGGACAATAAACTTATCGGCCTGTAGTTTTGGGGGAATTTTTTATCTTTGCCTGGTTTGTTGAACACTATGACTTCTGCAGTTTTCCACTTTTCCGGATAGTGTTCAGTCCTCATTATACCGTTTGCAATATTTGTGAGAGCAGCTATACCTTTTCTAGGTAATTTCTTCAACATAGCATTCGTTATTTTATCACTTCCGGGAGCTTTTTTATTTTTCAAGCTTCTGATTATCTCTTTTATTTCAAATGGAGAAGTTGGTTTTTCTATTTTGTCGTCTACTGGTGGTTCGTCCATTTCTTCTTCGTTGTTCTCTACTAGTTCTTCCAGATCGTCATTATCGTCATCAGGTCTGTAATTTATTCTCGATTCTCTTTCGATCGAGTCCGCCAGTGCTTCTGCTTTATCGATATTCGTATATGCCATTCCTCTTTCTCCGTGGAGAGGTGGTATTTTAGTCTTTTCTCTTCTCAGACATTTTTGCATTTTCCATGCAGAATGATCGATAGTATTTAGTTCTTGTACTCTTTTGTTCCATCTATTTCCAGATAGTTTCTGAAAGTGCTTCAAGGAGGCTTAGTACTCTCTAGTTTCTCGTCCAAGACATTCCTTGCGCAGGCTTGCAATGGCGAGGAATTCTGTAACCAGGTGAACAGGAGTTACCTCCCCTTCCTCACAGAATCTACACTCGTCAAATCCTAATGAGTCCATTCTCGTCAAATGCTTCCTAAGTCGGCAATGTCCTGTGAGGAAGCCGGTGAGGAGGCGTGACTTAATCTTAATCAAATCCAAATACTTCTTGGATTTTTGGAAAGATTAATTCCTGGAAGATTCCTTCAGGGTGTTTCTCTTTCGGTTCCTGTCTTCTCCAGAAACTCTTTCTCATAGGTGCATTTCCCTATATTATATAAATGCTATGGGCCAGTAAGTGGCGTTTGCGCTCCCTTTCTGGCGAGTGTGTTGGCTTTCCGTTTCCTTTGATCCAGAGTGACCTGAAACCCAGACTAAAGAGATCTTGTTGTTCTTGCTTATTTCATTGAGTTTCTTTCGGCACTCTCATATCCGCTTTGTGTCGATGACATAGGATTTCAATGCTTTGGTAGCAGCTTGACTATCAGAATGTCACTGCCTTGATAGTTTCTTTCCAGGTTTATGTACACGCATCTTTCGATTGAAAGTATTTCTTGCAAAGAGGGTAAGGGTACCCTCCATCTAATGTTGAATTCAAAAACTTAATTGAATCAAATTCAAGAATCAAAATTAACAACTAACCACAATAAATGAAATAGGCGTGTCAAGATATCAAAATTTAGGTTCGTGTTATTTTTTGTAGGCGAATTATTTCGGAGCATTCCTGATAGACTGTTTTACCACATGCGCTTGCCTGTACAAAGTGTCCGAAAATGGATGTCCAGTGAGGGGATCTCGAAAACTAAATGAGCTAGAGCCAAACAGATTCCACGTCTTCGAGCTGTTTTTCAAAAAAACAACCGTAGACTTCTACGATCCTTCATTTTTAAGTTATTGGCAAAAATTGGGATTTCGACGATTTGGAAAAGTTCCCATTACTTTTTTGTCTTTAAAATTACAGATCTACAACTCGAAACTTCTACGGGCACTTTATTAAGGAAAATCCACTGTTTTTTTTTCAAAGTAAATTATGATTGAATTTGCCTTTTTTGAACTGGACAAAAATTGCTGAATTCAGAAATAATTTTGTCTACTGTTTTTCTCTGAACGTGGATAAAATAAATTATGGAGTTAATCGATCAAATTGGCATACTTTCATCAAGTCCTCTTTGAATAATTTCACAACAATAAAGCGAGCATAGAATATGATAAAAAGGCGATAGGTAACTCTAAAAACTTTCAAAGTGTAGAATTAGTCCAGCTCCTTATAAGTTATTTCTTTACTGATTGAAAAATTTTGAAAAGTATTGAATAGTTATGTTATGTTGAGTCGTCCGGAAAACGATTTAGGAAATTTCGGTTCTTTCTATGAACAGTGCCGAACAGTGTATCAGAAGGAGGGAATCCTGGATATCATTGGAAACAATTGCTGTTGAACAGAATTACAGTCAGATTAGAGTACCTATTCCCTATTCCACGATCGAGTGCATGCCGGTTCTTTTTAAAATCATTAAGCATTTTTCCAATCAGTACTATCCTTTTAATGCATAAAACTTCTATGCTTGCTTCATTTTTATCGATTAAATCAACGCGAACTTGATGAAAGTATGCGAATTTGATCAATTAACTCAACAGTGGACATCTATAAATTTTTGAAATCTGCGACTTTTTTTTTCCAATTCGGATATGACAAATTTTACAATATTTTATATTCCAAAGGACATAACTTTGCCCATATTTCGAAAAATATATAGAGGGAATTTTTTTTTCAAGATTGTCATTAGATCCTACGCAAGAAAGGGATTGTAGAAGGTTCACGTTCAAGATCTGTTATATCAAAAACAATAAAAAATAAAAGTTATGAAAACTTTTCGAAATTATCAAAATCTCAGTTTCTGTATATATTATAATTCAAGAACGAAGAATCCTAGAAAGCTACGGTTACCACTATGTTTTGTTTCTCCGAAAAATAGCTTGGAAAAATGCCATATTTTTTGCTGTAAATCATTCAGAGTCCGAGATCCCCTGTACAAGACAATCCATTCTTTCTCTGGGCGCATGGGATTTTAAAATTAAATTGGCTCTTCTCTCAAAATTTCCGCCATGCGCATTTGAGTATTTTTCCGTAGACATGTGGATTTGTAACGTTCAGTTGAAATCATTAGGCATTGAATTGCATTTTATACGTTCAATTACAAATTAGAGCCCTCCGTTTCATTCTAGAGAATCCAAAGCATCTGTCTAGCAATCTCTGGGACGGAAGTTTTCCAGTTCATTAACATCCGTAACGTAACAGCGTATGCTGCTGCCTGAATAATAAAATAGTGCTACACTAAATTTTCCGAGCTATTCCGCTAGCCGTAATTACAAATGGAATTACGCGTAGATATTCACTAAATGAAAAGACAATATTTTGAACATCGCACAGCTCTCGGAGGGGTCATCAAAAAAGTGTTTGATGGTATGACGTAAAATTTTCACTCCTTCACAGATTGGCCAATTGAATTTGAATGTTCATCCGAAGTTGGTCGTTCCAATATGATACAGTTATTTACTTTGTACGTGGAAAACATTTCACGAAATATAAGGTACTAGGTACCCAGAGGTCAACTTATTAGGTACTCCGTTATTACGTAAATAAGGAAGAGGAAAACCTCACCTAACCTTTAGCGATAACAGTGACCAGTGTATTATTATTTACAATATTGAGGCCTCCAAATCCCGGAGCATCAATTCCATCGAAAAAAACTTGAACGAGTTCACGGACCAAATACTTCTGGAATCTGGAAATGAAAGTTCGGAACCTCATAACTTTCGACAAATGGAGTTATTGCCGTTGTAAACTCTTAAAGTTCATTCAGTTCACGTAGTAGAATCACATAAGAATTGTTTTAGGAGTTGAAATACATGGTAACGACAATATTGGAATTGGTTCTTTGCCACCGAGATTTCGCAGCTTATTCCATCACTGATAGTTTCAAGGCAGTTGTAAGATTTCTGCGAATTCAAGTAGGGGCAATTATGTCATTTAATATTTTTTCATGAAAATAGTTCTAGATTGTCATCTACTTATTCTTTGAGTAGTTAATTCGAATACCAGAAAAAACTTACGTGGGACGTGCATTCCCGTGTTACGTCAAATCAATTTGAACGCTACCGCGCAAAATCGTATGTTAGATGGTGGATCATGCGCATTATGACGTAGTCCCACGTCACGTCAGAGTAGTTCTATATTAAAAATTAGACTTTATCGGATTATCTTTGTAAAAGCGAAAAACCTTTATTGGATATCATAAAAAAATTATACAAAATAAATGTATTGTATGTGAATTGAATTTTTTTTTTATTTTTGTTAATTGTGATTTGCTGAATGAACATCTGGAAGAAAATGGTTTTCTCGATTCAAGAATATCGATCGATCGAATCCTATATACTTTTCAAATAGAAAATGTGCAAGGCCATTTTCAACAAGAATAACCTTGACCATTTTGTTCGCCACAAATACTTTCCACTTCACTAGGGATACTATAGGAACACCGGTTCGTTTCACAATCGTAAACACCACCCAGACAGATAGTTGGGGAGCCGACGATGCTAAACCGGGATTTACTCGGGCGTCGTGGAGACCAAGTAGATTTTGAAGATTGAATGATATTAAGAAAAAGAGGTTTTATGAAGTATGCACTTTCAGGGGTGGGTAAAGCGTCTGGAGGTTCTCAAAGATATAAAAAAAATCGTCAGATGTACATACTCGAGCGTGTCAGATTGAGATACTGTATATGCCCTACGTGTCATTGATAATAAATTCATGTTAATCCGATAGTTTGCGTGGTGGGGCTGACCATACGGAAGAGTTGAAAATGGTAAAAAAAAAAAAATCGAGCGTGTCAGCTTTTTACTGGATATGTAAATTGCACCCAAAGGAAGCTACTTTTCGAGGGTCTGAAAATTCGGACGTGACCCAAAGAACTGACTTTGAAAATGCAAAAAAATCGTTACTTGTACATACTCGAGCGTGTCACATTTTCATGCAGCTGGTTAATCTCGGTGGTGCAAACGTGTTGACTCATTAATCTGACCCTAATCAGAGGGGGTTATCTTAATCTGACAGTTTCAAGATTTATCATTATTTTTTAATATCTCCCTTGATGTTAGTCTAATCGTTTCTGTATTCATAATGAAAGTCGTAAATAATAAAATTCTATACAACTTTTGCCTGAAGCAATTTTGCCTACTCTCAACCGTTTTCGAGTTAGTGGGCGATAAGGGCGAGGAAGTTAGCCACACATGTGAAAGACCAAGGTCAATGTAGAAATCCAGTTTAATGTATATTCATCGCCATATATCTGGAAACCGTTCAAACGTAGACAAAATTGCTTCGGTCAAAATTTGTAGAAAATGTTATGACCTACAACTTTTATAATGAATGCGAAAACAATTTGAAGCACAGGAGATAATTAAAAAAAACTGATTTCTGTGATCTTTATGTCTAATTTTTATTGTTTCGGCTTGCTGAGACTGTCAGATTATATTTTTTCCGTTATTCTTGAATCATTAGCTTCAATATACATAAGAAAAAAAGTCACCGCGCTTGACAATGTACACGTGACGTTTTTTTTTGTTTTTTTTTGCAAGTTTGGCGCCCTCCCACACATTTTCGTCACGCTTAAATTGTCAGATTAAGAAAATATATACTTTTCAAGATGTAATAAACCACATATATCTTAATCTGACACGTTTGATCTTTTCTTTACTCTTCTGACAGGCTGTCCTATAGACAATTCCCCCTATATACAGGTTTAATTTTTGGTATACGTATTCTACAGGATCCAAGGTATCTTCTCCCTTTATATTAATCTAACACGCTCGAGTAAATCCCGAGTTTCCTCTTGGGCTCCCCAACTAAGGGTCATCAATGATAAAATTTCTGAAATTCTTATTTTGGGCCTTATTGTTGCTTTTACTCTTCATTGGAAAAATTACCAAAAGCTTCGGGAGTAAACAGATCATCGCATCTAGAATTTTTCACAATATCCCCCTCATAATATCAAGTTAGTGCAAAATAAGGACCCAAAACATTGTTACTTTATTTTTTAATGGCCACGTATCTCGATATTGGGGCGATGCTAACCCTCATGGGAGTATCACCTGTTTAACTTCCAGAAAAAAAGCTAGGGCTAGAGTTTTCGATAATCATATCTATGGTCCATTTCTTCTTCCGAAAAACTGGTGAAGTTTAACTGGGTGTACTTCAAAATCAACGTCAAATTATATGGAAATACTTCAAAATGAGGAGACCCTACTAGAGAATGATGCGCTTTTCCAACAGAATGTAGCATTTTCTCATTGTGTAGCAATTTTCTCAATAGAAATTTTCCGTACCTTACGATTGGTGGTAAACTTCTTATACTATAGAATACCCTAGCCGGTCATCAATCTGACGCCTCTTGTTTTTTTCCTATGAGACTCCTCAAATCTTAATTCTATCAAACTGAGCCAACTTGTTTCGGAAACCGATATCTTAAGAAATTCATGTCGAACATTTCTGAAACTCACGCACCTTTAAAATGAGGTGTTATCAACCCCTGTTTCCTATTCAAATTATTAAGGTTGTAGCACCCTCTTGTAGGGAATTGTGTTTTTGAGACATTTGAGTATCGCAAAAAGTATCCATTTACGTACTTGAATTGAGCCTTTTTTTATTAGAATACCTTGTGTTCCGCCACAAACCACACCACAACTCATAAATTTTCATGAATAACGCAGTTGCAGCTTTAAATTCCAATTGAAATATTATTGAAGAAGTGACCATGAATCGTTATCTGTTTTTCAATACAAAGGGTTCCTGTCTAGTTTGGAAGTAAAAATGACAGGATGAAATACCTAAAGAGTGTGTGTTAAACGTATCGCCTCTGGTTCAGTAATGGTTGAACTGTATACAAGGTTGAAGATTTGGATGTTCACTTAAAATATGTTATTTTTATTATGTTGATAGATATTTATTGAAATATGTGGTTTGACAAAAATAGTTGCTTTGTAAATCTTTGGTACTCTCACAAATGAAGTATCGTGATTCTATTTATGGACCTCATTTAATTTACTTTCACTGACGGCGTACACAGAAGCTTGGAAATTCTTGGATACGCCTGATTTTTCGTTGATCACGTGATCGCTATTTGCCAATCTTATTTGTTCCTTTCTAAGGTCTAAGTCTTCGTCCTAAAGAACTCTGCATAACTCCACCATTGAAGTGTTATTGCACTTTGAACAAGAGATTTTGCATGGTGAACATTTATTGTGTCATTGAATTGTGAACAAACACCTTTATTACCGACGTACCACTTACTTTCAATAGTCTCAAACTACATGGGTATAATATTTTATACTGCTCTCACTGTCAGTGCGATCGGTTTGATGGGGGCCTCCTTTTCTTTATTTTTAATATTCGATGTATTGAAATGCAAAAAAAACCTAATATTATGGTTGCCCTATCTACATTCAAAGCAACGTGACTTCATTTGCAGAAATCGTTTTTTTAAGGATAAGGACAATTTCGCGAGCGTCAAAAAAAATTCGTCTAGGAGTTATTCTGTTCATTTATCTCAGTGCAGCTTATTTGTGTAGATAATAAAACTGCACCGAATTTTCCATTGTTATAGAGGCGAAAAATTTGATTAGAAATTCTGTAGGCGAAATAGTGTGTTTATTCAGCATTATCATCGACTGGAGCATTCAGAAAGTTTTCTGTATTAACTTTCGATACATAAATACGCTCGTCTCTTCTCGTTGGAGAAAGTTTTATCGAATCAGATTCCCCATTCAAACAAGTCAAAACATTCTCGACGGTGTAAACAAAAGAAGAATTCGGGGTGGAAAATTTTCTTTCCCGCTGACGAAGGAACTAATTAATTAGGCTTGGTTTCTTCTTAGGGTTGCATATCTAATCAATCGAATAATTTCCAGTCAGCATTTCCGAACGACTCCAATTCATTGAAATATTTTAGGATGAGACTCTGTTTCTCAAAATCCTGTGAAAGAAATTTATAGTATAAAAAATATAAGTTCGAACTAGATATCACGCGACAAGATTTCAATTTCAACTCAGTACATAAATATCTTATGAAAATTATATCGATATGACATGAATTTCAAACAAGGAATACTATGCGAATACAACCACTACTTTCATACTAGCAACCGCTCACTTTTTTGTCTTGTAATAATGGCTAATGACATTTTTTGTTGAAATATCCTCTGTAACCTGTAGACAGCTATGACGACTGAAAGCTCACCACGACATATATAATAGTACTGCTTCTGCACAGCTTGCAGCTTCTAGATAATGCATAAATTATCCCATTTTTCCTTTTAAGAGTTTCGAAAGGGTTTCCACCCTTCATACATTAATAATAAGGGGGTCAACTTGTTTGATTCCTTCTAACAAAAATTAACCTCTTTCGATATTTGTTGGATGCGGCGGTCCCACAAAACTGAAACCCTCCTTAATACTACCACATTTCAATGAAAAACTACTTCAAATTTAAGTTGCAATGAGAAAATCTGAATTTGTCATACAGAACCTCTCAATTCTGAAATTCGAGCGTGGATGGACTGTTTTTTCGCAATAGAAAAAAAGACGAAAGAATGAATAGAAGCTGGTATGAAAATAGTTGTGTCAATTTGTATTCGTATAGTATACTTCTGTCCTAGTTTGAAATTCATTATGTCATATCAATATAATTTTCATGAGATATTTTTTGCTTGAAATTGAAATATTTAGTGTGATCTCTATATAGTTTATATTCATTCTTTAATCATCCTTTGGATATAATAATGTATAGGACAAGTCAACATAAGCAAAAAAGAAAAACATGAATGAACAATTAAATGCAATCAACAATACTACAAAAATAGAAGAAACATAAATCAACTTAATGAGTCACACAGAAACTCCTGGGTGCTATAATAGTTATTTGTGCAACCAGGTGGGAAAAACATTATTTTTCGTAATGAGCGTAATACGAAAAATAGTATTTCCCAACGTGTTTCACACAATATTTTTTCTAATTCTGAAAAGGATGTGGCTATGAATTCAAATTAGAAGTATCAAAACCGTCTTTGAAAACTTCTCTCAGATATTCCTTCAAAATCGTCTAGTGACGGAAATTATTCAATTTTTCACTCCGTTACTATGAAAGCAAGTATCGTTTCATCATTAGTTGCGAAACGTCAATGAGTTTTGGAAAGTGTCACTTTATATGTCAAAATCGGTCAAAATTAAAAAAAAAAAGCATTTATTAATCAATAAAGATCTGACCTTTTTTTTTGAAACTTCTGGTATCCAACGATTTCAGCTTTCTCGGGAGATGATTGTATAACTGAATCCCCGCAAAATTAGGTGATGATTCATATCTGCTAGTGCTATGATGATGTGGTATGCATAAAATACTATCATGTTGTGTCTGGTATTGATAAAAGTCAGAACACTTCATTCGAACTCATAGTATAAGTACCTATTTGTTTTACAGGATATCCCAATACAAAATTTTTATTTCTTGTATTTCAGATGCGAAAAAAAACCGTTTGATAGTTTCAAGTGGAAAATTGTAATGTCCATAACTGTTTCATGAATATCATATGAAATTGTTGTTATACCATTGTAAAAAAAAACCAACAAAAATATCAAGATTACCGATATCGTTTCTAGGTAACATGTTGCCTAAAATCTGCATGAGTTCATTTCCGTAATTCATAGGAATAGCGCCCTCTTCAAGAAATTATGGAAATGAGAAAATGCAGCTTTCCTGAGGTAACACGCTGGAATGAAAAATTGTCAGGTTATTCAGGTGCACCAGTGAATATTTCCTGAAATATGAGGGTTATTCAGGTAAATTTCATTCTTAATGCGCTCATTCTTATATCATATGATACCTGTCTTATGAGGTTTATTGTTGGGCCCAGTTCCTTCAGTATTTTTCAAGAGTTTCAGTGGCTGTGAAACGTGAAATTCTTGATGATGGAGATTGAATTCTTGCTAGTTACTTGTTTGGGTTGTCTTGGCACGTCTTAGAGAACAGTCTTCAGGGTTTACTCGCATTTTTTTGATTCTTGCATGTGCAAAGAAATGATAGAGACATCCTATATAATTTTCCGTCAAGCGATATTTTGAAATAGCTCTAACAATTTGAATCCTGCGGATATTTTATCAGTAGATGACATGAAACTAAAAACGAAGAAATGTTTGAAACCAATTAGTAACACAGCAATCTTTCAACGCAATCTCGACTTATAACAACTCAGTAGTGATATTGGCCGAAAGCGATATTTGACTTCTTCATACGAATAACATATCTTGCTACAAAACTTCACGGACCTTCTGTTGTATAATAATAATTATGTTGTTTAGTTCCTTCACTTTAGTTATAGGATTAAGTTCTTTTTTGTTCTTTTTGTAGATTCATTCCCGGCAACGGGATACAGCAATGAATGAATAAATACTTATACGAATGACAATATTTTTTCGGTGTTTGGTCAATCATGAGGTTTAATTAGTTTAAACAAAGAAATTTTTTTTGTAATTGGGTATGATTTTATCTTTTATCCTTTATTGACGGAAAGGAAATTCCAAACCATGTCACAGTTTGGTGAGGTATCTGAAAGAACAGATTCATGCTGAAAATCTTAATTGTTGATGAATGTCATATGAAAGAATCGAGGAAGAAAAATTATGCACAAAGTTATGATTATACTTATAGAAAGGACATATTACCTACATCATGCCAACTGCTGTGTTTATAATCACCAAGAATAATTGTGTCTATGTTATGCGTTATGGCAATATGAAGAATACCTAATAGATATATATTTTTCTGAGAGAAGATTGAAATATATAATTACTTATCCCCATAAACTACATGCAGCCCATGTAGAAACAACCTCTATTATATTCTACACCACACAGCTCAAATATAAGTTATATATGCTCTATAAAAATGACATAATAGCTTATTAAGTTTGAAAGGATCACTATCAGACGGAATAAATTTATCGACCCGAAGTTCGATATCCATAGCACTTCGCATCCGAATTCGCCATTTCAGTGAAGAATACCTGTGTAACACTAGAAGTTCAATATCTACACTTTCAATTATCCACTATTCAACTGAAAAACTAAATACATAAACTGTGAACAAAACGACTGTGTCACAGTGTCAATAGCATTTCTTGCAATCCCCCAAATTTGTTTACGTCTTGCAGCGCCCTCAACAGTAGTCAATAACGCTAATAGAGTCATACTTTCTCCATGATGTCGGAATGCTACATCACAAATATGGAATAAAGTTCCAAATGGAATTTGATAAATGTGAAGATAACCTTGAAACAGCACAGGCACATTCCAAATATCGTTTCAGACACGCAATGGTTACAGAAATATAATACATAACCACAGATTACAGAGTAGAATAGATCTGACACTCACGTTCTACGATGAAAAATACAGTTTATCCCGCCCTCAGCGCCCCCATGCGCTTGCCACCCAACTAACCGGGAGAAATGTCGGTATAATGGGAAACTGCAATCGCATGGCGCGAAATTTAAATTATCCCATTCACTGGTATTTTAGACGTCGATAGAATAATATGGATTATTAGGGCGAATTTTAAGGAGAAATAAAACTTGTCATGAACAATATACATATATTGATATACCCAGCACAGGAAAAAAAATGGAAATACATAAGCTATAATTATGGCAATGAATATATGAGCAGAGGTAAAATGTCAATAGGGTCACATATCTTCGTAAGACAATAATTATAATAAACAGTAATAATATTGTTCATAGGAAATGAGGTTGAAATTATTATTTCTTCAGAAATCTTCAACATTATCCAAAAAGGACAAAATGTTTGTTGGGAGTCGGCAATAGAAATCAAAAACAGCATGCCAAAGCTTAGCATGCATTAATAATTTGGAAAAGAAAAAATTAGTTGCCCAAAGACCTATGTGGATTTTATATTTTCCTGCAGGAAAGATTTCAAAGTCTCTAAACAACGACTCCGTTTTATCTTCCTCACAGTTAGATCCCCAGGAATGCACTGACATAAAATTAAATAACTATAGTTTTGAATGATGAAATAAAGTGTTCAACATTTGGGTCAGTATTCCTTACTCCATGTGCTCTAATGTACACAAAAAGGTTTTCCAAATAATCTTGATTGAAAGCCCCAGTGAGAATATATTTAAAGTGATAATCACTGAACAGTTTTTGCCTAAGGTAAAGGAATGCTTTCAATGTTGTCACTATATTCTTCAAAGTGGGCACCACAATGGATCTTTTCTTTCGAGGGCAATAAAATGAAATACTGTTGAAAATTTGTATCGCCTGCTCCCAACAAACATTGTGTTCTGTTTGAATACTAACCGTCTTCTTTGAGAGTTTCGCAGTGGATGTGCAAACTCTGGATACATTCAACGAATCAAATAACTCTTCCAAGAATAGTATAAAGTCAGCAGTGTCGATAGCCTCTCTGGGAAGCTGAAGCGGATGCTTGATTTCTAAAAAGGAAAATAGTAAATTTTTGTATTATTATGTTTGAAAAAAAAACTTACCCTATTGAGAAATGAGCTTCATCATTGACCCCACGGAGTGGCTTAATACCTGACTACACAGTTTGACTTTCATTTCCATTAACACAATTTTTAAAGGGTTTGGTTGGATTGGTTTAAGTATAAACGATTAATGTTATAATTACGTGGTTCTTTGAATCAAACATTTCTTACAAGAAAATCGATTTCCTGATAAGACTGTCGAGTTCAATAAATGGGTATTTTTAATTTACTCTCGTATAAGATCTCGTTTGTAAACAAGAATTTGCATTAAAACATATTGACATTGACACTGTTGGCGTTCACAAATCGAATATGTCAGAATACAGTAATCTGTGGAGAATATGATATATATTTTCGTATGCAGAGTCACATAGCGACTGATTGCAGAACTAAAAACCGTATTTGGGGTGGGGGTAAGGAAGTGTCAAGCCCCTGTACATAACAAAGTTCCTTATTATATCTTCCACGAAAACATAGCAGATATATTAATGGTCACCTGAGGTGAAGATGGCAGAATGTACCAATTTGTTTAGGGTACAGGAACCGCATTTTGCGTACACCAAGCAGTCAGTAGGGAGATTTTGTAAACTTTCGAATTCGCGGCATTAAGCGTTCCTCGGATTTCTCAAACATAAAAAAGGGTAAAAAAAGATATATCAAGGCGAAGATATCGTAGTCGTCGAGGTGGGAGTTGATTGCTCCGGCAAGGTCAAAGCAGCTACTCTTTATCGATGGAATGTTCTTTCCGTTAAAAGGTAGATCGTAACATTTGTGGATTTTGTATTAATGGATGTTGTATATCTGAATTGATTTCCATTATTATTTTTTCGATTTCGAGCAAATATATAGATTATGTGATCTCTGAAATATCATGTTGAATTCGAGCGAAAGATTGACCATCTCATGTTAGATTTGAATAATATAAACTGCTCCACGTGAGTTAGGGATATTGACTTGAATTGCAAAACAATATAGTTTAAATAAGATTTTTGTGATGAAAATTCATATATCGATTGAAATTTATTTTTCTAGTTAATTTGCTCCTGACAAATTAGTGCAAGAATTTACGCAGGAGCAAATCGTTGATTTCTTTTTTAATTGATTTTGTTTCAGAGATTGGGAGTGAAAGCCCTAAAAGGTTTGTGAAGAGATGATAATTCATATTAATATGATTTCAAGTTGCAAATTAATTTTAGCCTTCAGGTCTGCAGCGTATGCAGGGTGGTTAAGAAAAATCGAGTAAAATAACGAAATCTTATTCCTAGAGAATTCAAGCATTTTAAGACTATCAATACAATGCATGGACTCCACGGGCATTAACAACAGCTTAACATCTTCTTTGCATACTACATACGAGGTTGTTGAACATTTCTTGAGGAATTTGGTTCCATAAACGGAGGCAGAAGCTCTCTCAGATCATTTAAGGATTCTGGGGTAGGTTGATGATTATCTAATCTTCTTTGGAGCATATCCCATGCATGTTCTATGCAATTCAAATCTGGTGAGTGCGGAGGTATTGGTAAATGTGGAATAGCAAGCTCCTCGCGAGCATTCTCAACTATGGCTGCACCGTGCGGTCTAGCGTTATCGTCTAGAAATTGAAAAGTTTCACCAATAGCAGCGTGAAAATTTGGCACAACATTGTCAATGACATGCTCCATATAGTGTAAGGCGGTCATATTCCCAGGACAAATGTGTAGATCTGTGCGCCCGTTGAAACATATCCCGGCCCATACCATAACACTACCCTCTCGGAATGGATGGACTTCTTGGACATAGCGACGATTACGGGGTATGCGTGGGATTGTCCATACCCTTATTCTTCGAGAATCTGAAAATCGTCCATATCTGGATTCATCATTAAAAGAGACAATACGCCATTGATCGTTCCAATTGATATGTTGCTTGCCCATTCCAGTCTTTGACGCTTATGGTCACGTGTTAATGGAACTCCTCTTAATGGACGTCTAGAACCTAGATTCAACTCTTTCAAACGTCGTCTGATGGTTCCGATGAAAACTTGGACCCCATCTGCATTTTGAAGAGTATTCCGTAGCATTCTACTCGTAGATGTAGGGTTTCTTCTCGCCGAAACGGTGATGAAACGATCCTGAGCAGGTGTTATTTTTCGTCACCCACCAAGCCTTGGTCTTTCCAACACGGAGCCTGTCTCCCTGAACCTATTCCAAAGTCGAGATATCACACTTTGGCTGACTTGGAGCCTTTCCGCTACAACAACCTGAGTTAGGCCACCCTGTAGCATTCCGATAGCGATTTAGCCTCAACGTTTGTTAATTTAAGTCTTGGCATTTTCAAAAAACTTGTTTCAAATCAAAGCCGTTGATAAAATGACTTCATTTCAAAATAAGAACATTCATGAAGCATATGCAAAAAACCAAACTTCAGAAAAAAGGCGACCAGATTAACGATATGTCTCATACCCTTGAGTGGGTTGAATACTCAAAGCTCATACTGATTTTTATTGGATCGGTTTAAGTTGTTATTGAGTTTTAAATGATTTTACAGCGATTTTCTCGAAGATTACATACTTTTGAAAACGATTGAATACGATATCCCTAACTCTTGTGGAGCAGTTTAGTTTCTAACTTACTTTTTTCCTGGATTGTAAGAAAATAATTCCTACCTATTCGATAAATACCTCGAAATTCCTTTTGTAGATTTTTGCCCCTAAAACATTAATCCGACAAAACAAACCTCATACGCCTCAGCGTTAATGTGATTCCCTTGGGGCACAAAAGAGCAAATTCCAGAACGAGTAAACATAATTCAGTCGAGACAGCTCCCTCCTTCCTGGTTATTCGATACAAATAATGCATTCAGAGAATTTATACAGATGGGGAGTCAAGCAGACGGTGGCTGTGAAGAAAGAAAGATGAGCGTCAGCAACCGATGTGTATTGTAAGTGGCAACTGGTGTTGACAAGATGATAAAACTTGCTCGTAAGACTTGTGCGGTTCGTCATTAATGGTTTTCCACCAGACAAACGGCATGCCCTCCACACTAACTGGTGTATCGATCTCACTTTGTATTACAGTTAGGTACTTACTACTAAGATATTCTGTTGGGATCGCTTTTGTTTCTATTCGACGGAGACTAGCTCCTTCCAGGTCATGGCATTTGAGTATACCACATGGCAATTCCATCTTTTCTTACGGTAACTACTCAATATTTTTGGGAAACCAATATTGTTTATTATAATAGTCGTAGCGATACCATCCAAATTTATTTCAATGAAATACTGTAGACTGTCTAATGCCGCTGTTTCAGACACAGGCCTTTTCTATAGATATTATTAACGGTCGATGCTCTATGCCAGCCTTTCAGATTCTCACGCAGCACTAAGAGCTGTTCCTAAACTATTCAATTCCAAGAATTCTGTTTTATTCGATGCTGATATAGGGAAACTCAACATCTCTGAGAGTCCTACATTGCTGCATTGTGAATCTCAGCACAAATCTGAAAAAACATGCATAATACATATTATGCATTATATCTAATAGTTAGAATCTTCTTTTCATGCCTCTAGTGACATTTTTTGAACCAACGAAGTGAGTTTCGTAGATTTGCCATCGTCAGGGCCCTAAATGGCCGGTCTCATTTGACCTCGTCGAAACCATGGTCAGCATCTGCTTTTCTTCGATGGAGCGTACTACATTTAGGGCTCTGACGATGGCAAATTGGCTAGTTCAATATATTAAGATCGTAACACTTGTTGATATTCATATCAGCGGGTGGTATGCATCTGAATTAATTCTCAATATAGTATGTTTTTAGTGATGCCCTGAAAATGGCGAACAGTTTTGAGTAGTTCACATGAAGACATAGATGTGAGATCAGATGTTCTCTTCTGCCTAGACGCTCAGCCTTGTAACCTATTCCACTCGCCCTTGACTCAATTGTTTATGCAAAAGTATTCTAATAGTTTTATTGTATTATATTATATATATTGTATTATAATATTGAAATTAACATATTCGAAAATAATTTTTTCCACAAGCTTGGGCGTTCAACTCTTTTCTCGTACGCATTTCAAGTCGCAAAGATTCACATTCCCAAACGGTGAGGGAAAAACCCCTGCTACTTCTTAGGAAGAATTTTTTCCTCCAACGAAAAGATAACTATGGTAACGACATGCAGAATTACGTCTGTCATTATACAATATGAAATAATCAAATCAAATCTGTTCGTAAAATAGATATATTCACATATTTAAAGCGCTGTAGAAAAATATTTTTCTAACTCTTGCGGAAAGTGTCTTTCCCGCACTTGTTAGAAAAATAACTATATCCACTCTGGTCTAGGGCTTAACAAAGTCGATTCCACATGAAATGATTACGAGAAAGTAAGTTAAACAGTCATAGAAGAAATATATAGTTTTTCTTTTTAACTTTTTTTGTTCAGATAAAATGAAATATATAACCTGTCGCGTAAAATTATGTTTTTAGCTAAAACAGCGGAAAAATGATTGAATTCAATTAACGAGTTAGACACATTGTGCACTCAAGATGAACCCTAAAAGTTTTAGAAGATCCTTTTCATAAGGGTAATGCAAAAAGCCGATTTTAAGTTTTTCCAAGAGGATTAAGAAACTGGTATTTCAAAGACAAACTTAATGTTCGCTAATGAATTTGGGCTTATAACAGGGGAGTGAGTTACTGAGAAAACCCCAAGTAATTACCATAGTAAAATTTCAAGACGTGTTAATTATTACCGAACTAGCTCGAAAGGAAAGGTGCGTACACGGTACAGGGCAGGCTCATCAATATATATATTATTTGTTGATTGTTTTTTGTGGACGTACTTAGCCCAACAATCCGACAGGTATTGGAGAATGGAAATTGAACTGAAACTGAAGATAATTTTTTTGGTCAATAAAGTTATTAGTTACATGTATACATTTTTTAAAGCACATAGTATTAGAACACATACCGATGTGTTTCTACCGACAAAGAAAGTGGGTTTATTTTATATAATTTAATCATATCTGTATTTTTGTTATAACAATTCTTCAACTTCTTTAGATGCACATCACTGTAGACGAAAGTTGAGTAGAAGAAGACGCTTTTTGAACATTTCGAAATATTTTGATAGCTGTAGTGTGGTAGGCACTTTTAATCCGGCTCTATTCATTTTAAACTTTCTGTTTGTCGAAGTATTCATCAACCTACATTTGTATGATATTATCAGTTATCATATCAACCATATCACGTCCTTTGCAATGTACATAAAAAGGATAATGGGAAGTAGGACAGCCAATGAAACACAACCTCTTACTTCAGCGACGTTTCGTCCATATATTTGGACTTCTTCACAGCTAGAACAATGGACCATTACAGAATGTTTGGAAAAAACTATAGTGGTGACTCACCCTTAGTTAATTGTTGTGGGCCAACGGTGTAATACAAAACATTGAACACACAGTGTATAAATAAAATTTGTTCAGATATTTGCAATTAAATAATAAATTAGAACGGACATCATATATAATAAACATCAACCAGAAATTCACATCAAATAGTAATTTATCTTATCACCAGATGTAGTGTGACAACATAATATCAATACAGGTTGTAATGCGAACCAGGTATAAACGTTCATGTTATTCTCCCTCTCAGCCGACCTCTGTTCACCCTGTACAAATTCAAAATATTGGAATACACAGAACTCAAATTATGTGTATCCGTTCTGTCATTTACAGTAGAGTTAATATTTATAAAAATCATTTCACTAATGCATCTCTTATAGTAAATGTCTTCATAGTCTAGTATACGGGCATTTTGAAAATCAAATGCGTGCAATTCTTCAAAATGATGTCTGGCTAGAGCCGTTTTGTCAACTTTATTACAATTTTTTGTTTGGCAGTCATATCTATGTTGTCTAATTCTATTCTGAAGGTACTGTCTAGTCTGTCCTATATAACTCCTCTCGCAATCCAGGCAAGGTATCTGATAAATTAAATTAGACCTTTGTAGCATAGGGGTGTTATCTTTTAATTTATGGAATAACGCGCTTACTTTTTTTGTGTTATAGAACACCAATTGAGCCGGAATATTATTTCTCTTGAACATCAAATTAAGCTTCAACGATAGTGATGGTTATTATGTTGTACCTACTGCTTTTTTCGCATAGAATTGGTACATGTTTTATTTTCTCCACTAAATATTAATTCTTTCGGGACAAGGAATTACGTATTGCATTTTTTCCGCTACACCTTGAGAAAAAACCTGTATAAAAGATACCATTTTCCTACACCAAACCACAAACAACCTCTCCTTCTTTGTATTGAGTGAATAAAACAATACAAATTCTTGTACACTGAACAATGCACAAAAAAGTCTTTATTTTCAATTCCGCAACATTCTCCCACCTGAGAAGGATAATTACTAAATATCATGCATTCCTCCTTCTGAATTGTTGGAAGATTCTATATATTCGCGACAAATGTGACGCGATAAACTACTCGCAAATGATTGGAAATAAAATGTGCAACCTTTCATGACACCCGACACTGTAGAAGGTGAATTGTGAAAGTTTCGGAAGATGTCGAATACTAATAAATTCGAAACTTCTGAGCATTATTTAGTGAGCGAGCGCGGTCGTAAAAGCGTAACTTATGGAGACATATTTCGTGACGATAGGGGATTAAAGAGGAATTGGCAAATAAAGTTGAGGAACTTTAATTGCTTGCTCATAAGATCATTTCATCATGTGCTTTCCTTACTTTTACATCCGTCCTGACAATGGGGCGAGTTCCACTAATTAAACTCGCAATTTTCCTCGCATCTCGACCTTTGTCGCTATCAGGTTATGATCTATTTTGAATTTCATTCCTAGGAATTTCTGTCGAATGCACAAAGTCATTTAACTTATTCACATCGTGGTCGTATTGCAGACGTACATTCCGAAGATAAATTCCTCAAGTTTGTCACGATTTCTGTCTGCAGTATGAACTGGAATACAAATAAATATCGTTTGAAGCCTTCAATTTAATACTATTGAAAAAATATCCATATTGTTCGGGAGTACCGCTCATTCTTGTTGCAACTTTTCATAGGTTTTTTTTACTAATGCTTGAGGTAAATACAAAATGTTTGAAGTCATTAAAAAAACTTGTTGTATCGTGAAAGGGAAAGTAAACAGTGAGAATTGAGATATCTAGCTTCCATATTGTTACAGGGAAAGGCTGTGCCGGCAGCAAACTAGGTTTTTCAGTTTGTTTGTATACTTGTGCCTTAACTCTATTCCTGTCAAGGGGCAGGAGTAAACTGAATGAACTATTTAAAAAAAAAAAATTAGTTCATATACTCCATTGATTTTAAAATTTTGAAAAGTGATGTCCGTCCCCCTTTATATACGAAATTATCTTCCGCAAAATTGCGAGTAGTGTGTCAATTACATAAGTGTTAATTTTTCAAGTTGTAATTCCAAATTTGTCATTGCTGATGTTTCAGGAAATAAAATCCCCAATTTTCACCTTCTTCTTGGGTCTCCAAATAGAAGGAAATTCTTCGTCATCCTCATCACTCACTATCTTCCTGATTGTGGAAATACGTCCACAATCCCCATGTCCACTCTTCTTGAATAAAGAGGTAACGTGTAGAAAGTTAATCTATGAGACTACAGACTAAACTCGCGAGAACCAAGGCTTATCAATCTCGCTTAATCTGCCGCCTGCAGTCACAAAGGAGATGCCAATAGTTTCTCCTCTTCCAATTCTTCAATACTCTTTGTTCCATTAATCTGTCATCACGTTTGTGCACCATGCAGTTATAAATTCCCTTAGCTGGTCCCTGATGAATAAACGCTGCATTAGCGCCTTCTACGGCTAGAGCATCCAATATGACGTTGCCTCTGGAGCTTCGGTGTCCAGGTTCGGTGTTCAGTGCCCTGGTGCATTATCTTGCACCATCCTAATAAAGAGGGGAACGTAGATCTGCATTCGAGTACTCGTGCCGAATTCATTTGTTTGCCTCGAGTTATCTTAATCTTATAGCTTGACTTTCTGTCAGGCTACTATCAAGAAGGTGATTGACGCAAAGCTAAATGGCGAAAATTTTCGCAAGCAAGGTCCCTGTAAGCATAGATTCTTGTGGTATCTCTGTTGGAAAGCAGGACCTTGTTACGACCAAATCATGCCAAGCATTTCTGCAGCCTCTATTTCGGCTAGGAGCTGGTCAGGAATGAGAACTAGTTTGTCTGGGTCGTTCAGAGTTACTAGCCGTGCCTCTTCTTGTACGAAAATGGGGAAAGAGGTCTAATAGCTGCAGTTGGAATAGACGGAATGCACTCGTTATCATTTGACATGCCGTTCTTTGAAGTGTTGCGAGATTGTTTTGGGTTTGTTGACGATCTTCAGAGTACCGCCAGGCAATGCTGCCAAAAGTAATTATCGGTCTGATCATCCTTGCATAGAGCCACCGGAGACGTTTCGGCCCAATTTCTCAAGTTTTTTCACAAATTCGTTGGCAGGCCCAGAGGGAGTGTCTGATTTTGTGGATGCTATATTATTAACATGAGAGTTGAGGTTTCCATCCTGGGTTATGCCATGCAATTGAGATTGATTCACCGTAGAGAGTTAAAGGAATAATAAGGCGAAATATTTGTTCGCATCTAAGGAAAGATCAGAGATTCCGGTATAACAGGATGTGACAAAAACATGAAAATATTTCGGAATTTACTGACTGAGATAGAATTCAATGATTATATCCTCGTTTAGGGTTAAGACAGAATTTCAACAAAAACTTAGCATCAGACAATAATTACACTGATCGACAAAATTATAGCTTTGTTCTCCCACCTAAGGAAAATATATATATTTTTAATCTTCGTAGCCAAGGTATAAACGCACGATAAATAAAAAGTCGAAGTTAGCTCTTGTTGTTTTTCAATAATTATATTCATGATTTTTAACAAAAACAATGCATTATAATATTTACAATGGTGTAAAAGATCCCGATCGCTTAGATCTTTTGGCTTTTCTGCTGTAGGACGACTCCAGTATTTCTCTAACGATGGACCAACAATAAAATCAGCAAGCATAGAGGGTTCCCCTTTGCCTTGGTAGCGTTTTTCGAATGACGCGATGTCTTGATGGAATCTCTCTCCATGCTCGTCACTTACGACTCCCATATTTTATGGAAAGAAATTAATATGTGATTGCAAAAAGTGTATTTTTAAGGACATGTTGCATCCCATTTTTTGATAAGCCTGTAACATCGTTTTGACGATAGGCTTGTTCGTAGAGTGGCTCACAACGGTTGTGAACTGTACAGAGTAAGCGCAAATGGATTTTCGCTACCCTAAAATGGAATTGCGCTTGCTCTGTGCAGTTCACAACCGTTGCAAACCACTCTACGAACAAAGCTATTATTTACATATTGCGGAGATTTGTGATTGCCAAGAAAATTTTTGGTCACTTCTACAAAGGACAACCAGGCTTCTTTTTCTACGTCATTTAATGCTGCCAGAAACTGAACTTGTTTCAATAGTTTGTTTATTTTATGAAGTATCGTAAGGTACAGAGAAGTGCGAACATGGAGAATTCACGCATGTCTTTTATTTTGATAACGGGAGCTAAACAAACGTGAGTACTATTATTTTTGTAATAAGGTGAGGGATACCTAACAAAAAAAATATAAATCTCTTAGGTGGGAGAACCCTTGTTGAATAGTGTTATTATAGCATGTGTATGAGATACCGTTTCAGCATAGGTTAGTCACCGTTATAAAATAATAATAATTCATTTCTGCTTTGAGACATCCTACAATGTATAGAAATAGTCATTGAGAAAAAAAGTATAACAACAAAAATGCAATTGAATAATGAAAATCGAAAAAAAACTTGATAATGGTAACAAAAAGAACAGTATAAAAAAAACTTAAATGATAGAATCAGCAAAAAACACTTGAACACTAAAAGCATTTTTCAATCAACAATGATTTCAGTCAATTCAAATTGTTATTATTGTTAATAATACAATCTTGCGTATTATAGAAGAGCTTAGGGAAACACCCCAGTAAAAAACTCGTTCTCCCGGTGAGTGTCGTGGATTGTAAGGAATGAAACTGTATACAAATTAAGCTGAAATATTCGATATTGAAGGGCATCTCGCTATGCAAAAATTGATCCTTTCATCGAAGAAAAAGCAAAAAGTATTCTCCAACTTACCAGAAAATTTTATCTGAAATAGAAAACAAAACCAAAGCAGAAAAACGCGAGATAATAAAATTCAGTTCTATATGTCAGATTGACCTAAAATTCACAACCAATTCAAAAAATATTCGGAAACTGAATGTATCCTCTAATTTATAAATGGGACAGTGACTAACCAGATGATTTATGATTTCTTCTGCTTCTCCACATTCACCACTAGGGCTTTCAACTGAATTTCATCGTTACCTGTTCTTATACTATTCAGAATACCTACACCATATTTTGCGCTGAAGATCCAAACCAACCTTTTAGAGGAATCACTAACTAATTCTATGTTGAAAATAGTGCACGTCATTAAGGCTGCCAAATGTCCTTGCCCCTTACATTCGAATTAAGAAAAGAGTTGAGCCATGAGGGTTTACGCGACAGAATTGGAAATCAGTCGGGAAAGGAGTAAAATTTATTCCACGAATTTATAACTGCAGTCTGTCTACGAAAGTAGGTGAATAGGTGAAGATCTAATAATTCCACTTATAATTTTCATAGAAAGATTCAACTGTGTATCAATTTTTTGCACTATGAACCCAAACGGGACAATAATATTCAGGAGCCGAAAAAAACAAAGTTGGGGCTGCCTTTCGAAGAGTGGTTGCATCAGCACTTCATGAATTACCAGCTAGTTTATATGGGATATCATTCCTAGTTTTCATTTTTAGACGCAAATTTTTGCAAATGGGTTTTGAAATTCAGCGAGGAATACAGCTTAACTCCTAGATATTTTGATTTGAAGTTATGTTAAAAAAAAATTCTGAAAACTACACTGAACCTCAGTATTATTTGGATTAGAACGCAAACGATACTCGAAGAGTAATTCCTCAAAAAATCTGAATATAAAATCAGAATGACGGAATGCGAAAAAAATATATTAGAAGTGCTAAAACTGATATCCTCATGGAATAGCGTTATTCAAAGTTTTGAAATTGCTACTATGTACTATCATCAACAAACGAACCATCGTTTCATACTTCAGAAGTATAAATTGTTTGAAAATCAAACCATGCTTTCGTACTGTATCATATGCTGCAGATATAGAAGGCTTCAAAAAATGAACAAATTCCACATGAAGGAAGCCGCGGGTTGAAGCTAGTCTTCAATAATCGTAGTTTCTTATTATCTCCACAATGGAGTCGAAGATGAAACAACTTCAATCAGAAGTTTTCTATTATATTTTTTTAATTATTTGGGTCCTGCAGAACCCCTTTCCAATTATGGCGGAGTAATCAACTCATAATTTTTTTGTTTCAGTTACTACGCCTCGACCTCGTTCCCTGTGGGCCCTCCACGATTAGTTCCGCCGATAAAACGGCAAAGGTTAATGACGTCAACGGTGAGAAATGGGAAGAGCAATCAATCTCAGAAGACGACGCTGCCACCACTTGATCAACTCAAGATATATAGTAAGTACAGCATCGCTTCTACCCTGTTCGGTTTTTATTTCGATACGATTTTTTTATGCGTGTTCGCGAATGAGAGTTGTAACGAGCGTTTGTTGCGGACGGTTGACAAGCTTTTAGAACTGTAGGAAATGTTCAGGATGAGCCATCGATGAGGACTTTCATTTAAACTGATTTTCTTATGGACGATATCAATACCAATTTTAAAATTCTCTGTCAGTGTTGAGCACAAATCTTTATTTCGAATTCAGAGTTATAAAGTTATTTGATTCTATGGTTACGTATTATAAGAATTAATTCAGATGCATACCACCAGCCGATATGAATATCAACAAGTGTTACGATCTGAATTCAACTATAGTCTATCCAAATCCGAGAGGCCAGCGTTAACACACTGACTAACGCGTGATCTTATTTAAGGTACTCCTCTTATTGGTCAAAGCTTCAGGAACGCCATGTTTGCAGGTGGGAGTAATGCAGAACCGCATTACGTTTGATTCATTGATTGTATGCGAATTGTTGTGTAGAACTGCAGAGATCATTCATTGCTTTTTCTTTCGTAAATTGGTTTATAGTTGTAGCAAGTTATTCAAGTTACAAGCATTTAAGATAATGTCGAGTACTGATACTGCTGAGGAATCGCATGTTGACTTAAGTCCTCCAAAAAAGATACGTCTGAAACGACACTTCAGTGCCGAGATAAAAGATATGATTTTGAATACTTATGAAATTGAGATTATTCAAAATCCAGGAATGTGTTTAAAGGACGTAGAACTCCGAGTTGCTGAGAGACTTGGCATTGGAGCTCGACGTGTTAGGAGAATTATTTCCGAATACATAAATTCCGGCAACAAATCAAAATCGGACCACCAAATGGGAGTCCTTATCAGATTTCGATAAAAATGTAATACGGCGAAAAGTTCACGAGTTTTTCTTCAGAAATGAACACCCGACTATAGAGAAAGTATTAAAAATAGTTAATGAAGACTCGAACTTGCCAAATTTTAAGAAGAGTACCTTCTCTATAATATTGAAAAAACTTAATTTCAAATATGGACATCGCCAACGCAACAGTTTTTTAATGAACCGTGACGACATTAAATGTTGGAGAAGAAACTATCTCACGAAAATTAGGACCTTCCGTGATGAAAACAGGAAGATTTACTGCTTGGATGAAAGTTGGTTAAATGCCGGTCATACTAAATCCAAAGTGTGGACCGATGAAACAGTTACATCTTCTCGGCAAGCGTTACTTGCTGGATTATCTACTGGATTAAAAATCCGTCTGGGAAGGTCTTGAATTTTGAGTTTAACCCTCGGTTTCATAAAGCTTGATCAGAGAATCAACGATCGATTGACGGATGAACGTCAATTAGTTTTCAGTCGATAAGTTGGTCATAAGCATTCTGAATATCATTCTTGCACCAAATAATTATCTATACACGCCCATTTGATGATTCTCAACTGCTACTCCTCCAATATATTCGGAAATATGAAAGTTTCAATGATTTCCTTCGGGAAATCGAATGCCAAATCGTTGATCGAGCAATCAAAGTTTTGTGAAACTTGATGTAAGTACCATTTTGGTGGAAAACAATTTCAACATTATTTTTCAAATGAAGTGAATATATTTTTCCAGGCAAAGGGCAAAGAATTATAGTGTGTCATATTGGCAGTGACACTGGTTTTTTAACTGGAGGACTCTGGACTTTCCAATCCAAAAAAAACTGGTGACTACCATGAAGAAATGGATGGTCAGTCCTTCGAAAAGTGGTCGAGGGTATACTTCCTAAATTGGAGGAAAATTCTATAGTAGTTTTAGATAATGCTCCTTACCATCCAAGGAAAATGGAAAAAATTCCTAATTCACAATTCAGAAAGAGTGATAACCAACAATGGTTGAGGGAGAAAAATATTGATTTCACCCCTGACCTCATAAAAGCGCAATAGTTGCAGATAGTCAGGCAGAACAAAGAAAACTTTGAAAAATACATCGTGGATGAAACCGCAAAGGCCCAAAATATTACTGTACTTAGATTACCGCCCTACCACTGCGAACTGAACCCTATTGAATTGATTTGGGCCGATGTCAAGAATTTTGTGGCAGATAAAAACACCACATTTAAAATGGCTGACGTTCAAAATCTTTTTCAAGAGGCTCTCTCACGGGTTACTTCCGAAAGATGGAGAAAGTGCGTGAAACATGTCAAACAAAAAGTTGAGGTAGACAAGTGGAAACTGGATAATATTATGGATGATATAACAACAGTCATCGTCAACTTAGAGGAAAGTTCTGCATCTTCTGACGACACTACGGGGTAGTCACTTTTACAAAAAAAATATTGTTACACATTTATATTATATACATAGTATTTATTAAAGTGGGAACTTTAGATTAATTGTTCATTACTGAGACTCGTAGATAAGCATACATATTTTTCACCGGAACTGGAACACTCAAAAAGTTTTAAAATATAACGCTCTCGGAATTCAATTTATTAGTACACCTCTGCGTTATCACGTTCTTGACGCGTGATCAGTGCATGCTGCAATGTTTACCTCTGGCCTCTTGGATTTGGATATACTATAGATAATTTGCCATTGTCCGGACAACTGGATGGAGAACATTCTACCGAAAATGAGCAGATGCTGACTATGGTTTCGGTCTCATTTGACCTCGTCTGAGTAGCACAGCTCCTTCTCCGATAGAAAAATGCTTGGAATTGATGGACCCTAATCAAATACTGGTGGCCGCTTCTGAGTATTGTCGAGTCTTAATTGCCCAAGTTGTGGCCAGAAAAGTGGCAACGATATCAGGGAGTCCGATATTCACGACATGAGCTCCGCGGAGCTAGGGTAGATCAAGAAGTTATAGGTCGAAAAGTTTCCTCCGGTATTCTAGTACTTGTTAACGGTCCCTCCTATGCCTTGAAAAAACTGGTCTCCTTCCCAAAACTCTTTTTTTCCGAGAAGTAAATACGATCTACATATTTTACAAGGGGATTGGAAATGTTTTTTTGAGATATCCCAAATTGAACGGAAATGAAAAGTTCCACATATCCTTCTAAACTTTTTTTTCTGATGAGTACTTTAAAAATCATATTGATCCACAAAATAATATCATCGAGGCTTAGGATATGATGAAAATTTCAATCAAGTGTTGAATGATTATTATTCTAAAATACGAATAAAATAACAGATAGTTCAAAAAAGTAAAAATAAATTATATTTGACGGTTCAGGAATATCAAGAATCACTAACCATTATTTTATCCAAATTTTAGTGCCCGAAATATGGATATCCCAATTTTTTTGATTGAGCGTGTTTCAATAATTCTTAATTCTTAATACAACTCGAATGAATTCTTCCTTTTGATATGAACTCGAGAGCTACACAGAAAACTTAAAAACCAATACTGAAAATTTTGTAATTATTCACTTGTCTTGGGGAAAAAAATTATAATCCTTTAGACCAAGCTTTGACTATATTCAATTGATAATTATTGTAAAATATTTGTACAATATGATATGAAATATTATCTATTATATCTTTGTTTTGGTAATACCGCTTGCGAATATGAATGCACAGGTTGAAAATACATTAGTAATATTCTCATGAGGAATCTCTCTTTTTCAAATATTTCGATCCTGAAACGATTATTCGCACTTGGAATCTGCATGACTTGTGTTTGAGAACGCTGTGCTGTAGTGAAATCTCTATCGAAGACCTCTGGTTCCGCAGTTGTAAACAAAAACCTAGCCAACACACTGACTTTCACATTTATAATACACTAGTATTTACACTCGAGGCTTTGCTCGCGTGCTATTATAAAACGCTAGTGAAGATATAATTTTTATGCTTGCATTTTCTTAACAAATAGGAATCGAATCTTTGTTCATAGGAAGAAAATGCTCATAATTAACACACCAGTCATCTGTTAATGTTTGTTGCAAAGCTTGTTGGACAACCTGTAGGGGAGACTGGGGAGGGTTGATACGTTTTTTGAAATTTTTATTCTGGAATCTGAATTATATGAAGAAACAGGACTTTTCTTATATTATACAATTCTTCAATTAATCCTTCACCAAAATAAATATAGAAGTCTCAAAACATAACCATCTTATTCTATACAGAACGTTGAACACAAAAACATGCAAACTGTCTCAAGCCTCCCCACATATGGGAGGATTGATACGATGTACTGGGAGAGTAATCGAGAGGATTATTAAGATCAGAAGGTTGGTCAGCAATGATACTGGCTTGCTTTGGTCCCATAGGTGTAGAAAAATCATGAAATGGTCGGTTAGTCACTTCCGCACAAGAAAAGTCGACCTCGTTAAATACATGGGGATTGTACGGATAAATTCCAGTTGTTAAAAATCCCTTTGATATGTTGGATGGTGAAAACGCCTTCATGTAGGCCTATCCAACTAGCTACGGAATATTTTTTTGAAGATGATTCATGTATCAGGCCTCCCCACGACAAATGTCTCAAACCTCCCCGAAAGCAATTTTTAAAGGGATTTATGTTTTCATCTTATACTCATATATTTTGAAAGGCGAATAAAACTGTAAATTGAGTAGTTTTATGCATATTTCCCAGTGAAATGTTTGTTTATGCCGAAGAATTAATGCATGATCATAAAACCCTTAGGTAACTTGAGTAAAAACTTACAATTTCTCACCTCGAAACACTCTTCGTTGAATATTTCACAAACAAACTACTGTAAGCCTTACAGATTAACGTCACGCAATGCCCTTTGCCAAAGAATAGTGTTCACTAGTATAAAACTTTTGAAAACGGCTACAGATCGCGGATATAAGCCTGTATCAAGCCTCCCCATGTATCAATGCTCCCTAGTCTCCCCTATATCATGTTGCAGCAACTTGGTGAATGTTATAAAAATCAGCACTGTGCAAATTTTTCAATATAACAGCTGACAAATAAATCGAAAACAAGCTTCAGAAATTGTTTAGGGGTTAAATTTGTGATATATCTGTTACGGGCAATGTAAATAATTGGGCATTGTTTATAATGCCCGGGCAATTTAAAAAGTGCCCAAAAAGATATGACAAAATGATAAATTATGTTGCAAATATTACATTGCCCGGTTATTATGTATAATGCTAAAAATCAGGTGGGCAATTTGAAAATTATATATTATTCATATTTTTTATAAAAAATAACAAATTTTTGCATACCTGACTGATTAAGTAACAAACAAAACATAACAAATAAAATTTCACATGCTGACAAACAAACCGGTGGGATGAAATAAGTACAAACAAAACGTAAGTCCAAATAAAACTAAAGTATTAGATATGTACGTACTTTCAAATTTATATTCACACAAAATGTCAATACGTAGCAATACAGGCCAATACAGGCTCTATTCATTAGAGCAGCTTCCACTTTGGTGACATTTCGAGTTACATAGCTTTTTTTCTTTACGACACTTGCGCTCGTCGGATTTTCAGCTACCTTTACAGCCACATCGACTATAGCCTGTCTTGGATGACAATCTTGCACATTCTCTTAGTTAAATCTCTATCTGTGGAATATCTTCGCCATTCTTTTCACATAGGTTGTCTCTTTGGTGTCAATTAGTCAAAGTGCCCAAAGAAATAATAGCGGTATTTATAATGACCGGGCAATGTGAGAAATTATTGTAAAGTAATTCAAATTTATCGAATTGCCCGATTTTAATGGTCATTATTCATAATAACCAAGCATTATGAATACTGACCTAAATAATTACATTGCCCGTAACATATCCAATAAATACAAGGACATCCGATGGATATTTGAGCGGCATTACACTAGCAGGGCACCTCAAAGAATTTTTACGATTTTTGTGCCCTCATTTTGCTCTCATTTTGCTCCGTTTTGCTCACAACTCAGTTTATTTTGCTCACCTATATACAATGAGCTATTGAAAATTCAAAGTGCCCTGCTGGTGTAATATTACACAAATAATCTAGTTTTGATCACTTCCATTCTGAATAGATTCATACATGTTCTACTCCATTGCCGAATATACTGCTTTCCAGTTAATTCAACTACGGAATAAGCCGAGCCTAAGGCCCGGACTCCCTGTAGCGAATAACAAGCGTAATAAGCTCTCTATATTAATCTCAATTGCATTCATATTTAAAATGGCCCTGTCGTGTGACGTCACAAGCGGGTGGGTGGACCTGTAATACAGACGGCGGCTTTTATAATTGCTTTGTGTTGAAATTGTAACAGGCATTAACATTGACAAATGTTTCAGTTTCGTGTAACTCGCATCTATTGTAGCGTATAATCCTTTTGCGTTATGGGCTCTGCACAAAATTTCATCATTGTCATCTTCTTTATCGAAACAATCTCCTTTCTTCGTTTTTATTCGCTTCTCGCTTACAAAACATATAGGTAAAGAGATTGCTGATGTCTCAATGCGACTTGGTAGGTTTCGAAAATTGTAATCTTATAATCAAACTGCACATCAAAAGTTAAGGAGTTTGATGTTTTTCGAACATGCATCATATTTTCTTCATTATCTCAATATTTTTTTCAATTAAATAAACATTGCTATAATCCTTTCAGGCTTTGTTTTTATTATGTGTTTAAAAATACATAAACACCTTCCGTTCATCGTAAAGCAAATTCTTATCGAGATTATTGAGTTTCTGCCAAGGTGTGTGGTGTGTCAGAAATACCAATTCAAAATAATTTCTTTTCAGTCTCTAACTCGTTCGTAAAAATCAAACCGTTCTACGCAATTGAAAAACGAATTTTCATCAAGCCGAAACAAGCTTTATCCGATGACGATGTCAACAGAGCTCTTGTGATGCTTCTGGCTGGTCAAAAACAAATGCAAGTGGCCAATTCAATGGTAACCAAAGGGTAATATTACGTTTACTCACGGTAAATTGTCACTGGAAGTGCTCACCAAGGACCCAGAAGTGATAGACCAGAAAATAAAATAGCTACAACGGTATTAAAATACCGTTTTTCAACTCTTTCGTTGAGCAGACAGCCTCTCAGCGGAATGGCAAGTCAACGTCCAGTCAAACGAAGAAAACCAACGCTCCTTTCAAGAAGTCCATCCTTTTCGAGGAGGCACAATTATGGTTTGGGATGGGTTCTTGTCGATGGCAAAAATGATTCATTAGTATTTTCAAAAGCTAAAACTATCAAAACTATATTGTTAAAGTTATCAACGAAGTATTTCCACAATTCCTCGTAGCTATTTGCTAAAATCTCGTGTGTCTCGATGATGATGCACTGCTGCATAGATCTCAACAAATGTTCACTGCTAACCAGAGTATTCCACATCTAGCAATTCCTCGAAGATCCCCTGACCTGAATCCAATCGAGCACACTTGGTACCACCAATTACAAAGAACCTTTGACGCCCACGGATCACAGTTGAATACATTTCAACAGCTCCAAAATCTTTCGCCCCAAATTTGAGTACAAATTGAGCAAGATTCTCCAATTACTTGTTGGACTTGGAATGGGAACCAGTTACAGAATTTATGAAGAGAAAGGCGGAAAGGATATTCGACAAAGCCAAACAACATCCAAATGAGGAACTACGAAGATTAGTGGACTACGATCCAACGGAAGAAGCTAGAAGGTCAAGAACCTACCACCGAAGACCGAGAGATCAGTTAAGGATTTAAATGTAACCAAAGAAGAGCTTAACCTATAAAAGCTATAGGCAGCATACAACTATCAACACGACTATGATCGTGTGAGAGTCCAGAAACCATAAGAGTCAACTGGTTAATAGGAACCTATGCCCGGAACCTATGAAGAAGCAGTTAAGGGTTTTTAGTGGGTCTCGAGCTCAGAGAGTGAGAATCCCCACACTGTTCCCCCTCAGGAGAGGGTGTGTTCGTCTGTCTTGCAGATTTTCCCCCTGCTACACCAAAAAAAAAAAAAAAAAATTACTTGTTGGAAATCATTCTGAGCAGTTATCAATGCATTCGTAGATAATACTTAGTTTCTGGCTTTCCTTAAAAAGATACAGGGTGATTTTCTAAATCCATGGAAATACATCATCAAATCCAAACTTATCGACGGGATTAATTCAAACAAGCTTAAGTTACTGACCCTGTGAGATTGAGTCAAAGAGATATCAATTATTTCATTATGACAGAGCCGGACTCATTAATCCTAATTTAAAGTGTTCAGGATGAAAACATCACTTTGTATTCCGAATTTCAAATAATTGTTCCGCTTTTTAAAGAGAGCCTATAGCTTCAATACGAGGTACCACTCAAAATTGTTACATCTACAATTCTTTTTTCATGAATTATTTCAATAGAACGAAATTCGAAAAATTAATTTATTCATATAAACAATATTGAGAAAAATCGTGGAAGTCATGAATAAATATTAAACGTAAGAATCTTCTCGAAAAACTCAGTGAAGTTGTTGAAGATGATGAGCTAATATATGAAAAGACTCATTAATGAAACAACAATATCAAATATACAAATCAGAATATTTTAAACGGCATGCTGCTACGAGGCATAAATATTAGAGGAAAATATCTTCAACATGATGGAGCTGGACCCAATTTTGGCTTGGAAATGAGAAATTACCTCGACAATACGCACCCAAATAGATGGATAGGTCGAGGAGCACCCATTTCATGGCCTCCTCGATCTCCAGATCTTAACCCAATAGATTATTTCTTATGGGGAAAATTAAAGGATATGATTTATGCTGGAGACCTGTCAAGATTCCAGTTGATGAACAGAATAATCAACAGGTGCGATAAATAAAAGAATAATGGCGTTGTGATTCGGAGGTCTATATCCAATTCATCCCCATTCACTCCCATTTTTATTTTCAATACTTATTACCGCATTTGAGTGTTTTTCATTCGTATTTGTTTCAATTCATATTCATATTATCCTGATTCTCCATGGGCCTGTTCCGATATTGCTGGTTTTACTGGCCCGCAATCGAACAACAATAGAACTCCAACGACTGGGCCAATAAGCATCGTCTCTGAAATACTGACAGTACTGTTCAGGAATATCGGAACAGATGGCATAAGTACCGAAGTACCCCTCAGAAGCTCCGTAAGCTTGTGCGAGTTCGGAGAACCAGTTGTGTTCTGTGTTGGCTTTGTTACTGTGTCCTTACGCCACCTTAGGCACAGCACTGTTAATTTGAACCCAACAGTGAATAGTGGCCCGAACCCGTATGGACTAGAAAATTCCTTCTCTAGCCCGGGATCGAACTCAGTACCTTGCGGTTGCGAAATACTGAGCCGACGCTTCTAACCACCAAGCTTCGCACGCAATACTAAATGTGTTTATTAAAGCTCATCTATTCAAATGATCTTCACGTTTCATATTCAATCATAAGATACCTCAGTCCTGTTTGTGGTTATAAACTGAATTAACTTTATTCAATTGCAAAATTTCATATCAAAAGAATTTTAGATGCGGTGGTACCACGTATTGAAGCTCAATTTGGGATCTTTCTAAAAAGCGTAACAATTATTTGAAATACAAAAGGAAGTTTCTACCCTGAACACTTTAAATGAGGATTTGTGAGACCGGCTCTGGAATATTGAAATAATTGATATCTTTCTGACTCGATCTCAGTATGCGATATGCGTCAATCACTTCAGCATGTTTCAATAAATTTCGTCGATAAATTTGGCTTCAATGATGGTCTCGGTATTTCCATGAATTCTTAAAATCACCCTGTAGCTTTCTGGGGAGAGCCAGAAATTAATTTTTTATAGTCAATCCGTACTCATCTAGTCTTACTCTATCTATACGATAGATATATAAGAGTTTGCACAGGGACACCCTGTATGAATATTTCAGAAAGAAATTGTTTTTTCCCAAATGAAAACACAAATTGATTCAATACCCTCAATATTTGACGAGCAGCTTATCTGAGGTATTAGTCCGATATGCGTGTGAAAAAAAGAGTACCCAGAGTTTGTTCTTATCGGTGATGACGTATGGTGCAGAAACAGTAACATTGAAGACAATATCTTCAGAATCACCCGATGAAAGATTGGCAGATCCATGCTTGATGTATCTCTATGTGACTATATCAGGAGTGATGGTTATCCTGCGAAGAACAGGTCTAACTTATGTGGTTGAGCACATGGCGTGGCTTAAATGGAACTGGGCAAACAAATAGACCGATTGTCGGATGAAAGGTGGACCAAAAGACTGATTGAGTGGAGATCCAGAGCCGATAAACGAACGCAATAGGGAAAGGTCCCCTACTCGATTAACCTACGACGTCAGGAAGATGAGTGTAAATAGGATGAAACAGGATCAGTACAATAAGAAGAGCTGGGTAGTAAAGGGGGATGCCCATGGTGAGCAGCGGACGCGAATGGCTGAATGATACCTAATTTTGAAGATTATTCCTATATTCAAAATAGGAAAAAAAAAATATGAAATATGATATTTAATACAATAATATTTTTTTCCGATTTTGAAATAAATTATGAATCAAAATAATTCTTTTGTTCGGTAATTGAGATATAGATATATATTGATGTCTAACACAATATTTCTTCAGCGAAATGGTATAATCATAAGGAATTCCTATAATTTGTTATGCATGAAGTTTATGCAAGAGATATTTTATTCTGGAGCTTAGAAAGAGGGTTCAAGCGAAGCGGTGTTACGGGTATTTGTATGAAACTTTAATGCAAAGAACAGATTAATTCATCAAAAATTTGACGACTTGACAGGTTGCAAAGTTACGAAGAAGTTTTGGCAGGTCCGGATTTGAATTCGATTTAATGCAACTAAGATGAAGATAAGATTCAACAGGAAGCCAATATGGAAATAAAGCAAGGGGCGGATCACATTCAAGCAGTGACATTTTCGTCACATAAAATATTATCACACATTTCATTCGTCCAGACATGTTATAACTAGCTGTTCTGCAGCCAAAGCAAAAATAAAGTCACCAAAGTTCATGCTTATGCAATATCTACGATATTCAATCTGGTCAGGGAAGATGTGCAGATATTCATTTGAACAAGAGACAATTACAGCATGCATGGTATCAGTCCACGGGTACCTAAGGGTTATTTGAAGATGCAGGTTCACTTTTCATTTCCACAGGTGAAATTGAACCTCATCTTGTTTTGGGATGTGTTGGGGGCTCTAGGTCTTTAAGCCGAGGAGGCTAAAATTTTGATGGAAAATGCAAAATGGGTTCCAGTAATTATTATCAGTCATTTTCAATATACAGTGGAATCAAAATAAAAAAGGTTTATAGTCTAAAATCCACTATTATTTGAAAACAATTTATTTATCGGTTGACATGTTTCGTGACGTTTTTCCAATAGCTTGAAAGTGTCTTGAAAGGTGTTAACCATTTTGGCATTGAGAGTATCGAAAAGAGGGAAGTTGATGTGTTTGTATTTTCGATACTCTCAATGCCAAAATGGTTAACACCTTTCAAGACACTTTCAAGCTATTGGAAAAACGCCACTTATAAGGAGAAGGAAAGTATATGAAATATGACGTTGAAAATTGAATAATTACCGAGGCCACATACATACACGCAAGATGAGAATAATGACACCACCTGTCAGACCTGTTTTGTTTCGTTTTTGTTTTGTTTCATTTCATGCCAGGGAGTACCCGTTTCATGTAGTATGACATAATTGTTTTCGCTTTTGTTTTGTGAGGGTTTGAAACTTCTGAATTAGAGTATGGCTTTCAGACTAGAAAATATTTGACTGAAACTTAATTTATTTTCATATGTAAGTTCAAAATTCGAGCATTTTTATATTATACTTACACTATTTCCACCTTTCAGTATGGCTTTGTAGATAACTGTATTATAGTCGAAACATGTCAGCCGGAAAATAAATTGTTTTCAAATAATAGTGGATTTTAGACTATAAACCTTTTTTATTATGAATTCCACTATGGGTTTTCAAGAAGTGGAATCAAAGGCGAATTTTGGCTCTTGTGGTTAACTATGGTTTAGTTGTAGTTATTTGGGTAATCTGGCGATGATAACCATGTAACTATGGCGTTTCCATGACGTCACACAGAGTTAGCCACGTAACCTTCTCTTGACTTGACCATACTTACTGGTAGTGGTATGTAGTTCTATCCCCTTCGATTGAGTAAAATGGAATGAATATTGTACCATTCATGTTCGGTGATATTCACAAAGTTTTGAGTTGATGCTATTACGTAACTTTTATAAATAACAACTAATTTCCGCGTACCAGACAGATAAGAAGTGATAAGGGTACTGGGAAACGGGAAGATAGTCTTTTTATTTTTTCACCCGTAGCAAAACTGAAGAATACGAATTTAATAAGTCTGATTATTCTTGAGATAATGAATTATTATTTATATAGGTACTACATATGCTGAGGTCCTGGCCGGATTTAAACCTATACTATGATTATTTCTGCTGATTTAGACTTGATAAGGCCCTAAGTTATTTGAGATAGATATGAGGTCCTTGAGAAGTCCAGATATTATGTCAGTGACAAATATGAAATAATGAGTATCTAGATTTTAGAGGTTTAAAAGGCAATATTTATATTGAAACATATTATATTATATGAATCTTCAAGTTAAAATCATTTTCATATATAACAAACTAACAAATATAATCTACCTCGTGAAAAGAAACGCGCATTTTAAAAGGAACAATTTATAAATGCTTATTCTGTTATCTCTCAAAATATATAATTTTATAAGAATTTCCACTCCTCTTTCGATGGAATAGGATGTATTGATATCTCTTTTACTCATCTTCCTATAAGCAAAGCAAAAGCAATTTGGACTGTTGTTTCGGGGTATAGAAAATTGATATTCACGATTTCAAAGGTACTAATGAAAAAAATTAGATATATTTTCTATCTTGTGCCCGATTCTCGAGTTTGTAGGAATGCCATTCCATAGGAAAAAAGTGACATTTTCTAAGGGAATTTCACATTCTTTATTCTCAAATTATACAACGGAAATTATAACTTTAATTTTCTGATAAACTACTTCCAATTCTATTCGTCATGGGAACATATTCCTATATATGTCCTATCGGTCTACAGACCCAGTGGTGATGATGTAGCTGTTTTTTTTGAGAGGATGGAAATGGTGCTTACTTCCATTGGCGTGGGCCCAGATATTATCGTTTCTGGTGATTTCAACATTAACCTTTTGCAGTCAACGAATGTTGGTGAAAAAATTGAATTTCCATCCCTGATGAGTTCATTTGAACTATCTCAAACAATTCATGAAGCAACCAGAATAACACCTAACAGTAGTAGTTGCTTAGATAATATTTTTACCACTTTTCATAGCTCTGAATGTGAATCTCAGGTGCTCAGAACTGTAATATCAGATCACTTTGGTCAAAAGATTTCTTTTAAATTCCATAAAATAAACACCAACAAACCAATATTCAGAAGATTTTTCACTTCTGAGGCTATCGAGGCTTTCAGGAGTGATCTGAGGGAGCAGGACTGGGCGTCTGTATTTGAAGCACCAGAATATGACGTGAATTCTCAATGGGAAAGCTTTGTTGAGATATTTTTATTGATTTTTTTTGAGAAATTCCCAAAAAAACTGGTTCATGTTAAAAAAGAGGATTCCACAAAGATGTTTGTGACTCAGGAAATTATAGAATGTAAAAATAAATTAGATAATCTTTTGTTACTGAGAACTCACCACAAAGTATATGACGATCTTTATAAAATTGAGAAGAAAAACTATGAGTCTCTTCTATTGAAATCAAAAGCTTCATACTATGAAAAAAAAATTCAAGGTTCAGATAACAAATCAAAAATGATGTGGTCTATAGTAAATGATATAACAGGGAAAACTCTTAACAATGAATGTTATGTTGAAGGGTCACCATCCGAGGTGTCAAACAGTTTTTCCACATTTTTTGAATCACTCATTCAGAAGTTGTCTAAAGAAATTATTGATCTTCCCTTTGTTGATTATTCTCCAGATATAAAGGAAACATTCACCCTCTCACAAGTTTCACCCGAAGAAATTGTTCAAATAATTAAAAAATTCAAAAATAAACATTGCAGTGGATATGATGAGATACCTCTATCACTAATCAAATCATGTAGCGATGAACTGAGTACTGTGATTTCATATATTGTCAATAATTCTTTCAAATTTGGAATATTCCCTAATCAGCTGAAATATTCATTAATAAAACCTATTTACAAAAGAGGAAATAAAAATGCACTTGAAAACTATAGGCCTATAAGCCTTCTCCCTAGTTTTTCACGGATATTTGAAAAAGCGATGTCTTCAAGGCTTGTAGAATTTTGCATGAGAAATAAAATATTTAGTGACTCACAACATGGTTACCTTGAGGGTAGGTCTCCGATCACAGCCATTTTTCAATTCACTCATGAAATAATAAAAATACTGGAAAGAGATGGACTCGGTTTAGGCTTATTTATTGATCAAACAAGAGCATACGATTGCCTCAATCATGGTTATCTACTCAAAAAACTTGAAAAAATGGGCGTTCTTAATGAGGTAAAAGGGTGGTTTGAGTCCTACCTCGGAGGTCGCCATCAGAAAGTTGCTGTAAGAGTCGAAGATGTGTTGTCTGAATCAGAGTTCAAAAAGATTGAAACAGGAGTACCTCAGGGTAGTGTACTAGGCCCGATATTATTCATTCTGTATGTAAATGATCTGTGTATATTGATCAAATGCCTCTTAATTGTTATTACTTGTTTTGTAGATGATACAAACATATTATTAGAAGGTCAGAATTTTTCAATTCTCGGTGATAAAGCTGATGAAACTTTCACAATAATCAAAAATTGGCTCTACTCTAATAAACTTATAATAAATGAGGACAAAACTGCAGCATTAATTTTCAGTACTGATAAATCGCGCCGAAATCTCTGGGTCTATATGTTGATAGATTTTTGAAATGGTACGATCACATTGAATAAACTAAGTAAAATCAGTTTTGGCATAAGAACATTGTCGAAGTATATAAGTGAGAAAGAATTGAGGATAGTCTATTTCGCGAACGCTGAGTCAATTATGAGGTATGGTATAATTTTCTGGGGAAGTAGTTCAGCGGTAGATGTAATTTTCAAAGTTCAAAAAAAAATTGTAAGAATTATGTGTCATTTATCCTTTAGAGAGTCTTGTAGAGGAGTTTTCAAGAACAATAGAATTTTAACTCTGTATGCCTTATATATATTTGATTGTTTGATATTTTTTTTCAAGCACAGAGAAAAGTTTGAGGTATATACTACTCAGCATGATTATAACACAAGATCAGAAAACCTACACTATCCCATTCACAGATTATCCATAACGGAAAAACGTCCTTCGTACATGTGCATAAAATTATTCAATGCACTTCCAAATAATATAAGAATTTTAAATAACATAAATGTTTTCAAAAAAAGACTGAAAAACTGTCTTATTGATATTGAGCCATATTCACTGAGCGAATACTTTGTAGCTGCAAAGCGTTTGTAAATGTATTTTTGTGACGTCGATTTCATTTGATCTTTGTACGAAGATTCCTTGAAATAAAGTTATTATTTATTTATTTATTATTTATTTATAGGATACAATTCCTACAGAGTCGAAAATTGAGCCTCAGATATCTGGAACCGCTCTGATTAAGTTTTGTTTTTTTTGCAGGTAATCCAGATATACTTATTTGTGGAAATTGCAGAGAAATGTTCACGGACCTACATGACCTTCTAGAGCACAAGAAAACATATTGTAAACTACGCTTCACCTGTAAATGTGATGTTATTAAATCAAGTGAGTATATCAACTTATTCACGATAATAAAGAACGCAGTCAGTACAATCCAAGTGTTGAATACTGTAGGATTCGGAGTACTGAACTGAAGTCATCTGTTGACTGGGGTCGTGGGAAGTATCAGACCCGTACCTACTCGAAATTTCAGGAAATCGAAAACTCAACAACTAGATTTTCCGACTTCAAAATAAAAATGTGGAAAATCGCTCGGACCGGTCAGTTTCTGATTCAAGGAGTAACAACTTTTCCGCTTTTTTCATCCTCGTTACTTCAACCCCCTAAAGAGGGTGAGCACAACCACTTGCTTCTGAATAGGGGGAGGGGTATTGCAATAACTAATTTTGAAAATCGTATCGAATTCTAGATGGTCCTAAAATGTAAAATTTCGCTTCAAAATATCCATCGATAATGAAATAACAGCGATAATAGTGAAAGAGGCAATGTGGAATTTATCTCGAGAATATTATTCGTATCCGACACATTTCAAAGGTATGTATTATAGTAGGTATGTTGTTGATTGTTTTGGAAAAAATATATCCGCTGCTTACCTACGTTGTGCAACTGGGTGCCAAATTTAACATGATAGAGACTAAACGAGGAACGTGGCTGTCCTAGATCATGTAGCAATGAATCCAACGATTGGAACTGAATGAGGATGATCCCGATTACCGATTCCAGTTCTGTGAAGTGTTCAGTGAAATGATAAACGGTAATCCAAAATACATGTTCGATATCTGTTTTTCATACGAGTTTTCTTTTTACCTTAAAAGCATTGTAAGCCGTTATAACTGTCAGATGAAAATCCGAAATTTTTTCAATAGGTGCATACTCAATTTACCCTAAAATTGAAGGTTTGAGGGGGTATTTATGGAAATTACCTAATCGGCCCTTTTTTCATACCCGGTAATCTCACTGCCTGAATTAATTTAGATCTATTGAAGAACGCTATTTATCCAGCCCTCGTTCAAGTATTGGAGAATACAGAAGACCATCAAACGATCATTTTCCAACCAAATGCAGCACCACCTTATTTTGTTAAATAGTTGCGTCATTTCTTAGATGATAATTTTTCTCTCGCCTGGATTGGAAGAATAATAATAATAATGAGGATTTATTTCCAACAGGCAGAGCCCAGTAACAGGAAATCTACAAAAACTATAAACTAACACTAAAATGCGAATAGGTAACTTATAGACCAGAATTAAATTACTAAGAGATGAGAGCAATGAACAGTGAAACTAAAAAAGTAAACAAATTGCTAACAAAAAAAACTTTCAAACTAACACTCATATCTATTATCACAAAAATTAATGAAAGTTTTACATATCATGGAAACTCCATCAAAGTGAATGTCACAGAGATACGAGACCTGATTGAATTTAGAACAAATCATACACACAGGTGACTGTAGATCTGGACAGTCAACAGTGCCATTCAAGAGTCCATGAAGGAACCTCAAACAAACAACGCCCCTCGTGACATCAAGCTTAACTGCACCGAATTTATTTAACAAAACAGCATGATCGAAACCTCGCATCGGATAAACACCCTCCTCCTTAAATATCAAGTACTTGAAAAACCTTCTCTGAACAGCCTCCATGTGATGTCTATGGCACTCGTATATAGGGTTCCAAACAATGCATCCAAACTCCAGTTTGCTCCTCACAAATGCATTGAACAGCAAAATCATGGCTCCTGGGTCAGAAAAATATTTGCTATTACGCACGATGAATCCATACATTCTTGACGTCGTACTAAGTAAATGACCAATATGAGGAACAAATGTATATCTTTGATCGAAGACAATACCAAGATCGCTTATTTCCGTTTTTGTGCTCAAAATGCTGCCATCAAGACTATAACTATACAAGAGATAGTTCTTTCTCCTGGTGTACGTGACGACATTCCACTTAGAAATGCTCAATGGAAGTAGATTTCTGCCACACCAAATAAACAATGAGTTCAGGGCACGCTGGAGCACCCTGGAGCAGATAATTGACAAAAATAATAAACAGGAGTGGACCTAGATTAGCGAACCCTGGGATACACCAGATGTAGGAATACAAAGTACAGAGCAGCGTCCGTCCAGGTAAACAAACTGCTGATGACACGACAGATAGGACATAAAAAAATGAACTAGATCATCAGAGAAGCCAAACTGAGTTCTCAACTTATGTATCAGAAGTTTATGATCAACCTTATCAAACGCTTTCTTAAAATCAGTGTATAGTGTCCACCTGGCCAGTTCTATCCAGAATCTCAGAAACATGCGGAGAGAAAACCGCCAGATTAGTAGTACACGATCTCTTTGACATAAAGCTATATTGTTTCTGTTCTTATCAAGTGCAAGTGCAAGGGGACATATTGAGTAGCCACCCATATCACCTGATCTGGCTCCACTGGACTTTTTTCTATGGGGAAATCCAAGATTTACGTTACCCAGCGGATATATGTATATATTCTTCTGATACAGAGCATTACAATTTTTAACAGCAAACAATTATCATAGCATGTGTATGAGATACAATTTGAGCAGAGGTTAGCGTAAACGGGGTACCATACAATTTAGTGTATGATACAAGAGATTAGAGAAAAACCCCAGTAAAACAATCCTTTTCCCCGTGAGTGTAGTGAATTGTAAGAAAGGAAATTTTTCACGAAATAAGCAATGAAATCTCGTCCAAAATGGATCCTTTCTTCTAAAAAAAAAAGAAAATCCAGTAAGTCTTCTCCAAGATACCAAAAACTTCAATCTGAAATAGAGAGAAATCAAAATCAGAAAAATGTAAAATAATAAAATTTGATTCAATAAATCAGATCGACCTAAAATTCACAACCCAATTCAAAAAGATTCGGAAACTGCATGTATAGCCCTAAAACCATCCTGAAATTATAAATGGGTCAATGATTAACCAGATGATTTATGATTTCTTCTGGTTCCACGCATTCACAACTAGGGCTCTCGACTAAATTCCATCGGAAAGCATACTATTGCAACGTTCGTGACCTGTTCTTATACGATTCAGAATGCACCATATTTTCCTGGCAAGATCAAAACCAGGAACTCTATTTGAGGGAACAGTAAATAATTCTTTGTTGAAAATAATACACGTATTCCATTCAGACTTTCAAAGGTCCTTGTCCCTTATATTCGAATCAAGAAAAGAGTTTGTCCATATAAAGGTTTACGCGACTTCAGTCTTGGAATCATATTTTCTGGAATGGAGGACAGAATTGAAAATGAGTCGGGAAAGGATTGAAGTTTATTCCAGGAATTCATAACCGCAGTCTGTCTACGAATATGAGGCGGTACAATATTTGAAAGAACTGGTAACCATCGAATAGGTGAAGATTTAATAGTTCCAGTTATAATTCTCATGAAAAGATTGTGCGTCAATTGTGCATCAATTTTTCGCACATGAGCATTATTAACCCAAACGGGGCAACAATATTTAGCAGCCGAGAAAACCAAAGAATAGTTGTTGCATCCGCACCCCATGAAGTACCAGCTAGTAAAGCTAGTTTATGCAGGATGATTTGCGAACTTGGATCATTAATGAATTACGTCAAATTACACCAGAAATCTTGAGTAATGTACTTGAACGTTTTCAGCAAAACTTATATCACTTCATGGAAGCATTTATAATAAACTAATCACAAAATTAAGTACTCTTCTATTATTTTAACTGTTATTCTGTTATCGATAGAAATTTTGAACTTCAGGGTCAGATATTAGTTGATAAGATCTTCAACATGAATTATAGCAACATCCCTCATCCCTTTTCAAAATCAAGTTGCAGTTACGGGGATGCAAATAGCGGATAAGTTGTTCCTCCTCGAATCAGAAATTATATGGTCAGAGCGATTTTCCACATTTTCATTTTGAAGTCGAAAAATCCATAGTTGAGTTTTCGTTGGACCACACTGTAAATTGTTACAGAAGATTCTTGAGGTAAAAAGAAACACTTTTAGTCTTCACCACAAAGATACACAGCCTGTTAAAAATCCTTGAAAAAATTTCATTTTCAATTAATAAGTATAACATCACAAAAGATTTCATCCAATGGAATTATTTACGACATATAGTTTTTCATTAATGAGATGAAACTCCTCCGCACCCAAAATTACCATAAAATATCAGAACTTCAAAGAAGTCAACTCTTAAAAGGGTTGAACTGCGACTGGTCAAATATTAATAGGAAAATTTTGACCATTTTGGAAAATAAAAACATTCTCTCGAATTTTATATTATCTGTGCAGTTCGATAAATTGGGTACTTGAACTGAAAGCAACTCTGTTTAAAGACCACAGAATTAAACTAAAAAATAACAACTTACAGATATGTCATTTTAGTCTTAGAATATAGGTACATGGAATGGACATTCAGTACTACGAATGAATTGTTTGTAGTACACACATTGTCATTCGATGTTTCTCTGTCTAGCGCGACACTAAGGCGTCATATTGAAAAATTTACATACGGTCTATTCGTACTGAAAATTGATGTGACAATGATGTCCGACTCAACTGTCCCAATTGTGATTTGCGACACTAAGCAACTATCTCATTCCAGTCTTTTGATTGTTTATTTTCCATTCCATGTATCTATGTTGTAAGATTGTAGATTGTAACTTGTTATTCGGAAGGGAAATTTGTTGTCATTACAGTTTTCTATGTTAAGCTGTATTTTGGCGTTGAACTCCTATCAAAAATTATTTCGAAATATATTCTGCGTGACGTCGATATTTAAATCTTCGCTAAAATGAAGAGTGTTGGAAGCTTGACATCACGATATGATGACGATCGATTGACAGCGATTTGCGGTCCGAAATATGCCAGAATCTACTTTCGATATCCACTAAATATTTTTGAAAAACGTTCACGCCAAAATAAAACCTCAGTAGTTAACCTGAGAAGTTTCAACGTTCAGTGATTAAATAAAATGAAAGTTTGATTGGGTTTTGTTTGAATCTGGTAATTTTTGTACGAAATGAAATAAACAACGATAATAAATTATTACAAATTGGGGATGAATACAGAACTAATATGGGTGGTTGCAGGCTTAATTCGTTATCATTAAAATCGAAATGAAGTAGAAATGGAAAAATGAATAATCAATATTTCCACTATTAGCTTATTTCGAATGTTACAATGGTACATTTAATACTTGAAAAACTTCAATGCGAAATTTCTAGAGGTGGCATAACTCATCATGAAAATTTTATAAAGCTATTTCTTTTTATCTAGGCCAAATCGGAAAAAATGGTACTCAGGTAACTTGTTCTTCAGTTCAGTGTTACCTGTTTTGACTAGTTGACTATTCTACGCCGATTTATTTCAACGCTATAATTTTAATTACGTATAAATAATCGTAATACATGAGAATTTATATATCTGGTATATTTCAACGGAGTATCTAAACCCAACTCTGCTGAAAAAGTCTCGAATCATCATACTTCGCAAACTTTTCTCATGAGAATACTCATTATTTTTCTTTTTCTGTAATTCCGCCTGCTCTAACTCTTGGGAAATATCCTACAAAAAAGGGTATATTAACCGGTCATAGTAATCTTTTTGGCGAATTATCACCCTTTCCAGAGAAATCGTTGTGACGAGATTTCATATTCATTTCTTTCAGGTATAAATTCTACATTGCGGCATTTTCAATGATTTTGAATGAAATAAGATTCGATGGATTTAGGTAGGTTGTCGTTTTAATGAGAGTTAGAATACAGGGTGGCCATTTGAAAACGAAACAGAGCCATGTACAGGCTGGGCAAAATTCGTTGTCTACTGAGGGGATCTCGAGAACTGTAGCAGCTAGAAGGAAACGAATGACACATACTCGACCTTTTTTTCATGACTAATCCAAATCTAAAAACAGAATCGGCCTATTATTTTTAGATTTGGATTTATAAACAAAAATTGAGATTTCGACGATTCCGAAAAGTTCTCATAACAAGTTACAGATCTGAAACTTAAACCTTTTTAGGCACTTTCATACGTAGAATCTACTGACAAAAGATTTTTTTTTCCAATTCAAAAATAACAAATTCAGTAAAATTTTGCATTTAAAAAAATGAAACTTCACCTAATGATTCGAAATGAAAAAATATTTTGAGCTCATCAGTGGATTCTACGTGAAAAAGTGCCTGTAGAAGGTGCAAGTTTCAGGTAAGCTACTTCAAAGACAAAAAAGTTACGAGAACTTTACGAAATTGTCAAACTCAAAAACGAAGTATCGTTGCAGACTGTGGTTTTCACCATTCTTTGTTTCTCCGAAAATGAGCTCGGAAATGTGTCATCCGTTTTTTTCTAGCTCCTATAGTTCTCGAGATCCTCTCAGTAGACAACGAATTTTGCCCACCCTGTACAGGCGAATTAGCCACATTTGTTGAAAACGCCGAGAGAGGTTGTTTTTTTTTTGGTGGTGGGCACTTTTTGACGCATAATTCATTAGTGGAATAGCATCTATAAGGGGCAGCCCCCACCCTCTAATTTGGAATAGAGAAGATAGGTTGTGAGATACCTCATATGAAAGCTTGCTATAATTCTGAATATCCATTATCGATGGATATTTTGAAGCGTTTAAGGATCAGATTGTACTCGATACGATCTTCGAAATTAGTTATCGCAACACCCCTCATCCCTACTCAAAATGAAGGGGTTGTGCTCACCCCCGTAAGGGGTTTCCAGTTACCTGTATACAAAGAGCGGAAAATTTGTTCCTCCTCGAATCAAACATTGATGTGACCGAGCTATTTTCCACATTTTCATTTTAATGTCAGAAAATCGAGGTGTTAAGTTTTCGTCGAACCATCCTCTATAATTTAATATAAGATAGTACAATAATGTATTCACTATTTTGCAGGAATATGCTTGAACAATTCGATTTTAATTTTGGACAATTTGATTTTCATCTTAAACAAGTCGATTTTCATTTTAAACTGTTTGTGCCCTACCACTACGCAGTAGAAATTTTCGTTACTATAGAGAGTGTTTCCAAATTAGACGTGAACCTTGGAGGAGGTGTTAGTATCACTCATTTGCTGACGTTTGAGCCATATTTATTGATAACCAAAAATCAACAGTTTCCGAGATATTTGAGTTCTTGTGTTTTTCAAAAAATTTCTCACCTTACTTCATTTTTCGTCAATTTTTTTCTACGTTGACCAAGTCTGATTATAATTTTGGATTATTTTCATCATAAAATATATAATCAATTTCTAATATCCATTTGCCTGCAACTTTCGAATTCCACAATTCATGTATGAAAAAATTATTTTAAAAACTTGCCAAATTCCTTCATCATTCATTCCCTAAAAAGTTTTCGTTAGAATGCAGTCACTAGTTTCGTTTCAGCAGATTTTTTTATAAACAACTTTTGGAATGTCCAATATGAAAAATAGTGAATGAGTAATCAAAAGGCATCAAGATCCCAAGTATAATCATAGACTGCAATTATTAATATACACACCAACCTTTAAATCATACTAATTCTTTTTCAACATCTAATACAGGATAGTTTTGCTTTTTTCATACGTATCATATCTTTTTCTGATGAAAATAATCCAAAATTATAAGCAAACTTGGTCAACGTAGAAAAATTTGACGAAAAATGGTGAGAAATTTTTTGAAAAACACAAGAACTCAAATATCTCGGAAACTGTTGATTTTTAGTTATCAATAAATATGGCTCAAACGACAGCAAATGAGTGATACTAACACCTCCTCCAAGGTTCACGTCTAATTTGGAAACACCCTGTACATAAAAATGTAGTCATTGTCTTTCATAGCCCGAGCCTTTCTCGATGAGTTCTCTTTCCGACAGTCAAATCTGCGAAAATCGGTTATGCCAATTCAGAGATTATCCTGGACAGACCAAAATTTCAAAGATAGTTGATTAGGTTTGTGCGAATAAAATAACCCAAATAACCCAAAAAAAACAAGTTGGATGTTCTAATAATATCACGAACACACCAAACAAACACTCCGATTCTATTCATTAATATAGATTAGGCGTTATTTTTCATGCACAATTCAGGATTCAATTCATTCAAATAACTATTTAGTTTTGAACAAGCAGAATAATCTTCATTGATGGATTTTTAACTGCATCTTGCCCTATTATTTTTCAGTTGAAAAAATTTCAAGTAGGTAATGTTTTTCGAAAATTTTGTGAACCACAACGGTAGTAAAATATTATGTGATAATAATAATAATAATAATATTTGAAGTTGTTACGTACATGTGGCCCAGGATTAACAAGTACATCATTGTGAAAGAATATTCACAGTTACACAGGATGCAGGCTCCCTATAGGGTACTTATCCTTTTATTTCGTTATTTCTTTAGTCCTTGTGCCAGGAAAACTACCAGAATTAATTGGTTAATAGAGGAATTTCCACCGTACGTAGTGCACTGAAATGAGAGTATTTATACGAAAACAAGAAATTGCCTTTTTGTCGACTCTCCTGCAACATTTATGCTGGTTGTTGGTCGGTGTTGGGATCGGTATAAATTGGCTCTGTCTTCAAATCCTCTTAAATGAGATATCAAGATGGATTCACACTTCTACCTTCTACCTTGATAGCTTCCACAAACATGTTGAACACGTTTTTATCTTGATAACAATTAACATTCAGCATACTTAATAAATAAGTGTCACAAATTCATAAGTCATTTTGGAAATGCAAAAACAGATATAGGCTATTTTCTAGAGACAAATGTCGTTGGATCCTAAGTTGATGCAGGGAGTTGTTGCAGAGATTTTTTGAATATCTAAAATATTGATTCATCAAAGTGACGAAAAAATTTTTTCATTAGTTGTGTTGATGTCATCTGGTCGTGGAAATGTGAGTTCCGTTCTTTTTGAATAAACTTTTCGCTACACTATCAGTTTATCCAATAGGAAATTTCTCCAAGTCTCAGATCCCCTTTTTATGGAAAAAATCATAATCCGATTTTGTCGCAGAAACCAAGGTTTTCAAAAAAGTCCAACAGTCCAACTACAAACGAATGTAGACATATATTATGTCGAAAGGAATCGTCTATTTTTGCATTTTTAGTAATCCTTTTGCATTTTCAGCATTCTTTATGAAGTTAACCTAGTATTTATCTGTCAGATAATGAGTGATTTAACACTCATGAAAATTTTATGACAACCTTCATTAACACACTAGTGCTGTAATGAGAACCACAGAAATAACAATCCTATCGAAGAATTTCAGAATTGCAAATCGAAAATTATCCAGGTTACGATTATTGGAATTATTTATTATTATTTCCTCATCCCTTTGAATATTACCATGGGTGGTACAGCTTGCTCTAGGGCCTAGTGCATTGACGTAAGCAACTATTGTTGCTTTCTCTGCGTGCACATTACTGATCATAATGAACTCTTCGTTCACCTTTTAGAGCTACAGCTGCTTGTGAATGATGCAAAGTCAACCTACAGCCTTTCTCATCAAGATTATAAATCTTTTCTGGCGAATTTTTCAGTCCCAGTTCATTGAGATGTTGGTTTAATTTTTCAAAATGATCCCCTACAATGGCTGGGTTGAGTTTTTGAACTCTAGCTGGATTCATCGATTGTGCTCTTCTTTTGGAAATATTCGGATGCCTCCTTTAGAAACTTTTCTACCATGTAAATCCAGCCATTTTTTTTGGAAATGTTGAATTTGTGTGGTATGTCATTATTTACACAAAATTCGTATACACACCTTCTGCACAGATTTTACAATTCGTACTTCGAGGTCTTCTTCTTGTTAGAGAAAGAGCAGGGCATTCCTGCCCAACTTCCGGTTTTCAGGTGATTTCTTAATGTAGTCCTAGGAATACCGCAGAGTTGCTCGACGTATCTTTGACTTTTACCTCGTCGAAGGCGTTTTAAAGCCTCGTCCATCATTTCTTCCGTCCAGTTTCCTATCGTAATCCTCTACAAGGCTTGCCAATTATCTGCTCGAACAATTGAAAATAATCATTTCATGAATTATTTAGGCTGAAATATGGCCCAGCATAAGATATTGTGAGCCAAATTTCCGCCCATGTACATTTACAGATTGAGGTTAGTTTCTCGTCGCAAATTTAAAATTCAACAGAAATTGTACCATGCCTAGGATGCCTAATAACTATATAATCAATAGAGACTATGTACTCACCTGTAGCCTTATTTGGAGCTGTAATATTCGATATTGATTTTTCACTAATATAAAAAGGAAATTCGGAGCAAAAATAAAACATTAAGTAGGCGCGAAACAGCAAAGTGCGTTGTGCAATATATACAGTTTCAGGACAATATATACTGCATTCAAATTTATTTTAGCAGTCGGTTGGCCATGAAATAATTTTCTCAAGTTTTTGTAACTAGAACGAAGTAAGGTTGGCACTCATGAAATGTCGTTAATGTCATAACGCCGTTGCCACAACTCAAAGATTATAGAGTAGAAAGATGGGAAACGAGGCGACTAAAGCGATTTGAGCGACATCTGTGTGTCACGCGTGTTTTTAAAACGCTAGGACTGGTTAAAATATCAATTTGAGTGCCATTTGCAGAAATATATGACATTTTTTAAGATTCCAGACGTCAATTTTGATCAAAGAGGTTTTGAATGTTTTGATTCTCATTCCGCTTTTTGTTTATCTGGCTCGTTCTAGTTGCTGATTTTTGGAGTTTTTTGTCTTATTTCTTGGTGAAAACATCGAAATATTGTTCGAAAATTATTGAATGGTGAAGAACGGTGGATCAAATAATAAAATGTATTTTACGTGATTAAGTTTTTCACTGAACTAAGGAAAATGGAAGTGTAAGTATTAAAAGTCGTAACACGTGAATCGGTCATTCATTGATTCTTATTTTCAGTGCTCCGAAGTGGATAAAATTCTCAGGGCTTGAAGACAATTACTTCAGCAAACACTACTAACTACACCATGTGCAATGAACATTTCACTGCAGGTCAATTGAGAACCACGATACAAATTACTCTTCATTGTATCGTGATTGAGAACTGTTCATTGACGTAAATTGTTGTATGCAGAAAGCATCCCTTGCATGAACGGCCTATCAAGTGAAAATGATGATCTTTATAGGTCCATTCAATGATTCTCAATTGCTACTCTTTCAATATATTCAGAAATGCAGAGGTTTTATTGATTTCCATTTGGCAACCAAGTGACTGTCAAATTCTTGTTGTTTAGAAAGTCAAAGTTTTATGAAACCTGCTGTTAGTGTTATGTTCATTCATTAATCAATTTGTATATTGTGTCATGAAGAGAACATATCATAAGGAAATCATAAAACAAGCACCAAGAAACTATACTGACATACAGGTCTTGCAGATGTCTGCAAGTTTTTTTTTAAGTGTGGTTCTGAAAATTCTTTAAATAATACCGACATATTTATGTAAGTATCTGGAATATGTATGCTATGATGGTTTATTGAATATTGGTCCATATTAATTTCTGATATATGTATATTTTACAAATTCAACTAAGTTCATTAATTCAGAACAACCTATTGTACAGAAATAACATCTTCGACATATAGCGAATCACCATATACTTTAGTGTCCTAGGAAAAGCTTCATTTATTGCCCACTATTTCAATTTCTGTAAATTTTGTATGAATTGCAAATAAACATATAGCACATCCAACAGCGTTTTTCGTTGATATCAATTTAGATGAAAACTAACATCCTGATCACAAAGCAAAACCATACTTTTGTTTTATCGCTCAGGATGTTTGTTTTCTGATAGAAACAAAGTCAATATTGGAATGCAATACGAGAAATAGAATTCGAATTTCGCGCCCCTCAATCAAAAAACAGAAAACTGTTATCAAAAAAGTTTTCCTGTATTAACAGTGCGTTTTTAGCGCCATCTCATTGTCACGCGTGTTTTCACTGGCCAAAATGTAGTCGGTTTTTAGTACTAGCGATATGAGGGCGTTTCCTATCTTTCTACTCTATAATCTTTGGCCACAACTAATATCAATTTTTATCACGAAAATGCCGAAAGTGATTGAAAAAAGAGACAGGGTTTCAGGAAGTGCTATTTAGAATTCAGGTCCGCTCATTCATATAGTCATACCCTGGTATTCTAAAATCCACAATACGTCAGACGGTAGCGAACATATTCAATGTAAGAGAATTTATATAATGATTCATCTGAATCTAAACGACATATATTTCAGCTGGATATTTCCACAATCAGAAAGATTGTGAATGAAGAGGATGACAAAGAATTTCCTTCTATTGGGAGACCCAAAACAGTGGTGGCATTTGAGAATTTTATGTTTGAGTGAATTAATGCGAAAAGTTTACTTTCGATTTTCGATAAATGTCATCGGAGAATAAGTTCCCTAAAATGGATTTTTCTATTTTTCATTCGACTTGTCCTATACAATGTAAATGTCTTAAGGTACTAATAAATACCTATAATTATTATTATTACATCAATGTATTAAGATGAATAGCCACAAATACGCGCAAGTTGCCCTGTTACTTGTTTATTCATGTGAAATTTTCGTTCAAAAGTGAAGTTCATCTTAACTTGAAACTTCCTTCAATTCCTTTTACTTCCATTGATGCAAGATGATTTTTGTTGAAGAATTTAACATTCTTGTAATTATCTGTTAATTCCTTCGGGAGATACCCATTCCCAACCACTGCATCATATGCATTTCATCTTCGAGTTATTATTTTTGAAATCTACAAATGATGTAAGCCAAAGAAGATAACGCACATTAACTCCCCTCAAGCTAGTGCATATTATGATATACTGATCTCTTGTATTTTCCATGCAAATAACTGGATTTGGTATGCCTTCAATCAGTTTGTATAAACTTCAATTGTGTTCGTCACATATTTTCCGAAGAGATTCGACATTGTGATAAAATACGTAATAACAGAAACTTTTACGTAGAACGGGCAACATAGCGTTGATTTAAAACCCAAAAATGTTTTGACAAGCTTCATAACCCCACATTTTCGTACTATACAGAGTGAAATGTGTCAAATTTCCATGGCCAACCGACTGCTAAAATAAAAGTGAATGAAGTATATCTATTATTTCATCTTTCAGTTCACAGATATGTCATCTCACAGAAATATAAGTCGGGTGGGCCTTTATACTTGCCCGTATCATATTACCCGTATGTACCTTAGAAATATTTTGATTTTGGACTTACGTCCTTAGAAGTAGAGGCAAAAATCTTTAGTTCGAGAAAGACATTCTTGCTAAGATCTAGAATTGCCATTGCGGTACGTTTTTTGTTTGCCTCAGAAGTTTCAATATACCCTTCGGCAACATTATTTTAATGGTGGTATTCTGCTTTCATCTGTAAGCCAATCTGTAACTTTTCATAAGCTTACAGGAAAATTGCAATTCTGGACGGTTTTTAGTGGTCTGTAGCTTACAGGAATCCGTAACTATTTACGATAAGTAGTTCAAAAGTGATATTGTCAATGAGATAGTGACTGAAACATTTCCAGAATTGCATTATTTACGAATCTGTCAATCTGATATTAGTGTTCTGTGATCTGAAACTTACAGATCGATCGTACGCTACAGATTCGTAACTTACGAATGAAAAGCAGAATACAACCATAAATTTGATATATTTTCGGATAATTTCCACGTGGTTCAACCCTTATTCAACTCTCTTCTCGTCTTCGTCTTGCAAGTTAGGATAATGATATGAAAATATACCTAATCCTTCGTCTTTTACATTTTCTACAAGTAGGTTTATGATTTCGGCCCGCCGACACGCCCCTGCTAGACCAATAATCAAAATAACCTGAAATAATTATTGCATCATAATTCTTTTCCCTCAAGAATGTTCAATTAATGCATTGAAATCTCTCGTCAGGAGCCTCCAATAAAATCTTGCTATTTACTCCTTGGTAAATACCTTGGATTTTCTAGGCTTGCACCCTTCCGATTTTCGTTTTAAGAATGCAATTCAATTGAAATATTCCCTAATATCAGCATTCTTTTTTATCGATATTATTGTTGTCAACATTGAATAATAATACCAAAGTGATGAGGGCTTTTGTGTTTCGCTCAATTCCTTGAAATAAACCAACAAAATCTTTTCGCTTGTTATATGTTTGATATTCTTCTCGCTACACCAGTACACCACTTTTCATATCGATCAAAAGCTTCTTCATATTTCTTTTTTGATGTAGATGGCACAAGATCCTTTACGACATTATACGCTTCGTTCATTCAGCTTCCTTCAATATAAAATGTTTTTTCTATGGCGATTTCATTGTATCCATGTTTTTGAAAATCGTTATTATATCCGAAAGAATCAGGAATATGGATAAGGAAGTCCGTGAAGTTAGCGAAAAGTTGAAAGCACTAATTCTGAAACTGTGTTAAATATTTAGTGCTTAATTAGTGCCTATTAGTGCCGTATGAATCTTTGACAGCACCATTGTAGTTTTTGAGAAATTGATAATTCAAGTTCTTGGTGCTGACTTCACGCTCAGCACCAACATTTTCAAATTACCATGAAATTATTATACTAATATTTAGTGATTAATTAGTGCCTATTAGTGCTTTTGGAACCAATGGAAAAAAATGAACGGTTTTCAAAATATCACAGATTATTTCCTTTGGTGCTGACTTCACGCCCAGCACCAACATATTGAAATTTCGTGAAAATTTTTGTTGCAATAATTAGTGCTTAGTTAGTGCATATTAGTGCTTTTAAAACGGATGCGATATCATTTTTGGTTTTACAGTAATTGCCTGATGCTTTACGAACTAGCGTGAAGTTAGCGAAAAGTTGGAAGCACTAATTCTGAAATTATGTCAAATATTTAGTGCTTCATTAGTGCAAATTAGTGCCGTATAAATCTTTGACAGCACCCTTGTAGTTTTTGAGTTACACGAAAAAATCTGTTTTGATAGGGGGTAGCCATCTATGGAGAGGTATGCGAGTCATTCTCTGCAATAGATTCGTCGTCAGTGCGTCATTTTATTATCACCTAAAGCGGCTCACACATATACGACTTGGGGCGCCAATCTTGATATCGAAGAATAATTGTACTATTGATTTAAGGGGACACAAAACTATTTTCTGAATTATTCAAATAATGTTTATATGAAGTAAAGGTTCTTTTTCTCAGACACTGCCTAAACTCTTTTTTCTTTTGTAATAATAATAATACTTTTTGGGTCATCGAGATGAAAAAAGAATATAGAGTGTATTATATGCTCAGAAAGAATATCAGAAGAACTGTATTATTTTTCAATATGGAAGTACGAAAATTCTAACAGAAAAATGTATAGTGCTATGAAAATAGACATATTATCCCCTATAATGGGGATAGCTCATTTTGAAACTTAATAATCAGATCTAATCTAATCTAAACGTTTTATCTATGGCTTCATGTTAAATATTTAATTGAGAGTACAAATTAATTGATTATTTCAGAATATTTCTCGAGAGGATAAAAACAAGCAGTTGCAGATAAAATTTTGTAACTCGTAGGATACTATATCGTTAGAGCACTCATTAAATGATATCTGTATTCAACTCGTTACGTAAATGAATATTATATATCAATGATCAATTTCAATAGTAATACAAAACGCAACAAGGGATATTTTGTTCATTTGGAGGAGATCAAATCGCTAGTTGTATGAAATAATTACCAAAAAAACTTCACTCTACAATATTTCGTCCCTCTACCATAATTTTTTACTGTGAAAATGAAAATTATTCTGGACGTTTGAAGGGGAACATAGCCACCGTTCATAATAATATAAGATAATTATTTATTCATGCTTATTACAATATTCCAAATTTTATTGCACAAATCATGAATAAAAATCAGATCATGAAATCATTTAGAAATATCAATTATCACGTACCTACATAGTAAATTTTGGTTGACTGATATGAACTGCTGCACAGTCCAAGATGCATGGTTCCATTAACATAATGATATTAATGTGATTTCCAAATGGTTGGGATTCTGTTGAAATTTCTGGTATATGAAATTTTGAACATTCCTTTGATTTCCCACATCTAAAATAAAAACGGTCTTGTCTTATTTTTGAATCTGTTATCGTATTCATCATTATCATATCATTATCACCATTGTTTTAACTATTATAATTTGTAAACGCAAATATCATACACTCATGTATAAAGGTTGAGGGAAAAGTAAGAATTTCATATTTTTTATATGCACTCAAACAGTCATCGAGAAAACCCAAACCAGCCACAATCTTCACAGCTTTCCTCTGAAAACCAAAAACTACCTACCTAAGTAGTTTCGTTGTATTAATACGCAGTACCTTAAGTGAGACTCTATAATATATCATCTATAATAAGCAGTCTTCAAAATCCTATGAGATATATTTCCCATAAGGTTACGAACGAAAGGCGAATCAGCCTATAAAGATGAATCTACCTACAAGGTACTTACTAGTTCTTATCATTACTACAAACTTCGTCAGTTGTCTTTCGCTTCTCTACCCCTATGTGAATTTTTTTCTCTAGTACTTCTTAATCCAGATTTCTATAAAGGTGAGGGATTTTCAGATTGCCTTGCTAATTTTATTCAACGATTTAAGAATCTCCCGAAATAAAGAGGATTTCATATCACGGGACTTTCCCGCCATCCGTATAAGGCGTATAGAGGGAAAGACTACCAGAATGTGGGGTGTTGCCGAAGAATTTGAACGATAAGTCGAAGTTACGACTATTACAATGGTTTTCACTTTCATCGAAAAGATGGCATCACTTAACGAACGTCTCGTTTCAATTTCACCAGGATACGAATTGTAGACAATGGCGAGACTTTTCGTGGAATTTTTTCGTGTGGAAATTCATAGAAGAGATAATTCTACCTCGGAAAGTCAATAATATGAATGAATATAGTCCATTCAAGAATGATTGACATTTTGGGTGGCTATGTAAAATCGAATTTAAGTTGCTAATAGCCCATAAGTTGAGATTTTGTGTTGCGGAATTCATGTTAAAAGCCACAGAATACAATACATGACGTGACTATAAAAAAAAAGGATTTTTGGACGATTATTGAATAGAGGAATTCATGTTGGTATTGTGAATAAACATTGATCATAGACCTATTATATGTGAATCTATGCACTTACCGACGGTTATTTGAATTTTGTACAGCTGTTTATGCTCTTAATTTAATCGTATAAATTGAAAACATAATTGTGTAAATTTTGAATGCTGATTAATATGCTGCAAATATGAATATTTCTTATTTTCATATACTTTTCTAGGTTATATTAATATATTCCAGTTCTGTGATTGAAAGTACCTTCGTTGACCAGATATTAAGCTGCGCCTGGACTTTCAAGACCTACTTAGATGTGAATCATTCTTGAACGGACTATATTTGTTCTTCAATGAAAAATTTTTAAATTTTTTTTCCGTTTGACGATTAAAAAAATTCCTCACTTTTCGAGGTGACGAATTGATTGATTTGAATCATAATGAAAACCCCATATAAATTAGTAGTTTCTGTCGTAAGATATTCATTTTCTCTTCTTGAACTGACTACTAAAACGGTGTAGACCTCTCTTAACCTGGCAGTATTTCTATAGTAGCAACAGTAGTCGCACGCTGAAAACCCAAAGATTATAGAGTAGAAAGATAGGAAACGCCCTCATATCGCTAGTACTAAAAACCGACTACATTTTGGCCAGTGAAAACACGCGTGACAATGAGATGGCGCTAAAAACGCACTGTCAATACAGAAAAACTTTTTAATAACAGTTTTCTGTTTTTTAATTGAGGGGCGCGAAATTCGAATGCTATTCCTTGCATTAAATTTCAATATCGACTTTGTTTCTATCAGAAAACAAACATCCTGAGCGACAAAACAAAAGTATGGTTTTGTTTTGTGATCAGGATGTTAGTTTTCATCTAAACATTGTTTGGAATCAATGATATCAACGAAAAACGCTGTTGGATGTGCTATATGTTTAATTGCAATTCATAAAAAATTTACAAAAATTGAAATTGTGGGCAATAAATGAAGCTTTGACTAGGACACTAAAGTATATGGTGATCTGCTATACGTTGAAGGTGTTATTTCTGTACAATAGGTTGTTCTGAATTAATGAACTTAGTTGAATTTGTGAAATATACATATATCAGAAATTAATATGAACCAATATTCAATATACCATCATAGCATACATATTCCAGTTACTTACATAATATGTAGGTATTATTTATAAAATTTTCAGAACCACACTTAAAAAAAACCTTACAGACATATACAAGACCTGTATGTCAGTATAGTTTCTTGGTGCTTTTTTTATGATTTCCTTATGATATGGTCTCTTCATGACACAATATACAAATTGATTAATGAATGAACAAAAAACACTCACAGTAGGTTGCATAAAACTTTGACTTTCTAAACAACAATTTGACAGTCACTCCGGTTCCCAAATGGAAATCAATAAAACCTCTGCATTTCTGAATATATTGAAAGATTAGCAATTGGGAATCATTGAATGGACCTATAAAGATCATCATTTCCCCTTAATATAGGCCGTTCATGCAAGGGACGCTTTCTGCATACAACAATTTACGTCGATGAACAGTTCTCAATTGACCTGCAGTAAAATGTTCACTGCACATGGTGTAGTTAGTAGTGTTCGCTGAAGTAATTGTCTTCAAGCCCTGAGAATTTTATCCACTTCGAAGCACTGAAAATTAGAATCAATGAATGACCGATTCACATATTACGACTTTTAATACTTACGCTTCCATTTTTCTTAGTTGAGTGAAAAACTTAATCTCGTAAGATACATTTTATTATTTGATCCACCGTTCTTCACCATTCAATTGGTATTTCCATGATTCAATAATCTTCGAACAATATTTTGTTGTTTTCACCGAGAAATAAGACAAAAAATTCAATAATCAGCAACTAGAACGAGCTAGATGAACAAAAAGCGGTACGAAAATCAAACAAAACATTCAAAACCCCTTTGATCAAACTGGACGTCTGAAATCTTACAAAATTTCATATATTTCTGACAATGGCACTCAAATTGATATTTTAACCAGTCCTAGCTTCTTAAAAACACGCTTGACACACAGATGGCTCTCAAATCGCTTTAGTCACCTCGTTTCCCATCTTTTTACTCTATAATCTTTGCTGAAAACCCTCACTTCCATAGAACTTTGGCTTTATTTCAGAAACCATGAAGTTTTCCTATATGAAGATGATGCATGACTAGATGTGTATTTTGATTTTCTCTACAAATATCAGGTGAAAAGTAGGGGGTCCCATTTGAAAAAATGAAGTTTTTGCCGTTTTTGTATTGTGTGACAATTTTTTTGTGCAAAACCGTTAATATATCCGAAAGTATCAGGAATATGGATAGGAAGGTACTATACAAAAATACTCAGATAGGGATAGAGGAGCGAAAAAAATTATAATAAATAGGGTATCCCATTTGAAATTATGAAGTTTGGAGTACCTTTTCGTATAAGCGGCAACGTCGCAACCTTGAAAATATTTTGGTCAATCCTTGATCCTTTCTATGTAAACGTCTAATGGCCCATCCACCGTGGGACACCCTGTATGTGGAAACAAGAAACGAACATTCTTTGATGCCATCTCGGGTTTCAATAGAGTATCATTCGTGGTGTTTTTTTCATGAAAAGTCACAGATGTGGCTTTTGAAAATATCGCAGAATATATCTTAATTGCGGAGGAATCCTCCAGCTTGATGGAAACAGCTTGAATTTCCTGTCAGAAGCCAGTAATACAGAGGTAATTCACCCACAAGTTCTTGAATTAGGCACTAGCGGTGTCGTTAATTATAAGGCCAGTAAGTTCAGTAAGAATGTAATGAAGAGCGTAATTAACTGAGGAGCGGCGCTGTAGGTAGAGGTTAAACTTTCAAATTGAAAATCCCCGGTGGGTTGAGATTTGGAGTAGGATCTGGAGGCAGAAAATTTACGCGAAGGCACAGGTGGTCACTTCGGACGGTCGGAGTGGAGGGGACCCGAATGTGTTTGATGTAATGACAAAGTTGGACCGGGAAAACTGGAGGTATTTCTATTATTTCTCTGCTTAGTAATGTAGCTGTGAGCTATGTGCTCTTACGTCTGTAATAATTTAAACTGGAATGAATGTAAGGGTACTGTTAATTTAAATGTTATATAGCGACCAGGGTAGATTTCAGATTGGCAAAATCACTAGAGTTTTTTTCATCTGAAACGTCCAGACGTGACACGAATTGAAAAGAGCCCGTATAGTGAAGAACCTAGCGAAAATAGAAACAAGACTTATAGACCTATAGTTATTTGGATCTAGCTTGTACCCCTTTTTGAAAATGGGTGGGATAAGGGCCTCTCTCCAGAATTTCTGACCAACGAAAAGGTGACTTTAGAATTCAGGAAAGATCTTATGTACTTAAAGAACTTTTTACGATCCCTTGATGAAGCAAGGTTGGACTCATATCTCTATTTGGTCTCTCTCATTAGATCAGTCACCCGATTTGAGTACCTACGATGAGTATCGTAATCAGTTCGACTGCGTAACTAACGTTGCCACATACAGGCTTTTTAAAACGAAACAGACGAGATAACGAGGGCGGAATAAATTTCGAAAAAATGCTCGGACACGTAGATTTTTGTTTCGAGGGGGACAACATTTAAGGTCAAATTCACAACTACATCGCTTCAACCCTTAATGTTAGAACAACAACCCCTAAATTTTCAATGAAGAAGATGGGGTAAATTTCACCTCATTTAGAAGGTCTTCTCATCCTGAGTTCAGCATATTGGTTTTTTCCTCATTTGATTCATTGATTCTTGAAATATTGACATTTGAATTTGAAACAACTATGGTATTGTCGTCGAGCAAGCTGTCTGAATCAAGCGAATTTATTCATTTATTTTGTAGATTTGATGAAACTCCATAACTGCCATACACCAGACATCAAAATAATGTTCATTTCTCTCATTAACAATGAAAAATAAAGAAATAATTTCAATTCTTTTTGCCAAAGAATAAACCATTTTCACCTTAGTTGTTGAAGAAAGTAAGAACCAATAATAATTATTTCGTTGTCTAATGTTGACAATTAACGGTTACCATTGTAACCACACAATGAATTAGTCAAATAATTGATGATTTCACATTGCATGATTAGCGGAATGACTGGTACTGTACGGAATTCAAAATAGAATATCTCGAAAACGAATGAATTAAATGAGAAAAAAATTAATACGCTGAATTCAGCCAAAAAGGCCTTTCAAATGAGGAATCACTCACCCTATCTTTCCTATTCAAAATTTAGGGGTTGGTATTCTAACACTAAAGGTTGAAGCGATATAGTTGTGAATTTTTGTTCAAAAGTGGTCCCCCTCGAAACAAAAATCGACGTGTCCGAGCATTTTTTCTAAATAAATTTATTCCGCCCGTTATCTCGTCTGTTTCGTTTTAAAAAGCCCACCCTGTAGATTTTTTAGTTTTTATCATATGGATCATGCTCCGATCAATCCAAGGACTGGAGGAAATGACAACTTTGGGGCGATTAGTAGTACAAGATTCAATTTCATGTAGTAGTGTTTTGGTGAAGGCAGACCACATAGATTCAACACCGTCAGTCAACTGGAAAATATCACTCCAGACAATCTCCTGAAGTTTGGTGTTAAGAGCATCATAATTAATGATTTTAACTCGTTTGGTCGCTTTACTCGATTTAGGAATGCTGAGTTGCACCTTCGATTCCAAAGTAACGTGGTCTGACCGTCCGAAAGGTGGAAGAAATTCCGTAGATGCGATATAGTATGAGGGTCATTTACTATGAAGAGAAGCAGGGATGGGCTTTGGTTTTGACTGAAACTTGTCCACTAGCTAAAAAGGTTGTTTTTTCTAATGAATGAATAGTAAGACCCTTGGGGTTGGTTTAAAGAGCACAGGCCCAGTTCAAGAAGTTTCATGAGTACCGCCATCTATAGACCGAAACAGCTTTCATGACGGAGAATTCTACGATCTCAAATAGTTCGAACTATTTTTTCCACTAATTCACATTTAGCTCTTACTGTATGTTGAATTTTTTAATTTGAAGATCGGAAAAAATATATTTCTTGTTTCTTGAACAGAACTATTTATCCCTGTGATAGATCAATTGTTGAAATTTCAATGCATAATCTTTGTTTTGTTGATCGACGTGAATAAGCTAATATGAATTTTTGAATTTTCATCATGTCCGTCGATTTATTCATTAACCAGTTCAACAAATAAATAATAGATATAACTACAATAGCGTGAACAACATTGTTTCTGCCCAAAAAGGTGCAAACTCACAACTTTTTCAACCATTGTAAATCTTCGATAAGAATGTATTATAGTTTTATAAGATAATAAATCTGTATAGCAATATGTTGTAGAGTTTGTATTTCAGTGACCTCCGTTAACATGAACAACCTCTATTTTGTGAACAACCCTGGTTTTATTCTGTTCACGTTATCGCGATTGTACTGTATTCAAAAAAATTTCAATTCAGATATCAGAATAACAAAACATAAAATCATAATGAAGTTATAAGAATAATCAGCACAGCAGAAACTTCATCTTCAAACTAATCTCAAAAACATAAATACAACCGAAGAAATATACAAACTAAACAAAACAACATAAGACAGATAAATTTAGAAGAGAAGGATGTATGAGTTCTGAAATTTATTTAGTTTGACAAATTAATCCATACTTCTTTCCAGAATCGCCAACAGATGATCATTCATCAGCATCGCTCCTTTGTGTCCAATGCAAAGATTCTTTCCAAAATGCGTGGGACTTAATGGTGCATGCACAAGCCGCACATATGTTGAATATCTACGAACTAGGGATACCCGGTATAACATCAGCGACTGCCAATTGTATCTCACCACCTTTACTGTCGCCAAGGGATAACAATCAGAAGGTGAGTGAAAACTTTACAGGTTACCATATATGAAAACATTAGATATACAAGGTTTTTGCAAGTCTGAAGCAATTCCTTAGCTGATTGTACTTTTATCTCGTTATAGTAATTCTCAATAGGTACCTACTCGTCCGTATTTTAGCCTCCACAAAAATTCAAGCGAGTTTGGTTTCTTTCATTGGTTTCGAAAAGTGGTTTCTACCACAATTTTCCCCAAATTTCCTGAAAATTTCGTGATTGTTATGAATTATGCATCTTAAATACGAAAAAATTCTTTTTTTCGAATAATACAACACAACAAATAAGTAAGTATTTCGTTATTTGTTTGCATAGAAAACGAGAACAGATCCCGATGATTTCTTATAATGATGAAAAATTTTTACCAAAGCGTTTTCTGAAAAAGAAAGAAAAAGTAGCCTGTACAAGATGCTCAAATTCGAAAAAGGAAGATGATGTTCAGTACAAGACAAATGGAATTTCTCGAAAAAACTCGTGAAACAATCACTCTAACTAACTAACTGAAAGTTCAGAGTACGAGTTCCAGTCTTCTCCATAGCAAACATCGACCCATCACTTGTTTAAAATCCGTGTTAATCTTCGCCTGTCGCATTTTGCAGTGCCTCCGAAGCATTGGGAATATTCAGTTAACGTGAAAATAGGCAATTAGAGTGCATCTACCACATTTCTTGTTCGATAGGTACTTGATCACAGATTGAAAATTTTCTCCAAATACCTGAGAAATTCCAGGTACAGTTCATCAATTAAGAATTCAGTGAATTCTAATGGCATTGCTCTCTATCTAAAGAAATACGCCAGTCTCTCAGGGAAAAGCTGCAGTGCGAATCAACTTGTTCAATTTACAAATACAAATTTCACCTGGGCAATAATGGCCCCTATGAGATTCGAGAACATTATTCATGGAACTTCGGCACTTAATTAATTCATTATTGCTCACTATCTGTTTCAGACGTGGGGGATCATTGATCCTTGCTCAACCTCAGGAACATTTATGCGCTGATGGGGTCGTAAAATCGCTCGCAATCACGTTGTTCCAACGAAATATATCCACTTATAGATCTTGTATGGATTGACTGGTGAAAAAAGGATTTGATATATCGCGGATATTTCTACAGAGTCAGTAAAAAGTAACGCACAAAACCACATCTTCGATTTTTACTATTTTGTAGCGTAGAAGGTCAAGTTTTATTTCAAATTACGCAACCCTCTACGAAGGACAGAGAGTATTTAAGTTTATCTTAAACGGCAACCCTATCTCTATTTGTGACAGAAGGAATAGACTTCGTGTTGATTTGGTCATTGATAGTTTTTCTCACAATCCTTTTTTCATCATAGGCATGAAAATGATTTGAAGTATTGAATTAAGTTTTTTTTTAAGATTTTGAGGTCAATGACATAAACTTTAGGATGTCTGATGTGTTCGAAAAGATGACCTTTTCGAAGCGTATCAATTGACTAATTATCTGAACCAAAAATCACAATTATAACACACACTTACACTTTAAGGTGTAAGTTTTATCTTATATTATTCTCTATTCTATTCTATTCATTACAAGTTGTGTTAGAAACCCGCTGATATCAGACTTTCTTCATTTAACGTCTCGGAAATTTCTTCGATATAAAATCTTTTGCGACTTTAATATTGTGATTTTAAGTGTAAGACAAGTGTTTTGTATGTGCAATCAAGAGGGTTCTTAACATTGCTTGAATGCAGTAAGAGAGCAGATAAATGCAGTGATGGAAAACATGATCCTTTCAAGAGCTTTGATACTGTGAAACATTAAATTGCCTGTTATAAATCATTTACGAGAAAGGAAAATGTGGATGCAGCACAGAGAGCAGTTGCCGAGAATTTTCCATTTATGTTCGACAGAACTTCGAATGGGGAATTCTCCTTAATTTGGGTTATCACTGCATATGCAAGTTCAAATTGAATAATTATGAGTTTCATTCATGATTTTTTGAAATGCACCGCGGAAACTATTCAAAATCATTCTTCAAATATGGGGTTTTAAAATTTAAATCGCTTGGTTCGGAGTTTACGATTTGGCAACAGCGTCTACATGACAATGAAAAGAACAATGTCCGATCAGCTTTTTTATAAAATAACAGCTATTGATATACAGGTGCCTACTTACTGGTGAGCTTCAACTGGAACCGGCCATAAAAATCCCATAAAATTTTACGACGTTCGTCGCAGACTTCATAGACAGCCATCTTTGTCTATCTCATCAAGATAATGTATTTGTTGTCCTTTATTATCAAGGCATATTTCAGTCGGTGTTGCCAACTTGTGCAATCCACATGAAACGCTGTAAATTTTAAATACCCATTTTTATTTTTCATTTTTAAGTGCTTAAAATAATTTTTTTGGGAAACGGTTGAGATGGTTATTTCAAAATGTAACGTTTCAAGGTTTTTCATAAAAAATACATCATTTTCGTCAGAAGGAGTATTCCCTATTGTAATTGTTTTGAAATATTGGGTAAAAAACGCTTTTAAACGAATATTTTTCATTATTCTGAGAAGTTGGTAAAACTTTGACAACCTGTATAACGAAAACAGTTAGTCCGAAATTCATGCGTCTGATCTCATTTGACGCAAAATTCAATACTATACAACAATAATTTCAAGCATTTTTTCGAAATTTTTAGTCCTTTAAGAGCTATGATCGAAACACCGCGAAAACACCACATTAAGGTCCACATTTTAGCCCCCCCCCTACTTATGCGCGACTTTGCCAAGTGGAAAAACCTAGGAGATATTAATATTTAGACATAAATGTGAAGCCATTGCAGCAATAAATTGTTTGGTTGTAATTTTTTCATAATTGAATACTTATTCTACTGAGCTACCTACATATAGGGATCTCAGGGATTGGATTTGGCCACGAGACCAACCAAATAGTTTGTGACCATTTTCGGCTCAAAACGATTACGCAATGATATCTTTCCCGGGAACAATCGCTTAAAATTTCAAAAAAATCATACGACGTCGACTGCATTAACAGCTTCTTCATTATCCATTTATCATTCTTTCCAAAATATTGAATTTGCTCAAGGAATTTTTATGTGATTATAGAAAAACTCTCGAAAACCTTCAAAAACGTTATGAGTTTCATATATGCAGACATGCTCTCCAATCGTTCCGTTTGTGGTAAAGAATGACTAATGTTATTTGAAGTGAAGGCTAAAAACGATACTTTAAATGAATTTCAAACATAAACGTTCTCTGTAAGTACCAAAATAATGTCTCATAACAAACACTTTATTATTCACCACGTAATGGTTTTCATTTCATCCTTTGTAATTACCATATACATAAGATATCAGTTGAAAATGATAATGAATCTTCCGAAATTATAATCGATGATGAACCTGAGGTTTTAAAATCAAGGTACTCAAATCAATCTGTCACCTTGATAAAAAAACGAAATTGCACATGTCAAACATAAATCATTGAAATTTTCCCCTAAGGACGTGCCCAAATTCAAGTTAAATATAAGATGAATATAAAGAAATCTGATAGTGGTTCAGATGTAAGTAGTAATTCTTCATGGACTGTCATTGAGGAGGTTCAAGAAACCTTCATATCAAACACAGCCGAACATCCTGATCCCATTCAAAATTCAGGCGTCGAAGTGATAAAAACAACCGAGGTTGTAACATATCCAGATGGACCGAATGACAAAGACAACGATTTCGTTAAAGTGACCTTTTCCGATGCATCTATCAAACAATCTTCAGACGAAGAGACTGAAAGTTCCAAGAATGAAACTCGAGAAAATGGTTTCCTAACATTCGATGAATATTTGCAAGAGCGAATGTTAGAGCACGATTATGACTATCCCAACCAAACAGTTTTCAAGAGGAAATTGAGTAAAACGAAAAAGTTTTCTAAAAATAGAAGTAAATGCAAGGCGGAAACTATAGGAGTACTGTCTCTTTGTGCCTCTCTACTGACAGTTACTGGCATTGCTCTACTTTGTCTCATTTTTCCTGAAAATATAGATGCTAAAAATTTCGACACAATAAGGTCGAACTGTCAAGCTATTTCCAATAACGATAGTCTGGATTATAATAATATTGTGACTAGTTTTAACAAAACTATGCAAGTTTTGGAGGCTGCAAATAGTAGTAAACTACTAGCTAAAAGTGCTGACTCTGTTACAAAAAAGGCGGAGTACAGATACAGACCATTCAGAAGAACAATTGGACCAATGAACGAAGTTGCAACAAGTCGGTATCGATTGAACAGAAAGAACAAGAATAGTAATTCAGCAATAAATATATTCAAAAACGACGTTTGCTACCCGAAGAATAATAACGGTGTTTGTTACGCTAGCGAAGATCCTAGACTTGTATCCAGTAGCTCCAAGAAGCAGAGGATTAAGCCAGTTGAAGTGACTAAATTAATCCAGGAATCGAAAAATCAAAAAAAATTCAATTCAACGGCAAATAAAAATCAGACCACTGCCCTAACTTCCATCGAGTCTGTCCTTGCTGGTACTAATTTGAAAAGTATAATACGATCGATAATTCACGATATCTGCATATTGAAACTGATCACCTACCTGAATAAGAAGAAAGAAGAACAAGAAACCAATAAAAAATCAAACAAAGGGGAACAAAAAGCTTCGAAACGAAAATTGTTCGATGCGATAGCAGATGGAATGGAAAGGATCGCTTACGAAGATAACAAAGACAGAAGAATTAGAACAGCACGACGAAAGAATAAAACTAAAAAACAACCACTAAAACACAAAGAAGGATCTACGAAGACTTCACCGTCTTCGACATCCAAACAAAATTTCCTTCTGCAACTCTCACGACAAAGCGTTGGTAATAGTGTCAAGACCGATCTGATTCCGAAATTCGAAAACGGAAAAAGCGAGTGCGAAAGAAGATTCGAAGAATTGGACAATCACAGAAAGAGATCTCAAGAAGTTTGCTCTAAGCACAAAATCAATATACAGCAGATAAAACAACAATATCGAAGTGAAGTAGATGCTATTAAGGATAGCAATATCGAACCAATGGTCAGATTGCATAGGATACAAACATTGAGGGAGAAATACAGGTTACAGTTGAAGAAGAATCGCGAAATATATATGAGGGAAATGAGTAAAATGAAACGTTTGCGAACGAACATGTTGAAGGAACTGTGTACGCAGAAGAGAATGGAGTCCGAGACCAAAGATGCAGCTGTGGGAAGTTACGTGGTTCCAATTGAACAAGATTTCTACAGTCGCTTGCAACAGATGAAAGAAAAAGAAGCATCACGATATGCCTTCAACATTCAAGATTTCAATAACAATGGACAAAATGAACCAATTTTCAAACTGCCAAGTTCTTACAAGAATAATTACGATATTTCCACGTTCCATTTTCCATCGCCACCAATTTTTGGGGAATATATGAACAACAATGCTCAAGAGTGTTCCAAGAGCAAAAGGCAATGCATAAAATCAACAGACAATCCTTCAAAATTGGAATTCTCGTTAGATTTCGATATTATGAAAGAACATGCAAGTGATCTGAGTAACACTTTGGACGAAATATCACCGCTGAAGCAACGAACAGATGAAGACTCGCCCAACAAAAATTCGGACGATTCTGAGGAAGTTGAGGTGAGGCATGCAATCGACAGGAGAAGAATCCAGGGACATTTGTATCAAATCGCTTTCGAGAAGAAAGGACAGATGATCGAGAATTCTGACAAGATGAAATGGCGTCAGAAGAGGGTCGAGCACTGGTTGAGGAGAGAGCCAAGCAAACAAGATCCGCAAAAGAGCTATAAACCGAGCATTATTTTCCATAAGTATTGAAATCTAGGAACAGATGAATGATTAAATTTTTGGTGGAATAATCTGATTTATGTTTGACATGGAAGAATTAAATTTTTTCGAAAGTTATGACTTTATGAATAGTTTCAATAATTGATCTCTTCAGAATGTGACATCGATCAAGATTCGAGTTCAATGTGAAGCTAATATAAACAATTATGTGAAATTTATTTCAGGTTTCATGATTAATATTCAAATCAAACTGACCATGGTGATATTTTTCACTATTCTTTTGGCAGAATAATATCATGTATCAAAATACTACTGAAAATATTTAATGAATTTACTTACACTTATTTATTGAGCAGAATTGAAGAATGAATATTCAATATAATATTGAATATACCATAGAAAAAACTTTTATGGTATTGGTGTAAAAAGTTATTACGGAAAAATCGTTTGGAGAAAAAATTTATTCTGCAGATTCGACTAATCTTAATAGTTCAATTGTATAGGGACAATTATGTCCATTTTCATTCAACTTTGGGTTTGAATTTTTCTCATTCGATTGAAAGGAAATAAATATAAAACCACCATTATTAATTGTTATTACTATACTTCATTCAATTTTATTTTAGCAGTCGGTTGGCCATGGAAATTTGACACATTTCACTCTGTATAGTACGAAAATGTGGGCTTATGAAGCTTGTCAAAACATTTTTGGGTTTTAAATCAACGCTATGTCGCCCGTTCTACGTAAAAGTTTCTGGTATTACGTATTTTATCACAATGTCGAATCTCTTCGGAAAATATGTGACGAACATAATTGAAGTTTATACAAACTGTTTGAAGGCATACCAAATCCAGTTATTTGCATGGAAAATACAAGAGTTCAGTATAATATCATAATATGCACTAGCTTGAGGAGAGTTAATGTTCGTTATTTTCTTCGGCTTACATCATTTGTAGATTTCAAAAATATTAACCCGAAGATGAAATGCATATGATATGCAGTGGTTGGGAATGGGTTTCTCCCGAAGGAATTAACAGATAATTACAAGAATGTTAAATTCTTCAACAAAAATCATCTTGCATCAATATAAGTAAAAGGAATTGAAGGAAGTTTCAAGTTAAGATGCAACTTCACCGTTGAACAAAAATTTCACATGAATAAACAAGTAACAGGGCAACTTGCGCGTATTTGTGGCTATTCGTCTTAATACATTGATGTAATAATAATAATTAGGCATTTATTAGTATCTTAAGACATTTACATTGCATAGGACAAGTCAAATGAAAAATAGAAAAATCCATTTTAGGGAACTTATTCTCCGATGACATTTATCGAATATCCTGTAGTAAACTTTTCGCATTAATTCACTCAAACATAAAATTCTCAAAAGCCACCGCTTTTTTGGGTCTCCCAATGGAAGGAAATTCTTTGTCATCCTCTTCATTCACAATCTTTCAATATTCAATATTCAGCTGAAATATAAGTCGTTTAGATTCAGATGAAACATTACATTATATAAATTCTCTTACTCTTACATTGAATATGTTCGCTATTCCGTCTGACGTACTGTGGATTTTAGAATATCAGGGTATAACTATTTGAATGAGCGGACCTGAATTCTAAATAGCAGTTCCTCAAACCCTGTCTCATTTTTCAATCACTTTCGGCATTTTCGAATTTTGATATTAGTTGTGGCAACGGCGTTATGACATTAACCCTTTCATGGGTAGTGGGAAGCACCATCAAATATCTGTATTGTGGGCAACGGAAATTATTTTTACCACTCGGAATTGATGCTGCCATATGGCCATAACATTAATGAATACCATATAATAGTTTCAATAAGTATGGAGGAAGAATTCTGCATAGTATTTTCGAAGTTTATCGTGCACTGTTGGATTTCTAGTCGTTTGAAAGTTGATTTTCCGCGTTTTTGTAATAAATCGACCATAATTCTCAGAACAAGCTGAGTAATAAGCTTTTTGTTTTGAATTTCTGATATTCTGGTTCATATCATACGGTTTCCTTCCATACACTGGGTTATATCTTCTCTTGGTCGAGCAGTAATTTGATTTGGATAAGTGGGAAATATCCTTCCCACCGCCTATATTCGAATATTTTTTTCCAAGGAAATGTTTCTCTACGATTCATTGCCACTTATTTATTCGTTATTCTCGCGCCTCCAGATATGTGGTCCCTGAATAATCCGCGTCACATGCAGGCTGCAATGGAATATCTTTACAGTCTGCCAGAAAACGAATTCGGATCAATTTGGCGAGACAACTGATAGGTGGTTTTTCGTCCAGAAAACGTAGAAATAAGCCGGTATTATTTCTAGCCAACAAACGAGTAGTCCCAGATAAAGTGCGACTATCGAATGTGGGAAATCATATGCCTCTTCAGCAGGCTACCTACAAAAAAGTCGACTTTGTAGTACTAAAGCTGCAGAAAAGAGAACACGTTTCATATGTTCCTCATGTACAATACTTCTGTGTTTTCAACCTTGTTTTAATAAATTTCATGGAAAATGAAGTTGATTTGGAATAATACTTGTGCCATAATAGCAAATAATTACATATAAGGTTATTTTGAATTCTATGTAGCTCACTCGATAGACATAAAGATTTTTTTAATACCATTAATTTGGGCAGTGGGAAGAATACTTCCCACATGCGCTACAAAGAAAAAGACATAAAAATTTGAAGAAATTATGTTATGCGTAATTGTTAGGAATTCTACTGAAATTGATGCTTTCAATTAAACATCTTTTTTGAAAGCATTTCGGTCGTGCCCATGAAAGGGTTAACTACATTTCATGAGTGCCAACTAAGATGTCTAAAACTCTGGTGTATTCACTGATTCGATTTTGTTTTTAATTTCGTGGGGATATCGGATCAGTTTCGTTTTTCCCACTGTAGGTAGCGCTGTTTAGAATTTGACAGAGCATTGTCAATTGATATTTGAAAATAATTTGAATACTTTCCTACGACTAACGAATATGTTGTATTTATAAGCGATTATTGGTGTGTGAAAATGTATCAGTTTCGAGAAAGGGGTGTAGAACATTCATTTATTCAACATGTCGTTCAGTAAGTTCAGTTTTCTGTATGGACAATCAAGAACTACAGCTAATAATTCGGTGTTGTTGGAATTTGAGGCAGAAAAAATCAGATGAACGAACATTCGGGAAGGATATAGCTGAGTTTTATGCCAACTTCATCAATAATTCAAAGAAACTGTATTGGAAATACGTAATGTGAATTGTGAGCGCATGTATTGAGAATCAGAAATTGATAAATCTATTCGAGTTTGTTCTTCAAATATTCTTCCTGAATAGATATAGTGAAAATTACCTTTTTATCAACTGAATATATTGGATATTTGACCAATCAATTGTGTTTTATTAAAATCATATTGAATTACCCCCCTCACGAATTCAAGTTGCCAAACGAAAATTATCTTGAAGAAGAACAGTAAATACTCCTTTGAACCCTTATTCTGTAGTGTTGAAATGTTGACAAATTTGTTTTCACAACGAAAATCACAAATATTCCTTAACAGCTGACAAAATGGGCCAGTTCATATTTTGCACTCGTTGATCGATATTCGATATCAATGCAAAACAAAATAAAACGAGAGAGTATCTTGGACTTCCTTTGATAGAACAAGGATAAAACGAAGCAAATGACATGGTGGCGCCGCCACGAAACTGATCCCATATCCCCGATTTTCTGAAATGTTGATGCTTGCAAAAAGTGACAAGTGCACACACCAGTGTTTTAGACATCTTAGTGCCAACCGACTGCTAAAATAAATTTGAATGAAATATATATACTCGACTTGAGAATTCAAAAAATATGAGACGCATTCTTCTTCTTCTTCCTTTTACTGTGTCCACGGCTGCCTAGGCCATTCAGACAAATTTCCACATCATACGAATGAGCCTGCTGCTAAGCAGATCTTGATAATTCTAATACTCAATCGGATTTTATATATAAATTTTTATAGAGAACTTTTTTTTGGTCTGAATATTAATAGAGGTAGCAATGGTAAAAAATGAAGGACACATTGCGAACTGTATGGTACGAAAATGTGAGGTTATGATGCTTGTCCAAATATTTTTGGGTTTTGAATCAGCGCCATAGACATAGGACATAGGACATAGGACATAGAGACATGGACTGAGCATTCCCTTCCATCTGTGCATGAAATAAGGTCGAAAAAAGTGACAGGGAGAAACTGAATATCAGTTACCTTTTTCTAGAATTTTGATTGCTCCACACTCACGTCTATTTCAACAGAAAAGGGACAGGTATTGGCCTGACGATCATTTCTTTCTTTCTATAAAATAGCCAATTTCAATTTCAATTTCTCAGTCCATGTCTGTAAGTCTATGATCAGCAGTATGTGGTTCATTCTACGTAAAAGTCCCGGTGATTACGTATTTTATCAAAATGTGAAATTACTTCGGAAAATATGAAATCGGAAATATGTGATGAACATAATTATTAACGTTTATATACCTAAACCGATTGAAGGGATTCCTTATCTAGTCATTTGCATGGAAAGTACAAGAGCTCAGTGTTTAAGTATAGTAATTTTTGCTAAAAAAGAATATTAAATTATTCACTCATAACTTTCATATGCTTAGAAAGGGTTGATGAGGCTTATCCTCTTAGACTAATAGTTTAATACTTGTTTCATCTAGAAACACAAATCTGATATTTTTATGTTAACATTAATTCTATTAACTATTCTAAGAATTTTCGTAAGAAAGTTTTTTTCACATAATTTTTTTTTACATCGAATATGTTCTATACCGTCTGATAAACCGTTGATTTAAAAATATCAGGTTTACTATTAGAAATATTAGAATGACCAAATTTAAATTCAAAATAGCACTTCCTGCAAGTTTTTCTTTACTTTTTGGGCAATAATTATCCTCATTTCATCAGCGTAGAAAAAAAAAGGAGTTGATAAATGACTGTGACAACGTCGTTTTGACATTAACCATATTTTAAGAAAGCAAAGCAAGAAATCATTCCATGGCCACCAACTGGTTTTTAGAAAGTGAATGGAGTATATTTTTATTGAATTGAAATTTTCAAATTTCTTGTGTTTTCAAGGATAAATGAAATATACTTTGAGGTTGATTAATATTCACGAAGTTTTTCAAACATGGCTTTTTCGTAGAGTAGTTGATGAAATATCCAAAATAATAATCAGAATCACAAAAATAAATTGACATGTAAAAATCTTGGTGAACCAAATACTCAGTCGGATTATTTTATATATTGTATATAACTCTTAATAGAGAACTTTTTTTTCATTGTGACCTGAAGAATAATATTATTACTATGAAATATAAAGAAAACAATATAGAATAAAAGAAATGGAATAAGATGATAACTTGTTATACCATTTTTATATTCATGCTTGAACATGAGAAAAAAACCGATCAAATCTTTCATATAGTTCAGATTTCATTACGAAAACCGTATATATAATGTATATTAATTGGGAGGGGGTTATTTCTCCTCCTCAACATACCTGCGTCTAAATAAAAGAAAATTGTTCAGATGGTAAGGGGTTCATATTTTGATTCTTTCGGCCTTTTCTTTGACAAATACCCTAGACATTCTTCATTCCATAATTTCCATATTTTGTCTTTAAAAACAGGCAGAAGTTCTTTTGGATTAGCAGGAATACCGATTGTGCTGTTTGAGGGCAGCCGAACATGGCAAGAGATGATCTGCTGTCGCATTTCAATAAATGAGTATTGCAATGACTTTAAGCCCAAATCAAAATCTAATTTTCACAGCATCTAATGCTAGTTTCACCGATGTAATTCAGTATTACAGAAATATCCATACTTAAGCTGTTGCGTAGTGAGTGCATATTATACAAACAGAGCGATAATTTCAAAATTCCCTAATCCAGATTAAACAGAACAAAAAGTAAGGGTTCCCATTTAAAATTCTACCTATCCTTCAGCTCTGGTGGAGGGTGCATGGCAAAATTATCAATTATACTTGAAAAGTTGCTTGATGTAAAATAAAAATTGACCTTTATGAACATTTCTTCACAAAATAGAGACGATCGAAGATATGCATTTTTTTGCTTTACCACTCTCACAATATATTTCTTATAGGCAAGGAATCAGCTGCCGCGATGAGTGATATAAATATGTATTTTTGAACACATCAAATTGACACTGCTTCGAAATTTTATGTTTCTTCATTTAATTATTTCAACTAGGATATTCTATAAATCCTACTGTTAAAAACCTATTCGAATATACGATTTCAACTTCGAACCTTGTGAACTGAGACAGCAGGAAAAGATAGGGAACGAAATACACTATAAATTACAGCTCAGTATGGAAAACCTGACACGCCTCGTGATTAGGATTGTGGAGTCTTGTAATTTATTAAGAGCGTCATGAGTGAGATAATCAGGACGCCCTTGCCTGTTTCGAATAGTTGAAATTGGCGCTAATTGGATTCCGATGCGCCAGCACGCCCTCTATGTTCAAACGTCGTTATCTCTGATCTGGAACAGTGAGCTGGCCCTACCTTGAAATTCATTCAAAGCGGGACTTGAAAAGGACTAATTTTCTAAACATTCGAAACTTTCAATCTAGTATGTATAGCAAGGTTGAAATTCTGACATACCAAATAGCCATTCACATAAATTTTTAGATTTTTGCATTGAATATTGAATTTTAGAAATTCAGAATAACTAGATACATACAGAGTGAGTCTTTAACTCGTACAATAATTTAAAAGTAGATGCATGAGGTAAGAAGAAACACTTTTTTCTGTACCATTTTTTCCGAATCGGCTCGGTTTAAGAGATACAGGCTGTTAAAAAACCATAAAAAAAATGTTATCATATGAAATGAAGTTGGGAGTATTGTTTTTCATTCATTTGATGAATTTTTTTTCAAACACAAGATATCACCCACGTCTTCCTTCGTCAATAAAAATAACAGAATTCAAAGAACCCACCTCTTGAAACTAAGTTGGGAGCTATCTAATGAAAGTTCTAACGTTTTGTAAAATAAAAGTATTCTTCATATTTTCTCGAATAATCAAGCAACCAATGGATTTCACGAGTAATTATGTAAAACCATTAGAATAATTTATGAAACCCCTTAATAAATCAAATCCAGAATCAAAATCGTCCCTATTGATATTTGCAAAGAGCAGTTTTAAGCTAATCAACATTAACCAACCCCCAATGGCGACATAAATAGGAATACAGAATACGTAGTGACAGATCGTTTTATCCCTGCTTGAAAAATATTATTGTAGGGGGTTTAGTGAGTGGTCGGGGTGAGCGTTATAAATCCAACATATTTTATATGAGCTTTTTTTTCAGAAAAACAGTGTGCACTTGGGAACAGTACGTTGTGTTAACTTTAATATCGAATAACGTAAATTTTACTTGAGCAATTTTTTCGCGTTTATATCAAACGTTTTCTCCTTGAATAAATCAATAAATGAATCAGTAGGTATAGAATAATTTTGTCTTCAATTATTTATTGGTTGAGAGAAGTTCAAATAAAGGGTGTTTCAAATTACGCGTTTTTTTAAACAAATAAATAAAACACATAATTTGCAATCGTTTTCAAAAACTGTTTATTGGTAATTGAAGTATCAGTTATGACATTAATATACGAAAAATAATATCTGCCAAATGGCCTCCACTTGCAGCTCTACAGACGTCTACTCTTTTGTTTAAATTTTAATGAAATTTTGACATAATTAAGGCTCTAAATCACTTATGACACGAATTATTTCATTCTTTAGTTCTGGAATCGATTGTGGATTATTCTTATAGACCTGGCTTCTCACTTAACCCCCAAAGAAAAAAGTCCAACGGTGTCCAATCACTTGATCTTGGTTGCCAATTGACATCAGCGTTTCTGGAGATTATTCGTCCAGGAAATTATTGTTTCAATAAATCAATTGTGTCATTTGCAAAGTGAGGTGTTGAAACCAAATGTCCTCTTTATCAATATTCTGGCCACAAAAATTTATCACCAAACCAGTCTCTTGAAATTTGTTAATAATTCGACCAACAGTGCTTTTAGATGGACGATAATGTAAACCATAAAATTCACGTAATTTTCTAAAAACACTTTTCACCGAACCCCGATTTTCATTAATTAATTTAACAATTTGAACGCGTTGTTGTATCGTGTACGAAGCCATTTTTATAAATGTCGTACATCGTACTTTTTAAATGTCAAAATACCCAGACGAATTCGGTGCGGCATCCATATTTTATTTATTCTTAAAAAAAACCGCGCAATTTGAAACACCCTTTACATTCGTGACAGAAATATCAACTCAGGTATCTTTTTTATATGAAAATATGAGAAGATATTTCTCAGGGAAATTTGCTTGGAATGTGTATTACCTACTTATAACGTTATTTTGAAATAACTTCAAAGATTCAACAATGGTTTATTAATCTTCGTATGAGCTTCCTACTCATGTATTCATATGATATAACATACTTCAATTTTGTATCTAGAAAGGAATGAGGATAATAAGTGATCAACCTGCAAGTATGCCCGTAGAGAGTGCTTTTCTGCAGCTGGAAAAAAAATGTTTTATTCAGTGAGGAACACAGATAATATTGGTGTGGCTTTTCATTTTTCCTTCTTTTACTGAGTACAAAAAATTACCAAATTTTGTCGATAGATTGCTTCTGAACCATCTGCACGATTCAACGATTATGACGTCGTCTGGATGGCTATTTCGTCTTCTACAGAGGAAGTAGGAACAAATTTTCTGTCTGATGCATTCTACTGAGGTACAATTGCGGAAAAAGAAAAAAGTCCGAAAATTCCGAGGTTTCTTGATGCCCAACAGTTAAGCCCTGACAGAAAATTGTCACAAACTTCAGTTTTCCCATATTCGTCTTTGGAAACTATTTCTAGCTCGTTAAGAGTTTTCAGGAAGCACGGCTCTTTTTCTACCTAATTTTCAGGGGCCATCATTTTAGGTAACGTCTTTTGAATATGTCGAAAAAAGATGTGAGAAGTGTTCGGAGCAAAGCGGATGACATTTCCAGCAAATGCAAATTAGGGAGAACTAAAACGCGTTGAAATGAGAAGGTATTGATAGTATGACCCATTCGTTCTTCATATAGGCTATCTTCTACCTACTATTTACTCCAATACTTTCACCCTTTCTCGTCAATTTGCTTGATTTTCATCGTTCGAGCTAATATGTATGAGTTTGATCCCTGAACTTTACGACCTTCCCATTGATGTTCACTCTCTCTGTGGTCAGTCCCCTCGATTCGTTTCAGTTTGTGTTGAGCAAATACATTCGCTTATTCTTTGTTCTCTAACTAGTTTCATGAAATTCCGTAATGTACTATAAACCACTATCTTTCCTTGTTGACAACCTAAACATTGTGCCAGGTTGGTTTTTCGTGCAGGAATTTTATTATTTATTTAAAATTTATTTCCTTGTTCCACTTCTACACAGAATTTCCAACATTGTACTTGAAAAATGGAGCTGATGAGTTCTAAGCATATGCTGATAGAACTATTTTCGAGAACGACAAAAGTATATTTAATTGATGCCACTGCTTCATGAAAATCTTCGAACTAGTAACTGAATTACATTACTTTTGTTAGGATGAACTACTTAACCACCTTCCGTATTTGGCAGTATACTTCTCCCACTTGAAGATTCTACTGTGATAGGAAAGGATGTGCAGCGTGCATTGGATTATTAGTATTTTGTGAATAAAATAGATAGATAGGTATATTTATTGGTGCTTCACATAAAACAATGTTCACACAAGTCGATTGAAAAAAGGGAGAAAATTTAAACATGGACATCATAAAAACTTTCAATATTATTTGGTTCCAAATGAAATAAAAACCTCTTTATTTCACATTTGAAACCTATCAGAACAAATGATCCCATTGCATATTTTACAATTTGAAACAGAAATTTTCGGACCACTCTGGTACTTCCCCAATCTACAGTATGATACGCATTCTTTGCCCTAGTACTATAGGAGTGACCCTCAGATCTCATCTGCTTTTTCGCTCGAGTGCATATAAAAGACTTTCAAATATGAACAAGCTCGGCAATGACAACAAGCCCACTTTCTTAAGGCACCTTTACAACAAGCTCTTTATCTCAGATTAGCTTATATTCTGATCGCCCTTTTTTGTAGTCTGAAAATTCTATGTACCGTCGCACAATTGCCCCACAATACGATACCGTATGTTATACTTGTCTCAACAGGGGAATGATGAGCCATTTTGATGGTTTTCAAATATGTAGAGGCAAATACCTGTCCCAGAACAAAGATACCCCTACTTCAACATTTCACCAGATACTCAATGTGAACACCTCACACAAGACTAAAATTCACATGCAAATCAAGAAAGCGAGCTCGTCTCATATTTCATTCAGCGAGAACCACTACAAAGTTCTCGCATCAGCTACGTCTGCTAACCCCTCTACTTGAGCGGGATCATCTGATGAGACATGAGTTGTTGAATGCGAAAAGAATGCAGTTCATTTCTTCCCAGAAACCAGAAAATGATTGATATAAATCAATAAAGTAAAGGAACCATAATGGATCCTTGAGGAACGCCCATTTTTGCATCAAACTTCCTTGAAAAACTACAATTGCAATAGGTATATTGACTACGACCACTCATCTATTGATCAACGAAGTCAGGGGCCCTATAATACAACTAATATGACATCTTCAATACAAATGTTGATAGGTCATAGATGTCCCCAGACCTACTAGTTTTTGGTTCATTACCTGTAGCCCTCACCTGAATAGGTCCAACCACCTACAATCTGAAAACTGCGTAAACAGAACAGCTTCCAGGAAACAATTCCTTTACTGAGCTAATATGTGAAATGCTCTCGGCAACATTATGACGTATTGCATCAAATTATTCGGTATTGTGCTCCTAGAATTTATGAGCTTCCACACACAAGGACTAATTAATGGAGTTATCATTACTTCTTATTTTAGCATTATTAACTGCTTTTCTATATTTCAATTCAATATTCGGCAGCAACAATCTCAGATTAACTGATTCATTTTTGTTGTATAGATCCCTCACCAGTTTTAGTCTCTCACACATCTCTCTAAGATCATCATTAAGCCATTTTACAACATTCTTACTTACAATATTTCTGATAACTCTGTCTGGAAACGAAAGAATAAAAGCACCCAGAAACTTCTGATGAACGACCCCAAACACCTCACTCGCACCTCATCCATACATTTCACAGAACTCCAATCAACATCACTCAGTATAGAACGCATAATATTGAATCCCCTTTCAGTCAATGGTCTATACTTTTCCAGGGAAGGTAAACTCGTCTTACTCCGCGGATCCACAACAAGCATCTGGGCATGATGATCGGAAAATTCGATATGCACAATTTCTGCAGAATCATTGAAGCAATCGAAAAATGAAAATATTATCCAAGCATCCTGTACCTCTGGTGCGCTCTCCGAAAGTTTTATGAAAACCATAAAAAACAAACAAGTCACAGCGTGCCCCTGAATCCTTATCTAAAATGATAAAAATCGACTTAAAAAGCACCACATATAAAAATTTTACAAGAACTTGGCAATTTATTGAAAATATCCTTTAACACGTTCAAAAATATTCAGATCTCCCTCTGGTAATCCATAAAAACACAAAATAACATTAGATTTGTTCAATCTTCCAGCAGCAATGTAACTCAACTGAATTAATTTCATTTAACTTGATGAAATCATCGTCTTTGCAGTGAATAGAAACTCCACCATGCCTAAGTGTCCTACGTCCAAAGGGAGACTCAGTAAACCAACCATCAAGTATAAAATCATCACAGAGTGACCTGTACAAAAAATGTTCAGAAAGAAGTGCCACACTAGGACACCTTTTCCCCAGTAAATTTTCAATCAAATTGACTTTTGAACCCAGTCCTTGGAGATTCAAGTGCAGTATATTGAAATTTTCAACAGTATTCTATTTAGATACATGGGGGTAATCCAATAATTTGTTTTGATCTTCTGTAGAAGTGAAAAAAAACGTAAGAAGAAGACGTCGCTACTGGCTGCGGAAAAGTGGTTCAGTTGCTTCTCGAGTCAGGTTTTCCTATCTGTCTTATCCTAGATTCGAATAGCCTTGATAATAGCCGATATTCCCAACGAAAATGAGACTTCAAGAAGAAGGCTACTAATAATAACGCTTCGTACACGTTAATCCATAATATCTTTTTGATTGACTGTCATACGGAAAGGACTGACATATGTACATTAATTCGATTTTCCGATTTTGACTTTGAAGGAATTGCGATTATCAGAAAGCTTGAGTCCAGATCAACGTCACGAACGAATATCTTTGAATAAAGATAGGAAAAGTTTTTGCTCATCATTGTTCAATTCTGAACTATATCCAACAAAAATAGACGAAAGTTGCTAAATCGATAAATGAGTCGAGTTGGGTAAACACGAACTTATTAATAATTGATGAAGATATCCCTTCTGCTGTTCTGTCACAAATTAATGTTAAAACTCAATTCATTCCGAACCATTCGAAATTGGACTTTCATAAAATCGTGTACGATCACGAAATCCGAACGATTATGGGACTTTTGAAAACTCTTTTCTCTACTTAAATTTTGATTATTTACGAGAGGTATTTGGGATCCACTTTTAAGGGAAATTGCATTCACTTCAGCATTTCAATTAAATGTAGTTACTCCACATTTCAATTCAGGTATTATGGAATTGCTATTTACTTGTCAAATTAATTTTTTTGTGTTCCCAGTTAAATTTGAGTTTTATTTTAAAAAATGGAATGGTTATTGGAATTCTTTATAGAATACTTATCCATTAGATCCTTCGAACATAAATATGTTATAAGCAAAATTGTTGACTGTTGAAAATCCTTGAGATTATAGTGAGGAAATTACAGAAGTCTGCGAAATATGCAGTCGTGTTTGAATTTGGTATCTAAGATTCTTTATCTATGCAGGAAGACGTTTGGTGTTGAATATTTTGTAAAAAGAAGACCTAATGAAATGATGAGAATTATTATGATCATGAGTCTTTGTAAAAAAAGTTTGTATTGAAGATGTTCACGGGAGAATGCGACAAACGGAAACCATGAAGTTATCAAGTTCACTTCCATATCCAGAGGCTTCAATTGCCTAAGGCCCTTCGTTTAGGGTATATACAGGGTGATGAGCAGATTCTGATTGATATTTCAAAGTGGTGTCACCTTTTCCAACCGGGTTCGTTCAACAATTTCACAATTGAAAAAGTCAAAGCAAATATTTGACTTTTTCTATATACAGATCATTGTATATAACTCCATTAACACAATAACTTTTTTTTTCATTTTTATGACCATAGAAAAACCACAAACTATCAAATCCAAAAAATCAGCTTGGCACGGTCATACAAGGTGTATAATGAGAATAAAAACATTCTTATTTCATTTTTTCGATTGGCTTGAATGGTGTATCACCCTGTTTTGAGTAAAATATCATTTATCACAATACCCTTGATTTATTCAGCAAAAATGTTTATAGCAAACATTCTGTTTTTTCATTGATGAATCGATGGAAAAAATTGAAGAACAAAAAATAATAATAACAGATCCCCGATTTGACACCGATTTTTTCTATGGAGAACACTGAAACAATGAGGTCTATGCTGAACAGATCCATAGTAGGGAGCCATTCTTGCAAATAAATTTTTAACTATTTTGAAAAAATTAGAAAATCACCGAATCCAACAAAGAAATCTGAGAGCCCTTTTTTAGATGCTGAAAAATATCGAGAAGTAGGTGGGCACTAGTTTGAGCAATCTATGAACTGAATTTTTATTCAGTTTAATTGCCTAACGTAAACCTTAACTTAGAACGATCAGTTGTTTTCTTAGTGTCCTATTCAAGCCAGTTCCAATGGTAGCAAATAAAGAGCCAAAATTTCATATCCTGCTTGTGAACGAATATTGTATTAAACAATCGATATTACAACGTCTATGAATGACTCCGTGAAAATTAATAACGATGAAAGAATTCCGTGAATTGAAAAATTTACCCGATTCAACAAAACCTACCCTGACCTTATCACGCGACGATTTGCCATCAACCTGTATTAATCGCAATCCCGATAAGTTTGATTAAGACATGTGTTCTGTATAAACCTCTCAAGTTGAATCAGATAGAGGAATGGCGTTGGGCTTGTCTCGACGATCGCGGGCCACATAATATGAAAAATGGAATCAAGTCTCAGACACGCAACAAATCCACTTTTGTTTGATGATGCGACTACCAGATAATGTTTCCAAAGTACGTTAATAGCGTTTCGGACGAACTCTCCCTGCTGAAGTCAATAAAAGACACGAAATAGAAAAGGTGGGGAATAAATGGAAATTCACGTTGTTTGATGGGTGACAAAGGAAAGGGGAGTTCTGCGGGCAAATGGATCGATTTCACTGGAATATGCAGAATAAAAGTATGTAGATGTTTCGAAAATCGCGGGACTGGGTGGGGTGTGTGCGAGAGGGAAACCATTTACTCCTCTAACAGATTGTTATTATGAAAATCATTAAAACTTTGGAACATTTGACGAAAAAATCGATGATTTTTTTCAATTGAAGCCACTAGGTATCACTATGATTGGTGACGTTGGTGTTGCAGTAAAGGAACTGTATTTTATATTACTGCCACTGCATTTCCTGTAGGTGGTTTTTATTAAATCTGAGTCCAGGTATAATTTGAATCTTTCTTAAAAAAGCATACGGTTGATATTATGGAAAAAAGTAATTAAGTAAACTCATTATGTCATTTATTCCGATAATGCCATTAGATGACGCTAGCCTGTATAGCGTCATCTAATGAAGTACCGATGGAAATCGGTACGGTGGCTGGTCTCAGTCCAATTGCAATGCACCCTGTCTCTCGCTCTCTCTTTCTCTCTCTCTCTCTCGTTCTCTCTGTGACCCCCAAAATGGCTGCCAGTCAGACAGCAGGTCGGAAGAAACTGTCAACCTGTAAAGTGATCGGTCGGAAGTCGGCAATATATCAACAAAATGAGCACCAAAAATACGGTAGGAATCCCAAGCTCTCCTGGGACCCAACGGCGGTCGAACGGTCGCGGAAGCCGGCACTCTACACAGCCTTCAATAACTAGATCAAGTTTAAACGGTATGGTAGGAATTTTCAGCCAGTCCAACGGACTAAAGAACGTGTAAAATTGCGAAGATATCCCCTCAGGTATGCACTACGTAAGGAATAATAATGCTACAAGTGACTTGCCTTAAACTTTCAAACTTGTCGTAAATCCCACTTACGGTAAAAACACCTTCAGCACTTTCTTCTGCACCTCGATCTCAATGAATTCGCTCTTGACCTTCAGCGCCGGGCGTCGAAGAAGTACCCCTCTCCTCAGTCTCCTCGGAAAACGGTCCCTACTATTGGTAACTCATTTCCTCTTTGGATATACTGAAATTGTTCGGTCAATCAGCTGGCTCGGAAAGAGACGGAAACAACTGAAGAGAAGAAAAAACGGAACAAGTTGAAAGACCTTTTTCGACTCAGAAAAAGTACGGTTGAACGGAAAGAATTATAAAATATATTAATTCTGAAAACAAAAGACATACGATTTCCGCAACAAATATGCGACTGGTCGGTGGAAAACAATGACATATTATCAATCGGTAAAGCCCCCCTATGATGATATAACGGTTTTCTTCAAAAATATTTCGGTGGTCAGGTCCTATTATGAAAGTATCGGTGAAGAGATTTCCTTTTGTGGTAGAGCGAAAATCTGCCTCGTCACAGTAACCAATTTTCCGAATATGATATTTTTTATATTTGATCATCAAGTTACTCGAAAACGGCGCATTATACAAGAAAATATGAAGAATATTTTTATTTTACGAAACGTTTATATATTCATTAGTAAGCGTCCAATTTAGTTATTTGTTTTTGTCAATATACTTTCATATATTTCATGTATTGAGTTTTCAGGTACATTAACTCAACTCCTATTCATTAAATAATACTTAATAATAATCTACTGTTAAAATATTTGTACGAGTCGAAGACTCACCCTGTATATACTCAAGTGCATATTCATGTTTCAAGCAGAATTGACTTATTTCTTTATATTTCAACTTGTTAGAATTCTAATACGATGTTAACCAAATGAAATCCTCATAAAGAGTAGAGAGAAGCTGCGTGCGGAACAAAGATAAACTGTCTTCTCATGTACCAGTAGATAATTCATTTTGTAGCCACTTGCACTAGATGAGCTGGCTTCTTTCGAGTACGCATAAAACTTGTTGCTTTTGATTAAAATTAGTTGGAGTGAGCTGGAGAGAAAATTGTTTTCGTTGGTGATGACATTCAACATAATATTCACCTTCAGAGTACCAAATAATATCTTGAAATGGGTATTACCATTAAATATTTGTACCTTTTAACATTATTACATATATACCATATAATCTTAATTTCTTATGGATTATTTCAAAGAATAAAGTCGTCTTTATTATCTTTTACAATTACTTTCGGGTGTTGAAAAATGAAAGTACATCAGAGTATGAGAGAGCTGCGTCACAATAATTAGATGACATCAAAAAATTTTATGAAGCACTGTATATATCAGAAACTATAGGTACCTAAAATAAACATATTCGTATGTATTTGTTTTCTTTATTCCCAGTTTGTCCGTTCACTCGTGAACAACCCTGCATAGTTTTCAAAGATCACTTTTCCGTAGCAATCTATTTGAAACTTCCTATTGATATAATCTCATATGGTTCGTCGATACAGAGGAGGAGCTCCATCTAGTAACAATCACATTGTCAGATTTTTCACTCCGATTCTTACAGCGAAATTATCTAATTTGCGAAGATGTAGGGGAATCTTGCCTAGGCACTCGTGATGATAGAATAAATGAATCTGTAAGAGTAACAACTTTTGTTACTCTTTGATACCACAGATGAACCCAATTCAAGTTTCAAAGAGCATGTTTGGCGTTTCATTTTCTTAAAACAAGGTTCGAAGGGCCAAACAAGAGTGTTATTAAATTATTCACGCCATTTCTTGGAATCTTAGAATATAGTTTCTTTGGTCCACAAAATAGAACCAGAGTCACACTAATGTAGTCGAAATGCCAGAGTCCTTTGATAATGGTGGATGACTAGTTTTGCCTATTCCATCTTGTACTTGATTTGAATAAATTGAATTTGTTTCAGCAGACTATGGCGGGTTCGTATAATCAACTCGAGATTTATTTGATCTAACTCCATGAAAAGGATCAGACCCGTACTCTAAATTTCCCCTACTCGCATTCGATTTAGTGGGATTACAGCTGAATAGTTTATATCGGTAAATTATGTTGGAATGGTTCATTTCTATGAGTTCTACAATTTAACGAAAATTAACTTTGAAAACACTCTCTATTGATGTGTATGGGCGTCATTCCGGGTTTCGTAGACCTCATTTTAACTCTGGAGTATGTTGAATTATTCGAACAGATCTGACTTCTTAACTTTGACTAAGAATGTTTAATATTTTCAGTCATTATCTGAATCATAGACATTATATTTGAACCATTATTTTATTAATCTATGATTTGAACTTTCCTACGGTAGTGATAAAACACGCACAAAATTCAAGTCTCTATATTGTGACATATGCCCTAGCCTTGAGTATTAACTCAATGAATGGGTTGAATACTCAAAGGCCCTAGCTAATTTTTACTGCTATCTCTTGAAAACTTTAGGGTTGTATGCACGACTTAAATATTTTTTTCAGATCTCTTTCAACTCGATTAAGATAATCTATTGGGGATCCATAGTAGCTTTTGATATCACACTAAATTAAAAGAAATAATGAAAATTTGGGCACAGGTCACGACAGGGCAATATCCGCTTTGTAAATGAGAAAATTGAATTCTCCCGGATTATTTAGAGATCCCTTAAAACGATTGTCGCTGTAAAAGATGAATTGTCGGACAAAACAAAAACGAGAGCACAATGAAACGGAAATTGTCTAATGAAATCACGCTCTCATCCCCTGTGACATCTCCTCGAGAGCTCAGAGAAACGGAATAGCTAATTTGAATAAACATTATAAGCTGACATAATCGCAGCAGGAATAACTGAAGGAACAGATTTGTCTCCTAAAATCGTGTCTTTCATTCCTTTTCTATATTGGTATCAGCCTTAAATGTACAGGGTAGGCAAAATTCGTTGTCTACTGAGGGGATCTCGAGAACTAGGTATAAGAGCTAGAAGAAAACGGATGACACATTTCCGAGCTCTTTTTCAGAGATTTTCACGATTTCGAAAAGCTCTCATAACTTATTTGTCCTTGAAGTTACAGATCTGAAACTTCTAAGACACTTTCAAACGTAGAATCTACTGACAAAAGATTTTTTTCCTGTTCAAAAATAACAAATTATATAAGAGTTTGCATATTAACTAACGAAAGTTTGCCGAATGATTCGCAATGAAAAACTTTTTCGACCTTGTGAGTGGATTCTACGTAAAAAAGTGCCTTTGAAGGTGCAAGTTTCAGATCTGTAACTTCAAAGACAAAAAAGTTATGAGAACTTTTCGAAATCGTCAAAATCTCATCTAATAACTCAAAAACGAAGAATCATAGAAGGCTACGATTTTCACCATTCTTTGTTTCTATGAAAAAGAGCTCGGAAATGTGTCATCCGTTTTCTTCTAGCTCTTATATATAGTTCTCTCAAATCCATTTTGATGCAGGGCTTTTTTTTCAAGAGGCGTTTGACCACATAACATTTATTCATGAAAAATAATTTATTTATTATTATTATTGAATTTGAGAATGTACCTAAAATATTCAAATTATGATGAAAAACTACATCCAGGGTATCTCATGAGTTTTAATTTGAATATAACCACAATGTGTCCGGTCCTGAATTTTGTCAAATTATAATGTTCTGTTTTATTGAAACTAACAACTTTGATCGGATAATGAATTTTCAGTCGAATCCATAGAAAATCGAAAATTCGGGAAATTTGTGAGAACCCCCGGAAACGGAGTACCTAAGACACACATAGTATTATGAAGTGTTTTTGAATTCAGCTCAATGCCTTCTATTCATGGTTTTCATCAAATTTATCCGTTTACTCGTGAAACATCCTGTCTGTGGTATGTAGTTATAGATTCTGGTTTACAGAAAACCAGAATCCAATACAATTTGATTTGCAGGACCCTATCACATAAATTTGGACAGTTCTTAAAAGTTCACGAAATCACCCTTTACAATGAATTTCATTTCTTCGACATCTGCATGAACTGTAAGATGAATTTATTCAATTTGCGAAATAATATTGCAGGGCACCATCCAGGATGCTTTTTTTCTTGATAGTGACAATAATTTTTTCTCTCGTCCACGCAGATATCGAAGAAATCATGAAATTCATTGTACAGGATGATTTCGTGGACTTTTAAGGGCTGTCCAAATTTATGTGTTACGGTCCTGCAAATCAAATAATATTTGATTGCAGTTTTCTGGAACCTCATGAAAGCTACCTTGCTTCAAAATTTCGGATAAATCGGTGATTTCGTTGAGGAGATAGGGTGGTTTTAATTTCCATTTGAAAAGCACCAGGTAAACCAGAATCTAGAAGTCTTAGATACTACATATATAGGGTTTTTCGTGTTCTCTATCTCACTTTAAAATGTTTTCTATCTTATCAGAGACACTCTGTATAATAAAAGCGAATATTCTGGGGTGAACATCGAGTGCAATACTATCAAAATATTCTTCTTGCAGTAACGATTCCTTATGCAGTCAAATAATCTCTGAATAGAAAACGGTTTCAATGAAACTCATCCACTTATAGATAAGCTCAAAGAGAATCTCTCATCCATTTCATGTGAATGCCATTTCGAAAGATCTTTTGATCATTCGTTCTCTGTGTTATTCTACTGTTATTCTACAATCATCGGGCTTTCATCCCAAAATCTATTGAACACATGTCTTTCATTTCAATGCATCAGTTCTTGAGATATATTCCAAGGGAGAATGTAAAAGTACGGTTCGATACTGTTCTGTTGGTGTATCAGAGTAAAGTGGTTTCAACACTTCGGGATAAATTAGCATTTTATCGACAGACTGCCCGATACGAATCTGCAATGAACTCATAGAATTTAGTAAAGGAGCCGAAATAGAGTAGTTTCGCTGGGGTGTGAAAATGTGTTCACTATTTTTATACAGGATGTTTTTATACATAAGCCTCGTGTTTTAGATACGGAAAAAACGAACGTTTTCACAAGGAAACCGTTGGGAGTAAGGACTGAACGAGCATAAATTCGCTATCACAAAAACGCCTATATATTTTGAACCACTGGACCGATTTCCAGAATAAAGCCTATTCTAGAATCATCTCTTCTTTATTATGGAAACTGTATTCACACAAAAAAACTAAATTTAGTTTTTACAGAATTCATTGATTTTCTCTGGAATTCTTTTCATCATACTTTTTATAATGCTCTCAGTCACTTTTTGGGATGCTGTCTTCCACTTTTGTTTGAATTCCGATAATGTTTTGGTTGATTTCTTAGTCTTCTTTAATTTTCTTTTTACGAGAGCTGCCTGAGTTCTGGAAATTTGGTAGATTGGCCTCTTCGGGGACAAAAACCACCCAATTAGCTTCGTACCATTCCTTGGTGGTCTTGCTGTAGTAGCATGAAGCTAAATCTGGCCAGAAGATTGTTGACACATCGTGTTCACGTGAAAATGGTATAAGTTGCTTCTTCAAGCATTCTTTGGTGTATATATTTGAGTCAACAGAGCCTTGACCAACGAAAAATTTGCTCCTTTTCCCAGAAGTGCAAATTGCTTGCCAAACCAGGAATTTTTTAGGAAACTTAGCTTGTTTCTTCACTCGAAATTGTTCGTCAACATTCCCACGAGAGTCTGCAGTATAAAATTCCTGACCAGGAAGCTGCGATAAATCGGCCAAGACGTAGGTTTCGTCTTCCATCACGCAACAGTAAACATTTTGTAAGAAATCTTTTTTTTAATTTCTTTGTTCTTGATTTTGCTTCTTGATTTTTCAGAGCGTTCCTGTCTGTCACTTTTTGTACTTTGTATGTTCTTAGCCCACTACTCGACTTGATTTTCTGAACGGTTCACTGCTATGAAACCTCTTTTTCCTGTCGGTTCCTTCCTTTGGGTTGATTGTAAGTTCTTGCTTGAAGCTTTCAATAACTCTAGAAACCGAACGCGAGCCTCTTTTGCAATTTTTTTGAAGCTCCAATTTTGATTAGTGTGAAAAAGTTTCACTATAAATTCTCGTGTTTCCACTTTGCTGGACATTTTGCGGCAGAATTAAACTAAATCTATGAAGTAAATGCTCCACTTGTTTCTGACGTTCATTACAAAGTTTTCTATGATCAGCAATTTTGATTATTTCAATTGGTTTAAATAATATAGGCGTTTTTGTGATAGCGATTTTATTTTCGTTCAGTCCTTACAATAATAAATTTAATTCTTCGTACATATATCCACTTCGAAATAAAAAATGATTTGAACAATAGGGAATGAAATTGAAATAACTAATAAGATCGATGTATATAGATCTAAGTGCTATAGCAAACCATTTTACAATCGACATAGATTAGACTGTGTCTTCTTAAATATGTAGCTCTGACAATTTCAATTTCCTCGAGAGATTATTGTATTACTGAATACCCGCGAAATTGATGATTCATATTGGGTTGTCTTATATCGTGTTATGCCATTGATACCATCGTGCTGTGTGTGGTAATGGTGAAAGTCAGAGCATATCTTCGAGCAGTCTATATTAAGAACTTCTTAAACTTCTTATGGATTTTCTCTCACGATATCGAAAACACAAGAAATGGTAATAAAAAATTGAAGGAGACAATTCAAAATGTAGATTCACTTTTAAGATGAAAATTTGTGCAGTAAATCTGTCTGCGCGAAAATTTATTTTTCAAGATTTCGATTCACAAGGTGTTGTTTCGAGGATTCAAACGATTCATAATTTTTTGTTAACCCCGACATGGATTTTCCTTGCGGTTATTGAATTATACATTTTAGCTTTGAATAAGAAACGGGGTTGCCAATTATGAAGAAAATATAGTTGGTGATTCGTCTGATATGGCTCAAGGAAGGAACGAGCGAAATTCATAAAACATCCTGTATCTCGGTTACGACGAGAGTAAGAGCCAATAAATGTGGTATCTCTAGAACCACCTCGGTGCCACCTCTCCGCTTGTTAGGTATTTCCGTTTCCCAATGGAACACCCTGTATATTTCGTTCGATATAAAATAATAATAATAATAATAATAATATTTATTGATTATTATTATAGATTACATATATAACGTAAAATTGGAAATATTTCAGTTTACCTCTACCCACCTGAAGATGCTATTGTGATATCAAAACACGTATCGTGGTTTTACAAACTCATTTCGTGAAAATCGTATAGTCTGTTTTAAGTTCAATTATGGATTCTCATCAAGTATCGGCAACATCGATACGATATTTCATAGTCGACAACATGCAAATTTTCAGCACAAAATTGTGATTATGTAGTTGCCTATAAATGTCTAATAGGTTACCATCGTGGGACACCCTGTATACAGATGCAATTCTGTTAGCAGAGCATTGTAACAATATTGCTCTTTCCGTAAAATATGATTCGCGTCTCGTATGTTTTCAAATATCAAATTCAATAAAATCATTAAAAATTGTTATTATTTTTCGAGAAAACATTCCCATGAATTGAAAGCAATAAATATTTTATACACATTTTCACTGACCAGTTCTTCCATATTCATAAATATATTCAATAACGCGGCGTACCAGCACACTCGCAAATTCTGACGCAATATAACGATCAATCAGTAACCACCGGAAAAATGAAAATTCAAAAACAATTTCATACACCTACATAATTATTATCTCTATGCAAGTATTTACTTTGAATTTGATATATATTTTATCGTGGCCAGCTCTGTTCGGTCGAGAATGAATATTGAATTGCTATGTTATAATTGAAGCCAACATATTGTTATCTATTATGAACCGACCAAAATAATTTATATCTTTTAATTGGCTTGAAAAGTTTTCATCGTCACAGAATTTTGGAATAAGCGAAATGAACTGATGTGGTAGATTTTATTGACAGCAACAATATCATTGTTATGTTAGGTATGTGTTGATTTTATTGATATTCAATTCAATCTTATTATTCGCTAATTCGCAACGTTGTGTCAAATGTGGGCAATTTATTCAATAGACAGGGTGTTCGAACCGGCTACTAGTCACATCATTGATTTTTCTAATATCTGAGACATCTATAATTTCTGAGAGAGGAAGGGTTTTTTGATGAAAATATCGAATTTACTAATCGTCGATTAAGGATTATCCGATGATTATTTTAACATCAATTAAATAATTTAGCCCTAGTTGGTCGACAATAAGTGCAAAAGGCTTATTCATTCGATATCTTCCAAAGTGTGATATCACATTTATCCTCACTGTACTGTACCCTGAAACTGTTCATCGGAGACCTGCACTACGTGCAATAACGCTAGTAGAAGACCGTTTTTTAACTCTTCCTCTGAGAATACAGCCACTGACCGGAAATGTCTCCATGAAGTCTTTCTAACATCGAGACACCTATAAGAAAGAGTTCCACCATTGAGTATCAAACCCTAAATACTCAATGGTTCCACTGGCTGTATTCGGGTTCGAATTTCGGATAGTCCGAGAATTGTTCTAGAACTGCGCCAAACTGTTGCGCCCTAGTATCGAATCCTCTGCGCAGTTCTAGAACCATTCTAGACTAAATCGCAAACACAAGCGTCAAAGACAAAGACGGATGGATGGATGGATCGGGTACCAGGGCTATGAATGATGGTAGGTTCTTACAGGGTGTCCCAAATTCGATGCTCACTGAGAGCATCTCGAGAACTATAAGACCTCTCTTTTTTACAAGTAATTAGATATATAGTCCATTCAAGAATGATTGACATCCCAGTAGGTCTTTAAAGTCCAGGCGCAACTTAATATTTGGTCACAAAAGATTTCTAAAAATTTCTGTACTTCCAGTCACAGAACTGAAATATGTTAATATAACCTAGAAAAATCAGCATTCAAAATTGACACAACAATGTTTCCAATTCGTACGATTAAATTAAGAACATAAACAGCACCACAAAATTCAAATAACCGTCAGTAAGTGCATAGATTCACATATAATAAGTCTATAGATCAACGTTTATTCACAATACCAACCTGAATTCCGCAACACAAAATCTGAAGGTATGGGCTATTACCAACTTAAATTCGATTTTCCACAGCCACCCAAGATGTCAATCATTCTTGAATGGACTATAAAAAAACAGATCATAGATATCCTGATTCGTTCTCGAATTACAAGGTGTTTCTGAAAAATAACTGTTTCAATTGTTCGTTATATCTTGATTTCGGTTCAAGATATTTGAAGAAAAATTTCATAATATTTTTCAGTAATTTTTAATTTTTATATTTTCGGTTTTTCAAAAGGGTCATCCGTTTCAAAGATGGTTTAAAATCTCATTTTGTGAAAATCGTATAATTTTTTTTAACTTCATATATACAGGTTGAGTATTGAGTTTTAAGAAAAACTTTTTTCTATACCATTTTTTCCGATTCGGCCCTGATAAAAAGATAAAGTCATTTTAAGTTTTCATAATGAGCTGTGCCACCCGTGGAGAAACGAAATACCCTTCAGAATAACAAGCTACACTACAATACACATCTGTGGATCTTTCAAACAGAGTTGCATTCAGCCAAAGTACTCAATTTTCGTAATATCACAGATATTTTTGAACATCTAATTACTCAAAAACGCCGCATTATATAAGAAAAATATGAGCAATTCTTTTATCTTACAAAACGTTCAAATATTGATTAGGTAGCGTCCTACTTAGTTTGAAGAGTTGGGTTCTTTAAATTTTTGGTACGTACCTAATGGTCATAATGAGAAGGCATGAGTGGTCGAAAAGGATTAATCAAATAAATGAAAAACGAAATTCATTTTATTCGATAAAACCGTTTGTGAGAACTAAAAATAACATTTTTTATGCTTTTTCAACACCCTGTATCTTTCAAACCGAGCTGATTCGGAAAAAATGATATAAAAAAAAGTGTTTATTTCGACCTTATTATTTCGCTGTTAAAATATTTGTACGTGTCAAAACTCACACTATATGTATAGTATGCCCCATGTCACACATGAATTAAGACAAAGCGAACTATTTGAAACAGTCATTTTCCAGAAAGCCCCTGTAACTCGAGAATTAATCAAGATATCTATGATTAGCTCTCTGATATCTAATTATTAAAAAAAGATATAGGGGGTTCTTGAAGGCTTATAGTTCTCGAGATGGTCTCAGTGGGCATCGAATTTGGGACACCCTGTACTTTTTAAACGCAAATCCTGATATGACTTCTGATAATCGAGAGGTACGAGAAGGTGATATAATATGGTTTGGGGTGAAGTAGGAGAATGACTTGGAAACAAGAAACTAGGTAATTGTCTGTCTGCATTACCTCCTCTAAGGCGCCTCTGACATAGCGATAATGAAAATCATACGAACAGAAGGCATGTTGGCCTATTAAGTCCCGTATCAGGGGAACCCACAGTTGGTTTACTCATATTCCGCATTTCTAAGTTTTCACAATTAGGGAAACGTTCTCTTCCCCAGAAGACTTCCCCAAGGGCCTGGTGACAAGAGGATAAGGACCTAGCTAAGTACTCATGCCTCTAAGAGGGTGATAATGGTCACCAGACTAATTCTTTCTTTGTTGGGGAACTGCTCTTGAAATTATACAATGAGGACGGGGTTTCTCAACACGCCTTTGTTCTTCGTTTGATGGCTGTAATGAGGTAATCAGAGGATTCAGTAAACTCCAGTGTTATTGCGAAAAATTACCGGTGAATTAGACTCTGTGGATACGTGAAAATCCGAATGAGCAGGAAAATGAGGCAAAGGGCTGCGATCTCGCAAGGTCTAAATCGTTGAAAAATATTTCGTTTTGAGGAAATTACACCGCATTCAAATTTCAATGACATTTTTTTCCCGCTACAAACCTCCTATCTATATGTGGTTTTCAAGGTTATCTCATGAAAAATGTTGGGCAAAGCCAACTATATTGCATTCGGGAACGAAAAAGAACATTATTTTCCACATTTTCCGGAAAAAAAATTAGGCTTTGTACCGATGCCTCATTTATTTCTAGAATTAGATAAAAAAAAAAAATCACATAAAAATTAATAGTAAAACCAGCAGAACGAATCTTCGAAATTGAAATTGTCTTGTGTGAAATATACCTATTGATCATTTCCTCACAGAAAACACCCGATTTATGTTATGTATTTCTTCAAACAGTGAAAATCTGCACGTTTTAGCAACATCAACTAAAGGGTTTTCCAATAAGAGGTGTGTATCGTTCCATTTTTAGTAATGGCGTAGTTTCTACTTGTCAAATATCAAAAAATAACAGCTTCAAAAGTGACAGCTACCGAAATAGAGGGCTATTCAAAATAACACCTCTTATTGGAAAACCCTTTACATAGTTACATTATTTTCCGTCCCTGTATCGTATGAAGGGAATCGAAAAAAGAAGTTCCCTCCAACCGCATCTGAAAAGTCACGTGGTTTAATTCCCTCTTGCATTAAATATTTTTCGTTGATTGAAAATAATAATATAACTTCTATCAATTATGAAAGTGGTGAGCCAATGTCATAACATAATGCAATAATACAAATTCATTCCACGATGAGTGGAGTACTTATATTTTGATAATGCAAACACATTACGAAAAGAGGAGGAAATGTATTTCGGTAAATTTTTATTTTCAAACAAGGTTCTAATTTTTAACTTAATTAGGTTTGCGTTTTTTGAAATATAAGAAAAAAAATTCATCAATTTGAACAATTCTTTATATGAATCTACAATAATACTATCTCTATACGGATAATACAATATTAGTAGTACCTAATAGGAGTACTGCGTACTCTACGTTTCGTATTATTTCCCGACCGAATATAGTCTAGCGAGTGAACCTTCTTGGTTCGTCTGCAGTCGCTTGACGGATTATTACATTCGTTGACTGTAGGTAGTAGTTAAATCTGGGTGTCATGAAGGGATATGTAGGAGTCTGCAGAGTAAGTGAGGTTTGGTTCAATATTTGCCTCAGGTGGCGCACCGTAGTGAGATTTGAATATATTTCTCACAGCGACCCACCCGTTTCACTTAAGGCCCCATCCTCCGATTTAAGTATCTAACACTGCACTGTATGGATGAGGGACAATGATACCGAAGCCGGTCTACAGTTGCGTTAAATTGTTCTCTATTTCTCTAGGATTTCCTACGCTTGTTCATGACTAGCTCGCATAGTTGGGATATGCGGTTGTGAGGTTATGACGCTTGTCAAAACAATTTTTGGTTTTAAATCAGCGCTATGATTAGCCAAGATATTAAGGAGGCGCTACATTTTCAAATAAATGTTTGCTTTGGGAATCATTACATCATACGCATATAAGCTAAATCTTGGTATCCGCCGAGAAAAATCCCTACACAAACTCTGTTTCTAGAATTGAAAGGTCTTGGACGGGGCTGTTGTATTTTCTCTCCTTATTCAGGATATTATTAAAGAAGCACTACTCACGAAATTGAAGAAACCTAATCGACTATGGGGATACCACTAGAACAGGCGACTATTTACAGTTCACAATTTGCAAATGATCAAGCAGGAAATCGAGATGACCTTGAATTCATGACTTGCTAGCTAAAGGAAACCTATGATGAATGGGAGTTGACCATAAACTCTCAAAAAATAAATTGTCTGAGCATAGTAGCCACAACTGAGTGGTTCAAAGATGATAGAATCCTTAAAAGTATTTGGAAATAACATTCGATAAGACCAGAACATAGATGATATGGAAATAAGAAGAAGAAATATACAGGCAAGGAAAACAATTGGACGCGTTATTGAAATACTGTGGTTTAGCCAATAACAAGACGCAGAAAATACAATAATAACTGAAAGCAGCTTACTTGCTTTCGAAACTTGGAGAATGATATCGTTTTCTGAATATCGCCAGCTTAAATGCAACAGATTTATTTTTCTTGCTATTTTACATCAATCGAAACGAGCATGTCCCAGTGAAAAGAGAACATCAATATTCCCCTCAAATTGGCATCTTTTCAACGACTGGAGGCAGAATTCGCGACCGTAATATTATTGACAGATTGTTAAAAGTGATATATGGCTATTCCGGATGATCCTAACGATGTTTATCGAAAGATATACGCTTGTAAAAGGATGCAACGACTTTTTGAGATAGAAATCTCAACTTGTGAAATATCAGAACGCCAGTTATGACTCTTATTAATCTGCGGAAATGATTCTATTCGAAACCTAAAGGCTAACGGTGGGTTTCATAATCAAACCTAAAGTCGCTTTAATTTTAAATCTTCTCTCAACCCTACTTAAAATGGGAATAAAAGAAGCTTTAAGCTTAAAGTGACTTTAAATTTGATTATGAAACTGGACGTGAAATTATTGTTGTCGTAAAGTACAATGTTTTCAAGATTGCAATAAAACGTATCTTAACGAATAAATTGATCTTTATCTGTCCACTCTGTCGCACAGGATGAGGAAAAGATTTTACACATATGTAGTAAATGTAGTAAATGTAGTAAACCTAAGTAGCAATCGTTGAATTTCTTGATCATCAAGGAGATGGCAATTGAAGAACTTCAATTCATCTAGAATAAATGCATTTTTGTTACTCGGGTATTCTGCATTAGCACCTTACCTAGAGGGGGTCCTCTTATCCTGCTTCTAAACACCCTAAAGTTCAAACTTTTATATGTAGATGGTGAGTGGTTGAATAGAAGGAGGCACAGATTTAATATAGATGAATAATTTTTTTGTTCTATACATAGACGTAGAAAATATGCTGAGCATTCCCTAATCAGTGTTTAATTTTTCTGATTATCTGTTTTTACAGGAATTATAAAATACTAGCTTACCCGGCCAACTTCATTACGCCTCAAAAATATAAAAAAAATTTTTTTCAATTTTTTTATAAGCAGGAAATGAATAAGGTGAAATTAATGGAAAGAAATAAAAAAATTATTACAATGAAATGTATGCATTGATATCGATTATTGGCCGCGTACACCGTCTCAAACTAAGATTAAATTTTCAAACCACGTCTAAGCATATAATTTCTATCAATGAAGATGATTTAAGGATTAAATCTTACTTTAATGATACGAATTGAACAAAGATCCCGCCTAAACAGGGAGGCAATTAATACAATAATAAGAATTGATTCAGATGCATGCCACTCGCTGATATGAATATCAAGTATTTCGATCTGAATTAAACTAGCCAATTTGCCATCGTTATAGCAATATTAGTTTTTATTATTATTATTAATTATTTTTTTCCCTTCGGGCTCGTGGGTTAAATTTTCTTCGCATGAATCTGCCTTCATTTAACTCACTTGAGGTATCAATACATATTATTCCATTTTGACTTAAAGATGACAATATTCAACCCATGGTAACAAGGGTAAGTTGACGTTTATCCACTGAGTGACTTAAAATTTTTTTAAATTGATTAGTGAAATAAAATATTGTCCACTCGCTCTCTGGAAATTATTTTTTCCATATAAAATGCAGGTTGGACTCATTTTAAAGTAAGTTTATTATAACTTCATCAAAAATTCTATTTAACAGTCATGTCTTTCATTAAAGTAGAAATTACAATTATGAAGATTTTCAAAATGGAATTGTAAACCTGCACCTCCTTCAAAAGAAACACGCTCAGTCGTAATAGTACAAAGTGTTAGTGGAATTCCCAGGTCCTGCTGGAATATCCACTTCTGCATCAGAAACTCCGGTTTTAGTCACCCCACCAAGTATTTGTTCAGAAATATTGATTTTGTTCTGTAATGAATCCTCAATATATCCTTCTGCAACAGAACTTGAGCGCCATCCACCAAGTCTCTTCAAAACTGTCAAATCTGTCCCAGAATTTGCGAGTAGGGTTGCAGAAAATCGCCTGAAACTGTGCCCTGTGTATTGTTCAGCATCAGAAAGACCCAAATACCTTGCAATTGTTGCGGGCATTTTAGAAAATGAGTTCACACCTACAGGCTGGACAGTTCATTTTTCGTTTTTATAATTTAGAAATAGTCGCTTGTGATCGACTTTGTTTGGCCTCAAGTTCTTATACTTGCGGAATATATCAAGTGCAGCAACCTTATTACTACCATGACCACAGTGAAAACTCTTTTCTTATAGGTTTTCGTATCAGGAATCTGAATAACCAATACGCTGCCCCGATCTTCCACATATTCTACGGTTATATTCATCAGCTCGCCAATTCTACACCCTCCAGCAACACCCATAATAAAAACTACCTTTATCAATAAATTGCCCATCAGGAACGGCATCTAAAAAATATTCTCCTCTCTCTGAATACTTTCGACTTCTTTGCTACGTATCCTCTGGAATGTTGCTTCAAAAAGGCGGTGACTTGATAAAATCTGCTGATGTCTATTTTTTCTTTCAGAGCCAACATTTTTTCGAGTTGCGAATAGTAGGACCATAAAGACGACGACTTAACTTTCTTGGACCTTTCGGAAATATAAGCCAAAATGATTTTTTCGTTGACACCTTTGGCTTTCTTATTATTTCTCCAAGTACAAAATGCCGTATATTCCTTTTCGTACAAAGTTTTTGATTTCAATGGAATAACTGCTTCTGCAGCCTCATTTGCTTCCTCTATGATGCTCTCGGGAACTACAACCTCGTCGTCACCGCTCAACATTTTTCGGAACACGTATCAAGAATTTTTGACGGTATTAAGGCGGAAACACATTATTAACACGCGACGCGAGCGTCGGGTCGCGTCGCGTTTTAATAATGTGTTTCCGCCTTTATAATTTTCATTGATACTTGCAAACAATTAATTACATAGTGCCATAGCAACCATCGATCGAAGGGATATCCTGATATGAATTTGAATTATTATATATTTCCTCTAAAAAGTATTCATTATTTGAATTTTCATCAAAATGACATAAAATTTTGTATACGACACGTGAGTTAAAAATGTAACATTCATTTAACTCACTAAAACTATTCATTCATTCATTGCTGCATCCCGTTACCAGGAATAAATCTACAAAGAGACATAAAAAAAGAACAGACTTATGATTTCTTATAAGAACTGCGACTGAAGAGACCCAACCGTGACCTACAGATCCACTCCAGGCATGGATAGTCACCAACCAGATCTGGCCGCCGCTGTATTCTTCTCGAGTCTCCATTATAACTGTGCACCATAGACCTCCACTGTGACCTGTCTAACGCTAGTTGTTCCCAGTTATGATTGGCATTAACTCACAAGTGAAATAAAATAACATGAATATGAGCGAATGAACGTCATCTTGCTTTTGTTGCTATGGATTGAATAATCCCATAACAAGAATCAATCCAATCGATACCTTTGAGGACAATTCGCAAATAAAATAATCCTCTGAGAAGTGTTATGATTTGAATCCTAATCAAAATGGAATAAAATTTTGTATACCTAAAACACGTGAGTTATCAATGTTTATTCATTCGAAGAAATAAACCTACTCGCCCTTTGGGCTCATGGGTTGAACTTTCTTCCCATGAATAGACTTTCATTTAACTCACTTGTTGCATACCTAATTGTTATTCAATCAACTAATTTATTAATCACAGTGCTTAATGTTAGAGATCATTAATCGCTAAATTAATAAACGGGTATGTTACAAGATTTTTCCGTCGACCTCATTTTGAATTGAGATAGGGAATTCTTGATTGCAAAAAAATTTCATCAATTCCTAGACAAATTTGACATCATATAAATTTTCTATGTTGATATTTATGCGGCCGATTGAACAATTCGAGAAGTTCAGAGAGGGAATATTCGGCATGTGACATTTTGAGTAAATCACATTGATATCCCTACGGAATGTATGGAGTTGTTGGAAGCTGAAATTGTAGTATATTGGTCACTCTCGATCGATCATCTTTTCTCTGAAACCTTTATAACAATTCATATTTTCTTAATTCACCCGCTACTACGAAAATCAATGCGACATACAAATAAAAATACTTCTATGTTCGGTTGCCCATGACAATTATGCATTAATAAGTAATATACCATTAAGAGGGCTCATTAATGGGTGATTTCGTGTACGTTAAACAGGGATATCATTGTAAGAACTTCAGTGCGTTCTAGCTACAAAACTTAAAGAAATTATTCCATGGCCAACCGACTGCTTTTATAAAAGTGAATGGAGTATAGGCATTTCCCTAATGATATATTAAAACTGTGATCTTTGAAGAGCTTTCTGTGAAATCCTATGTAAAAATTTCATTCCGTTGCAGGATGAAAAACTGGAGGACCCCAACGGCATGGAAAAGGATAACGGGGAAGCCGACCACGACGACTTCATGGAAAACGGCAGGAACGGCCTGACCGGAACCCCGGACTCCCTCAACTCCCGTAACGATAAAGAGTTGGAGGACTTAATGGACGTGGAGTCCACGGCAAAGACCTGTATAATGCACGCCTTGAGTATAGTGAGCACTCCTACGCCGCAAACGGGATCATCTCCTCCTCCCTTAGCGGCTACAGCTCCGCATAACGGAGCGCAAGATGCCTGGAAAACTCCGATACATTAATTAGCCATGTGATGGACGTTCTTTTTCAATTGAAGTATAAAGCCGCTGAAAGTTTGTCGTATATAATTTCGTTGACATAGATAATTTTTTCATAATGCCCCCCCTGTATATATGCGAATATTTAATGTACGAGAAATTTATTGAAAATGGACATCCCCACTTCTTTCAAGTTATTCCGAGCATTTCGTTGCAAATTTCATATATATTCTAAAATGATGGAAATGTTTTCAATACGTGAAGATGGATGCAAGAAATTATCTGTTGATACTCAAAAATCTTTTTTTTGGAACACAAATTTCAATTTTTATTATTGTACCTTAGGATCTATTCCATTCCAAAAATCTTTCAAAACATTAAAATATAAGTATTAAATCCTTGTGTAAAATTGAAGTCGTCGAATGTCTCCTTTAAACACATTGAAAATTAGGCTTGATCATAATACATTCAACAAATAAACAAAGTTAGTGTCTGTTATAATGAGTAGGTATATGAGTATTATAACACTCACTAACTTTAAGTTATGAAAAATGTTTTGCTCGCTTTTGCACTTGTTGATTAACATATTACCTATATAAAGGGTGTATTTTAAGGTGAGGCTTTTTTCAAGAGAAGGTAGAACTGTTCAAAATCAAGCGTTTCACCAGAAATCACCTTTACAAAACGTGAAAAAAAAATTAAAAATCATTTCTGAAAAATATCGCAAGGCAATAGGAAAAAACTTATCTTATGATAATTTACTCAACCATTTGATTTTGTTTAGGATATTGGAACGTTCGATTTTTAGGTAAAATTGAAATGGAAACTTTTTTCTCATTATTCAGTAACTTTAAAGATTTTATGAAATGGCTCATTTGGATACCAACTTTCAGAAAAACACTTAGGACCAAGTTTAAGAAATAGAGAATCATTTCAAAATCTCACCAATAAAATTCGTCTAAATTATTCACACATTTTTTCACAATGGTCATCTTTTTCTTGTTCGAACCCTGCAACAATCGTCGTGAAAATAGGATTAAATAGGGACACAGACTAGCACTTTGTCAACATAAGCACTTTCAATGAACTGTCTCAATTTTCTACATGGTTTTCAACCCAAATCGCACGATACAAAAATTTTTCAAATGACCTGATGCAACTAATCAAATAGGCTCGGATGTGCTGAAGCATTCATTGTCCAGCCATATGTTTATGTTTTGTTTCGTTTTTCCAATACCAGATTCACCTTCCACTTGAAATTTAATGAAATTTTGTCGAAATTCTAGGGGTTGTAGCTAAGCCATCTTGAATATTTTATATAGATATTTTGATGGCTTCTACCTTCTGTCAAAAAAGGCCACACCTTTGAAAAAACCTCTTATAAAATGCCTAGATGTATCGTTATAATTAGGTTTACATAAATGTTTTTAGTAAAATAATTTGTAACTCAAGGCATAGTTTAGTGAAATTATTTCCACTTTCGCGTTTAAAATGAGAAATGCAACTACTTTCATGATATGAGAATAATACTCGTATTTAAAGAAAACACACTTCGCAGGGCTGCGTCCAATATGAAATTTTTCTTCCTCGTTTCTCTTCAATGTGAAATCATTCCATTTTTCAATTGACCGTTTCTTAAACTATAAACTTGATTACATCGATATAACTGAAAAACTGAGTAAAATAAATGAATATAGGTATAAGAAATTCATATGAACTTCAGTGTGATATTGAGTGCTTGTAGAGCGATAGGTATATTGAAAGTTTTCAAGCAAATGGTGAGAAATTTTTTTCATAAAGTTATTGGTTTCGAATAGTTTTGGAATAAGTGCATAAATCAACCAATAGAAAAATGCATGAAGTAATTCCGATAGTTCATCACATATCTCTTGCATCATTTTCCTATTGAGCGAAAATATGAAGAAGATGGGGTAAAATTTGAGCAATCATCAATTTTAAGTTTTCAGCAAGGTAATCATGAAATCATCGAGAAAATGTTCAGTGGATTTCTGTTCGAACCTACCTCAATCATATAAAAGAATTGTCCGCTGACATTTCGAAAAAAATTATTCATGTTATTCAATTCCAAGCAGATGGTATTTCATTTTAAGAATCAATACTTATACATTCATCCACATCATATCAACTGAACATTTCAAGAAATTTCGAGTTGTTAGGTTCTTTTATTTAGGTAGAGAAAAAATATTGTTTCCTGAAATGAAAAATGCAAATAATGTAAATTTTATTAGACCTTTATCACGTCATTGTTCCTCCTTATCGACGTAACAAAATTTTTTCATGTTGAAGAATCAACACATCTTTAACGCTGCCTTTGAGATGGAAAAAAATAATTAGTTTCTTATAATAATCTAACTGAATGAACATGAATCATAATCAAAACATTCGAATTGTAATATTATTATATACAGGGTGTTCCTAAATTGAACGTACAAACGAAAAGGGGAGATTCCTTAAGTGAGTTTAAGAAAAAAAAGTCCCATAAACATGGGGTCGCAAACGTTTCGTTTTCGAGATACAGAGTGTTGAAGTTTGAATTTTTTTCAAGTTTTTTTCTCATAGTATCTACACTTCACAAGATATTCAACTGAAATTTGGCATAGATATTACATTTTAGAGTTCTCACCACGTGACATGGCAATTTCGATAGAAGATCTACAGGGTGATATTTTTTCTGGAACACTGCCACCTGTTCTTCTGCAGAACTTTTTTTTGGTGAGCAACTGTTAATTTGAAAAAATGTAAAAAGAAGCTTTGTTCTTATACTAAACTTTTCGGTCTCTTGTAGTTTTGTCGTATCTACCAACGATTTCGAGAAAAAAAATTTTGAACGATTCTCCCGAAATCCTCGTGAAAATCCAAATTATGATGGGAAGGCCACTTTGTAAGCTGTGGTGAATGAATTCAGTGTGAGAATCGTTCAAAATTTTTTTTTCTCGAAATCGTTGGTATATACGACAAAACTACAAGAGACCGAAAAGTTTAGTATAAGAACAAAGCTTCTTTTTACATATTTTCAAATTAACAGTTGCTCACCAAAAAAAAGTTCTGCAGAAGAACAGGTGGCAGTGTTCCAGAAAAAATATCACCCTGTAGATCTTCTATCGAAATTTCCATGTCACGTGGTGAGAACTCTAAAATGTAATATGTAAGCCAAATTTCAGTTGAATATCTTGTGAAGTGTAGATACTATGAGAAAAAAACTTGAAAAAAATTCAATCTTCAACACTCTGTATCTCGAAAACGAAACGTTTGCGACCCCATGTTTATGGGACTTTTTTTCTTAAACTCACTTAAGGAATCTCCCCTTTTCGTTTGTACGTTCAATTTAGGAACACCCTGTATAACTTACTCCTGCAATTTTTCTCATTTTCAAAAATTAAATTATCAAATCATTTCCATTTCAAGAAACAATAGATTTTGTGATTTGCTTCGGTTTTTATAGTGTAAATATGAATTGTACATGAAAAATAACTAACATATCATAAATTTCCATTTAGTGAAAAGAGTACTGAATGCAAATTCAAGATTTATGATTTTTCGTATTTTCAGTTGGGAGTGTATTGTTTTAGATCAAATTTAGATAATACATGTTGAAGCGTATTTATATTTATATATTATAAAGCCTTTATGAACTATATAGTGTATGTTGATCTCTATCTGACCAAAAAGAATTATATCATTTGAAAGAGCCTTTACATAAGGTAACTGTGAATAATCACTGAACATACACGAAATATATCTGATTCTATTTATGGAATTCCGAACTGGTCGATTTCGAATAGATATATTTTTGTGGAATGAAAGAGAATTGGTGTTATTTCTTTCATTTTTCTGAAACATTGTCCATATCCATGGACCATGGTTTTATGAGTTGAAAAATTGTAGAATTACAACATGAATGTTAGAAATCGCTTGGTGGAACACTTTCAGTTCAGTCCTCCTATTATTTTTCCAATTTCTAGATTATGTTTTACTTCTGTAATATCCAATACCTAATGTGAGACCAATTTTCATTTTTGACAGTAACAATCATGTATATAACACGTTAGCCTCATGGATCACATTATTAATTGAAACCGCATTTCGAAATTTAGTGTTGCTAATGATGATGTAACCTATATATTCAGATAGTACCTCTCTTATTATAAAGTTATCGAAATAAATGTCCTTCATTATAAGGTGTTTTTTTCCTCCTCCAGAAATTGACATGCTACGAGAGAATTATGTATATTTGATCCTTTTCAAATATCCAAATGGAAATTTTGATAGCTGCATATAAGTTTTTTTCTCTTTATAAATAGTTGGGGAGCCCACGATGCCATATCAGGTGTTACTCGAAAGTCGCGGAAACCTAGTGAATTTTGATGATTAGATGGTAGAAAGAAAAAAAGGTTCTATGATGTAGGTATGCACTGTCAGCGGTGGGAAAAGCGTCTGCAGTTTTTTAAAGATGCCAGCGGGCCATACTCGAGCGTGTCAGATTAAGATATTTTGTAAGCGCTACGTGCCTCTGATAATAAATTCATGTTAATCTGACAAATTCTATTCAACTCCTACAATTTTATAGAGGTACTACTTATAACTGTAGTAGAATCCAGTGGCGTGCTTGCCTTTTTAGCAGGATTTTTAATTACGAAGCTATGACCCAAACTTATGTTTTTTTAAATGGGAACACTAGATTTCTGTGCAATTTTTTGAAAGCTTAATTTTTACTGATTTCAAAAATATATAACGTCATATGGTTTGCATCAATATAAATAATAAAAAATGGTCAAAAACCTTGTTTCTCAATATTTCTATGGTTTCAACTTCCGTTGAGAATAGAAAAATGTAGCATCTTATTATTACCACAGTCTCCTTCTATTAGTCCTTTCATTTCTATGCTTCTTACTCAATTTCTCCAAGATTCAAATTTTATGAAAATTGGTAAAAAGCATAGAAAGAATGACATTGCCGGAAGGAGACTGCTCTTATTATAGGAAGCTCTATTTTTCTGTGCTCGTCAAAAGTTGAAACCATAGAAATATTGAGAAGAAAAGGTTTTTGACCATTTTTTATTATTTATATTGATGCAAACCATATGACGTTATATATTTTTGAAATCAGTAAAAATTAAGCTTTCAAAAAATTGCACAGAAATCTAGTGTTCCCATTTAAAAAAACATAACTTTGGGTCATAGCTTCGTAATTAAAAATCCTGCTAAAAAGGCAAGCACGCCACTGGATTCTACTCAAAAAAGTGCCTGTATAATGTTTTAGTTTCGGAGCTCTATCATCAGTATTAGCGGAGATATAAATTTATTTCGAAATCGCCATTTTTCCAATTTTCGCTTATAACTCGAAAACAAAAGAAGCTGGCCAAAAATGACTACTACTCTTGTTAGTTTCTCAGAAAAAGAGAACGAGAATGGGGTATCAGATTTTGTATATCTCCTCTGGTTCAAAAGCTGTAGTGCTAAAACATCGAAATTTGCCCACCCTGTACACTTGAGTTTTTACGATTAAATTGTCAGATTAAGGGAGTGTATACTTTTCAACCTGTAATCAACATATATCTTAATCTGGCACGCTCGACTATGTACAATGATCGTATTTTTTTAATAATTCTCACAGGCTGTTGTTTACGTCCCTTATATTAATTGATCTCACACGCTCGGGTCAATCACAAATTTCCCTTTTGGGCTCCCCAACTAAAAAGTACTGTGCATATGTTTCTATGTATTCGATATTATAGTTTACTCTACAAGTTTTTGAAAATGCATTTTGTATAAGAATTCGAAATCGGTGTGAAAACATTTATCACAAAATATAGAATCAAATGTAGAGAGTTGCTAGAATACGCCAATAGAATATGTATTTCTCAACCCATTTCAGTACAGCACAAAATATATAGAAATGGGTTAAAAAGAGCATCCTTAAGAAAAATAAAAATTAGGACACCACTACACCAACTTTTACCCATTTTTGCATGAAATTACGGAAATAGATTCAATCAATTCAAAAAGTATCATTTGCCGATCTGTTAGTTCCTGAAAACGGCTATCAAATGCTTACCAAAAAATGGAAATGGGCAAATAAATCTCATAATAAATTTTTTATCATCGTTTATACGTATGTATAACAATATTAACATGTTAACTATCACTGAAACATTTAACGTGATGTTTCAATGTTTCTTTGGGGGTGTTTGGTTGATTCTTTGTGTGGAAAACCTGTAGGTTTCGCATATAGTCCATACACATTCATAAAAGCTGTCGGTTGGAAATTTGACACACTTCACACTGTTTATTACAAAAATGTGAGGTTATGATACTTGTTGAAATATTTTTTAAAATTAGAGCTATGTGTTCCGTTCTACATAAAGGTCTTAGTAAAATTACATATTTCCAGCAATGTGAATCTACTTCGGAAAATAAATGAATTGTAAAATATGATTGATGTTTATCAGTATATTTATTTTTGCTGAGAAAGAAAACTAAATTATTGACACATTATATGCAGATGCTTGAGAATTGTTAATGTTGATTATCGTTTTGTACTACTAAAAGACTACGATTCATCGCAAATATCGCGATAGCTCTCGGCAATAGTTTAAAGTATCATGGTTACTATTAGAATGAGCAAATTTCAATTCAAAACGTAGTTCCTGATACTTTTTCTTCGATTTTTGGCAAGAACTTTCGGCATTTCTGAAAGATAGAAAATAGATGTTGAGTTTGGCAATGTTGTTTGACATTAATGATAAAACCAGTCTTTGCTCCGTTCTAGTCACAAAAACTTTAGAAAATCATTCCATTTATATAGCATAAGTTTTGTAGATGGCATCATATTCACGCAAGAATGTTTATTTCCTCAAGTCAATAAAATCTGAAGCATGCAAAATAACGATTCATTCACAAGTACACTCATTTAAAATCATAGTAATTTTGCATCAAAAATATGCGGCAAGATACCAATCTAACCGATACAAAATAAAAGAGGGTACCTGACGACTCATACATGATATTGAACGAAAAAAATTCATAAATAAAATATGCAAAAATTATTATTTTATATACAACATGTCCCAAAATTCAACGATAAGCCGTCGCCGTAGGGTGGACACTATGGCAGCAAGTTTTTTTACAAATTTACACAACTTTTCCAATCATTCAACTCGCAATATTTTTGGAAGTATTGATCCGAAATTTATCTTAAGAAGTAGGTATTCTTGACAAATTAACCGTTTTCGACTGATTTGAGGTTGAAGATAGGTATGTTCTTCTTCCGAGAGTACAGCTACAGCAAGTTGAACAAAAAAAAAAAAAGAAAGTAAGGGCTAGTCAGCCACACACGGGGATTCCTTGTGGGCATTCCTTGATGCTGGCTACCCGAAACTCCCGAGAAAAGGCCTCGTGAGTGGTACCCATTAGGGTCGCCATACACTTAGGCTAGGCGCAAATAGAAACGCAGGTTGGTGAGGTGACGCTTTTTCCTGCGCTGCACGTAGTATCGGCGTCAAGTCACCATCACACTTTATTTGCGAAGTCTTGTTCCTCTCTATGTTTTACTAAAACTCACGCCTGCGTTTCTATTTGATCCTTGCCTTATAGGTGTACCGCAAAGGTTTAACATTTTTGTCCTCCCTAACAGGTAAACCTCGGCGTATGTGCCACTACATCCGATGAAACTCCAAAGGTGTGTGGGCTCCAAGTCCTCATGTGGAAAAAAGGCTACGTGTATGGGCGGCTTTATATTGTCGAGTTGTCGGCCTAGTGGTGGGAACTGGATGTCGCAGTGAGACTCACGCTTGAATTAATTTCTTGCCAAAATATATAACCTTTCAACCTGCAATATCCCGCAAACTATTCGTTGAAGGAAGATGCTGCAAAGAGCATTTTTCGTCATGAATAAATGCCGAAGATGAAGCTCATATTCATTTGTATATTGGTTCATTTCAAGACAGTCAAAAGACCTCTTCAAGTGGAGGATATTTTCGAATCAAATTTACAATGTTGAACCTGATTATTGTGGGATATCCTTGAGATTTTGATATATGGCATCGTGGACTTTTTTTATAGAACTTCCCGAACTCTACAAAATTCTAGTTGGTCATTTCTCTATCTTTTATTCTTTTTCTTATTCTTAGTTTTCTCTTGAATCACTCTATCTACGGAAAAAAACCGCATCAAATTCCGTTGCGTAGTTTTGAAGATCTAAAGCATCTATAGGGACAGACAGCGGGAAGCGACTGTTTTATAATATGTATGTATATAGTGAAGTAAATTTTTGAGCAGTTCGCTCGTTGGCCGAAAAAGACAATTCTTGTAGGAATTAATTTATTGAATGAAACCAGCTAAACCATCCAGCTAATATTTCTTTATAACAATGAGCATTCAATATAAATATGTAATTTTGAGAAACAGGGGTCAGCAATGAATAGGCATAAAAAATTAGACTTTGATTTGGATTAAAACTAATATACCGGTTTAACTCTTCGAAGTAGATACAGAAAATATTTTTGCTAGCGGTATTAAATCCCGAATCTAGACAATGAAAAATACGAGTTTGTCCCTTACACGAGAAGTCGTCATGAACTTTTTCAGTGAAATCAGTGCACATAATTACATCAGCAGTCGCCTCTCCATCAATTTACAAGAGCGGCTGGAGCAAAAAACAATGAACTGAGGGGGGTAGATAATGTAGCGTGTTGGCGTCATATTATCCTCTGGCGGCATTCATCACTTGTCGGCACTCCCAACACGCTTGTACTGCCTTGCACCGGACCTTCCAATTGTGTTTTATGACATTTGGCCGACCCACCTTTTATGGCTCTATAATCAAAATAAGCGTATACTCTCCATTTTTCGCCACCGCAAACACAGCTATTCGAACCGAATGATTCAGAATTTATTGGACGAATTTCAACTGAAAGCCAATGTTTTGTCTGACTAAATGTTGGGTACAACAGAATGGGTAGTGAATCTGTTTTCATTTCAAAGAAAATAACGCCTCATAATAAGGTATTTTTGGACCCATAATGCTAACATTTTCATTTGATATTTATGTGATTTTATATCTTTCACTTTCACTCATATATAGGAGTTTCTACACCTTTTCATCTTCCAATTGGGACCTTCGCCTCAGTGTCCACAGCAGCAAAAATTCATTAGGCAGTAGAAGTCCAGTCAATGATTAATTCTGTATCAATAAAGACTAGATTGGGCGAATCATTTCTGGAGTTTGAGGAAAAGTGTGTGCTTTTGCCGAAACGTGCCAACGATCACTTGAAACATTTTATTCAGGAATGCAGGGTGAAATACAGTGCGAAGTCTTTGATCCGTACAAATATTGCAATAGTAAATTCTTAAGGTAAAAAAAAACACTTTTTTACTTTACCATTTGTCCCGGATCGGCTCGGTTTGAAAGATACCGACTGTTGAAAAACCATAAAAAATATTATTCTCAGTTCTATCTCCGAAACGGTTTCATCGAATGAAATGAATTTAGAATAAATTTTTTCATTCATTTGATAAATCTTTTTTGAACACGAGATATTACTCACCTCACTCCAGTTTTCTCATTATGACCATTACCTACCATAAAAATACCAAAAATTCCTCTTCTACTACTCTTGAAACTAAGTTGGACGCTATTTAATGAATATTTGAACGTTTTGTGAAATAAAAGTGTTCTTCATATTATCAGTTGTAATTTAACTAGTGCAATGAAAATTATCGAAAATTTTTGGGAAATATGCTCGAATGCAAGTTAAGTTGAAAAAGAGCACGAGTGCGCGGAGCGCTCGAGTGCCTTTTACAGTTTAACTTGCATGAGAGCAGATTTGTCAAAAATTATCGATTCATTTTCATTGCAAGAGTCAAATTTAATAAGAAAATTTTGTGAATCCATCAAATCGTATTGTGTCGCTGTCAGTTGCTGTCACATTGCCGCCACCAGTGGCGACGATAATTGAATGATTTATACTCATTGCAGGCACGTAGGAGCTGTTGGAAAAAATCGTTGATACGGACAATGAAAAATTTTAACGACGCATTATAAAAAACCCATTGTCAAATTTTCTAAGTGCAATGTCGCGATTTGGAAACGCTTCTGTTGTAGATATTGATAAGAATATAGACAATCTTACGCCAACGAATACAAAAAAGTCAAAAACGTCAGTATGGAGACAATTTCAAAATATCGATTGAAATTTATTCTGGGAGGATTCTGCATTTCTTAATAAACTTTTTAGGGTTTTCACTCCCAACCTCTGAAACAAAATCAATTAAAAATGAAATAAACGATTTGCTCCTGCGTAAATTCTTGCACTAATTTGTGCCGAAAGAAATCACTTATTAGAACGAGGAACTTTGGTGGGAAAAATTGCCTTCATTCTAAAGGACTGAGCAAGCAACATGCGCAAGAAGGATGGATCCTTTTATAAGGAAAGTGTGGTGAAAACAATGTGGAACGTGACAGCAAAACTTGTTCAGGAAAATTATTGCGAAGATTTCGGCATTGCAATAGATCCATTTAATGATGTAAGATTTAAATCGGCTAGGGGTGCACGAGATGCTGCGCGCAAAATATTACAAATGAACCCGGAAAAGAGAAAAGAAGGCTCATCGGCTTTTACTTACAAAGAATTGCTGCAAATTTTGAAGCTTTACGATGAAAACAAGCCGGAGGTGAAGCAGCCAACTGTTTGACGGATTTCTTTCAAGAAGAAAAGTTTAATGATGGAACTAGCACAAATAGAATAGAATATAATCCAGTGTTCTCAAAAACCTGCCATGGAGGAGGCCGCAGATTAACAGACAGTAAATGGTTAATCAGAAACACTACTAATGAAGACATCTGCCCCGTTAGGCAGGTCAAATTAACCGTTTCTTATTTAATTTTTCTTATCAAAGCTTTTTTTCTTCAAGATTATACAAAAAACTTTTGTCAAAACGAGGATCTAACATGAAGACGAACCGTATGTTTCTTACACCGAATCGAGAATGGCAAAATAATAATATATGGTTCAAGAATATCCCAGTTGGCAGAAACGGGATCACAAAATGGACAAAGCTGTATGTCCAAAAAGCAGGTCTCGATAGCGAAAAGTTCAAATTTACAAACCATTCTCACCGAGCAACTGCCGTAAGCCATCTAGCTTCTATGAAGATGAGAAACAGTGAAAACAACGAGTTTAGTGTTTCTTCAGTTTCAACATCTGCTTCAAGTAACATTGTTTCTGACCAACAAAAAACTTCGACTGGATCATAAATTTCAATAATTGCGTTTTTAATTGTAAAAATTTCATTAACTAGGTTCAACAGTTTTCATGTAACTGCAAATTTTTCATAACTTGCACAAGTGCAAATTATCGATAATTTGCACTAGTGCAAAATTATCGCCTAATTGTATGCTCATTGGCTAAAACAACAATCAAAAATTGGTCGGAACATTGTTGTCTGTCAAATTTGACAGATGAATAAAATTTTCTAGTAAATGCGCCATTTTTAAGTAATTTGATGTTCAAAAATAAAAATATCTCTGAAATTCGAAAAATTGGGTACTTTGTCCGAATGCAACTCTATTTAGAGAATTCACAGATGTGTAGTGTCACGATTCAGCTAGTTATTCAGAAGGTAATTTTGTTTTTCCAGGGGTGGCACAGCTCATTATGAAAACTTAATGACTATATCTTTTTATCAGGGTCGAATCGGAAAAAATGGTATAGGAAATAGGAAAGTGTTTCTTTTGACCTCAAAAATCTACTGTTAAAATATTTGTCAAAGACTCACCCTGTATAGTAGCTGCCTATTTACCACTCAATAACAGAATATACACTGTGCAAAAAAATTAACGCACATTATGGAATTCTCAAATTTATTCTACAACTGAAGGTGTTCTCAATGATAATTATTTTTATCAGAATTATGCATGCATATGTTATCCACTTTCAACGGTTTTCTTCAATACAGATGTTTTTTCCCAGCAGGAATAAAAAAAGATGATATTATCAGATTTTGAATGTATTGGCTCCATTCTAAAATCAGTTGTTCTCGATCAATTCTAATGATCAATAGTTTTTTTTTCGTATGATTTTCTACACTCGATCGCTATGCAACGCGAAACACGCAATTTGACCCAAGAGGAATGTGCCCAAGCGGTAGTTTTGCGAGAAGAAGGGTGGACATGCACAAGAATTGCAGAAATGTTTGGAGTTTCCCATACAAGTGTGTCCAGAATGTTGCAGGGATTCAGGGAGACAGGTATGAATGTCCGAAGGCCAGGACAGGGTAGACCACGGGTAACAACTGCCATTCAAGAACGTTACTTGAGAGTTTCTTCGTTGAGACAACGGTTTGCAACCGCTCGCCTCCTTCAAATTCAGCTTGAGCAAACTCATGAGGTGCAAATTAGCACTCAGACAATAAGAAATCGCCTCAGAGAATATGATTTAAGGCCTCGTGTCGCGGCAAGGGGCCCAGCTCTTACCCCAGCCCATCGAAGGGCGCGTTTGGATTTTGCGAGAGAGCATATCCATTGGGAAGAGGCCGATTGGGAAAGAGTTCTCTTCACAGATGAGTCTAGATTCTGCCTCTACCATTGTGATCGACGTTCCCTTGTATACAGACGTCCACATGAAAGATATGCTCAGTGCAATTTCCTGAATACTACTGGTTTCGGGGGAGGATCGATTATGGTATGGGGTGGAATATCTTTGACTTCTCGCACAGACCTAGTGGTCATTGATAATGGAGCTATGAATGCTGATAAGTATATGAGGAACATTCTTGAAGAGCATGTAGTGACATTTGCCCCATACATTGGTGAAAATTTCATTTTTATGGACGATAATGCCAGACCCCATCGTGCGCGCATCGTTCAGGAGTACCTTGAAGAGGTTGAAGTCTCTCGAATGGAATGGCCAGCAAGAAGTCCAGATCGCAATCCGATTGAGCAGGTTTGGGACAACCTCAATAGAAGGCTGAGAAGTTCAGAAAATCATCTAGCTACTCTTAATGACTTAGCAATCCAACTCGGAGAAATCTGGGAAGGATTAGATCAGAACATTTTAAGATCACTCATTTTAAGTATGAACCGTCGTTGCCGAGTTGTAATGAAAAAATAACAAAAGGTTCTTTCGTTTGCATAAAAAATGTAGCACTTTTCTACACTCGATTTTAGAATTCGTTTGCTGATTGAATTTACACCAGTGTAGAGATGTAGATAAACTACACCTCCTTTCGACTATGTGTAGATAAACTACACTTCCTCTACACTGGTGTAAATAAAATCGATTGTAGAAAAGTGCTACACTTTTTATGCAAACGAAAGGATCTTATATATAGTTTGTTATATTAGGAAATAATCGTTCATTATCAAGTGATCCGCGCCATCAATCTCAATCCTCGAGTCCCAAAGTTTTCACCAACCCAGAACTCTTAGAACTTGAGGTCAAATTGAGATACAAACCCAACAAATATCTTCTACTAATAAATCACACAATTCTTCCGACAAGCTCCAAATAATCCAAAAATAGTTGAAACCTCAACAATCAAGTATTTCGCATCTGCTGCCTCATTTATGAACGTTTCAACCTGCTCATGAGTGAGGATTTTTGATTTTTCCGGACGATATCCTTCACTTTTCCGTTTTAAATATGCCATTACCTATAATATTTACTAACATCTACACCATTTTCAACAAGGGCGCTTGACTTTATCATTGGAAATTTGCTCCACAAAGTTGATGAGCTTATTTTGTATTTTTCTTCTAAGTATGCCAGGAAAGCAGGTTTACTGAAGTTCCCTTCTACAGTTTTCAATTAACATCAGGCTGGGAAATTGGTATATGCAATATAGTACTGCTGAGCAGATTTTTTAGGTAGGAGTTCCAATTTTGCTCTTCTTGCTGACTTTTCAATATCCACAGGAACAACCATATTAAGCAGGCAGGAACCAAAGACAAAAATTAGACAGCGTCTTTTCCAGTCTTTTCTTATTTGAAAACAAGCATTTATTAGTAACCATAACATTGGCAATGGTTGCCATTCACAATAACCTTGTGATTATTTGAATATTCAAATAATCACAAGGAAATAATGAAATAGGCGAATTTGGAATGACATTAAGCTTCAAAATGCATTTTTATTATTAATTAAAATTCCAATTTCTCCTATTTCAACATCAAAATAGGGCAGTTGTACAAAAAACATTGTATCGTATTTGTGTAGAAAGTTATTTCATTTTGTTTGTGAACTTTTTCACTCACAAATCACTCACGAAATCACTTTCAACACTCATATAATGAAAAATTATTATCTGAAATGTTTTTTTCTGACCGAAAATAAGGTACTTAATAACTTCATTACCGACAGTGGCGGCTGGTCTGTGAGGGCTATAGGGCTACAGCCCTCCATACAAGAAATCACAAGAAATCAATCCTTTTATGCTATTTACCTTCCCATACGATTTTTAATGAAAATATTACATTCCACGGTTATTTATATAATTTATTAATGTAAAACTTTCATGCGACTCCTGCAGTTTTGTTTATTTCAATCATAATCTAGCAGTTCGTCCCTGCATGGGCGATGAATCGTATAGCCCCGAATTCTTGCATTCGGGCAGTCATTCGGCTCCAGTCGCAACTCTTCGGGTCGGTCGTTTTAAGGAGTAAAAGGGCTACGATCAAAGTCGCCCCTATCCGCTTCAGTCTAGCCGCTGCCCGCTTTAATGAAAAAATTAAGAAACATGAGGTATCTGCCAAGCATGTAAATTATTCGACAGAATTAGCTTTTCTGGTTACGACTAATATCGCTGCTCAATTAGATTCAGCTTACCGGAATAATATTATTAAGCACAACGAGCAAGTAGATAAGAACAGGTATGTTTAAAAAAGAATTATAAATTGCATCAAATTTTGCGGAAAACTGGTTTTAAAATTTCATATTTTTATTATTATTCTAAAAGTAGCCCCCTAGTGAACTAGATCACGAGACGCCACTGATTACCGAATCCGATACGGTAAGAGAATCGAAAAACAGAATGGACGTCATCGTCAAATAAGTTTCCTATTAAAGAATCGAAAAAATTCCATTCAATAAATCATGAGGGCATGCCTAATTTTTACGAAGAGTAGCTATATTGACCATCCTGAAAGGTTCCGAACTGATATCGACAAATTCTGTACAGTTCAACGACAATGAAGCTGTCAACCACCGGACTGATTTACATGGAGGACCACTCTCTGCAGTTCCATTCCACTATTATCAACGAATGAAACTCTTCATTGAAGAGGATGAACCAATTTTCTCATACCACTCGATGTCGGCCGCACAGTGCTCACGGTTCTGAAATTCAATTGCACGACAATGCTTGTTAATTAGGTTTAGATGCTGCTCTTCAATTTTCCTCCCATTATGATCAATGTTTTATGTTATGAGCATTGACATGGAGATAGTGCTGATTGGGACGAATGTCAATGTTTTGCGCTGACAGGCTGGTTCGAACGGTCTGGATTAACCGATACGTGATGGATCCTTGTGAATAACTGACTTATAACGTGCGTTCAAAAAAAATCTAGTAGGCTATGGAATTTTGAACGTCGAAATTTCGTGTCCAAATATAATTGTTAGCTTTTGCTGTACTATTTTCGTGATGAACTGTCAAGTTAGAGGTTAGCATTTTGGATTGCTGTTGAATAAAAATCATCAGGAAATGAAAGAAAGATGGTTTTTACGGTCGTGTAAAAAGCATTTATTATTGAATCCTACTTCAAAATTGGGTAGAAAATAGAAGGAGAGTGGCAATATTCTGTAGCTTCATCAGGTTATTACAAAAATAATATTCCTTTTTTTTTGGTGTAGCAGGGGGAAAATCTGCAAGACAGACGAACACACCCTCTCCTGAGGGGGAACAGTGTGGGGATTCTCACTCTCTGAGCTCGAGACCCACTAAAAACACTTAACTGCTTCTTCATAGGTTCCGGGCATAGGTTCCTATTAACCAGTTGACTCTTATGGTTTCTGGACTCTCACACGATCATAGTCGTGTTGATAGTTGTATGCTGCCTATAGCTTTTATAGGTTAAGCTCTTCTTTGGTTACATTTAAATCCTTAACTGATCTCTCGGTCTTCGGTGGTAGGTTCTTGACCTTCTAGCTTCTTCCGTTGGATCGTAGTCGATTAATCTTCGTAGTTCCTCATTTGGATGTTGTTTGGCTTTGTCGAATATCCTTTCCGCCTTTCTCTTCATAAATTCTGTAACTGGTTTCCATTCCAAGTCCTTGTAGATTTGTTTGTTCCTAACAAACCAGGGTACATCCATCGCCATTCTAAGGAGTTTATTCTCAGTGGCCTGTATTCTCTTGATGTGGGTCTTGGCTGCGAAGCCCCATGACGCCGATCCATAAGTGAGTTGTGGTCGCGCGATAGTTTTAATCATCGTCAACTTGATGTTCTTATTCATATGACTTCTTCTGTCTATGAGTGGATAAAGTCTACTCATTGCAGCTTTTGTTTTATCAACTGCACATTTGATGTGGTTTTTCCATGTAAGTCCCTCCTAGCTTCACTCCTAGGTATGTTGCTTCATTTTTCCATTCAACCTCTTCTCCATCAGCTTCAAGGTTTTCTTCCATCCTCAATCTTCTCTTTTGCAGTAATATTGATGGGTCTTTCGTCCATTGATTTGGATTTTCCATTTGATGCACCATTTGAGTAATTCATCTATGGCTTCCTGTAGTCTCTGGTGTATGATCTCTGGGCGTCGAAGTCTGAACGCTATTCCCGTGTCATCTGCGTACAAGGTGAGCATATTTATAGCATTCTTCGGGATATCATAAACGTATATTACGTAAAGCAGAGGTCCAAGTACCGATCCTTGAGGCACTCCCGCTTCCAATTGTCTGGTTTGAGAGGTTGCTCCATCTATCTTCACATAAAAGTTTCTATTCCTCAGATAGTTCCTTATAATCTTGCATAGCTTGGTCGAATATCCTGCTTTTTTCATCTTGTAGATTAGGCCTTCGTGCCATACTCTATCAAAAGCTCTCTCGATATCCATCAGAACTAATCCTGTGGCCTGTTTGGTCTGCATTCCTTCGGTGACGTATTCTATGAGCCGTAGGAATTGGAGTTCAGTCGAATGTTCTCGTCGAAATCCAAATTGTTCGGATGGAATTATCTTCAACATTTCTGTTTCCTCATTCAGCCTTTTAGCGATAACCCTCTCGACGATTTTCCTTAGTGCTGATAGTAGGCTGATTGGTCTATAATTTTGAGGAAATTTCCGTTCCTTTCCAGGCTTGTTGAAAACTATCATTTGTGCAGTTTTCCATCTCTTTGGGTAGTATTCGGTCCTCATCACTCCGTTTGTAATTTTCGTCAAGGCTGCTATTCCTTTTCTAGGCAATTTCTTCAACATATAATTCGTTATCCTATCTTCTCCCGGCGCTTTCCTGTTTTTCAATTTCATTATGATCTCTTTGATCTCTGTTGGTGAAGCCGGTTTTGGAATGATTTCGGTTTCCGGTTGTTCCATCATCAGTTCTTCGTTTGCCTCCACTTCTTCCTCTAGATCTTCATTGTCATCATCATTTCTGTAGTTTATTCTGGCTTCTCTCTCAATTGAGTCGGCAAGTGCTTCGGCTTTTTCAAGTCTCGTATATACCATTCCGTTTGCTCCATGCAGTGGAGGTATAACTCTCCGTTCTCGTCGTAAGCGTTTTTGCATTTTCCAAGCTGAGTGATCTATTGTATTCAGTTCACTTAATCTCTGATGCCATCTGTTATTACGCAGTTCTGTTGAAGCATTTTTCAATATCTGACTATGCTTATTCAGTTTCTTCTTGTCTTCTTCTCTTTTTGTTGTTCTGTAGATTTTTCTGAGTCTTCTGTTCTTTTTTATAAGTTCCTTTATATCCCTTGGCGTATCTCCATGTGAATGTTTCGGAATTGGTTTCCTTATTCTCTTGGTGCTTTCTTCATAGGCTTCTTTTATTTGATTTTCCAATTTTTCAACTGCTTCATCTAATTCATCCCGGGTGTTTATTTGGTGAATTTTCGTGATTTTCTCCTGAAGTAAATTCTTATATTTCTCCCAGTCTGTGCGATCCTTGGTATGTGTCTCTTCTTCGTTTCTTGGGCCATGTCCCACTATGAATTCTATGGGATTGTGGTCTGAAGTTCCGTCTTCTATTGTATCGATGCTGATTTCTTCAGTGATGTCTTTCATTACGACAATGTCCAGTACATCGGGTAGTCCATTTACTCTTGGTATGTAGGTCGGTATATCAGGTCCTATCACAACTGCATTAAGTTTTTCAGAATAAATCTTCAGTCTTCTCCCGTTGGTATTTTCCACCCTACAGTTCCATTCCTCCGATTTGCAATTAAGATCACCAATTATGATTTTCGGGTGTCTTCCTTCTAGTAGCATTTTTAGATCCTCTTCCAGCATGTACTTATCCGGTGATTTATAAGTCGAAATAATCTTCACTTGTCTTCGATTGGTATTCACAATAATCGATATTGCTTCTACTTCTCGACCATTGAATATTTGGTCGAAATTTTGATCCATATTCCTTCTAGCCAGTATAGCAACGCCACCTGTGCTGTTAGGTCTATCATTTCTGTAGATATCGTAATTGGGAAATGCTATCCGAACGTTGGGGTTAAGTCTTGTTTCTTGGAGAGCTATGACATTCGGTCTCTTCTCTTCAATCAGTTCTTCGAATTCGGGTCTGCGGGCTCTCAATCCTTCGAAGTTCCAAGAGACGATTATGAGATTGTTCTTTATCGTCGTATCAGCCATTGAATATTCTTAATAATTTGCTGCATCTTCTTCTCAATCTCTTTCTCCAGATTCTGCATCATCGTGCTGAGTTTTTCGTGAACTTATCCAGTTCCTCAGTGATTCCAGAAATTCCTTTCCTGGTTTCGGCTTTTTTGACGGTTTTTGCCTTTTCCGTCTTTTTCTCTGGTTTCTTCGTCTCTTTGACTGCAGTTTCCTGGGGTTTCTTCACTTCCGAAGAGTTTTGGGCTGGCTTCGGAGTATTTTGTGTTGGCCTCGAGCTGGTTTGGTTCGATCTTGGCGATCTCTTGGTCTTTTTAGTGACCAATTTCCATTCACTGCATCCCTTGTAGCTGGCTGGATGTCCTTGCTCTTCACAGAGAACACAAGAAGCATTTCGCTCCTCGTTCTCCCTGGTAAGCGTACACTCCTTGGAGCTGTGATTACCGGAGCATTTCACGCATCTCCATGGAAAAGTGCACTTACTTTGGGCATGTCCATATCGCTGACAGCGATAACATTGTCCAGGCCCGGTTGTCCTTCTCTTAGGTTCAACAACACAGTTCATGTTGTAGAGCCTTCTCACCTCGAAGATACCCTTATTCTGGGTTTTAACCAGCAATAAGGGCATCGGCCTCTTTGTTATATTTGAGGTCATCCTTATGACCTCAGCATCAACGATCCCTTGATCCTTGAGGTCGTCAAGGGATATCTACATCCAGCGGTAGATATCTCACTACCGCGTAGATTTTTTTCTCTTCCTCCCGTTGAAGAGTGTAAAACTCCCTATTTATTTTATGAAGGAAGTCCGTCATCCTTCTGTGGTCTTCGGCGGTTTTTGGGACGACCCTAGATCCGTCTTTCACAGTTGTCGCTCTGCTATAGTTAATGCCGTTTCGCATTAACGCGTTGGAAATTGACGTCCATTCTGACGTACCTCTCAGGGTGACTGGGGGGATTTTTCTTTCCTCTCCTCCACTGGAGTGGTTTTCTGTTGGGCTGGGGTTTCCAAGACTCTTTTTTTGTTCGAGTCTTCATTGGACGAGGAGCTATCCTTTCTCACTCTTTTGGCGGGTGGGGAAATTTTGTTTTGAGGGGTTTTGACCACCTCCATCTTCTGTTTTTGAACCGGTAAGGTCACTTCTTGGACATTTTTCAAAACAATGTTCTGCTTTGGAGTAAGGACTTTCCTTATTTCGCTCCTGCAACTCGAGCCTCTCTCTGAGATTTTTAATCTCAGCTACTAAGCTAGATACGCATCTATCTAGCTCATTCACCCTCGCTTTCAAACTTGCGTTCTCCTTTTTCAAAATATCGTGTTCGAACACGACATTAGCGATTCCTAGCGCGTCTTCTTCCATTACGGAATCGCAGTCCGAATGGTCAGACATTTTAAAATCTAATTAATAATTACTATGCTACTCGAAGCAATTTGAAATAAAATTTTTCAAGACAAAAAAGAAAAATATATCTCATGCATAAAAACTAAACGACTTATCAAAAATTTTCTACGCTATGAGAAAAATCAGGAAAAAGATACGAAAAATAAGCTCACCTGATGCTTTCTGCAGAACCAACGATCTAGACCGATCTGGACTCTGAAGATGAACACCAACTTCGAAAATTTTAACGAATTAAAATTTCGATAACACACACACGTATACAACCTACTCAAACTTTACAGACGGAATCAAAAATTCCGTAGCTTCGCTAGTGTAAACTTTCACTTCGGCTTTCTCTTCCACTTTCTCTTTGAAAAATGGCGTATCGCACTGGTATCATTCAACACGTCTACTCGCTTCGACGTCTCGAGATGATGCCACAATATTCCTTATACATCAACTTTCGAATATATAGGCAGACGAGACGGTACAAAGTAGGTAAAAGAATTGGGGTTGGACGCTGGAAATTCCAAAATTACAAGAAGATATTCAAGTGGGAGGCCTATCTATGTCGGTTTGTTCGTTCGAAAGGATTTTCCTAGAATTGAACCTACTGATTTCAAGTGCTTTTCAAAGTATGATCCATAGATTAATTAACGTGCCTATGAGTCATGAGAATTTTAATAGAGAATTAAATTTGATAAAACAAATAGCAGTTAATAATGGTTACAACCCGAATTTGATCAATAATTTGTTGTTGAATGATCGATAATACATCCGATAAATATATCACATGTTACATTAATAGCTTATCAGAAGGAATATTTCATTATTTGAGTAAGAATTTCAGTTGTAAAGTAACTTTTAGAACATTTATTAACTTAGGAGATATGTCAAAAACAATAAAGATAAATCAGAAAAAGAAAATAAATCTGGAGTCTATAAGTTGACTTGCAATGATTCCCCAACGGTATATATTGGACAAACGGGAAGATCATTCAAGAAACGTATTCAAGAACATCAGAGGAGTTATAATAGAGTTGATACTCTTTGGTTATACAACAGATATCACGCATTCAACATATGCGGATCATTTGAAAGAGTCAGGACATAATTTCAAACACGAATTTGAAGTTTTTCATTGCGAAAATAGAACCATGAGACAAACACTCCTAGAAGCACTTGAAATCAATAGGTTCAATTCTAGGAAAATCTTTTTGAACGAACAAACCGACATAGATCTCCTCTCTTGAATATCTTCATGTAATTTTGGAATTTCCAGCGTCCTACCCCAATTCTACTTTGTACCGTCCTCTCTGCCTATGTATTCGAAAGTTGATGTATATGGAATATTATTTTTGTAATAACCTGATGAAGCTACAGTGTTAGCGAAACAATTGTTGTGAAATTTTTATAATATTTTGTGGAAGTTGTCTTCTAATTTTATCTAATTGCAATAGGGTAAATATTTTAGTGAATAAACACTTGGAAACAGAAATTCCAGCCTTGCAACAAAGTAAATATTCTAGTGAATGAACACTGGAACCTGGCATTGCAATTGTTTGAGTACTTTTGTGTTTTTTAGCTATTTATGTCATTTTTGAAGTTGAGATGTATCACAATGCTTAAATGTGTGTTAAATTTCACAATACCTTTATACCTAATTTTGTCGTTATTTATAGGAAGCTACTGATATACTTACCTCGATATAATGTCTTACCTTACTTTCCATGTAAGTTAATCCCCATAATTGCCGTATAATTTTTTAATGTTTCGAAATTACCGAAAAAAATGAATAGGGTAAGTTGGCAAAAAAAAGCGAATTTGTCTATTCAAGACGTTATGTGTTGTACCGGATAAAAGGATATAAGATAAGATAAGATAGGATTTTTCTTTATTTCAGATAAATTCGAATTACATGAAGAGTTACAATAAATCCAAAATTTAATGAAATGACGTCACAAAAATTTTTAGTTCACTCAGTAGCTTCAAAATAGTCTCTGAGGTTGTATGGTTCCAATGCAATCAGTAGATTTTTAACTTTATTTATAGTTATTTATGCGTTTTATATCATTTGGTAACTTATTGAAAGCTCTGATGCTCATATAAGCAGCGCTCTTCTCAGTTAATGTTAATCTATGGGTTGGAAACATTATATTTAAATTTCTTGTGTTGTAACTATTTACATTCTCAGATATGAAACTACTCCTATTTTTATGTAAGAACATAAGGCATTCAAACAAATACAGGCCATAAACAGTGAAAATTCCTCTAAATCTAAAAGTTCCTCTACATTATTCCCTAAACATTTTGTAAATTATTCGAATTGCTCTCTTCTGAATTAGGAATATTTTCTCTAAGTTTTCATTTGTTCCCTAGAAAATTATTCCATATTTGTAGGTGAATTCAAAGTTTCCAAAATATACTGTTCTTAAGGTTTTCTCATTCATATATTGGGCTATTGATCTTAGTGCAAAGCATGTTTTACTCAACTTCACTGAAATGATTTCTGTGAGTTGACGCCAATTGAGGAATTGATCAATGTAGACTCCCAGAAATCTGACGTAGTTTGATAGTTGGTAGTTACAGTGGGATAAGGTTACTGAATCTGATTTTTCCTTGCTTGACCTACTTGTGTCAAAAAAAATGATTTTTGATTTGTCCTCATTGAGAACTAGGTTATTTTGGTTGAACCATGTTCTTGATTTCAAGAAGATGTGGTTTGCTCGTCTCGAGAGCTCTTCAAAATCCTCGGCACTGGTTAATAGATTTGTGTCGTCGACAAAATTCACCATGTTTCCTTCATCTTGCAGTACTATGTAGCCTAGATCGTTCAGGTATACTAAGAATAAGAGTGTGCCGATGACGCTTCCTTGGTCGATTCCTATTGTTCTTATCAATATTTTTGACTTTGATTGATTTTTATTTTGTGTGATGGTAACTCTTTGTTTTCTGTTAGACATGAATGAATCAAGCCATTTAATTGTGTTTCCTCTCACTCCATAAAACTCTAATTTCTGAAGAAGATATTCTTTGTTTGATGAGTCATAGGCTTTAGAATGGTCTAGGAAAATACCCAGAGCCATCTTACTGTCCTCAAGTGACTCCAAAATGTACTGCAAGAATTCAAAGATAGCTGTCTGTGTTGAGCGTCCATGTAGAAATCCATGTTGGGTATGTGAAAAAAGGTTGTTTTCTTTAAAGTATTCAGTTAATCTTGTCGAGACTAGTACTTCAAAAATTCTGGAGAATGCTGGTAGTAAACTTATGGGTCTGTAGTTGTTGAGAAGTTCTGGATTGCCTGTTTTGAATATTGGTTTTATGAGTGCTAGTTTCAAGGAATCTGGAAATATACCATGTTTGAAAGAATTATTTATGATGTATGATAGTATTTCGCTGACTGCTGGTAATGATAACTTGAATATCATAATAGGAATTTCGTCATCTCCGCTGCTGAATTTGTTTTTGATGGTTTTTGTTAAGTTCTCTATTTCGGAAGGTGTTGTTGGTCTCAGGTAGAAGGACTTCTCTATACGCTTCATGTTAGAATAATCTATAGGTGTTGTAGATATGTTATTTAGGAGGGTGTTTACTGTGTTGTTGAAGTGATCGTTGAAATTTTCTGCTATTTCTTCTGGAGTCCCTTCCAATTGCCAATTTTCAGTGGATCTTGTTGTGCCAGTGATCTCTTTGCATATTTGCCACATAGTTTTTCCTTTATTGTCTGACTTGAATATTCTTTCCTCATATGTTTTGGTTCTCTGGTTTTTCAATGCATCGTCATATTCTTTTTTTGTTTTTTTGGTAAAGATCAAGATGTTGTTGGCTCACTCTACTTAAGACTAAGAGGATGTCTAATTCGTTTTTAATTTTTTCAATTTCAGGTGTTTTGTGAATATAGGCTCGCTTTTTAGAGATGGTTTTTTGGGAAAATTCTCGTTGAATATATTTATGAATTCAGACATGAAAACATCCCATTGTCTATTCACTTCGGATCTATCTATCTCTCGCACAAGGTTCCAGTTTTGGTTGAATAATTTTTCCAAAAATGCATCTTTTTCTTGCTGGCCATAAAATCTTCGGAAATAGATGGTATTTATCCTTACTTCTTCTGTAGCAAAAATAATTTTTTGTGCTGTGTGATCTGACATATGTATATTAATGACGGAACTTTCCCAATGTTGGATATTTGTGAAGATGTTATCGATAGATGAGCTTGTTTTATTCGTAATTCTAGTATCCTGATTTATGACATGTTTGAGGTTGAAAGATCTCATAAGATTTATCAGTTCTATTCCATCTCTATTTGTTTTTCGTAATTCTATGTTGAAATCACCAGCTACTATTATTTGTTTGTTTTCAGGTATTATTATGTTTAATGTTTGTTCTAATTTTGAGAAGAAGGTATGGATGTTGCCGCCGGAAGGTCTATATATTGCCAAAATGATTATATTTCCTCTCTTTCTGATCCATTCACCTGCAGCGCATTCAAACTCTCCAATTTGAGAAAACTTTTGTAATTTGGTTCTTGTAATACTTTTAAGTGTTTTGTGAAAATATAGTGCTGAACCTCCATGTTTTCCTTCAGGTCTGCAGAAGCTTCCTACTATATTGAAATTTCGTATAGGGAATGTGGGTAGTTGTTCGTATGATTTCCAGTGTTCTGTTATGCATAATATTTTGCACTCTTTATGTTCATTCAGTCCATATTCTAATTTATTCAAAGCATTTCCTATAGATTGGATATTTTGGTGGATAAGGCTTATTTTAGTGGTTTTTGGTTCATTTTTTGTTGTTTTGTCTGGTTGATGTTCATTATTTCTGTTTACTACCCAAAAAAATTTCCGGCGTGAGTTCTTTTATGGATTTCGAAATTAAATCTTCTTATTCCAACGTTTGGGGGACAAAAAGATGGATCATACATAGGGTCTTTTCTAGTTAGGGGGGCTGTTACACAGAAACTTTTCAGTTGTCCTGGTTTTGTTTGTAGTTCGGTTACTGTTATATTCTCATTTTCGAAGCCAGGTTGTTTTTTGATATGCTCTTGAACCATTTCACTTGTCACATGATTGTTTACTCTATATATATTAAGCCAAACTTTTCTTTCAGGGCCTGCGAAACCAGATTTAATAACTTCGTCGGAGGCTTCTCCCGTTCCTAACCTTTTTTTTGTGTGACGTCTTCTTTTATGTACTTCTATGAAGTCTGATTCATGTTGTGTATTTGTTTCTCTATTAGATTCGTATATTTACTCATTGTGATGTTTGGGTAGTGCATTAGATGGATTCTTCTCTTGTTGTGGTTTAATTTTCAGGTTATCATTGTTTTGGTTAGATTTGTCGGGGGTATGGGATCTTTGAACTACTACCTTTGGGACTATTGTTTCTTGGTTGACGTTGCTTCTTTGAGTTCTTGTTTTGACGATGTCAGAGTATTGTGTTTAATTTTTTTTATCACTGTTGTTCAATTGTTGTTTTAATAATTTATTATTTTCTTTAAGAATTAAGTTATATTCTTTTAGGATTTCGTTCTTTTCCTGTGTTTCTGTGAGTAACTTACTTAAGTATTCAATTTTGAGGGCCATAATTTCCTCTTTATTTGTTTTTTTTTGGTTTTTCAATATCGCAACATTCTATATATCTTCCATTGATTACCTTGATGTTTTTCTTTTTGGCACATGATCCATGGTATAGTCCATCACAATTTATACATATTTGGATTGTGCATACTTTCTTGTTTTCTCGTAGGTTTGATATTTTATCACTTTTAACACTTTCGCCGTCGCTATGTTCGTCCTCACTTGACGCCATCTTGACGTCTTCTCTATAAATTAGCTAGCAAGATTTATAAAGGTCTTATGATCCCTTCAGGAAGTATAGGTAATAATAATAATTCTTCACCAAGAATTGTCACTAAAACACCAACTTCTAAGTTCGAAAAAGATTCCTTATTACAATTACCATCCGGATGCTTTATTGGAAAATGAACATCACAGGCTCTACTCACTACTGGGATCGCACGGTTCTCACAGACCGGAAAATAACCGACAATAGACCAGACCTCATATTGCTCAATAAGAATGAGGACAGAGCCCTATTCATCGACGTGGCGATTCCAAATAAGAACAATCTTCTAGATAGGCACACTGAAAAAACTTCAAAATACAGAGATCTCGAGGAACAAACCAGGAGACAGTGGAAGCTGAAAGATATCAAGACCAATCCCTATTGTCATTTCATCTACAGGCCTGATACCGAAGAAACTACCAGAAAACTTGAGGAAACTTCAGTTGGACGAAGATATCTATAGAGTCATGCAGAAGGCGGTACTGCTGGGAACGGCGAGAACTGTACTACAAAAATAAAACAAATTAAAATTAGAACATGACAAATTTCACAAGATTTACATTAATGATTCTACAGGAATTAAGTCATCACAATAAAAACATATATCAATCTGTTCCACCGTATTCCTTTTAAAATGGCCATACATTCAGGTCTATTTTCTATTTCTCTACTTCAATATTCCAGAACTTTCACAATATCGTGGAAAAAAACTCATGACTCAATTCCTGTAGAATCATTAATGTAAATCTTGTGAAATTTGTCATGTTCTAATTTTAATCTGTTTTATTTTTGTAGCCTTGATAAAGGTCCGATTTGAGACCGAAACGTCGGTGTTTTTGATGTAAAAGAGGAATATCGAAATATACATATCCAAATACCTGAAAAGTTTTCACATTATCACATAACATGGATGATAATATGCAACATAACCTATTTCGTGGTGGACTTTCCCAACATATTAGAAGTGAACATGACGATGTTACCTACCGTGATTGCAAGAGTTTGGTCAATAGCAGGAAAAAGATGGCATCTTTGATCAACAGAAGAATTTTCCTTCTACGCTGCAGAACAGAAGACATATTCCCTAAACATATCGTAAACAACATAAAACAAATATTTTCTTTACAAGTTGAAACACACCCGTATAATAGACTAGTAGACAGAACCCTACACAAATTTAGAAAATCATTACTGAGCATTGAGATAAAGATAACAATTTGGAAGATTCAAAAAACCAAGAACAACATCCAACGATTAAACAACCTCTTGCAACAAAGACTGACAGACGAAAACTTCAGAGAATTAACCCATTTTGCCAACAGAGTAGAGAGCAGTCTTGTGAACAGGATCAGGACCGCAAACTCAAAAAAAAACTAATGGAACTAGAACGAGAACAAAAACCCGTTATACCTATAGATTGTAGCGATAAATACGTAAAGAACTACACAAATCTTGACATACCTGGTGAAGTGAAGTCAGTAATAGGATTGGGTCCAAAACACGGAATAGTACCATGCAGACTTCCGATGGTGGATATTGTAAAGGACATAGAGAGTTGCATATCAAGCGCACCCATAACAGAAGAAGAAAAGAACTTATGCAGAGTTGAATGTACTGGTGCTGTGAACAATTATTTGAAAAGACATGACAAAGTAGACAAATTCAGATTTCCATACAAGAAATACCTCAGGTGTACCAATGAGTTCATACAAAATAATCCTGAAATCATAATAACTGAATCTGACAAAGGCAACTGTACAGTGGTTATGTTCAAGGAAGAATACATTAGAGGAGTCACAGGACTTCTCGAGGATGAAGAAACATATAAACCTCTAAACACAGACCCCACAAAGAAGATACAAGACAAAGTAAATAACAAGTTGAAAGAAATGAGGACAGCTGGATTAATAAATGAGATCGAATACAGAACGTTAATCAGACACAACAGTGTAATACCTAAATTGTACTGTCTGAGAAAAACTCACAAAGATACATTGAGTTTGAGACCAATTGTAAGTAACATCAATGCACCCACATACAACCTGGGAAAGCTTATGCATGACATTCTATCCAAAGTTTTATCAACATCACCATATAATGTTTAAAATTCCATTCAGGCAAAGGAGATTATAAAAAATATCGTGGTACCAAAAGGCTTTATTCTTATATCACTGGATGTGGTTTCCCTGTTTACAAATATTTCCAAGGACCTGGTAATCAGAGTTGCACACAAAAGATGGAACTATATCAAGAATTTTTCTACTCTGGACAAAGTTACCTTCATATCACTGATTGAATTATGTTTTGAAGGAGGATATTTTAGTTTCAATAACAAATTTTACCAACAATTAACTGGAACTGCAATGGGAGCACCTGCCAGTACCTCCTTTGCAAATTTGGTGATCAATGACCTGTTTGACTTTGTTTGCGATAGATTAACTTTTCGCATTCTTTTAATGTTACTTTATGTGGACGACACTCTGATGTTGATTCCCTTGGAGATGAGACAAACCATATTTGACCTGTTCAACTCATACCACCCTAGTATAAAGTTCACTATAGAAGATGAAAATGAAAACAAAATTCCTTTCTTAGACCTTTTAATAACCAGAGAAGAGACCAGTTTGACGACCTGTTGGTACACGAAAACTATAAATTCAAATAGGATTATAAACTACTACAGCAACCATAGTAACACCCAAAAAGTCAACACTGCAATCAGCCTGATGTACAGAGCATTGTCATTAAGTGACAGCAAATTTAGAGAAGAGACTACACAGAAAGTTTGCAAAATTTTAAGAGAAAACAACTACCCAAAATATATCATCCAACGTGTTGTAAATAAGGCCAAAGAAAAAGTAATGTGTACGAGAAACAACATTCAACAGAAAAACAAAGAAACTACACAATACTGCAGATTCCCTTTTATACCTGGACTCTCACAGAAAATTTCCAGGATCTTTAAGAGGGAGGATTAATTGCACATCCTTCTACAACAAGACCACAACAAAGAAATACTTCACACAGTTGAAGGATAGTGTACCAACAAATTTGCAATCATCAGTGGTGTATAACATCCCATGCTCGAACTGCGACAAGGCCTACATCGGACAGACGAAACAGCTGTTAAAAGACAGAATTAGACAACATAAAACAGACTCCAACAACATCACACATAAAGAAAAAACTGCTCTGACTTCATATACATTCAAAGAAGGACACAAATTCAATTTCGAAGAAACGACAATACTTGACCATGAAAACAACAACTATCGGAGAAACATAAGTGAAATGATTCACATAACACTAAACAAAACAGTGAATTATAGAGAAGATGTAAATAGACTCAGCACCATATATAACAGTCTATTAGTTCCTTTGAGAAAATAATCGGGATTATGTTTGATGACTTCTGTGCTCCCTTGTCAGAAGAATTTTTTAAACAGTACTCTGTGATCCTAACCCATAAATTTTCGGTGTTTTTTCCACGATATTGTGAAAGTTCTGGAATATTGAAGTAGAGAAATAGAAAATAGACCTGAATGTATGGCCATTTTAAAAGGAATACGGTGGAACAGATTGATATATGTTTTTATTGTGATGATTTTATTGTGATGATTTTATTGTGATGACAAAATTTTAAGAGAAAACAACTACCCAAAATATATCATCCAACGTGTTGTAAATAAGGCCAAAGAAAAAGTAATGTGTACGAGAAACAACATTCAACAGAAAAACAAAGAAACTACACAATACTGCAGATTCCCTTTTATACCTGGACTCTCACAGAAAATTTCCAGGATCTTTAAGAGGGAGGATTAATTGCACATGTGCCTTCTACAACAAGACCACAACAAAGAAATACTTCACACAGTTGAAGGATAGTGAACCAACAAATTTGCAATCATCAGTGGTGTATAACATCCCATGCTCGAACTGCGACAAGGCCTACATCGGACAGACGAAACAGCTGTTAAAAGACAGAATTAGACAACATAAAACAGACTCCAACAACATCACACATAAAGAGAAAACTGCTCTGACTTCACATACATTCAAAGAAGGACACAAATTCAATTTCGAAGAAACGACAATACTTGACCATGAAAACAACAACTATCGGAGAAACATAAGTGAAATGATTCACATAACACTAAACAAAACAGTGAATTATAGAGAAGATGTCAATAGACTCAGCACCATATATAACAGTCTATTAGTTCCTTTGAGAAAATAATCGGGATTATGTTTGATGACTTCTGTGCTCCCTTGTCAAAAGAATTTTTTAAACAGTACTCTGTGATCCTAACCCATAAATTTTCGGTGTTTTTTCCACGATATTGTGAAAGTTCTGGAATATTGAAGTAGAGAAATAGAAAATAGACCTGAATGTATGGCCATTTTAAAAGGAATACGGTGGAACAGATTGATATATGTTTTTATTGTGATGATTTTATTGTGATGACAAAATTTTAAGAGAAAACAACTACCCAAAATATATCATCCAACGTGTTGTAAATAAGGCCAAAGAAAAAGTAATGTGTACGAGAAACAACATTCAACAGAAAAACAAAGAAACTACACAATACTGCAGATTCCCTTTTATACCTGGACTCTCACAGAAAATTTCCAGGATCTTTAAGAGGGAGGATTAATTGCACATGTGCCTTCTACAACAAGACCACAACAAAGAAATACTTCACACAGTTGAAGGATAGTGAACCAACAAATTTGCAATCATCAGTGGTGTATAACATCCCATGCTCGAACTGCGACAAGGCCTACATCGGACAGACGAAACAGCTGTTAAAAGACAGAATTAGACAACATAAAACAGACTCCAACAACATCACACATAAAGAGAAAACTGCTCTGACTTCACATACATTCAAAGAAGGACACAAATTCAATTTCGAAGAAACGACAATACTTGACCATGAAAACAACAACTATCGGAGAAACATAAGTGAAATGATTCACATAACACTAAACAAAACAGTGAATTATAGAGAAGATGTAAATAGACTCAGCACCATATATAACAGTCTATTAGTTCCTTTGAGAAAATAATCGGGATTATGTTTGATGACTTCTGTGCTCCCTTGTCAAAAGAATTTTTTAAACAGTACTCTGTGATCCTAACTCATAAATTTTCGGTGTTTTTTCCACGATATTGTGAAAGTTCTGGAATATTGAAGTAGAGAAATAGAAAATAGACCTGAATGTATGGCCATTTTAAAAGGAATACGGTGGAACAGATTGATATATGTTTTTATTGTGATGACTCAATTCCTGTAGAATCATTAATGTAAATCTTGTGAAATTTGTCATGTTCTAATTTTAATCTGTTTTATTTTTGTAGCCTTGATAAAGGTCCGATTTGAGACCGAAACGTCGGTGTTTTTGATGTAAAAGAGGAATATCGAAATATACATATCCAAATACCTGAAAAGTTTTCACATTAAAATCACATTGTTTTGCGTTGTAATCGCATCCCCTAAAAACGGCTGAACCGAATTGATTCACTTTTTCTTTGGAACCTTCCTCACACTTTGCAGATGGTTTTAACGAAAGAAAAATTCTAAAAATTGTCTGGGAAACTGGAAAAATAAACAAAACTAAAAGAAATTTAAATTTCGAATGCAAGTGTATGTTGGGTAGTTTACCTTCCACGGATAAGTGATTGACACTTGCTGGGAGTTGACTTACATTCATGTTAAAAAGACGTTTTCCTTGAGTGCTTGCAGTATTCATGCTTTTCACACCGTCAATTGTGTGTAGCCTGTTTCTGTGATGATAAGCCCTCAACTTTATTTGTTTATGCAACAGACAAAACAAAGAATTTGGTTTACAAAAAAGAGGCACAGCTATGAAAAAATCGATATTCACTTAGAATAAAAAATATGTATAATATGATTTGATTAAATATATAGGGGAGACTAGGGAGCATTGATACATGGGGAGGCTTGATACAGGCTTATATCCGCGGTATGTAGCCGTTTTTAAAAGTAATATACTGGTGAACACTATTCTCTGGCAGAAGGCACTACGTGACCTTAATCTGTAAGGCTAACAGTAGTTTGTTCGTGAAATATTCAACAAAGAGTGTTTCGAGGTGAGAAATTGTAAGTATTTACTCACGTTACCTAAGGGTTTTATGATCATGTATTAATTTTTCGGCATAAACAAACATTTGACTGGGAAATATGCATAAAACTACTTAATTTACTGTTTTATCAGGTTGCCAAAATGTATGGATATAAAATGAAAACATAAATTACTTTAAAACTTGCTTTCAGGGAGGTTTGAGACATTTAGGGTGGGGAGGCCTGATACATGTATAATCTTTAAAAAATATTCCGGAGCTCATTGGACAAGCCTACATAAAGGCGTTTTCACCATCCAACCTACCTTCTGAACATGTTTCTGCACCTACGGGACCAAAGCAAACCAGTATCATTGCTGACCCACCTACTGATCTACTAATTCTGGATCAGGCATCAGGGGTACTCGCAAAGGTGCCACAAAGAATGTGACCGAGTTAGAAATGGCACAAAAATGTTTATATATGACATTTGCAAGTGATAACAATGGGCCTTATATTTTTAGTTTATGTGTCTCATGCCTCCCAGTACACCGTATCAATCCTCCCATATGTGGGGAGGCTTGAGACAGTTTGCATGTTTTTGTGTTCAACGTTTTGTACAGAATATGATGTTTATGTTTTGAGAATTCTATATTTATTTCGTTGAACGATTAATCGAAGAATTATATAATGTTATAAAAGTCCTGTTTCTTCATATAATTCATTTTACAAAAGTAAATATTCCAAAAAAGTATCAACCCTCCCCAGTCTCCCCTACTCAATCAATTTTTCCAATCACAAGTTTAAACTAAAAAGTTTTTTCACTTTCCATAGTTTTGTACCTTAATTTTTTCATTTATGATTTTACTTTCAATTACTGCATTTTCCCTCACTATGGTAGGAGCACTTCTTCTGGGTCAGCTAATTGCAAAATATTTTGGTAACCAGCTAACTCCACAAACGAAGAACAAATGTCATCAACATCTAGCAAATCAACAAGTCATCAATAACCAACACTTTTTTCAACTCAAATATCCAGGACAACTGATGCCTAATCGCAACACGTCTCATAAGAGGAATAGACAAGTCCGTACGAGAAGATATGCCCTAATTATTACTAAACATCACAGAAACGTGCTACAAGACTAACGGGAAAAAATATCATAAAGAAAATAAAAAACTTTAATGAAAAAAATATTGTATTTAATTGGAGCTTTTTGTATTAGGTATATAAGTTTGTTATAGAATTCATATCAAGTAGCTAATGAATAATCATTGCTAATTCAATCGAAAATATTTGGTCGAACGATCTGCGAAAATTTTTTTCTGAATTGGATCATTTCGGAAATGTATGCGCCAAGTTGTATCTTATATCTCGATTAGACTGACACATTTGCAAGATATCAAATACACACTAAAAAGCTATATCTTAACAGTTTTCCGACGATAAGCTGAAATAATGCATTTTACAATAGTTTTTAATCGAAAATTTTCGCTATCTCAACGAATAATACCGTTAAATGTCGAAAATATAAATATGGAGAAGGACACGACTCTGATATAAATCTTTGGATTCAACTGCGGCTTACCTAATCCTCTTATCCTGACGTATGTGCTTGGAGAAAAACATATGATGAAGTATTGAGGAATAAGAGAGAATTGATGTGGTGTGGATATCCCACGGAATAAACTCTCAACGTCTATTATGCGAGTCAGTCCAAATTAATGGAGTTCATTTCCAGTATATACCTATGTACTAGGACGTTTGAAAAAAAAATTATTCGTTATAAGAACCACGCTCAAAATTTTCGTTTGAATGCCAAAATAGGCCTATGAAAATATGAGCCCTTAATATTAGTGTTTAGGTTGTCCGCATCGCACTTTCGATATCCCATAAGAATAACACAGAAAAATTTTTTCTTCCGTTTTTTATAACTAATGAACGATAAATTATATCCATCCATTCAATAAGATAAACTGCTTTTCACTTTCATTGGTAGAAAAAAAATTGAAATTTACGACACCATAAACGTGAAAATCAACCATAAGCTTTTAGCAACAAACTCACGAAGCAGTTCATAAATCAGCCTGGTTTCTATATTAGAAAGAGCTGTCTTTCTTGATGAATCTAAGCTCTTTTGATACTAGTGTGAAAAACAAATTCATCTTGAAGGAATGTTTTCGAAATCTAGAGATATTAATTGGGAAGTCTCTGTCGTAACGTCATAACCACCGCAATTTTTTGCCAGCTTTATTTTTCGATTTCCTATCCGCTATCCAAAATAGAATATTTTTGAACGTGTTATCATTCTCCTGGACTGTGTGTAATGTTTGTATTTAAATTCGATTGAATTGGTGTCATTGGTGAAGAATTCATGGACAAATTAAATATTTTCCTTCTCGCTGTCCGCACTGAACACTTGCGAAAAAAAGAGCTAAACATTTCAAATTTAATCTGAATTATTGTGCTGGATATTCTATATTTAAAAAATACCGATACGAACACTTGTGTCGAAGTTAGTAATGATCTTAATATCAGAAAATGAATTAAAATTATTTTGAAGAATCTATCCGATAGATTTCTATCAAAATTTCCACTAACCTTCAACTCTGGATAGAATTCTCATCTCTGCAAATGTTGAGAAACAAATTTTTTGGAACCTAAGCAGCTTTGGGCGATCGAAACAGCATGCAAAAGCTCATGACTTCTCTCTCTGTACAACAATTCAGACTATGTACCTACCGTGTAACCCAAATTTCTTAATTTTAGCTGTTTCTGGTACTAGACTTGTAGGGAAAAACGGCTCAGTTTTCGTGAAAAGTCCGTTAGTTGAAACCGTTTCACGACATCTGCATTTGTAGTTAGATATAACCAAATTTTGATTTTCTATCGATTTCGAAAAGGTGCTATAACTTCTTCATTCTCGAAAATACCTAAAAACGATAAAAATTTTCTACACGCACTTTTTAACTGGGAATACTACACATTACACTATAATAATTTTTTTCAATCTCTTATACTCAGGGTGGAAAAATAAACAACTTCGTTGTTTTTAATACGAATGCATTCCGTTTTTGATCTCATATCATAAAAAAATTAGATTTTCAAAATATATATATATATATATATATATGTCAATATATTACTTACATCTTCAAGGCAAAACCAGCATAAAAATGAAATAATTACTAACAGTCGAGTGTCCCATACATTATTCTACGAATTAAGTGGAGATAGAATATTTCAATAAATATGATATAATAATAAAGGTGAATAAGATACATTTTTTGCTCTAGATTGTTTTAAAAAAGAAGCAGAAATCTTTCATATCATAACGATGTGGAATCACAAAAATACATCTTTATTCAAATTGGACGGTTTATTCGTGAATCAGTGGATGAGAAGGCATAGACAATCTCAATTCATGCTACTTCGGCCTGATCGACAAGATGCAAAAGTTGGGACATTGAAATATGGAAATTCAGACAGCTTTGTTAGTTTCATAGTCATTACGGAGCAGTTTATATTATTTCCACAATGCGACATGCCACCAATCTTCTTTAATCCTTTTATTCCCAACACATGGGGAATTCCTATCACCGACCGTTTATTTACATGTTTTCAGTCGTGATCGATGCTCTCCTACTGCTGGTATGTTCAATTCCACCGCACTGTGTTTTTCTTCGAATTTGAAAGTGAAAACACGGAAAACCAGAAAATAATGTAAGTTCTAGAAAATTGTTTTTATGTACGTACTGTATGTCACGTAATTTTAAGTCACGCTCTATGTTTGTGATATTCTGTATTGTTCGTTCCAGAGCCCTGAAGATGGTCTAAATATAGACCGAAACTGTCGGCATTTTATTGAGTTGGTTTTCTTTAAATCCTTCTAGACCTTTAAGCCCATCATCAATTCAATTAATCAACAGAGGTCATTAACTACATACTTATAGTCCTATAGCCTGGCCAGCAAGATCAACGGACCTCAATTCTTTGGATTTTTTCGTATGGGGATATGTTAAAAATGAAATTCTCAAGACTCCAGTCATACATAGGGCTGATTTAGAGCAGAGAGTCATAAACGCCATCAGAGACATTTCCTGCGTTAAGCCTAGTTCTCAGAGCTTCGTAGTGTCGCCAGCGACAGTATTCCAGCCAATCAGAGCATGTAAACAAAACTTCCCCTGACCCCTTCCTTTTCATTTCTGGTCGTCGAGAAGTGTCGCGACACGCCCCTTTTGTAGTTGAAATATTCCAACTACACCTCGAATTTCTGCGACAATCACAAGTAAATATAACCTATCTGTCAGCCGCAAAAACAGTTGTTTTTTATTTTAGATATTCTTTTCAGTATAATAAAATTATATCCAGTAGAAAAATATACAGCATGAATATAATGAGTATAGAATATAACCCATATATTTGAATAGCTCTTTCAATAGCATCCAATAATTTCAGTCGTCTCTTGTCTCGAATCATTTGAATAAAACTTCTTATCTTATACTGTCTCTATTTCTTCGGCCAAAATATGCAAGAGGATGGCATAATTATTCATTTCCTCTCAAAATACTGCTTGACTTGCCCAAGTTATTGAATACTTTCATGGCCTCTGTACTATTGTAAATTTTACAAAATTTTAGTTCGAACACCATGTTTACTTCGGACATTATGGTGTGAGCAACTCGAAAATTCATTTTTGAAAAGATATATGTAATATAAATTCAAAATAGAATAGAATTTTTCAATCGTATTTGACAATCAGCTGTTTATGACAGCGGAGAACACAACACGTCATGTGAGAATGTAGGAAGGAGTGGGGATTGTCGCTGGCGACACTACGAAGCTCTGAGAACTAGGCTTTAAGCCTAGTTCTCAGAGCTTCGTAGTGTCGCCAGCGACAGTATTCCAGCCAATCAGAGCATGTAAACAAAACTTCCCCTGACCCCTTCCTTTTCATTTCTGGTTGTCGAGAAGTGTCGCGACACGCCCCTTTTATAGTTGAAATATTCCAACTACACCTCGAATTTCTACGACAATCACAAGTAAATATAACCTATCTGTCAGCCGCAAAAACAGTTGTTTTTATTATTATGACTTTAGCCTTGCGGCTTTCACACTCCTCTCCAGAGGAAAATTCACTTATCCCAGATATCTCAGATATCAAAAGGATTAAGCTCTGTTGGAGCCCTTTCCATGTTTTCGGGCTCGTGGTGGTGGTGGGGTTCGGGTCGCTCCTCGGCTTCCTGCTGTAGGTTGGATTCCTGCTCCACCCGCACTTCCTGTCGGAGCAGACGGTGTTCCTCTGCATTCCCCATGTACTTGCGTACAGTTCTCGTCGTTCCGAGCAGTACCGCCTTCTGCATGACTTTATAAATATTTTCGTCCAACTGAAGTTTTCTCAAGTTCTCCAGTAGTTTCTTCGGTATCAGGCCTGTAGATGAAATGACAATAGGGATGGTCTTTATATCTTTCAGCTTCCACTGTCTTCTGATTTGTTCCTCGAGATCTCTGTATTTTGAAATTTTTTCAGTGTGTCAATCTAGAAGATTGTTATTATTTGGAATTGCCACGTCGATGATTATTATTATTATTATTTAATATAATGAGAGTTGAGGTAACAGTACCTATAAACTCAATACATGAAATGTTTGAAAGTAAATTAAAAAAAGAAAAAACAAAATTCAAAGAGAAGAGATCCACCTGTCGTAGCGATTCTTGAAAACATTAACCGATGTAGCGGTCACCACGTCGGTTGGCAGTCGGTTCCAGCGCTCAAATATTCTGTTCGATAGGAAGTTCTGTCGGACGATAGTTCTGAACTTTTCCTTGGCAAGCTTAAAGGGGTGTCCCCGTAGGTGATTAAAGTTCCTCTTGAACATGAACTGTAGATCAGCAACAGCATAACCGTGCAATGCTCGGTAGGCAAGGATGAGGTCACCTCGCTCACGACGCTGCTCGAACCTCGGGATACTGAGAAGCCGGAGCCGTGCATCGTAGCCTGGACGGTCACGACCAAACGGTAGCCGTGTACAAGTGCGCTGAATAGCTTCTAACGCATCCACATCCCTCCTCAGTGAAGGCCACCAAGCGGGACCGGCAAACTCCAGCATCGGGCGAACATACGAGAGATACAGAAGCCTACACGTTTGTAAGCTGCACCCATGAAAAGAACGATACAATGAGTGGCATAGTTGTTTAGCTCTATTACAAATGGATGTTACATGGCTGGTCCAGGAAAAATTGGTTGTTACTATTAGACCCAAATCACAGTGCTCGTCAACACTCTTCAACAATCTGCCGTCGATGAAGTATTCGGTTTTGGGATTTTTCTTGCCCATATGGAGTACGCAGCATTTGTCCAAATTAAGAGGCAGCATCCACTGCCTGCACCACTCATTCAAGGTACTTAGGTCTTTCCTGAGGACATCAGCGCAAGCAAGAGGAAAATTGTATAGCTTCGTATCATCAGCGAATAATGCACACATTGATCGAAGAGAGGAAGGAAGATCCGACGTAAACAACAAAAAAAGAAGAGGACCAAGCACTGTACCCTGTGGGATACCGCTGGTCACTCGATATTCAGATGATTTGCTCTCCCCAACTCTGACACGAAATGTCCGATTATGTAGGAAAGATTCTATCCACGATAAACAACCACCCCGTATACCCGGATGTTCGAGCTTAGAAATGAGCCGACGGTGGGGCACACGGTCAAACGCCTTGGCGAAGTCGAGGTAAATGATATCCACAGGGATATCAGAGTCCCAAGCCTTAGTCCAATCGTCGATACAGGGTAAAAGATTAGTAAGGATGGACCTCCCAGGTAAAAATCCATGTTGTTCTTTAGGGATAATCTTATGATCAACTGCAAAAGTTAAAATGGCATTGCAAATAATTCTCTCCATCACCTTACAAGTGGCTGATGTTAAACTAATTGGCCTGTAATTTTTGGGATCCAATTTGTCTCCTTTCTTAAAAATAGGTGTGATAGAGGCGGACAACCAAGCAGATGGTAGTTTAGAAGAGGTGAATGATTGTCGGAAAATGATGGACAATGGGACTGTTTCAATTGGAACGAGGAAATGCCATCTGGGCCAGGTGCCGAGGAGGGTTTCAGTTCGGAAAGATGTTTCATAACCAGGTCTTCACTAAATAGAATGTTGTTTATTTCTGAAGTTTCACGGGATGTCTGCGGAATAGGAATTGGACCTGTAGGTTCATAAGTGAACGCAGCAGAAAATATTTCCGAAAATACATCAGCAGTTTCCGTATTATCCTTGCATAATGAGTTGGAACCATTTCTGACTAAAGGAATGCCCACTTTGCTGTTAGATGAAGATCGCAAGTACTTGAAGAGCCTTTTTTTGTCTTTAGAGCATGCTAGTTGGTGTTCATAGGTATTTTTGGAATTTCTTAATTCGTTAGACAGAAAGTTTGAAAAGGACCTATGGTTTAAATAATCATTTCGGGAGCGACTTCGGAGATATCTCTGCCACAGCGATTTTTTCTTCCTAATCATTTCATTGAATCTCCCAGTGATCCACGGTTTAGAGACGTTTGATTTGATGATTTTCTCTTCTGTGCTCAGAGTAACTGCCCTGCTGAAGATCGTGGAGAATGTTGTCCACAACTCATCGACATCAGCACCCTCAGGAAGAACCTCATGCCAATTTTCTCTCGATAGTAGCTCTTTAACTCTTTCGTAGTTCGTTCTCTTCACGGTCCTCTTGGTGGATTGGGGTGAACTTGGTATATTTAATTGTAGTTCAGATAGTAGAACAACGTGGTCAGACTTACCAAGGGGTGGTAGGTATTCTATTGAAGATAGCAAATTGGGGTCGTTTGTGAAAAACAGGTCCAAAGTTGAAGGAGTTTGACCTTCCCTATATCTGGTTGCATTCGAAATTAACTGCTGCAGGCTAGAGTCTTGCAATAATTTGGCATAATGGTGTGAAGGGGATCCAACAGCGCACTGTCCCGAAGGCCACTTGATGTCCCGGCAGTTGAAGTCACCAGTAATGAGAACATTTTTGGAATGGATGGACAAATCAGATAGGTATTCGCAAAGCTTGGCGTCGGACTCGCATGGGCGCGGTCGATAAATGCATCCGATGAACAGACATAGGTTGGGGGAAGAGAGATTAAGGAAAATGTTATCAATTCCAGGCCAGTTATGGGTTGATGATTTGATACTAAAAGTTTTGACTACTTCATCTTTAATATATATACAAACTCCACAGTATCCAAGAGTGTCAAGATTGTCGCAGCGATATATGGTGTAGTTGGGTATGGAACAAACTGAGTCATCGGTCGAAGGTTGGAGCCAAGACTCGGTTATGAAAATAATATATGGATCGTGAAGTTGGACAAAAGCCTGCAATTCGAACAGTTTTGATGAGAGGGATTGAGCATTGGTATAAACGATTGGCCAAACATGTAAATTGTTTAGTTTTTTGGTTGGTTGTTAGAACTGCCCGTAGGAACGATCCTAGGTGAACCCTTAAAGTATTTTATCGTTATATCCCTTTCACCATTTCTTTGTCGTCGTTTTAGTTCCTCACGTAAAGCATTCAGCTCCGCAGCCTGCAATTTCGTTTTGTCGTCGTAGATAGCTATATTACGATATTGCGAGTGTCCCAGAAGAGAAGATTTATGTTTGAGGATATTCGACACAATCTCCGTGTTGGAAAAGGACACCTTCAACCAGCGAGGACGACTGCTATCCTTGGACGGAAGTCGTCGAGTACTGATCAGGTAGGCACTGGCATTTTTTTGTATGAGATCTACAATATCCCGTGCTAAGACAGGGTCTACAGATTCGTCTCCATTATCCGGAACATTAGCAACAATAATATTATGAGACCTTTTGATCCGATCGAGCAACTCCGGAACAATTGCTGGGTCCTCGGATGTATTAGTCTTTGGGTTCGTGATCTGTGATCTGATATCAGAAATAGCATGAGTGAGGTTCGCTTGAGCTTCAGAAATAGCTTTTATTCGATCTTTGTTTTCATCAATGCATGATCGATGCTCTGATAGCATAGTGGAATGCTTAGTAATAGCGGCATTACAAGTCGAAAGCTGAGTAAGGATATCGTTTTGACGTTCCTCTATTCTCAAAACACTAGTTGCCATTTCATTAATCTTTTCCATAAGTGTATTGAAATGATGGATAGTAATAGGATTGTCGTTAATAGGAGAGGGGTTACTTGTATCCCCAGACGAGATTAAACGATTGCCAGCTGCGGTATTACGTAGTGATCGTGACATTTTTAGGGTAAAGAAACACAAATATTAACAATCTTCGCTTTCTTGGGCCTGTAAGAAAGACTCAGCACAGAAGGGCGGGCCACGGATCAAGGATAGTGAGAGTGTTATAGGAAGTACGTAAGTCTCTCCAGCAACCGCAGCAGGCGATGTGACTCCCCAGAACGAGGGAAGAGTACTAATACTACACAACACCGCAGTGCAGTGACTGATTGATTGGCAGCCGGTATTGAATGGACCTGTGGTAGTAGGAGTGTGCGCGGCGCAACCAATATCGAATCCCAGAAGAGATTGTTGACTCCAGCAATTATTTGTCGATTTTATGAAAATCAACAAATGAAAACAGAAAAAAAAAGAAAACCCAGTAAGCAGAAAAGTACTCACAAATGAATGAGTGCACTTATTCAAAATAAATTTCCAACAATCGCACGAGATAAATGAATTTCACAGGAGCACAACTCATGAAGTGTTTTACTCTCAAACGTTCAACGTGAATTTTTGATTTTAGATATTCTTTTTAGTATTTTTTTTAATCATGGTATATTTTCCATCTGAATTCAGGTAAATATATGAAACACCAATGATAATTATCACGGAAAAAGGAAATATTCTTTCATTTCATATTTATTGTTTATTTCAGAATGGAGTTTTTCTACAAGTATACAGCTTTATATTCGTGGCGAAAGGCGAAATAAAATAAGGAGAAGAAGGTGGATTCACTAGGCCACTGCGGCAGATAGGTATTTAACTTCCTAATGAACCATGGGAGTTCACTGCTATATACTCCATGAATATTCATTTGGCCAATCCGTAATATATATATATATGAAAAGTAAGCTAATTTCACGTTTTGAAATGAGAAATATGTCAAGATTTCCTGAATTAAATTCCAATTTTCTTTCAGTGAATATAGAAAGTGCCTATTTCATTGAAATTCCCAAAACAAATCAAAAAGTAGCTGAGCGTTACTCCCACAAAATAAACAAGATTGGAGGTTTTGATCCATACACCATTTAAGCAAGAGATATACGAGGTTACAGTCCTGATGGAATATGATGATATTGTGGTATTTCTAGTTTTCACAACCAGTTTCCAAACAAATCAGCAAATGAAAGCATTCAAGCGCTTATCAGCCTACAAATGCTCCCATTATATCTGGGTTTTGCTGTTTGAAACAAAATATTATGTGAGAAGTTTTTCACAAAAGGGTCAGTACAGATGAATTGGTGTACATGTAAAGAAGGGAATAATGACCATTTTATGATAAAATGCTGCTATGAGGATTGTGAAATATATTGGATCCGATCCATGCGGAAAGTGTTGGGCTGACCATTGTTCCTGACCATTCGTTCAGCAGCTTTTGTACAAGCAATTTACACATGGAAAGAATATTTTTTTTAAATGTATATACATAATATGATGTAATGTGGTTGTATTAAATTTTCTCGAAAAAATGCACTGTTCTAAGGTGTATTTACTATAAATATAAAACAGAAACGATATGAAAATATAATTGGTTCAAAAATAGGAACGGTATAAAATTATATCCAGTGAGAAAATATTCAACACATACATCATAAATATAATGAGTATAGAATATAACCCATATATTTGAATAGCTCTTTCAATAGCATCCAGTAATTTTAGTCGTTCCTTGTCTCGAGTCATTTGAGTAACACTTCTTATCTTATACCGTCTCTATTTCTTCGGTCTCCACATCCATATGCGAGAGGATGGCATAATTATTCATTTCCTCCCAAAATACTGCTTGACTTGCCCAAGTTCTTGAATACTTTCATGGCCTCTGTACTAATGCAAATTTATTCAAAAGTGTTAGTGGAAAAACCACAGACACATCCAAAGAATGAAAGAATAGAGATTTAATCTTTGAATATACCTATATTAACTAGAAGTAAAATCGAAGAGACCTCTTTGGTAAAATAATATTTCAAATTGTGTTACGTCCGCATACACAACACCTAATTTTTCCACCACAATTTTAGTTCGAACACCATGTTTACTTCGGACATTATGGTGCCAGCAACTCGAAAATTCATTTTTGAAAAAATATATTATATAATATGTAATATAAATTCAAAATAGAATAGAATTTTTCAATCGTATTTGACAATCAGCTGTTTATGACAGCGGAGAACACAACACGTCATGTGAGAATGTATGAAGGAGTGGGGATTGTCGCTAGCGACACTACGAAGCTCTGAGAACTAGGCTTTATGCTGTTGAATGCAATGAATTCTGTTAGAAAAAGATGTCGACTTTATTTACAGAATAAGGGTACCCAATTTAAGAACTTCTTGTGAGTAGTATTAAAATTTTTCATAGAAATTCAGCTCGATATTTATTCAAATTGAGTTTAACATCATTGACATGAATTACTTGATTTTATTGAAGTTATAGATATTTCAGCTAACAAATGAAATTCTATGAACGGAAATTTCAATTCATATCATGGGAATGGAGATTTATTGGGAGTGAACAATTTTGTGATCAATGGTTTCATAGAATTTTATCAAAATTTTGAATTCCACCAAAATGGTGATTTTGTCTTGAGTAAGGAAGTAATACATAGACATACATATATTTTTGAAAAGCTATAATATTATTTGTAGAACATGAGATCAAGAAGATAAACCATCCGTATTTAAAATAAAGAAGTAATTTTTTTTCACACTTGGTACAAGACGTAAAAAAAGTTGATTATAGTGTTTTATTCCCAGTGAGAACGTGTCTGTAAAATGTTTTTATCGTTTTTAGATATTTCCGAAAATAAAAATGGTATGGGACATTTTTTAAATCGATAAAATATCAATATCAATATCTTCAATACAATTTTCACGAAATCGGAGCCTTGGACTCCTTTCAACGTTTTTCTCTATCTAGTCTAGTAGTACCAGCCGATAGCCATAATCAAGCAATTTGCAATATCCTGTACAGGAACAAAATATTCCAAATACCGCCACCATCACAAAATCGCTGTCAGGAAACCTTTTGACCATTTATTCAATAACCAGGGATAATGGGGGTTCTGAGGGAACAAACGAAAAACGAATGCCCACATGAGAGTGCGTATTCGTGTTTCATTTAATTCCTTTCTGCATATTTTAAACGCCATTAAAATACAAATTTAATCACATGACATTCCTTTATATGAAGTATCGGATAAATGAAATAGTTGTTATATTGTTTCGATGAATATGAAATTGAAATATGTAATATAATTCGATATTATTATATGTACTTATTGGAAATAAACCTCGGAGTGATCCATTTCATTGTAGTCACTACGGCGTATACAAAACATTTTTCTACAAACGTCAAAAAATGACAAGGTTCGCGCATTGACAACAATATGCGAAGTGACCCTTTTTTTCATTTTCCTTCGTTACCATGACACCGTGCGCGAAGTAGTGTGCGAAATGCTTACTTCGCACACTGCATGTGAACTATATGGGATTTTTATATCTCAACCTTTATGTTCCTCAATCAAGCAAAAATCCAAGAAATCATTCATTTATCAATGTTTAACAATAATTAAGGCTTTCAAATTGTGAGAAAATTTAACACTACCAAATTTTATTTATTATTCACAATGTTAACATTAATGGTGCAGCCAGTGCACGAACCAATAATTAGGTATTCCTAAACCAGATAACTCAGATTCAGCTCGTGATATCGTAGATTTAGGAGTTGGATAAGACTATCCATTTTTGATTGCCGTAGAGGTGACAGCACTTGATCCTGAAATTTCAATACTCTTTTTCATATTAAGCTAAGCATGTTACTTATTTTAGAATGATATTTTTGACGTTTGTACAAAAAATTTTGTTTGCATCTCATGAGCGAAATACTTTGGTGATCTCGACTATTTTTTTAACTCGGCTGCGCCTCGTTAAAAAAAATCAGTTCTCGATCACCAAAGTAGCATTTCGCGCACTAGATACAAAAATAACTATTTCTAACTTCTTGTGCAGCCTAATTTGAACTCGATGTAGTTTACCACATTTTTCTCCTTTGTAAATATCTGTAGTCGCGGCGTTTTTCCTGGAAATTATCAAAGTCGGCCAAATGGAATTATTTTTAATAATAAGACTCGGTTGCTCAGTTCAGGATCAAGCCGATATTTAAGTTGTTCCTAGGACCTAGATCAACCTGACAGAATTGATCGGAACTATCAAAATTAATCTAGGATCAACTTAAATCTCGACATAATCCCGAATTGAGCAACCGGGCCTTACATTACTCAACTTAGTAATGCAGTCATAATTGAGGGACTTTAAAGGTGACTACCCACGTGTTTCTATATGAAGAAGAAGAGAAACAAAAAGTAGCTTCTCCTCTACAGATTCCTCCAAATATAACTTTTCTGAAGCCTTAAAGAGAGGACAGTTACTTGAAGTAGAATTTTTTTCACGAATCTCCTTGGTCAAAGTCGACGTGAAAATTTGAGCTGATAGTGTGAACAACTCTTGAACTTACTCGTTTCCTTGGATCTAGGAAGAGGATTCCCCGTTCTATCCCTCCAACTTGTTTAGGTGAAGGGTATCTGCGCATAAATGAGAGAATATTACACGAAAAGCAAATTGATAGCCTTTGCGTTGAAAATAGGAAGAAGAGGCATTTATGCATTTCCGACAATGTCAAAGATATAGGCGTTCCCAAGGAAAATGGAACTTTTCTTAGGGTTGTGTCAAATGCTTTGAAAAGCAGCAGAGTGTAGCGAGTTCGATCTGGTTGCACAAAAAAAAGAGGGCAATAAAACAAGCTTCCCGTGAAATAACAAAGACTGTTCTTGCAAAAGAAAACTTGCCTGCAGAAAAATATGTGAAACAATTCAATAACACAATAAGCAAATAAACAAATAAAAACATATTAAAAAGCGGTCATCTAAGCAGATTGTAAAGGAGCAGTAAATCGCGATGGTTTGGTCGCATTGAAAGAAAAAGATTTTCAACAAACAAATATTGAAAATAAAGTGAAAAATTAACAAAAAGCTTCAAGAACTATTCGGAAAACTCAACTAATGGGGTTGACCACTAGAAACGTTCCCTCAAAATAGACTCCTAGAAAATGAATAAGGTCAAGGCTCGGAAATTCGAGTTAGAAGAAATTATATTAGGGCCGGTTTCATAATCAAACCTAAAGTCGCTTCAATTTTAAAGCTTCCTTTAACCCTACTAAAAATGACACTAAAGGAAGCTGCAAGCTTAAAGTGAAGTTCTGTTTGATTATGAAACTGGACGTAAATTTGATTATGAAACCTGACGTTATAGATAAATTCTGACATTATAGTCCTTCAAGAAGGAAGAATGAAACCAAACAGACGATTGACATCAATAAACTAGGTATGGAACCTAAATATACTATGGAATCGTTATTGCTCTAGAGGGCATAGCCATTTTATTGAGAAGAAAACGGATACCCCTTTTCCAAAAAAAAAATTAATCACAAAATCAGAAACAAACCTACCAACAACAAACCCACTTTCGTATATACCACAAAAGAGAAATATTTTGAAGGAAGAGATCATTAACATATTGGACTTGAACTGTGACTCTCGAGAATGAAAACAGAAATACAACAACATCCCAAAAATTTCGCTGAAAAGCAGATAGAAGATTGCTTGTTAATTGGATCGAAATTGCAGTAATGAAGCATAGCATAAAAGAATTTTTGATTGAGTTTTTGTAAGGCTCAACCCCATCGAATTGATATTCTGATATCAATTCGATATCCAACCAGTGAATTCATACAAACCAAAAAGTACACCGATTGGGCTGAATATACATTTGATACAAAGATCCCAGAATAGAATAGCTACCACTAACGTCAATTGAGCAGAAGCAATGGCGGACACAAAGTAGAAAGAATCGAGGTTAAATTATAGAATAGATGGGGATAATGAGATTATTGGATTTTGGAAAGAGTTATGAATACGGACCACCTGAAGAGGGAGAAATTCAGAATCCAGCCGCACCAATGGAAATCAGACCGGGTATGAAAAGCTTTAGACAAAAAATTCTCTGTGACGCCAGTTTACAAGAGTGGAGATAAAACATCCCCCTCTAACTATCGCCCTATCAGTCTGGTGTCCGCTGTCTCCAAGGTCTTCGAAAGAATAGTTACTGACCATATTCTTGAGTGTCCCTATTAATGGGGTCTATTGGATTTTGCCAAGGCGTTCCACCGTGCTCCTCATCGTCGTCTGCTTCACAAACTTGAGTATATGGGAATTAGTGGGGCCCTGCTCTCTTGGATGAGTTCATTTCTCAGTGACAAATTTTTCAGAGTCAGGGTCGGGGGTGGCTTTTCTACATAGGATAAGAAGGTCACAATCGGGGTACCACAGGGTTCAGTTCTGGGAATCGTTCTGTTTCTGCTGTATACATCTGATCTTCCCATGGGCGGTCCTACGGGGGGGTAAAGGGGGTAATTACCCCCCCCAGAGCCCATAACGAATACGATTTTTTGAATTTTTCATATAAAAAAACTAAGAAAAAACAATATTATAATGAAATGAAAAGGAGAGATTCCTTTACAGTGCATCTCATCTTGGCTGAGACAGCCAGGTTTCTCGCTTGTTATTTAAGATAGAACTTTTTTGTGAAACTCAAGTTATCCTAATCAGATTTTGCATAACTGTTTCCGTTTATGAGATACAGGGCGATGTTGGAAATTGATACTTTTCGTATCCCTTCTTTATCTCCGAAGAGAAGAAATAATGCTGAGCTGAAAACTACGTCTGATACAAAATTTTGCGTAGAATACAGTGTCGTCCTCAATTTTCTTTTTTGGGGTATGGTTTTGAAGAAACGACACAAACTTATATTTTTTTCAATGGAACACCATGTACTTTATTACTTCGTTCAATTCAGAAATGCTGAAAAACACCAAAACATCACATAATGATGATTTTAGAGAAGAAGAATCAATTAGATAGCAAACATAGATAATACACTCATCACTAACACGAAAAACAAAACGAAGGTACTGTTATGGTTTGCGTTTCCTCAATATATTATTGTTTAGTTTAGTTTTTCCAATGAGTACTAGGAATTAGAAGGAATTTTAGTTAATTTATAAGAAATTTATTCATCATAGATGCTATGCTAGGAAATTTTGGATTGCATGGAAACATAAAAAAAAATAATAGGGAGTTGTCAGTCAAGGATAGTTTTCAGAAAAGTCACTCCTTGAATAGACTAATTGAAATAATTTGCTTTTTATAAGTTACGATTGTGTTGATGGATTTTAACAAAATAATATATAAATAAAATTTGAATTCAGCGGTTCCTAACAGTAGGTACCTACCTAATAGCACCACATAAATAATACAAAAATTCATAATGCAAATTAGATAGAGAAGAAATACCAATAAAATATTTATTGGTATTGATACAAATTTTCAACATTGCATAATATTTTACTAATTAAACTGTTCAAATTGCTGTCCGTTTTGCCTAATACACAATTGACAAACCTTTTCAATACGTGGTATAAAGACTTTATACTTTATAGGTCTTTATATACAATGCCTGAGTGCATTTAATATTATAAAAGGGCTGTTTTGTAATTTCTCTGCTGATGCACGAAATTCTTCGGGACTGTTGTGTCTAAACACAATAGGTTTGTTCGTAGAGTGGTTCACAACGGTTGTGAACTGTACAGAGCTAGCGCAATTCCATTTCAGGGTGGCGAAAATCCATTTGCGCTTGCTCCGTACAGTTCACAACCGTTGTGAACCACACTACGAACAGGCCTAATAACAATTCATAGCGATGACAGCTAGATCAGATTTGTTTTTTTCTCTTCAATGCCTACTTGATTAAACAATGCTTCCAAATGTAAAGTAGCCATAATAACAACGAGGATGTTTGTATCATACATGAAATACTACTCTTAATAATCAAAAGTAATAATCCTTTTATTGAAACTTGGAAAATTCATGGCTCACTAACAAAAAATCATCATTATGTGATGTTTTAGTGTTTTTTAGCATTTCTGAACATCCTACCTATATAATGTTATACATAATTTTGAAGGGAATTCAACGAAGTAATGAAATACAGGGTGTTCCATTGAAAAAATATAGGTTTGTGTCGTATCTTCAAAACCATACCCCGAAAGCAAAAATTGAGTACGCCACTGGATTTTACGTAGAATTTCACAAAAAAGTAGGACAGAAACGTGAAAACCGCAAGGCTCTATCTCAAATAACAAGCGAGAAACCCTGGCTGTCTCACCCAAAATAGGATGCACTGTACAATTTAAAGAAAAACAATATGGTACTGCAAAAGCTAACTAAAGCTACAGGGTGTTACTTGAAGTCTTAATTTGAAATTTCAATTGTTCTTTCAATTACTACCCCCCCCAGAAAATCAGTCTAGGACCGCCCTTGGATCTTCCTCACTCTATTCGTTACTTCTGTTCGCTGACGATGCAAAACTGTATGTCCACCACACGATACTAACCATCTACAGGAGAATCTGGATGCTATTGCACGGTGGGTTGATGAATGGTTGTTGTCTCTCAACATGGACAAGTGCTGTGTCCTGCATATTGGCAGGAACAATCCGAAACTTACCTATTTACTAGGTGGGCAACTCCTTACTGTGGTCAAGAGTCATCGCAATCTTGATGTCATAGTCAATTCCGATCTTGACTGTCGGAGCATATTCTGAATGCCTGCGGTAGAGACAGGAGCGACACAGAAATCTTTTGAAGGTTGTAGTATCCAGACTGCGAAGCTGCTGTATACAACTTATTTGAGGGTAATTCTGGAGTACGAGGGGCCAGTTTGGTGGGTCGACTTTAGATTTGACTATCATCTCCTCGAGTCCATTCAAAGATGGTGCACTAGAATTCCTTTCTCCTGTATCAATACTTGGAATCGTCTCCCGGGTGAAGTGGTGAATGCTTTTTCAATAAACTCACACAAGAATCAATACGACCAGTGCATAAGTGACATGCTTAGTATAGATTATTCAGAAACTTTTTTATTTTTTTGTTACACTCTTGAATACATAGGTATAAACTCCACTCTTATTGTAGTTATAATAATAATTATTATTATTATAATAAAATTATAAAATGATAAAATGCCAAGAAAAGGAATTGAATCGTTAACAAACAGCGAATGCAATCATCAGAACACAATGTTAATCCAGGAGGTAGAAAACTGTCGAATTTATTGTGTTCAGCAAAGTTGGAAAATACAGACCGAAAAACTTACTATCGATTACTAGAAAAGTGGTAGCCAACAGACTTAACATAGAAAAATCATTTTGCAGGCTGAAGCACTTTTTTGTGCCTACTCGAGTTGAAGCACTCGATTATTCCCATTATCAAAATAACCGACAGCACTCCATTATCAAGAAAAAACTAGATTATCTCCTCTTATAAGCGATCAAATCATGTCCTACAGTCCTACTTATCTAGGACCATTTACCGAAACTGGTTTTCTCTCTAATCCGAATAATTGTCAACTAGTTGTAATCTTATCCTAGATATAGAGAAAATTTGCAGTTATTTCCTATCTCAGAATATAAGGAATATTATACAAATGGTTGAGCACTATATAGCTCTCCTATCAAAAGTTATAAGTCTCGCAATTTTGGGAGTTCATTGTGAACAACCCTGTAATTTTGCTTGTAAACAAGAAAATGGAGAATATAGGACTATTCAAAATCGAACCCTAGACGAGGATATATCGACTACATGTATGTAGGTTTGTTTCCATGTTCCAGTTTCTAATTAATTGACTTCGACGAGAATGAACATAGAAACAGTATTCCGTTATATCCCAACAAAATATCCCCTTTGAGAGGATTTCTCGAGTGATTTTTTTCGTTAAATGAACCTGTGTTAAATGGTGAGAACGAAGGAGAAGTTGTGGAGGGATTGAATTGGGTGTTTATGGATATGACGGGCCAATCTACTATGATTGATGGCAATTGTTTCCTGATAACCCGATGGTGTTCTGTAATTCCTAGTTAAGAGAGATTTATTTTTATACAACCTGGGAACTTTGTATTCGAATGATTCTTCCATGCTGCCATGCTTCATACAGGGTGGTGATCCAATATTGCCATTTAGAATAGAATGTTTTTTGTTGCTTGATCTCGTCAAAATGAGTATTGCCGGTAACACAGGGTGTCCAATTTTTTCTAAGCGGGTCTGAACTTCTTTTCTTGAAGAATAATTTGTTCTCTTTCATTAATGCGTGCTAGTCATGAATCAGCGAAGGAATTCCCAGAGAGGCTGATACATATATATGTTACGGCTAAAGATAGGTGTGAGCATAAACTTAAGATTAGCCGGCTAAACTTAGGTTTATATTCGAGGACCGGCTAAAGTTCGATAAAGTATTCATCTGCGTCAGGGAATTTTATATTTAGCCGGCTAATGTGCCAAAACGAAACGGCTAAAAATGTATTCGATGGACACGCGGAGGGGTGATGTCTTTTGAATGATGGGAGAAGAAGAACGCACGCGGATGCGTTTTTGTTTCAATTTTAAGAATTGAAATATGCCAAATAGCATCGAATGCTGTTGTATTGAGGTTTCGTGACATAACGCCCATTGGTTTTCAATTTAAAATTTAAGAGGAATTTATACCACGGGACTTTCTCGCCATCCGAATAAGACGTAAAGAGGGAAAGACTACCAGAATGTGGTAACCATGTGGAACCCTTGAACGATAAGTGAAAGTTAAGGATATTACAATAGCTTTCATTTTCGTAGAAAAGATGGCAGCACTTAACGAACGTCTTTTTTCAATTTCACCATGATACGAATTGAAGCCAAGGGAGAGACTTTTCGATAAATTTCCATACTTTTGAAAAAAAACAAAAAACTATGAACATGAAAATAGTTGAAAACTCTTTTTCTAGCTGATTTTCTTAAATATTTCTTCCCAAGTCATTGCATATACGGATTCCAAAATACAGATATTATAGATACACTCATTAATAATTCATCAATGAATGTGACATTATTAATAAAAAGTTTTTATTAATCATTTCGTACGTTTTCTTACCTTTTTATTAAAAACGTAAGATTCAATATATTGAAATTCCCAAATTCCAACATTTGAAAATGGAGGACTGACAGACTATGACTAAAGAAATTGATTCCGTCAAAACTATAAAAGCCAAACACAGAAGCTTTACTTAAAGAACTTACGATTTTCTGATTCTGAGTCATATGAATAATTAACTCAAGGGACTGGTGATTACATTTTGATTTATCGTAACAGCTGGTTATGGTACCAGTACCAACGAAAGGACATTTATTCAACTTGAGTTAGTAAAAAATTCTATAAGAACAGCAATATCTAATGAATACCTGAACGATTTACGACTATTGAAATTCGGGAAAAACAAATCGCATCAACTCTTTTTCTTGAGTCAATAGTGACTTCTTGGCGTGGTCCTCTTTAAACAAGTACATTTCATCAGTGAACCTACTAATTGACGTGATGATAAAAAAATGCATCGATGAGAACTTCAATACGACGATATGTGAACGGGAAGAAGAGGAAAAGAGAACAGTACCCAAAATTGCGAAGAAAATAACATAAAATACAAACAGACACAAACAAAATGGATCAATAACCATATCACACTTTATTATTTGGTTTCTGTTCGATCGCCTTTCAGACAGAAATTCTAGCAATCTGAAGATGTGCAAATATAAACCTGGAAAGAAGCTATCAAGGATATGATATAATGATTCTAATAATCAAGCTGCTATCAAAGCATTGAGCCCCTAACCTATGCCATCAACTCAAAGCTGATATGGCTGTGACGAAGAAAACTCAGCTTCTTGAAAGAACAAGGGTTGCAAATAAACAAGAATGTCACTTGATGGGAGATCAAGTGAAGGATTTTCTTCACCCGATCTGCTTTATTCTTGTCCAACTTGCCGAAATACTCAACATATAAGGAGAAAAATTCTCATTTTCATACGACTATTTTGATGCATTCGATTCGAAATAATCCTGTGAAGGAATAATTCGTTCCTTGCCATTAACGGGCTATTATGATGTAGCGAATTGATCGATTCAGAAGTGAGGAGAAAAGCCCTGCCTACTTGGCAAGCTTTAATTATCCTAACCGATATTATCAGCAAATACCTACCCCCAGGCTCTTTGCTTGGTCGCCTTTGGCAACATTCAGAACCAAATTAATGATTCGGAGGAGGTGGCAACCACTATTGTGTTCTCCTTCAATTGATGTTTCTGCTTCCTTCGCCACATATTTTCTTTTACGGTGAAGCAAGCATAAAAATTTGCGAGGCGTGAAGTAATTAGGAATTGTTAAAGACACCATAAGTCCTAGGAAACACTCCGAATGCATCGCAGTAAATCACTCCTCTACCACTCTCGTAGGCGATTGAAAAGGATTCCGCCGGAGAAATATTTGAAGATACTATTGGGAGTTCAACCGCGTGATGTCGGGGAAGCTATGAGTATTGGTTACATATTAAACGTTTTTTCAATTCGAGAAATGGAAGAAATTCTCTATTAGAATTTTCAAGATAATATACAGGGTGATTCGAAACTCGAGGCGAAAAATTAAGGGACATATAGAGACTGATATTCTTAATTTAACGTAAAAAAAATTTTTGGCCGATAAGGCTTCGTTTCCGAGTTTCTGTATGCAAGCAATTAAATTTTATAATAACAGTTAGCCTAGAAATAAATTAGATGAATGTCAGCTGGTGGCAGAACACTTATTGTTTGCCAATTCAAAAGTTGATTTGCTGGTTTAGTCCTGTTAAACATGCAGTTTAACAGGAAGTTAAATATGCAGATGTTATTTTTGTGGACGGTTTCTGTGATGGCAACGCATTAAAAGCTTGTCGGTATTTGCAGTTTCTGGAAAACAATCTCGATAATTTGCTAGAAGATTTTCCTTTGGAAGTGGTATACAATCGTATGTGGTATCAGCACGATGGAGCACCACCGCATGTTGGACGAAATGTTGTCGCCTGGTTAAACCAAAATTTCAATGGATGGATTGGTCGGCGTGGTCAAGTGCTATGGCCAGCGAGATCACCTGATTTGAATCCTCCGGATTATTTTGTATGGGGACATTTGAAACAACAAGTTTACGCGCAGTGTAAATTAATGATAAAGAACAATTAATGGAACGAATTAATGCAGTCGAATCCACTCAAAATAGGCGAAGCATGCAATTAGTGTACAATTCCCTTATTCTTCGTTGCCAAGCATGCATCGATGCTAATGGTGGCATTTTTGAACATTTCATTCAATTTTTTCTGTATTTTTATCAGCTATTAAAGTTTGAAATTGATGACATGCAGACATTACTATGTACAGGGTGGGCAAATTTCGATGTTTTAGCACTACAGCTTTTAAGCCAGTGGAGATGGAGACAAAATCTGATACCCCATTCTCGGTCTCTTTTTCTGAGAAACTAACAAGAGCAGTAGTCATTTTTGGCCACCTTGTTTTGTTTTCGAGTTATAAGTGATAATAATTGTAAAAATGGCGATTTCGAAATAAATTTATATCTCCGCTAATACTGATGATAGAGCTTTGAAATTGAAACATTATACAGGCACTTTTTTAAGTAGAACCCAGTGGCGTGCTTGCCTTTTTAGCAGTATTTTTAATTACGAAGCTATGACCCAAAGTTATGTTTTTTTGTTAATGGGAACACCAGATTTCTACACTAACGCCCCAAATGAAATTCACCTGCCTGCTCAACAACAGCGAGAAGAAGTTGATATCTAAGGTCCATCTTGAAACGCAAGTGAGTCTGAGCACCAGGACGATAGGGAAGAGCTCCGCCGACAAGTCGGCTCTGACATGAGAAGATACTTTGCAGAATTGGATGAAACAGATCCTCTTCATCGTATAGCACCTCCCTGACCCAATTAATCCAAGAAACTATCACTTGTAATCGACATCTTGAATAAGGACGTCATACCTTAGTAACTAAAGAACGGAAATTCATTGGAATCTAGTTTTTCACTGTTCAGCGCTAACAACAGCGAAAACCATGGGGGCAAGAATTTGCCAAACGAACACTAATGGTCCAAAATTACATAAATTAAAAATCCACCATGGCAGAAATGTCTACAAAATTAAACAGAACGGCTAAGAAATGACTTTGTACGACTGACGGAGTGCTTGAAGAGAAATCATGGAAAGAAACAGGACACATACAGAACGAGAGACAAAGAATGCTGCAGCTCACCACTGCCTCGATACTCTGAAGCAGAAACCAACTCTGTACACGGAACGCCTGAGGAGATATAAGTCCGAATAAACTTTCTACCGATCACCCACATCGTCTGATGTAGAAAATGGAAAGTAACCAACAAAGGAAACCATTGAAAAATTCTGGACCGAACAATTATCAACGAAACCTCGGTTCAATAGAGATACCAGATGGATTGAAGATGAAAACTCTGAAGCTCTGAAATATAAACCGATGCAGCATGACATGATCACAATTGATGAAGTAAAATCATCTAGCAGAGGAGTCAGAGGACTACACAACTGGTAAACAACGTGGACCTGATTGCTCATAGAACTTCTGGATCAAGGAAATTTGGATCATTTATGACAAATAAACTTCCACAATAAATGGTGTCATTGAAAATCCTGAAAGAATGCCAGTATTTTCAACACATGGCACAACAAACCTGTTACCGAAGACCAAAGAAATCCAGAATACCCAATCAAGTACCGACCAATCACATGCCTTCCAACGATGTATAAATTACTCACATCATTTCATGCATTTCAAACCGGATTCATAACCATTGTGGAAGGAATAACATCGTCACCACGAAACAACGTACGCTGCGTACCTACATAAAAAAGATTCGATTCCATACCACACGAATGGCTCTTGATGATCATGAAGATTTACAAGGAAGACCCCAATAATGTTAAGTTCCTGGAAAAAGCCATGTCAACCTGGTGCACCAGTCTACTTATGAAAGCAGCAGATGGACCTATCACAACTGGAATTATTCCAATAAGATGTGTAATTTTCCAAGGAGACTCGCTCAGCCCTCATCGGCACATTCAAACTCAAGGAAGGTGCGGAAATCAAAGCATTGAAGGAAGGAGATACGTCTAGGAATCAAACAGTCTAGACGGATCAATCAAACCTAGATGAAAAAAGAATTGACGGAGGAATACACTCGAAGACTGAAAGGGATCATGAAAACTGGTCTAGACAGCAAGAACATAACCAAAGCAATTAATACCTACGCTTGCTATGCACTGAGCTACTCATTCGGTATAATAAGAACAATGCTGATAAAACATCATAAACATCACCTTAAGAGTTCAATAAAACGACCAGAGCTGCCACGACACTTTGGAGGTCGAGGAATTGTTAATTTGTCGAACCGTACAACCAGGAAATTTAGGGACTTCGAGAATATTTTCTGAACAAGGCTCCTTCATCAGAACTTCATCGAGTAATTTATGATGCTGATAATTCTACTCCTCTGAAGTTGCAAAAGGCGTTCTTAGAAATCGTCGGACACTCTGAATTTATCTATACCTATAGCCTATTTTTTGTTCCATTTTCGATGTTATAATTCGACATTGAGTCTGAAACTCAAGCTTTGGTCTATTCTGATACACATGCAGGTATTCATTAGAATCAACTTCTTTTTAAATGTTGAAATAAGTTTCCGCTTCACTTCACTTCACAGAAATGTCCCATGATACGTAAGAGCTGCTTCACAGCTCATCTCTTTTGTTAAGGGACGCTGTAAAGGATGTATAAAGAACTATATACCAAAAATGTATGAGGGGTTTTTTAGTGAGTATCCAAGCAACAGCTCGGAGTCTCGAACTCTTGAGAGAGTGGTCCCTCTCAAAGTTTGTCTTTAAAAAGTTTTTTCCCTCATCCAATTAGCCTATTCTCTATCCTTCCAAGTTTGGATATAGGCCTCCCCCAACTGCCTCCAGCATTTCCTGTCTTGGGCTCTCCTCTGCCACATCAAGCCTGCGTGTCTGACTATGTCATCTTTCCACCTCATCTGCGGTCTTCCTCTTGATCTTTTCCCATCATAAGGGCGCCACTTCCCAATCTCTGCATTCCAGCGTTTGTCCTGTAATCGTTCATTATGGCCTGCCCATCTCCACTTAAGTGACGCTGCTCGCGTCTACAACTTTCGTTTTTTCTCTTATCCATTCGTTGCGTTTTTTATCCCTGAGTGATACTCCTAACATGCTTCTTTCCATAGCCCTCTGCGTCTTGCGGATTTTATCGATGTTTGCTTTGGTGAAAGTCCATGTCTGAGCTCCGTATGTTAGTACCGGTAGAATGCATTGGTCGAATACTTTTGTTCTCAAGTGCATGGGAATTTCGTGGTTTTTCAGGACATAGGCGAGCCTACCGAAAGCTGCCCATCCTAAACGAGTTCTCCTTGCGATTTCCACAGTCTGGTTTTCTCTACTCGCTCGTATCGCCTGGCTCTATTACTGCTCCATCTACTATTATTAAGTATTGTTCATTCGAATTGGTCATAATTTTTGTTTTTTTGATGTTCATTTTCAATCCTCTCCGGAGCGCTTTCTCATGTAGTTCTTCAATCATTATTTGTAGTCAGATGCAATCAGGAGTATGTCATCAGCGTATCTTAGATGATTGAGGTATCTGCCATTGATCTTTATGCCCTTGTTACTCCCTCATACGGAAAAAAAAAAATTATAATAATAATGGAATTTCATTCCTCTTTCTACTATACATAAAATCAATTACAAACAGAAAAATTTCAATTATCTCCTGAATAAAAGTAAAATACACATTATATACAGAATAACACATAATATACATAATAACACATAATAGACTAGACCAAACTCCACTGGGTAATAATAACAATAAATAACAAAATAACCTAGTAGAAAGAAGCGCACAAAAGATATTCAAACGCAAAGATCTTGAAGAACAAATCAGGAAACAATGGAAAATACTGTGGTAGTACCACAGGTACCAGCCTAGCGACACGCTAAGAAACAGAACATGAACCTTAAAATTCCACACCCTACTCGACGGTGCATATTAAACGAACGTTTAATGACTTTAGCCTTGCGGCTTTCACCTGGTTTCTCCTCTAGATCTCTGTATTTTGAAATTTTTTCGGTGTGCCTAGAAGATTGTTATTATTTGGAATTGCCACGTCGATGAATAGTGCTCTGTCCTCATCCTTATTGAGCAATATGAGGTCTGGTCTATTGTGGGTTATTTTCCGGTCTGTGAGAACCGTGCGATCCCAGTAGAGCTTGTGATGTTCATTTTCCAATACAGCATCCGGATGGTAATTGTAATAAGGAACCTTTTTCGAACTTAGAAGTTGGTGATTTAGTGCCAATTCTTGATGAAGAATCTTGGCAACAGCATCATGTCTACTCTTGTACTCCGTGCCCGCGAACTTCTGACATCCCCCGGTGATGTGCTGGATAGTTTCATGTGTCGCACAGTCATAACGACAGCTATCGTCCTTCACTGAGGGATCCATGGCGATATATTTCATATAATTCCTTGTCGGAATCACCTGGTCCTGGATGGCGAGGATGAAGCCCTCTGTCTCGGGAAACAACCTTTCGGAAGTAGTTCGACGCAGATATGTCGACGTAATCACGATTGACCTCGTTCTGGTGCCTTCCATGCAAAGGTGTGCCAATTAGTTTCTCCATTTTGCTTTTTGCAGATTGTTCGACAGTTTCCAAGTGGTCCTGTTGTAGTTCAACGGAGTAGAACTATCAGCAACACAAACTACTCGATGGAGTTCTGACGAAGCAGCCTTGTTCAGTCCTTCAATTTCTTGGGACATGCGGTTGGACAAGTTAAGAATTCCCCTACCCCCGAGGTGTCGTGGCAGCTGTGTCCGTATTGAGTTTTGGGGTGATGTTTATTGTGTTTAGTCAGCATCGTCCTTATTTCTCTCTGTAAAGCTGCTAAATCGGTGGTCCTCCAAGAGATGATACCGAATGAATAGCTCAGCGCCGAGCAAGCGTAGGTATTAATCGCTTTTATCAGATTCTTGCTGTTAAGACCAGTTCTCATTATCCTTCTCAATCTTCGGGTAAACTCCTCCGATTATTCTTTCTTCATCTGGCTCTGATTGATTTTTCTTGCCTGTTTGATGCCTAGATACTTGTATGTGTCTCCTCCCTTTAATGCTTCAATTTCTGCACCTTCCTTGAGTTTGAACGTGCCATCTTCTATTTTCCCTCTCGTTATGTTCAGCAGTCGATATTTTTCTAGTCCAAACTTCATTTTGTTTTCTTCCGAGAATCTTTCAACCATTTTCAGCATCTGTTGCATTTGTTTTTGGGTAGATGCGAAGAGTTTCAAATCGTCCATGTAAAGGAGATGATTCAGTTTCATCCTAGTTCTACTGCCGCTCTTGATGGCAAATCAGTAGTCCGTAGAATTCAATCTATGAGACAAGGGATTCAGGGCCATACAGAACCACAGAGGGCTCAGCGAATCTCCATGGAAAATTCCGCGTCCTATTGGAATAGGTCCTGTTGTAATGGAGCCATCTGCTGCTTTCATTTGAAGACTAGTACGCCAGGTTGACATGGCGTTTTTCAGGAACTTAACAATATTGGGATCCACCTTGTAAATCTTCAAGACCGTCAAGAGCCAGTAAGTATGGTAAGGTATGGAATCGAATGCTTTTTTGTAGTCTATGTACGCAGCGTAAAGATTCCTTTGCTTGTAGAACGCTTGATTGCAGATAACTGAATCAATTATTAGTTGTTCTTTGCACCCTCGGCTGTCTTTGGTGCATTCTTTCTGTTGCATGGCGATGATGTTGTTCTTTTCACAATGATTATGAATTCGGTTTGAAATACACGATTTGATCAATTTGTACATCGTCGGAATTGGTCGGTACTTGGATGGGTCCTCTGTATTCCTCTGCTGGTCTTTAGGTAACAGGTATGTTGTGCCTTGTGTGTGGAATACTGGCAGTCTTTCAATGACATCATTTATTGCGGAGCTCAATTTGTCATTTGTAATGATCCAAAGTTTCTTGATCCAGAAGTTCTGCAATCCATCAGGCCCAGGTGTTTTCCAGTTGTGTAGTCCTCTGATAGCTTATTTTACTTCTTCAATTGTGATCATGTCATGCTGCAACGGCTCATATTTTATAGCTTCAGATTTTTCATCTTCAATCCATCTGGTATCTCCTTTGAAATGAGGTTTCGCTGATAATTGTTCGGCCCAGAAATATTCAATGGCTTCCTTTGGTGGTAACTCCATTTTCTCCATCAGACGATGTGAGTGACCGGTAGAAAGTTTCTTCCGACTTTTCGAATGAATTATTGTCTCTTTTCCGGCTATAATTGCTTTTATATCTCCTCATGCGTTCTGCATACAGACTTAATTTTTGCTTTAGAGTGTCGAGGCAATGGTGAGCTGTAGCATTCTCCGTCTCTCGTTCTGTGTGTGTCCTGTTTCTATCCATGATGTCTTTGGCAGCTTTCACAACCTTTCTTCCTCGATTCCCGTTCAAGTACTCCGTCAGTCGTCCAATGTCTCTTCTTAGCCTTTCTGTTTTTTGTTGAAGACGTTTCTGCCATGCTGGCGCATGTAATTTGTGTAATTTTGGACCATCGTTGTTCGTTCGGCGAATTGCAGAATTCCTCATGGAGCCTTTTCATATAGTTGTTCGTGTTCTGCCCTAGTCCCGTAATGGAGTTATATATGCGCACAATAGTTTAATTCATGGACGTTGTCCACTTCATGCGCTTTCTAACTAACCCCCGCTTGAGTCAGCACTGGCTGAATATCCTGCGCAGCACCTTCAGCGGTTCGAGTCGGCAATTGAATTGGACTAGTTGGTTGCTGTTGTAGAACAAATCAGGAGAAATGGAAAATACTGTGGTAGTACCACAGGTACCAGCTAAGCGACACGCTAAGAAACACAACATAAAGCTCAAATTCCACACCCTACTCGATGGTGCATATTAAACGAACGTTTAATTATTATTTATATTTATTTTTCTGTGTTTCATTCAATTCTTTCATACGATAAGTTGTTTTTCAACAACCAGAATTCGAAATATGTATTACAAATTCAATTCTTTCGATTTATTCATGTCGCTGGAATAACGAGTAACAAACTTGCATAGTTAGAAATTCGACTAGTATTAATTATGGAGCCTGGAGTGGATGAAGAAAATGCGTATTCGAATAATTGAACCAATTTGCGGCTTGACTTGGGGATAAATGGAAAGGAATGATTAGAACTGTTCAAACTCATTTCATCGCAAAACAAATGCGAATGTGTTCCTTGGGGCCCCCTCCGTCTTATATATTTCGAATTGAAATTTCCTTGAACATCAAAGGGAAATTAATTGATTACAATTATAGACGTAGTTCGGATTATTGCTCAAAGGTCCATTATCTTCATCACTGTTAGTTCTCTATTTAAGATGAAAGAGAAGCTCCTTATTGTTGTTATAAAGGACGGGCTTTCGGTTAGTTTATATATTTTGAACGACATTCCTAGATACTTCGTATAACAATAATGGCTGTCTTCAAATAATTGAGTGCATTTTTTAGCCTTGAATTCACTGCTACATCCATCACTTGTCCTGGTTTCAAGACGTATCCCAGCAAACACTGAAATCCAGCCACTGTACGAAAACTATACATCGTTGCTGCACTTGAAATGCAGCAATGGTTAGTTTGTCTTTGGTTATGCAGTAACTGTATCAAAACGGACCGTATATGTGCCGCTAAACTGTACAGTACACACTGTATTTGATATACACTCACAGTATAGCATTAGCCACGAAATAAGGCTACGAGGTGACAGACGTATTGGTTCACGGAATCGCACGAAACAAATTTCCGTTTATATTCTCCTGAAATATTTCAATGTCGTGTACTTGAGAATTGATTGAGAAAATCCTATTCATTTTGTTGCTAAATTTGAGGCTAAAGATCTAGGAGCTATTGAAGCGTTTCAGGCTTGGGTCTGAGGGCATCAAGAGTTCTTTGGTCCCAAGCGTATTAGATTAGATTTGGGATGAGGGATCTTGGAGGTAATGCTAGATGTGGAATATCCTGGTTTTCTTCATAAGTCAACTGCTACATGGGATCTACGTAGTAGTGTATGTTCATGCAGAGCAATGAAATTTTCGCCAAATCTGCGTTGGATAACTTCATCAACAAACAAAATGTCCTCTTTAAAGTAAAAATAAATCAGTTTTCCTATCGAAACAAACTCCGTCTCAAATCATAGTTTGTACCTACCTACTTGAAAATGATGAACTTCTTGAAAAGATCGGTTCTTTCTGTGTATGAGTGGACTTGTCCAAGCGCATACCTACTCTACGACTATGAACCGAATGGCTATATCTGGACTCGTCAGTAAAGAGTACGTAAAGCCATTCTGCTCGCCAGTGTGCCTGCTCCATTGGTGTCCGTGAAGTTACCACCCACTTTTTCGAAAATGAAAAAAATTTTGTTTGCATTCGTTAGTAACTCGTTAGTAACTATTTATAACACCAAAATTTTCGTTTGTACCTCAAAGGTATTAGTAGAAAAACACCGCATTCCGCTGGGTGCTAACCGGCACCCACTGTTCGATTTTTCGCGAAAAATAATGTACAGTTGGAAACTTCATCGTTAGTAACTATTTGTAACAGAAAAATTTTTGTTTGTAACCTAACCCATAACAGAAAAATGACACCCTCAAAATGCGAAGTTAGCACCCACTTTTTCGAAAATGAAGATAATTTTTTTTGCATTCGTTCGTAACTCGTTAGTAACTATTTGTAACACAAAAATTTTCGTTTGTATCTCAAAGATAGTGCTAGAAAAACACCGCATTCCGCTAGGTGTTAACTTCACCGGCACCCACTGTTCGATATTTCGCGATTAAATAGTACAGTTGGAAAGTCCAGGGTTAGTAACTATTTGTAACACAAATTTTTTTCTTGTAAACTAACCTATAATGGGAAAATGACACCCATACAATGCTAAGTCAGCACCCACACTTTCGAAAATTCTACATTTTTTTGCTATGCGAAGTTAGCACCGACTTTTTCGAAAATGAAGATAATTTTTTTCCTTCCGTTAGTTACTCGTTAGTAACTTTGTAAAACTAAAATTTTCGTTCGTATTCCAAAAGTAATGAAAGAAAATTACAGTATTATGCTGGGTGCTAACTCACCGGGCACCCAAAAATAAATAAAATTCAGTTGTAGAGTCCATCATTGGTAACTATTTGAACCACAAAAATTGTTGCTCATAGCCTAACATATAATAGGATAATGCCATCCCGAAAATGCTATGAGATAACAAACTCATTTTCAAAAATGCCATATTTCTTTTTTGGTCCCAATAGAACTTCGTTAGTAACTATTTGCGGGACAAAATTTTTTTCTACCCAATCACTAATGGAAAATTTGTACCCTGAAATAGTGAAGACTGTGAGTAAGAACCAATATGTCGGAAAATTCTAGATTTCGCTTTTGCTTTCGATAGTACCCTTTTACTTAATGTTCGACACACAAAATTTTTCGTCAGTAACCTATTCCGCAATTGACAAAATAGCACTACATAAAGTGCAAAATTAGCATATATGTATGAACATTTTGGAAAATTCTGAATCATTTATTGCTTCCCTAAAATAAGAACTACATCTGGAACTACATATTTGTGACACGAATTTCTATTTCGTTTCAAGTTTTTTTTTCATGGAAATTTTCGTCTGGGACCCGATGTTTGTGCTCGGAGTACTTGTATCGATACATATTCCACATCCAATTTATATTGACTAAAGTACTTCGTTCAATATGGGAAATCCAGTATTTCCGAGATGGATTTTATATTTTATATTCGATTGATCTTTGATTTTGAGCTAGCACCCAACGAAATGCTAACTGCTAACAAATAGTTACTAACGAAGTGCTATTGGAAGCAAAAATAAATGGAGATTTTCCCAAAATGTGATTGCTGACTTCGCATTTTGAGAGTGTCATTTTCCCATTATAGATCAGGTTACAAGAAAAAAAATTTGTGTTACAAATAGTTACTAACCTTGGAATTTCCAACTGTACTCTTTTTTCGCGAAAAATCGAACATGGGTGCCCGTGGAGTTAGCACCCAGTGGAATAAGATGTTTTTCTAGCACTTTTTGAGATACAAACGAAAATTTTTGTGTTACAAACAGTTACTAACGAGTTACGAACGAATGCAAAAAAAATTATCTTCTTTTTCGAACATGTGGGTACTAAGTTCGCATTTTGGGGGTGTCATTTTCCCATCATAGGTAAGGTTACAAACGAAAATTTTTGTGTTACAAATAGTTACTAACGAGTTACGAACGAATGCAAAAAAAATTATCTTCTTTTTCGAACATGTGGGTACTAAGTTCGCATTTTGAGGGTGTCATTTTCCCATCATAGGTAAGATTACAAACGAAAATTTGTGTGTTACAAATAGTTACTAACGAAAAAATTTTTTTCATTTTCGAAAATGTGGGTGCTAACTTCGGATTTTGAGGAACAAAAATTTTTGTGTTACAAATAGTTACTAACGATGAACTTTCCAACTGTACATTATTTTTCGCGAAAAATCGAACAGTGGGTGCCCGTGAAGTTAGCACCCAGCGGAATGCGGTGTTTTTCTACTAATACCTTTGAGGTACAAACGAAAATTTCGGTGTTACAAATAGTTACTAAGTAACGAGTTATCAATGAATGCAAACAAAAGTTTTTTCATTTTCGAAAAAGTGGGTGCTAACTTCACGGACACGCACCATTGGCTACTCTGATCTTTGACGCTTGTGTTCGAGAATAAGTGAAACTCTTCTTAACAGTCGACTCTATAATAGATTGACTTCATGGAAAAGTCTTGTGACGATACTTATGGAAATTGAAGTACCTGTGGCATCTTCAATGACTTGCCGTTCTGTCTGAGTATTCTCGCCGAAAGAGTAGAAAAACGGTCTTCTGCCGGAACTTTGACGAATAATTCCAGTGGAAAATAGTTTTGATTAACATTGAATGAATTGGTCATTTATGGTCGACCAGCTTCTCAAGGGCTCCATTGGCATCCTCATCGGATAAAACAATTCTCGGTTTAATATAAATTCGATTTTAAATTGCTTCGAACCGTTTGATCCTATTGAAAACGAAATACAGAGTGAAGAAACAATAATCAAAATGTGCATTTCCGACAAGCATTGACGAAAAAATGTGTAAATTGGATGAAAACTTGATTCTCTCCGAACCAGAAGACGTTAATGTGATTCAAAAATAATATTAAGATGATGAGGAACATATAGGCATCTCCGAAAAGAAAATCATCAATATCCTCAACTTGTGAAGAGCAGTTCAATTAATTTGGGGGAAAACCTCAGTGAAAAAACCCTGTCTCCCCGTGAGTAGTGTAGGGATGATAATAAATTTGTTCACAGAATAAGCTTTTAATACTGAAGGACTTCTTTTCCGTTGACATAAAAATTGAGATCACGAAATTATGTCTGAAACAAAAAACCTGAAACGGAAATCGAGAAAGAATAATACAGCCTTCATCAAACTGATTCGAATACTTGATGAACACTAAAGGAGAAAATAATTAAGTATAGGTAGATAACTTGTTCTCCAATTGCAGTGTGAAAAACATAACCTACACTACAAGCCTCTTTGAATTCCGTGAGAGAATAGGTACGGTGCACAGTTCAATATCAGCAAATATATTGCCACGAATATGGCTCGTAGATTAGAATATTTCTTATAGACATATGAAGTAAATTGTACATCTTGATTCCCATGTACAGTGTGCCTCGTTCTGTATTAGAATACTTATGAATTGGATGAAAATATTCATATACCTACTCTTCTTATTTTCATTCTTATTTTTGTTCACAACAATAAAACTCTGTAGATATACAAACCTGGAACTGTTAAAATGTTATATGCTCTGAAAAAGCTTCTACATGATGATCTGAATTTAATATCAAACATTGTTCTCACTGCATATTTTTGTGTTATAAAAATATATCATAATTATTCACTTGTATTCTATAATCAAGAAAGCAGTCCCCATTTTTTAGCAGTATCAAAATACGAGTATGCAATATGCAATAAGTTCTGGTATTCTCAAATCCAAGTCGAAAGAAGGTCCAATGCAGAGGCAATGTGCTTTTGGAAGTAGACTTATGTGGGTATTATATACAGCTACGTATCCCGTTAGTCGAAAGGGGAATTAGGGACCGCAACAAAGTATATTCTTTTGTCCTGCGGGGAGTTCGATCCTGAGGGCTTATTCCCAATTGCACTTGAAATCTTTCCCATTTACCCATTTCATTTGGGTACTCGTACATCCAGTATTTTTATCGCAGTGCCCGTTGGACAAGGAACGGAAAGCTTAATTATGAACGTGTTTTTATTTACTCGGAATTTTTTCCTTTCATCCAGAAACAGTTGAGGGCTTTCTCATCAACCTTTTCATCGGATTCGCTAACGAATATGCCATCCCGACAAAATGCAGGTGATTCTTCATTTCCATTCAATTTCCCGTTTTAATTATTCTGAATACGATATAAAGTGGACACTTCCCAAGTAATTATCCGTATATGTATTCATTTTCGGCATAAGTGGAAAATGCGTTTTTCATTGAGCATCCTCCTGAGAATCACACAGTGTGATAAACTTTTTCAAAATATTTCAATAATGGAATCTCTTCATGTGAGCCAAGTTCAAAACTTCAATATGTGGTTATAAAAAACTGAGCGATGACTTCGAAGAGGCCAGGACATTCGTAATATGTTAGATGGACATTTTCAAATTGAAAGAAGAGTTGTTGGAGCAATTGATTCTCCAACTGAAATCGGGCCAAAAGTGAAGAATAAAATAAGTTTATTGTCTTTTCGGGCTTTGAAACAATGTACCTATGCGTACATTACGTTACACAAAATGATTTAAAAATATATGAAGCCACAAAATAACTAGAAAGACAATGACGATTATCTGATTCTATCAAAAAAAATTCCTAATTCTATAATAAAAGTGTGCAGGGTGGACAAAATTCGATGGCACTGAATGGTAGCTCTGTAAACGTAAGAGCTAGGAAAAAAAGAAAAAATGGCTGACCTCGAAAGACGGATAATAGTCAAAACCGCATCCCTCTATCTTCTTTTGTTTTCAAGTTATAAGTGAAAACTCATTTTTCGACTCTTTGAATTGGGTCTTGTTTTCATAAAGATTCAGTGATATCGAAAAATAAATGCATATAAAACCCCAGGTTCTTTTTACATATTATTTTTTTCCTAATTCAGAATATATAATATCAATTTTTATTTGAAAAGGCGTTGGAAAGGGCTGTACAGGTTCTCTACTAGTTGCGAAGATTTCGGAACATATTCATTTGAAATAAGGTTTACAAAATTTCCTAAGAGTGATGCATTCCAATTGGAAAATTTTTCTTCAACCTTGATAACCTGACACAACGTAGAAGCATAAAGTTCATTATCCTATTTTCAATGAAAATAACCTCCCAACTTGAGTTTTTTTTTGGATGAACAATTATAGACACGATGTATATTATTTATTCTATGAATCAGAAAAAGAATATGGGACTGAAATATGTGAAAAAATATATGGTTCACATCTAAAAAAATTAAAGTTACTATCACTGGAGTGGCGGACTGAAAAAATCTTCAACTACTCCACGGAATTCTATATTAACAAGAGACTAGAATATTATGAGTGTTTCTCGATATAACTGAAAGAGAGGTGTACCAATTCTCAAAGAGCCGAAAATTAGTTTTCACTTATAACTCAAAAACAACAGAAAATAGAGGAATGGGGTTTTGGCCATTATCCATCTTTTGAAAATCGAGGTTGAAAACTTCTCCTCTTTTTTTTCTCTACTGTTGAAGAGCTGACTTTTAATGCCATCGAAACTTGCCCACCGTGTACTTATTCAGTTTTTAATGAAACGATAAATCTATAATGGATAGCCCATTTTGAAAAATGAAATATTTCCTTGAGGAGAGCATGGATCAAAAATATTTCAAATGAAAGTTTCTTCTTCTACTTCAAGGTCAAGTAGATTTTTGTTTTTCATGCTTATGATATGGTCATGATAAAGTAGGAAGTTATTTCTCATAGAATAACTTGTTTTTGTATTCCGTAGGAGCATATTCAAAAAAAAAAAAATAGTTTTTTTCCCAATTTTCTTCCAATCGCAAACGTAAGTTGAAACCGTGGTACCTAACAAAAATCTCACTGCATGCCGAATTGTTATCACTACAAACAGATACAGTAGTAATAACTGTGAATTTCAGATTGTGCGCAATTTCAGACAACTCCCTTCAGAAGAGCATGTGCTTCCATCAACCGTCGAAGCTTTGAACAAATATAGAACTGTGCATTGCTGATCATGGGAAAACTTTTGAACATTAATACATTAAATTAGGTAAAATGTGCTCTCAATTTAATTTTTGTTTTCGTCTTTTAATTTTAAAATATTTATTGCTGATTTACTGTTTGTCCCTCCATGAACACTCACTTCTGCTGAGAAGTTTGTGGGTAGAAGATTTTCATCGGTCTGATCATAAAACACTCCATATCTTTCCAACGGTTCATTTTATGGCCCAAACGAAAGATGCAAAATGTTTGTATATTTTTACGAGGAATATGATTTTTCACAAAAACATGTGTATTGCTTATTCAAAATATTTACTCGACTTTGAAATGACCTTAAAATCAAACTCCGTGGTCAGATTGATTTCCGCATTCAATATGCACCCCTGATGAAGACTAAGAAACTTTCTTTTAAAACACTTTCAGATCCAGGATCTTCCCAAGGACTTATTTCAGTGGATTTTTTAAAATGGGTTGGTCACCCTGAATAATTGAGTACCTACCTACTTCTCAACCAATTGTGGATATAATATATTATATGTATTGGTATTATTATTGAATATGTTGATATATTGTGAATTATTGCACATATCCATTTCTTTGGCTATTAATTTTTTGAAGAAGTTCTCATTCTAATATATTACAAATTCGTTTGTTTTTGAATTTTGGATGTGAAAAGCTGAATATTCATGATTTTAATTGCGCATTAGATTAATTCTTCGAGTAATCGGTTACATGACATATACTAAAGTTAGATAATAAACAGAATACCCAGTATTACCCCGATAAGATTCATGCGTTGCGTACGATGCGGAACTGTGGACGCTTACCTTAATAAGGAAATAACCCTTGGAAAAAATAAGAGTAAACCATTGCTCCATCCATTGGCATGACAGTATGGCAGATTACAGAAATCTTCCGATGACATCCAACAATATTTACAGTGACTTTATATACCATTATATTATATACCAAGGTGCGTAAAGCCACTGTAACAATATTTCGTATTCAGCACCAACCAGCGTCTGATTGCACAACAAAAAACTTGTATTTGGGGTGGAGGTAAGGAAGTGTCAAGCCCCTTCTTGGAGAGTTACCACAGTATTGACTGCTGCCAAGCTCTGGTCTTCGATGGAACGAAAAACCTCAGGCAGAGACAAACAACAAGTTTGTCTCTGCCTCAGGTGAAATACCGGCAAGACCACTGCTAAAAAGCCCGGAAAGTCGTGAAAGCCTTCATCAGTATATCACAGCAGTTTTCGCTCAATTTCTAAAGCTGCTGTGGGATAAAACTTCTCAACCTCATTGCAAATAAACCCTCATCTTGCAAATTGAAGTCAATACATCCACCATAAGAAGATGAGCTAGATCTCAAACCACCGAACAAAGAACGCCGCAGACTTTAGGGGATAGAAATAAAAATAAGCCATAAATCCAAACTAATGAGACAAAAATATCAAACAAACGGGGCCAAGTGCGCATGAAGTTCCAGATCACGTATCAGCCGGGTTCGAAGCTGTAGCTTAACATTTGAAAGGGGAAATGTCACCCCCGAGCTTCGTGTAATCCGCAGGGAGTGGACTGTGTCGGGTTGTCAGAAAGGTCATACACAATTTATTATTATCGTCTCTAATAATTTATATATAAATCGAAGCGGAGGGAATAAATTTCCTTTCGAGGTCTGTTGAACTCATTAGGGAATAGCGATCGCATATTTTTTCCGCATTTTTTCCGATTTCGAATGTCAAATATGTAGGATGGTGGACATTTGTCTCCCCCCTCCATTTTGAAATATTGTAGATTAATATTTTTTCTCACGAATTGGAAAGTTCACTTCTATTGGCATTCGAATTCGGAAAAAATACTGTCATTTATCTACTGTCAAATTAGTCTTTTTCGGTAGCAAATCCTTCTACATTCCGACTGTTTCTTAATCGTTGAAAACAACAACTAAAGCTGAAATACATAGTTATTCAATCAAATGCACAAAGTTCTCCGCACTCAGATATATACAGGGTGGTCCAACGAAAACTTAACACCTCGATTTTCCGACTTTAAAATGAAAATGTGGAAAATAGGTAGGATCCGTCAATTTCTGATTCGAGGTGAAACAACTTCAACCGTATAGCGCGGAGCCACAACTCCTTGATTTTGAATAGGGATGAGTGGTGTTGCGGTAACTAATGTTGAAGATCGTATCGAGTTCTATCTGACCCTAAAATTTCGCTTGAAAATATCCATCGATAATGAAACAACAGCGAGAATAGTAAGCGGCAATGTGAAATTCATCACGAAAAATAAATATTATTCGTATCTGACAGATATATTTATTTAGTAGGTGAGTTTTCAATTTTGTGTCCAAAAAAGTATTAATTTTTTGTCCAAAAATATATTAATTTTTTGTCGGACCATGTTTTTGATTTACTTTAGTCTTTCGTGAATTTTCAAGAACGTTAAAAAAGTGTGTCAAAGCGATTGTAAATTTGTAGTATAATTCAAATAGTGTATTCCGTAGGAGAAAGGGTGAAAATGATAAAATTATTTTTTAGATAGAACTCTTCGCGAACAACAGCGGCTTTATTTAACGAACGAAATCTTGGACAAAATGTATCCGCTGCTTAAGTTGTGCAACTGGTTGCCAAATTTGACGCTACTGGTTCAGTCGGAAACAAAAAGAGGGTGCATGAAAGAGACGAAGAGAGAGACGTGGCTGTCTTAGGACATGTAGCAGTGGATCCGACCTTTAGTTGTAGGAAATTGTTCGATGTTACTGGTGTTTCAAGCGCAGCAATCATTAGAATCCTTAAAGCATAAATTCAAAATCGGTTCAGGAACTGAATGAGGATGATCTCGATCGCCGACTACAGTTCTGTGAAATGACAAACGGTAGTCAAAACTACATCCTCGATATCTGTTTTTCGAACGAGTCTCCATTTCATCTTAACGGCATTGTAAACCGCCATAACTATCGGTATTGGTCAGATAAAAATCCAAGATCATTTCGTGAGGTGCATACACATATTCCACAAAAGTTTTATTTGGGCGGCTTTTTAAGAAAATCACATAATCGGCCCTTTTTTATACCCGGAAATCTCACTGGTCAAATTTATTCAGATCTATTGGAGAACGCTATTTATTCATCCCTCGTCCATGTATTGGAGAACGCAGAAGACCATCGATCATGGAACCAGACCATTATAAACGAAAGATCAAAGAGTCTACGTGTATTCTATTAGATCAAGATAATAATTTGGCAAATTGTTCGGTAGGAATAGATCATATTTGGATCAATTTACTAAAGAAGGAGCTGTCATCCGGTAATTTCAAAATTAAGGTTGAGTTCGGCTTAGCGACTTTTCGACTCTGAGCACGTCAAGTGTATTTCAATCGCGTTCGACTTCGATCTCTGAGTATTCCCTTTTCTGTTCGGGTCGTGACGGAGCATGTTCTCCGATCACGCTCGCACTTCCCCGAGTTCGCTGATAGAGAACGATGGGGATCTGTCAAGTGTGAAGTTGTAACTGCCGTCAGTGACAAAAACCAACGAGTACCTCTTTGAAAACTGTCCCTGCCGCCATAATGGAAAACAGAATGATTTTTTCGAACTGTGCAACTGAATATGAAGCAAAAATCTCGAACTTATTGATATTAGAAGGTTGCCCTATTTGAGAAAATTTGAAGATGTTTTTTAGATTTCAGAAAAATTTTCTGCGGAATCATTAAAGCAATGTAGAATTCAATCTGATATTGAAGACAAAAGTTGGAACCATTTCAGATGCCTTTACTTTCCTCTTCCTCATAATCCAAAAAGAGTTCAACACCAAATCTTATAATAGCATGCTTCAAATAATAGCATATGAATAAATGACTAGGTTATTACTATTTATTTCTTGGTACATAATTAAATCACACAAGCAAGCAGCACCTCTAGTTAATGGTGACGGCAAACTGAGCTCAGCACAATGAGGTCAGTACCGAGTACCAAATTTCTGTTAAACGTTGGTCGTTGTTTTCTTGAGCTCCGAGGAACTGCGGGAATCTTGAAAGCACTCAAAACAATTTTCAAATCTTCTCATTCTTACATATGTCGTGTTCTACCATATTTCGAAATGATCACTAATTGTTTTTACAAATTGCACTTATCGAATGCATATTATGCATATTACGTCGTTGGTTTTCACCAATATTTCTATAAAATTATTTTCGGAGTGCCAAAATAGGACGCGGCAAAAAGTTGTCAACTCGTCTTGACAACCATTTGAAACTCCTAGGTGATGTCGTCAGGGAACTCCCAGTACGTTCGGGTTTGAAAATGACCGGGAACGAGATCTAATAATGACGTCACGTTCCCCGTGCTCTCTCCGTTCGCTCTGTAGAACTTCAAGCCGAACTCAGCCTAAATGAATCAACGTTTCTCTGCAGTCTCTATTTCTATGTATTGACAATTAATGTCAAACAAAAGCCACAATTCAGAAGATTTTCGAAAATAGATTTTTCGTCTGATGAAGGAGTCTGATATAGACTCCGAAACGTTACCACTTAAAATTATAATTTCAACGTTATTTATTTTCAGTTCATTGTCAGGCAACAATTTTTTCTAGTTAATTTGCTCCTGACAAATTAGTGCGAGAATTTACGCAGGAGCAAATCGTCGATTTCATTTTTAATTGATTTTGTTTCAGAGATTGGGAGTGAAAACCCTAAAAAGTTTATTGAGAAATCCAGAAAATCAAGATGTTAAGTTTTCGTAGGACCATACTGTATCTAGTTATGATAAAATGCTGGGGTTATTTATTTTTATCGAATATAATTATAACAACTCCATTCATTGTTTGAAGATAATATATTCATTCAAAAGAAAACACACGGTAGGTTTGTGGAAACTGAAATAGAGTATGAAAACCAAAACCCTCGATTGCATTTGATCAAAAAACAATCGTAGTTCCGAATCCGGTCGATCTTTCTCTAGCATTCATATTTTAACTGTAACTGAGGATTTTAATGATAATTTTGCTCATTGAATCCTCAAAACGAACACTGAATATGACAATATAAGGAACTATGATTGATGCAGTTTTCTCACGTTTTCTAGATTAATAATTGCAATCGATTCATCATATCCTTTTTCAGTTTCCAACAAAAAAAATTATTTTTTTGTTCGACTGTATCACTACTTTTGCAATTTGTAACTCTTCAGAATTGACTGTTTACTCGGCTCTATCCAGAACACTCACTGCCCTTCCATCAGCCTTGCGTATCTTTTATATCGATACACCCCTGTTCGAGAATATTCTCGCAATACAGAGGGCGATATACGTGATGTTTTCAAGCTGTGGCAGGGGCGTATTCAGAGGATTCGGGCGTAACACTGTCCCCTCCTCAAGACATTCGGTCCCAGGAACACCTTGGTTGGAGTGACGAAAATTACGAGCGTCTCACCCTCTGCAGCACCCTTGTTGTTCGAAATAGCATTCCACAGTCTTCTCCTTCGCCATCTGACTGCTCGGGTTCGAACTGCTTACGAGTATCTTCGTTCCCGTTTTATTGAAAATGACCTCCAGCATATTTCCAACGATTATCCAGTCGAGTTGATCTAGTGTAACGTGGTTTCCTCGGAGAAACTCATCTCGAGCGCCAGCTATTCTTTTCACTAAGAAGAATAGCAAACCTACCAGAGTAGCAAAACTGCTTTTAACAGTGAATGTGAATGTTAACCATCCCACAGGATGGCTTTTATGAAGAACTGTTTTTAATATGAATTAGGACTCACTATTGTGTTCTGATGATGGCCATGGGCCGAAACATGTAGACACATTAAAATTGAGTCCAAACAAACTGGAATAAGACCCCCTTCCCCCCGTACCAGAGTAGCTGCTAGTCGGAGACAGAGCTCGCTGTTATCTAGGATGGCAGCGAAAACGAAGTAGTCAAAATAAAATTTTGTACCAGTTTATTCACACCTTCAGAAAATGATTATATAAACAACGGAAATACAAACATACATTCTGGAAATTCGATCCGATCACGAGCACTTTATAAAGTTTATACCGGGTACAGTGAAAAATCAAAGGTTGTTCAATAAAATGCGCCAACCAGAAGTGACGAAATAGATACTAAGGATGACCTCGCGAATTGAAATGACTTGCTATACGGTATCGGGATGTAATTAATTATATTTCTCCAAAAATAAAAGAAACAACAACCAGGGCGGATCTACTCGAGACTTTTATTCACTACCCCAAGGGCTTACGCTCCATGACTGATAGCGAAGAAAAGGTCTATTTTGAGCCCAACTACGGGATTTCACTGACGACAAGCGGTATCTCTTATTCTCTACCCCAAGGGCTTACGCTCCATGACTGATAGAAAAGGAGAGATTTCTATTTCAACACTTTATGACGCGGGAACGCGAACAGGGGGTTGACGGGACTTCCTCTTCACTACCCAAGGCAGAGCCGGAACTAGGATTCTGGCGCCTGTGGCGAATTCTCATAATGCGCCCCTAAGAAATTCTCTTTCTTATGTTGATTTGTATTTATCTTTCATAATCGAATACCTAGCTTTTTTTGGTCGGAAAAATTTTTCCTATTTTAAAGAAATTAATACAAATGAAATCAAAACAAGAGGGATACGAAATAACAATAACATTCATTCAAAATGAACTATAATTTGACTTTTCTTGCTTTGGTTTCTGCAAGAATAACAATGATGTCGTGATTCTTTTTCTTTTCTATTGATAGGACTGCTATGCTAAATAAGTCAGCCTTTCCTGTCCAGTAAAAGACTTCAAATAGGTTTCCACTAATTTCAATTTGTTGAAAAAACGTTAATATGTAGCTGTAGCAGCTGTAGTTACTGATAAGGTCAAGAATATTTTGAGTGGCCACAAATTTGTATGGATCTGAATCGGGACTATACTTCAATGCTTTTTTGTTTAGTTCGCCGAGTAGAAAGCCTTGCAAACATATTCCCTTGAGGAAGCTGTCTTCAGAAACTTCTGGCAAAACACTGAATCTTTCTTCAAGTTGCAGTGAAATATAGTTCAATACTTGAATGAGGTCCTCTTTCAGCTTATTCTTCTAGTCAAAATTAAAATGTTTCATCATCAGCTTCTCCTCCAGGCTATTTTATTTTTCTTCTCTTGTCCTCTTCTGTAACCTCTATCTGTGATAATTTACCAGCTCTCCAGTTCGAATGATTTCCAGGCTCATATTATATTTTCACTCAATAACTTAGTATATATTATAATAAGAAGAAGTAAAACCCTTAGAAACACAAATGCACGAGCGTTGTCTGCGATAAAAGGAGCTACTGTTGTCTATGTTCTGAGGGAAATACCCCCAATCGGCTATGGTTTTGCCGTTTTGCGCCCCAATCGGTCTCCGATAGTTTTTTTGTAAGTATGTATATCTCGACATGGCCTTTGTTATCGCGTTGGTTGTTATGCGACGCCACAACCGTCAACAGAAACATTCTTTAGAAGGCTGTGGCGACGCATTCTGTTTTCAGACTGATGGTGTGGACTATATCTTAATAATTTATTATTATTAAGTATTTGATTATTATTCTCCAGTCCATGCTGTGGACTACGGACGTTGTTTATACTCCCACCTGTATAGTGTTCGTTTACGTTCACATTAATTTAATTCACACACATATGTATAATGTGTTTGGCATATTTTTATGATATAATGTTTTGTGTTAAATATTAAATGAAAAATATTCAATTGTTGAGAATACTGTTTTTTTATTATTTTTATTTTGCGCCCCCAGATCGCTAGCGCCCGTGGCGACCGCCTCTTTCGCCACGCCCTCGCTCCGGCTCTGACCCAAGGGCTTACGCTCCATGACTGATACCGAAGGAAAAGTCAGACTCGCGAAACAGGGTAAAGTACGGTAAAAGATAGCTAAACAGAAAGCGATACAGTACAGCAGTGTCAAAGAAATAACCGGTATAGGTCTAATAAAGAAACTGAACGGTATAGACGGGGACCTACCTCCTTTATTTCGAAGCACTCGCGGAAAACGAAATTAAAAATTAATTTGAAAAGCACTAAACCTCGCAAAACAAAATTTACTCTAATAAAACGTCTCGAACTAAAAATTTGTTGAACGGCTCGTCGCAAACACAGGTAATCAAAGGTTATTCACTATGAAGAATCGAAGAGAAAAAAACCCGTCGCGGGGTGTAAAAAACTGCGTTGTTATTATGTTATCATTTTAAACTCTTGGGAATAGATGGAAGAAACATCTTAGGAATATATATATATTCTTTTGAATGTCAGCAATACATTTTTAGTATTCAAACAATATAGCATATGTATGAATTTCAGCAAAGGTTAGTGTAACGGGGTACCATACAATTTGGAGTATGATACAAGAGCTTAGGGAAAAACCTCAGTAAAAAAACCCTGTCTCCCCGTGAGTAGTGTAGTGATGAGAAATTTGTTTACAGAATAAGCTTTTAATACTGAAGGGCTTCCTTTCCATCGACATAAAAATTTCTTTATCCTCTTTCCATTTCGAAATAATATCTGAAACAAAGAAACAGAGCAGAAAACGAGAAAAAAAATGAATAATAAAGCCTTCATCCAAACTCATCCTAAGACTTGATGATGACTGAAGAGAAATATAAATAATCATGGGTACATAACCTGTTATGTTAGGAATAATTAAATTGAAGACTGTAACTTGTACTACGTCTATTGATTGAATGAATGTTCTACAAAGCGAAATCATTCACCTATGCTTTTAACCTACTTATTAACAATTTGTTGTATCATCAGTATGTGGATACAAGAAAGGCAATGGATAAATTTATAAAACAAACCAGGTGAATAATCGGTTAAACTATTTCGATTAATGCTTACCTTGAAAGTGGATTGGACTCTTAGGAATTTCAATATTTTCGTTTGAACAATCACAATTATTATGAGTCCATCACAGGGGGAAAATCTGCCTTTATAGGCAAATCCACCACACTCCTCGGCCAAACCCTTGGCATAGGTATGTGCACCAAATGGATTAGTTCTTCAAACTTCCATTGCATTTCTTCTTCTATATCACCTATAAATAATCTTTCTTCCACCTTGCCAACCCTGTCTTCCACGTTTTTAATCTTGTCCTCCACGTTTCCAATTGCTGGGCAGCAATCCTGGTGCCTTTTATATCGATACGCCCCTGTTCGAGAATATTCTTGCAGCGCCGAGAGCTATCGCGAATTTCGCGATGTTTTCGAGCGGCGCCAGGGGCGTATTGAGGGGATTCGAACGTTACAAAATTCAAATTTGATTTAGATGACGTATTCTTTTTCGTTAAATTTGAAAAAAAAAATTTATATTCCGTAAGTTGGTTGCTATTATAGTACTCACATTTCACTTGGTGATTTGACGCGGATAGCATCGTTTAGCACAAATTTAACAAATCTCATCACAAAACGTTTTAATTGAATTCTTAAAAATCGTACTCTAGATTCCATACTTGCGAATTAGCTGGGCTGAAAGGTCAAACCAACCTAGATAAAGTGAACTTATTGACTCATTAGTTATACAAAAACCAGAGAAGTTCAATGTGAAAAAATTTATTTTGGAAACATTTTAAAATATAATACAGGACGTAGAATGCATCAGTCATTTATCCTTTAGATCTGTGATTAAAATTCTACTCCAAAAAAATTCGGAATATATACAAATAATAATGAAAGCATTCACAGCAAGTATCATTCCATCAGGAGATTGTTCCTTCATCTTGGGAACCCTAAAAATCAATAATTTTTTAATTGCATATTATGAAAATATCACTATAATTTCGTCAAATGGGAGAGAGTCTATAAAAACTCAATCTTCGCCAACATTGAACTTATTGAAAATGAAAGGAATTTTTTTTCGAATCAAAGAGAAGATTAGTTTCTGAAGTATTATTTTTATGGGAAGAACGAACGAAAGAATCAACTCGTTCTTGAGCAGGAATTTTTTAATTTCCTGATGTTTAAAATCAGTTTCAAGAAAATATGCCAAATAAAAACAACTAACCATTCAGTTCCTTCGAAATTTGAACATATTGAATACCGATGATCCTAAATTACTTATCATGTTTGTTAGCTTAAATGTAAAGCTAGTATTTGGATTGTCTTGTCCAAAGACGAATAAATCAGTACGAGGTGTACTATGATATAAAGTGCCATTGGTGTTTTTTATTTCTGTCGATGATTCTGGCTGCACAGGTGGAATAGTCTGAGTTTGGGTGATGAAAGTTTGTTCAGTTTTTCTTGGAAGATGAGGTGTTGCACTTCTTCTGTATGATCTTCTTGGTGATATTATATTTCTTTCAGTTTTAATTTCTTCCTGAAAAAGGAACACCGATTAACCATTGTAAAACAGTTTACCTAAAATATTTTCAATGGAAAAATTTCCACCAAATTGACCAAAAAGCTCGTTTGAGCAGAGAATACCTTTTGCTCGTAAATTCACGGATTTATGGTTATCCAGAGAATTATTCTGAATCTATGAATTGAAGTTCAAGGTGTTCATCAGAAAATATAAATAGACTTTTCTAAATCTATTAGAAATAAGGTATATTTTTTTGTGCCACACTGTATAGTAATTAGAGGTGCAAAGAGGAATTGAATGATACATCATTTTTCGTGATAAATCAACTAGTTCCAATTTTGTTGGTTACACCAGTTATAACTCGAGATCAGTTCTTTGTAATGGAATTCGCACAGTTCTGAGAACAGCTCTGATAGGAGGCGATTTTAAGGTCACAGTGAAAGGTAACCCCCTTACCAAACTACAAGGCTACTGACTCGAAGTGTTACCAATTAAAAGAGCTGTTATCTGATCGATTTTAAATATTTTCATTTGAAAATTGATGAAAATATTGGAAACATATTAAAGTTTAAGAAAACGATGTCATTGTTCGATATGTCTATCCTTGGCTCAGATGACGTCTTTAGTTCTGCCGATGAACGCATCGCACGCTGCTCGAATGTGAGATTGAGGAATTCGATTGCGTTCATGGCGTAAACTTTCTTTCCGGAACTACAAACTCTCTTTCAATCGATACATGGATTTCGAGCAAGCTATTCAACTGCTTCGATCTTTCGAGCCGCGTTTTTTTCTGCGCCGGTGTAAAGCTGCATCCACATTATGCCGCTGTGTGCCAATTGGCAAGGCCAATCGGCAAAGCCGTTGCATATGTGGATGCACCGTTGGTTTATTCCACCATGCCGCTGTGTGCCGCTGAAAAATCGCTGAACTGTCGGTCTCCATCAAAGGAAGCCAATGGAAATGTATCGTGAGGATGCGCCAACTGCTGGCCTCAGTGGCCTCGAGCAGCTCCAGTTGCAGCTTAGACTGTGTACACCAATGTTAATGTGGTTGCGTCTTCTCTCGTTGGCTTTGCCGATGAGATTTTGCCAATTGGCAAAGCCGCTCGGCAGACAGCGGATAATGTGGATGCAGCTTAAGACATTGCACTTTTTGTATTTTGAGAGAATGCAATCCAAGCTAAGTTTTCAATATGTGGGCAAGTCTTTCACACGAAATTTTCAAGGTTACGGCCATTTTTGCTGCACTTTGCAGTGGATTTCGTTGAATTCGGCATCTCACTTTCTGGATCATTTCCGGATTCCGGAGATGTTGCTATTCTTTCATGGTCACACCATGGTGTTTTGTGATACTACCAGTAACATTGTAACGTGTGATGGTCACACTCTTACATACGTTTGAATTTATTTTTATATATCTCTTCTATTGCGGCACCGACAAATGTCCTTTTGTGGTTTTGGACACAACATAATAGACTAACGTCTGCCAAATTTTGAATGCGCTGTCTTTAGCCGTTTGGTAAATACAGCAGCGTGAAGTTGGTAACACTTCCAGTCAGCAGCCCGGTACCGTGAAAGTTGGATTTGTTTATGGCCCGGTTGCTGTAAAAAACATTAACTTTTTGAAAAATTTGATGAAACACAAACTGGTAATTCCTCAATGTTCTGAATCCCAAGCCTGTTGCCATATGAAATGATTTTCAAATAATTCACTGATTTTTTTCAATTTTCATCATTTGAAAGGAAAGTTGAAATTTCTTTCTTAAGATCTGAATAGCACAAACATACCACAACTATATTAAACAATTTTCGACGAAAAAACCTTGCCCAACTTCTTTATTGTTCGGAATTTTCGTGAAAATTGCAATGATACAAATTAGCGCTCGTGTAGCACAATTTTTTTGCATTTTTTTTTTTCATTAATTAACAACGAAACTGCTGCATCAACTTTCTTCTATTTCGCGAATTTCTGGAAAACCGGCGAATTTTCCTGAAAATATTCATGTCACAAAGCACAAAGTAACACCGCTTCATTTTGGCGAAGAAAAACTGAAGTAAAGGGTTTACTATTCTCTCCATTTTCGGTTTCCAGAAAATTAGAGGGACCTTCGCAAAAATGCGATCTCAGTATAGATGTATAGCACAATCTATTTGAGCAATCAAAAATTTTCTAAAAGTGCAGGGCTGGAACATTTGTTACATTTGTGGAATGTGGAATATATTGAGAACCGCATAAAATAAAAATAAAATGCCAACTACACAAAGCAGCACAAACCTAGGACCATTAGGCACAAAAAATTTTTTGAAAATCGAAAGGTACTGGGCCAACTTCATACACATTTAATTGATACTCACTTCAATTGTCTGTCTTCTTCTTTTCAGCGGAACTCCTGGACTCAATCCTACATCGTTATACTCATTGAACTCCCTCCTTTTAACTGGTTTTCTTGATGAACTCTCCTTACGTAATGTTTTTCTCTTTTCTATACATTTATCAATAGCATCTTTTGTTGCACTAACCCAATCTTTAGTTACTGACAGTACTCTATCATATAAAATGAAATCATCTCCCTCGCAATGTATTTGAAAGCAACCTTTCTCGGGGTTCTCGATTACCACACATTTGTTTAGGGGAAATATTTTTTTGCACTTCAAAGAGTTTGGTTTCAGAGTACTGCATTTCATTTTACAGAATAAAATAAGGTCGCTCAATAAAATTACATAAAATTTTTCACTGGGTCCCACTTTACCGTCAAACTGCAATAATATCCCCTCTTTCAATAGGGCTCTACCTGGTGTTATTATAGATGGTTGATTATTCTTTATACATCTTTGTACTTCCAACAATCTTTGCATATTTTCCTGATCTTCAACAACTTTGTTAATGTGTTTTGCAGCTTCTTCTACTTTGAAAAGAGAATCTGAAATGCTTGCGTAGTCAGGATCTGAAGGTGAAGTGAGTTCATGAAGCTGTTGCAGAAGTAGTTTATATCTGGGAATTCTTTGAATTGGCGCAATCAAAAGGGCAGACAATTTATTTTGAACTTCTGGGCGGGTTTCTTGCTTCTCCATAAAATTATAGAAATCAGGATTTTTCTGTCTGGCTTTCTGAAAGGGAATAAATTGAATTTAAGATTTCAATTGATTGTATAAAATTATGAAAATTGGAAAGCCCATTGAATCGAAAAACTTTCTTGCTTCTTGCAATTCTTTTATGAAACGCAAGATTTTTGAGAAAAATCTTAAAATATGATTGAACACATTCCAAGATCCATATGGAATTCTACTTGATTTTGAAATTTTTCTGAAAAATCTTGCGTTACATTAATCAGCACGATTTATTTCGAACAAATAAGGTCTATTCTCATTTCTTGCTAAAAGTATCAGTTTTTGGCAAAACCATCGAATGGTATGCCAACTATTTTCGATTTCGAAACGCCCTTTGAAACGGACATAGCTGACCATCCTAGTGCAATAAGTTTCGTAAATCGTTTGGACAAAAAGTCATCTACGTGGTTTACTGATGGATCAAAATCAGAAAGGAGCACCGGCATTGGCGTAAATGGACCTAAACTAAGGATATCCAAAGCCCTGGGAAGTGAACCCTCTATTTTACAGACCGAGAAACTAGCTGTTTACGTATGCGCTCAGGAGTGTCCTAAAATGAACCTCAAAGGTGCGCATATCTATATCACCACGGATAGCCAGACCACGCTGAGGTCCCTGGAATCACACTTCCAGAGATCTCAGCTGACATGCCGTAATACCATAAAGCAACTGCCAAAGACAACAAAGTGACTCTACTATGGGTACCAGGGCACTGTGGTGTTGAAGGAAACGAGAAAGCCGATGAACTTGCAAAAAGAGCATCAAGGTTAATACCTGCTGGATCTGAGCCTTTCTGTGGGCTTGGAAAATACCAATACAAGGCAGCGGTCCAACAATGGGAGTTGAACAACAGATTAACCCTCTGCAGAAACACAGAAACAGCGGAATACATGGTATGCAAGTTTCCAGAGCTGGCGGACCTAAGAATCACTCATATGGGGAAACCGGTCCTGGGTACTCACAAGGTAACGACTAAGGCCCCTAAGGATGTTGTCAGTTTTATCAACACCATTGACAACCTCCTAGGGTTCCTATGAATTAGTAGGGTAAAGAACAAAAGATCTACATGGTCGCAGTTCCCGAAAGGCTAGAACCACAACGACCCCGGTTCAAATAATAATAATAACAGTTTTTGAGAGTAATTTATGAAAAGGTAGATAGGGTGAGTCTTATAGGCTGGAATTATCTGCAAACTCAAATTTACCTAGTAGGCGCGTGATTTCATGCCGACATTCCGTCTGTTCCGATATTCCTGAACAGTACTGTCAGTATTTCAGAGACGATGCCTATTGGCCCAGTCGTTCGAGTTCTATTGTTATTCGATTGCGGGCCAGTAAAACCAGCAATATCGGAACAGGCCCATTATAGGGGAACACCAACAACATTTTTTTATTGTGTTCTCGCTCCCATACAATGAAAATTTTATGAGAAAAACTGACACTATTTTTTGACAAAGAATCACCCCTTACATGTTCTCGCAACTATTCATTTAGACCCTGTATAAAGATAGAAACCTCTTCTGATTCACCATGAGGCAAGTTAATACCAAGTTTAATCATTTCTGGTCCAAATGTTTCAGAAATGCACATTTCAGGCCTAACTCAGTACATGCTGTGTGATTGTTACATATACTCCGTTCACATTTATTTTAGCAGTCGGTTGGCCATGAAATAATTTTCTCAAGTTTTTGTTACCAGAACGGAGTAAGGTTGGCACTCATAAAATGTCGTCAATGTCATAACGCCGTTGCCACAACTAATATCAATTTTTATTACGAAAATGCCGAAAGTGATTGAAAAAAGAGACAGGGTTTCAGGAAGTGCTACTTAGAATTCAGGTCCGCTCATTCAACCCTGACATTCTAAAATCCACAATACGTCAGACGGTAGCGAACATATTCAATGTGAGAGAATTTATATAACGTTTCATCTGAATCTAAACGACTTTCAGCTGAATATTTTCACAATCAGAATGATTGTGAATGAAGAGAATGACAAAGAATTTCCTTCTATTGGGGCACCCAAAAAAGTGGTGGCATTTGAGAATTTTATGTTTGAGTGAATTAATGCGAAAAGTTTACTATAGGATTTTCGAAAATTTATTTTTCTATTTTTCATTTGACTTGTCCTGAACATTGTAAATGTCTTATTAAGGTACCAATAAATACCTAATTATTATTATTATATCAATGTATTAAGATGAACAGCCACAAATACGCGCCAGTTGTCCTGTTAATTGTTTATTCATGTGAAATTTTTGTTCAAAGGCGAAGTTCATCTCGACTTTAAACTTCCTTTAATTCCTTTTACTTTTTGATGCAAGATGATTTTTGAAATTACATATCTGTTGATTCCTTCGGGATATACCCATTCCCAACCACTGCATCCTGCATCATATGCATTTCATCTTCGGGTTAATATTTTTGAAATCTACAACTGATGTAACGTATTCAAACTTTAGCCAAAGAAGATAACGAACATTAACTCTCCTCAAGCTAATGCATATTATGATATTATACTGATCTCTTCTATTTTCCATGCAAATAACTGAATTTGGTATGCCTTCAATCAGTTTGTATGAACTTCAATAATGTTTGTCACATATTTTCTGAAGAGATTAGACATTGTGATAAAATATGTAATAACAGAAACTTTTAAGTAAAACGGGCAACATAGTGTTGATTTAAAACCCAAAAATGTTTTGACAAGCTTCATAACCCCACATATTATACCTCGATTACACTCAGCCGCAAAGAGCAGGGAAGTGAGCAGGGAAGTGGGCAGCATGAGAATGTAATCACTACACTTCTCCTGCTCCTGCCGCTGCCACTCGCGCTGCCCTACGCTCCCTAAATTGGCGGTTTTTCGTGCGGAAGTCAAAGGACCGGCAGTGCGAGCGGCAGTACGTGTTTACATTCAACCGAGTTGCTGCTCTCAACGTAAGCGGCGAAGGGTTTCGAAAATAATCAATATAATATATCAAATCAATATTATTGGGAAAAATGTCCACGACAGAGTAGAACAATGAAAAAATAATTATGCTATTAGAACTCATAGAAGGTGAAAGGGTGATATGGGATAAAAGCGACAAAGCCCATAAAATCAAACATAAGGTTCACGACGCCTGGAAAAGGATCAGTCGGAATATGGGGGATATTCCAATTGAGGAATTGAAGGCGAAAAAAAAATCACTTATGGCCACATTCCGACCACTTCTGAGGAGAAAAATCCAGTCCATTAAGTCTGGATCAGGAGCAGATGATGTTTTTCAACCTATATGGCTGCAATTATCTCTTCATCCGTCATTGCCGAAACTTGGCCGCGAGAGAAATGATGGAGCAGAGTGTAAATACTCACTGCCTTCGATACTGCCGCAGAAGTATTTCGGGAAATATTTCCGGCAGCGCGAGTGGCAGTGGCAGTGGCTGAGTGTAATTGAGGTATTAGTACTTTACAGAGTGAAATGTGTCAAATTTCCATGGCCAACCGAGTGCTAAAATAAAAGTGAATGGAGTATAACAACCACGTTCCAACCACAACTCAACCACAAAAATTGACAAGAGATGACCATAGAGTAATCCAAATAAAAGAAATCTACCTATTTGAGCATATTCTAAAATGAAGAAATTTACTACAGAAAAGTCGAGTTTTTCATCAAGGATACCTTTCCAAATTACTGCTTCTGTATAGGATCTGGCTACATCACGATTTCTTTGTGAAACGAACATTTGAAAAAAAACCCCATATATGACATACAAAAAATATCTGCGAATGGTCCAAAATATCAGTAATTTTGAAAATACTTAGACTAGATACTACTGGAAGTCTTTGTATCAGCAGTTTGATAATAGCGAGTTTCAATTCCATTACATCTGTGTTTTTAAATATTAGAGAAATGAAATGGTTTGATCCAGAATGAGAAAGTAATTGAATTCAAACCGAATGAATCAATTTTATTGAATAGTTCAATACAGAACATTTTCAAATACACATTCCCGAGCACCTTCCTATTGCTATGTCTTTTTGTAAGGATACTCTAAATATTGAAGCATGAATTATAAAATTCATGTTGGCAATTGATTATGAAATCATACCTGAAGAAAATCCAATGTTTTCTTGAATCCTATTGCATATGATGAATACATTTTGAAATAAGGTGCAATTTGTAGAAATGCTTTAGCTATATGCATTGAACCTTTGTGTAATTCCCTAAGTAAAGCCTCATTAACACTATAGATTGTGTGAATATTTCCAAATAGTATTTCATAATCCCCGACACTAAGTAGTTGTTTTTCCTTGGCAGGCTTCATGAAGAAATTGATAATCGTGGACAACTGTTGTACATAACTCTTCTCACTGACAATAATTTCGAATACTGCATTTTCTCTCTTCCTTATAGCTCCTTCGACTTTGTGACTGACTTCTATTTCATCCAACACATCAAACACTTTTTTTTTAGTACGTGTTGTGAGTACATTCCTTTCATGAAGTACCTGCTTCAACTCTTTGCTAAATTCAATATTTGCTTTTGGTGTGAGCATAGGAGAAGAGAATGGGTTTCCATTTCCAGTAATTTTGAGTTTTGGTGTATTTGGTTGAGGATTATTACTTCTTTCCTCGTTCATGGTTATACAAACTAAAAACAAATAATAATATAGTAGCAACAGCAAATACTAATATACTAACAACTATATTAGAAAAATGAGCAAATACCTGTTGTACTCAAATTTACTAACAGAAAAATCCGTTAACCTTGAAATTGAGAAGAAAAAGTAAAATCAAATTACTCGTTTGACCGTACGAGTACCAACTGTATTCGAAAAATGAGCAAATACCTGTTGTATTTTGTATTCAAATTTAGTAAGACAAAAATCCGTTAACCTTGAAATTGAAAAGTAAAATTCAAATCAAATCACTCATTCATAAACAAAAACAGTAACTGTTTTTCTCATACTCTATGGTCAGAGTCCTCGTGGGGGCAAAATAACCACAGATGATCGTCGTTACCCTTTTTTCTTTTCATGTTTCGTTGATTTATTCGTTGAAGATAACATTAAATATCAGATAGAATTTTGAAGTACTACAAATTTAAATGATGAAACTACATATCATATCATTATCAGGAAAATCTGAAGCCTCACAAATCTTTTTACCATGGGCGTAGCTCAGGGCAGGGCACTGGCGTCACTACCCGCAAAGCTCATTGCTCACCCATCATTCCTTCAAATCGATAACGTGATAATTATAACAAAAAAAGTCTGAAGAGTTTATTCCCTAAATTATTCACAATTTCGAATATTCATCCATAAACCTTTTAATTCGGTTCTCATCCAAATCATTACACCATACGCCACCCCTTTTGAAATAAGATCCTACAATAAACGCATTGGCTGATTTATATCTTTTCAAGTTGTCTGCTGTCACACCAGAACCTATCAATATAGGCAAGTTACAGTGATTTCTTAACTCTGCTAGGTCACTTGCGTCCGCCGGGGATCCTGTAGAGGTTCCTGTTAAAATTACTCCATCGGATAGAAAGAAATGAGCTGCGTTCGCAGTTTCCACAAGTGATACGTCTGCAGTTATTGAGTGTGAACTGAAAGTAAAGAATGCAGAGTTAATTAATATTAAAAGTTAAAGTTTCTACTCCAGTCTCCAATCGGCATGGACCACCATACACCATGTGAGCGCTCAAGGGTGTTTTAAAAGAAACATTAAAGGGATATAAGTAACAACATCGCAATAACAGACAGCGAATCAACAGCTTTAGAACACAACACCCAGAACACTCTGATGACCTGGGAATGCCGCAATATCATTAATTCATTAAGTATCTGGCTAGACGCTATAGAGACGCATGCATTGAGCTCAACGACTAGAGGCAATAGAGCAACACTCTTATTGGTGCTGGGGAAATGTGGCCTCGAGAAAAATGCAAGTTCAAAAGTGTTGAACCTAAACGCTTTTGTGGCGTCTTAGAAAAAGCCAACTGACATCAATACAGAGTAACAAAACAACATATGTACTCATTTCGGAAGAACTACAGCACTCACATAAACGAAAAAATTCGTAGGATATCCGTGGCCGTCCTCCATAAAGTTTAGCTTATCCATCCGGCTGACACGAACAGAGTTTCAGCTGTTTGAGTGTATTGTGGTACTTCTGATGAGACCACTATCCGTACAAATATCTCTTGCATCGAATGGGCGAGTCAGCATCAGATGAAATTTTCACGCTCTGTGAATCGAACAAACATAAAGGGCAAATTCCCAGAGCTTGCTTGCCTGTGAAACGTAATCTTGGTTGAGCTGGCTCCTGATCCTTTGGATATGACCGCAAATGCTGCTAAGTAGGTTGTTAGATCAATGATAGTGGTTGATGGTCTCCTCAGAAACTGATAGAGAATAGTATAAGAACTATTTAGATCAGTTTGGTTGTCGTTCTGAAAGGTAGTCAAAGCCACCGTTCAATGGTGAGAATAAGAAATTGATAGTGCTGTAACTAAGGTGACATAAGGAAAAAACCTTCACAGAACATAACTCTGATTCTCCAGAATCGCACAAGCTTCTAAGCAGAATAATAATACTGTATATGAAGATTACAGGTATTTGAAACTATCATGGATAAATTTCTATGACCCAGAAACCAGGAACATAAAGCATACTCTTGTCTCTGACATAAAGCAGCAATCGATAAAATGAATACACTCGATCCAGTTCTCCAAGATTTCCAAGAAGTTTAGTGTTCAAAAATGTACTGAAACTGCAGTTTTTTTATGAATCGCCAGGGAGACGCGGAAAACTTTCACGAACGCGGCTTTTGTTTCACCCCTGCGCACAAATTAATCGCATATAATTATGCGAAACCTCGTGATTTAAGGTTTGAATTATATCATTTCTACCTTCAAATGAGACAACTTTGCTATCAACGAAGAGCAAGATGAAAATTATTGTTTTTTGCTTTTTAAATGTATACAATAAAGGGGATGATGGGAATGAGAATATTTTGATAGTTCATAGATATAGGCTTATAATTTTTCAATACATCCTCTTATACTATAATAAATAGGCGTTTGAATGGGGATTGAATTCTTTGAATATCAAATTTACAGCATTCTTGTTTCTGGTAAAATCTTGCAAAACTCAAGTATCAGACTTACCTATGCTTTTTCTTAATATCAGTGAAGACTTTTACGTTATCAGCCTCGATATATTTTCTATATCTCATAATTTCTCCTGCGTCTGCGTCAATATATCCTTCGTCAGCGATATGACCAAATACAAATCCTTCTGCTCTGATGAAGTTTAGTGAACAAGCTTTGGCAATGGCAAGAGCCTCTTTATTTCCTCCCGCCAAAACCTAAAATATATGTACCTTATTGATACTCTACATTTTTCAGAAAAACCAAGAGCATATATATTTCTTAATTTTACTTTTAAAGCTCAGCCCGTAGAACGCTTGAATCGTAGGTACTCTGCATTATGATAAAGAAGAAGAAGTTTGTCTATGAAGAAGAATGTGAAGTGTCGGAAGCTTCCTTGTTCAAATTCATAACGCTAGCGATCGCACCCATCTGTACTGAACTTGTCGATCGATCACTTATTGGTATATATTGTATTCATGTACATCCGTGTTCTGTGCTTTTTGGTTCCCCGAAGAGAAATATTATTTTCCCAATATTGCCGAAACAGATCCGATTGAGTTGAAAACTGGTATTTGGCTCTAAAATAACCTTTTGAAGCTTGGCGCTACAGTGACTATATTAGTATATATAGGTTGCGTTCACAAACTTACTCAGAGCAAGCTCTGAGTAAGCTCTGATTACTCGAAGCGTTCACAAACGTACTTTTAGTTCCTCAGAGTAAGCTCTCTGAGCATGACCATACTCATACTCTACTCTCGGAGTAAGTTTATGAACACACCCATATAGTCACTGAACTTGGCGCATAATTTCAGTGCCATCTGTCGAATATTTTCTAAGAAGCAATTCTTTTTGAGATTTTATTTTTAATTCTACTCATACTTCGTTTCCCGTTTCCCTACCAAATTTCAAGCCAATACTGAATGTTCAAACTGTCAAACCTAATGAAGACGTCTTAGAGACAACATCATATTCTAGGCTGGGAAGCAAAGAGTATAGCTAACTATTATAATCTTTACTGGGAAGTATACTCTGTTTATCCGCTGATATACTGTATTACAGCAACTATGTAAGGTCAAGTGGTGTAACAGTGAGACAGACAAAAAGTGGTGAAAAAATGAGACACCCTTCAAATTTTCAGAAATGCTAGGTTTATTCGAAAAATAAAATTGTTTGTAGATCCTGTGTCCTCACATTACAATGTACAAGGTGGGCAAAATTGGTGATACCTGAATTACAACTTCTTCAACCCAACGAGATAGAGGAAGATGCATGGCATTTTGCGGTCGTCTTTTTTCGAGAAACTAATAATGCCATCAACGGCATTACTCTATCTTCTTTTGTTTTCGAGTTATAGGTCAAAATTAAAATTTCAACTTTGGTCATTATCTTCGTTTCTGTTTAAGCTAGGATGTTGAAATGAAAACATTATTCAGACACTTTTTTAATAGCAATCCAGTGGCGTACTATAATTATTTCTAACAGGTATATTTGCTGAGCTATAACATAAAGATTTCTCGTACTTCCACATGCGATTTCAATACTCAATGAACCTAGTCAAATCTGAATTTTCAGACAACATAGAGTAACCAAAATTTATAAAACACCATTTTATTCGGTATTTAATTTTTCTGATTTAATTGAATCTTCAGCCTCTCATCAGGCCCTTATATTGGGTCACAAACTTGAAACACAAGGAATGAACTTATTTTTATTGGATTAATTTGTCATAATTTTAGCACTGAAAACGATATCGTTTTCAGTGTTATACAGGGTGTTTCATGAGTTGTTGGCTATAGCCTAATGCTGAATGTAGGTCATCTAGGCCTTTCAGAAAACTTGCCTGTTTTGTATCATAAGGCTATAAGTTTCGGGGATACGGGGTGATTCATGAATATTGGCCTAAATTTGCGATAGCCATAACTCTGGACTGCAAGGTCCGATTTTCATCAAATTTTATAGGATTGTTCACTTCAGAATGCTCTTTCAAACGGCACATGAAATATCAATCTTTTCAGGGCAGTACTCAAAATATCATGATTTTTCATACAAGCCCCAAAATCTATATTTTTTACATCCCTTCCCAGCAAACATTTTTAACTCGGCCCAACGTTGGGTTAGTGCTGCGATGTTAGAGTCGGTATACTGCAAATAGTGTCACATCGGCCGACAGCCGCCCGACGGACTATGAGCCGACATGTTGCAGAGTCTGCACACCGCAGATCCGGTGACGATTCGACTGTGCAAAAACACATCGGTTTAGCGTCTAGACTATGCTTCAAATACGCTCCTCAAATTAATCGTTACGACGTCGGTTCAGCTTCTACAAAATATTGGGAGAATGCTTTTACAATTGATCGGCACCACGTCGGCTTAACGTCTAGACAATGCTGGGAATACGCTGTTCCAATTGATCGGTACAACGTCGGTATAATATATACTTACCTGCAATACTAATGCTCGTTCTCACCAACAATCTCTAAATTTTAAGGGACACCTAAGCATATTTACGTGACATTTCTTACTACTCATGTACGATTTCTGTCTCATCAGCTTTTAGGAGACACTCAATACCAACTTAACGTTGCTAAAATTGAATTCGTACTAGAGTTAGAAAGAAATGCCAAGTAAATATGCTAAGGTGCCCCTGAAAATTTGAGAATCGTTGGTAGAAATTGGCAAATCCAAAAAAAATTAAATATGAATTATTTGATCAATAATTTCTGATCTTTGAATGTTTCTTATAAAATCTCGGAATCATTTCTCATGTTGAAGGAGATCTATTTTTTCTTCAAATATTTTTTGAAACCTTGCAACACTTCTATTGTGATTAGGGCAAGACAATTTATACAGCCAATTGCAAAGAACCTTCATATATTCAAACAACTTAAATATAACGCTCATATAATATTATACATATATAAATACTTTGTAGGTTGAAAGAACACATAAAAACGACTAGCTTACTTGAAGAAAAAAAAAGTATATATTTATTCACTGCTCATTATTGCCTGCTTCTTTTTCCTCCGCTCTTTTCAATCTGCCCCCTGCTCTGTCACCGGCATTGCGAAGCCAATTCATTACACGATTCATTTCCACATCAGTGGCACTTCTTGTAATAGGATTCATCCTTAACAGATCCTGGATAATAGAATTATTATTATTATTTCATTATTATTATTATTATTTCATTATTTGTATAAAATAAATTATTGAATTTCATATAGAATATCATCTTATATGTGTTTAAATTAATTAAATATATGTCAACATGCAAAATATGTATTCAATTTAAGTAACTTACTTACATTCAAAAATGTCAACATTTTCGACCAATACAACATGAAAACTCACCATGATTAAGCTCAACAATATTCGCCATTGCTTCTAATCCATTTTTATTATTAATTCCTACCCGACCTATTCAGGGAAATTCCTGATTCATGGCTCATTATGAGTTAGATTATTTTGCGTGTTGTCTCTGCTACGTCCTTACCCCCGTTGAGGCCAAATTTGGACAACTGAAAAATATTTGTATATATAGATTTTTCTGTCTTTCAAATTGTAGAATTTTTTCTCTAGAATAAAAAAGACCAAAACCAAAAATTGAAAGCATATCCCAAAAGAGTGGATACATAATTCTACCTACACATTTTTTCGAATATTCTAGATCATATATAAGTATATCAGCATCGAATTTCTTCAATTCTTCTTACCTTTTTATTTTGATGGTGTTTTACAAAAATTTCGTTATTGCCATGAAAAACTACATAATTTATTCTAAGAAATTCAATTTTTACTCTGCATCACAAGGGAATAGGAATCGGACGAATTCGTATATTTTATGTCATTTTTTCGAAATGCGGTTCTGTTTTTATTCCTTCGGTGATAATATTATTGTCCTTTACGGGATTCTGAAATATTTTAAATTTCAATTCTTCTTCATTTGAAACCCTCAGCACATACTGAGTGTTCGTAAAAAAGTGTTTAAAAGTATGCAAACTCGAGCTGTGAATTCTTTTGAAATTACATATTGAATTTAGATACAAATGATGAGAACCATCTTGGAAAATGTAATCCGTAAATGTATTTGCTTCATATCACACATAGGTATTGAAATTTATTCTTAACAGTGAAAATGTACTATCATAAAGAGATGTTCGAAATAGAGTTCTTCCATCTCGACGCATTTCTTAGCGCTTTAAATCATATTATATTGCCCTTCTTATCATATCGGTATTTTGTTTAACTTCTGCACCAGGCTTCTTCACAGATTACAGAGTAGAAGGCTTCTTCTATCCTCTGCCGCAAATGCTACCGTGAAGTCAGAAGTGTCAGTCACTTTTTCACGCACACTCAGTGGCACCTAAGGGTTTAAAATGAAAAAGAGTTGAACAGAATTTAAAAAAATTTAAAATCTCGACCGAAGTCAATGAATAATAATATCGCCAAAGGAATAAAAACAGGACCGCATTTCGAATAAATGACATAGTCCGGTTCCTTATTCATTGTTGTTTTATAAAAGGATGATACAAAAGATTAAGGTTTTTCGAAAAAATAAATTTTAATATAATAGTTATGTAATGAAGCAAATACACTAACGGATTAGAATTTCTAAGAGGGTTCACATCATTTATATTTAAATTCAATATGTAATTTCAAAAGAATTCACAGTTCGACTTTGCATACTTCAAAACACTTTTTTACGAACACTCAGTATGTGCTGAGGGTCTAAAATGAGGAAGAAATGAACAGAATTTAAAATAATTCAGGATCTCGGCAAAGGACAATAAATATTATTACCGAAGGAATTAAAACAGGACCGCATTTCAAAAAAATGACATAAAATATGAATTCGTCCGGTTCCTATTCCCTTGTGACAAGTGTGCCCTGCAAATAGAAAATTGAATTCCTTAGAATAAATAATGTTGTTTTTCATGGCAATAACGAAATTTTTGTAAGGGATGTAAAAAATATAGATTTTGGGGCTTGAGTGAAAAATCATGGTATTCTGATGAGTACTGCCCTCAAAATATTGATATTTCATGAACCGTTTGGAACAGCTTTCTGAAATGAACAAACCCATAAAATTTGATTGAAATCGGACCTTGCATTCCAGAGTTATGGCTATCGCAAATATTGGTCAATATTCATGAATCACCCCGTATCTCCGAAACTAATTGCCTTAGGATACAAAATAAGCAAGTTTTTTGAAAGGCCTAGATGACCTTGCATGCACCATTGGGCTATGGCCAACGACTCATGAAACTCCCTGTATATAACATTTATTTATTAGATATAAAAGCTTTGCTTCCATACTTTTTCACGTTTATTAAAAAAAAATCAATTAAATTAGTTAAATTAATAACCCTAATAGCACACAACGTCCAGGGGTAGAATTCATGTCCATTTAACGTCGGAACGTCCATGGACTTGATTTGTATGTCCTTTGGATGTCCGTTTCCGGACAGTTTTAGGACGTCCAAGATGGATATCCATTGTTAGTCCAATTTATGTACAATGTCCGTATCGGATATCCATTGGATGACCGTGATGGACATAATACGGACTATATGACATATGTCCGTATCATATAGTTCCAAAATAGTCCCTGACCGACTTAATACAGGCAATGTCAAAAATATGTCCTTACTGGATATCCATTAGGTGTCCGTGATGAACATAGTACGGACCATATAACTTATACATATATATTACATGGTCCGTATAACGTCCAGGACGGACACCTATTGGATATCCGGTAGGGACATCTTTTGAATGTCCTCACTGGATATTCACTAAGAGTCCGTAATGGACGTAATATGGACCAAATAACATGTATATATTACATGGTCCGTATAACGTCCATGACGGACACCTATTGGATATCCGGTAGGGACATCTTTTGAATGTCCTCACTGGATATTCACTAAGAGTCCGTAATGGACGTAATATGGACCAAATAACATGTATATATTACATGGTCCGTATAACGTCCATGACGGACACCTATTGGATATCCGGTAGGGACATCTTTTGAATGTCCTCACCGGATATTCACTAAGAGTCCGTAATGGACGTAATATGGACCAAATAATACATACATGTATATCAATGAACACCAAAATTTAATATTATTTTTCACTAAACTCCATTTTTCCGCTTTTTAGTATATGAATATCTTATGAATATTATATTCCCAGGTGACCAGTAACATATCTGTTATGTTTTCTTGGGAGATCAAATGGGGAACTTTGTTATGTGTTATTTTTCTGTAACCATTACGTGTCTGATACGATATTTGGGATGTACCTGTGCCGTATCCAAATTACATCCGCATTTTGTAAATTTCATGTTCCCGCTCCATGATATCCACGTAACATATTTGTAACATTGTTATTTACTTGCCATGTATCATTTTGAGATCATGAACAGAGCATGACACCATAAGCGTTTTAACTACCGTCGAGGGCGCTGTAAAACGTAAACAAATATGGAGTATTGTGAGAAATGCTATTGATACTGCTGTCGTTTCGATATGTATTTTTATTATCATTTAGACGTTTTGTCAGTTGAATAGTGGATTACTGAAAGTGAAGTGCAGATATTGTACGTTTGATAAGTTATTTGTGTGCCATAGTGATTTTCCAGTGAAATGAGGAATTACTGTAAAGAAAGTGCGATGGATATCGAACTGTAGGTCAATAAATTACTTCTCATATTTCATAGCAGTCCTATAAAACATAATAGACTATGTTTTTGTTATATCCAGCATATAAAAACCATATTTGAATAAATAATGTCCTGTTTGGTGTAAATTTCGATATAGGTTATTTCCTCACGTGTTGCATATACCTCATATGTAGAAATAAATGAACGATTCATATACCTATATCAAAAATTTTCTTCAGAAAGATATGAAATATGCATATAGTATTCTTTTGATTCTCACAACGCATGGACACAATTCTTCTAAAAACTTTTTGACCTAAGCCAAAAGATTAATGAACTGTTGATTATTCTTTTTATGGAATGCAGGAAAGTGCAAAGACCAGAAAGACATGTCCTAATCAATCTTGGAGAACAACAATCATGAATCCAGCAGTTTGAATGATGTAATTTGTTCTTTCTAGTTCTATTAACGTGTGCTCTAATTTTTGTAATCTGAAATTTATGAAAATATATTGTTTTTGAACATGAGTGCATTCGTTCACATACCTCACCGAACTGATGCGAGACACACACACTATTTGAAAAATCAAAATTCGAGTTCAATATTATTGCAATAGTTTATATTAATTTCCATAATTTTTCATCTTTTTGTTGAAAGCGTTTTCAATAACAAATGAAACATAATAAACATAGCACATGAAGGTAATATATATAGATCTTCCATGAAACAAATATTTGTATGATCCATGTTTGAACTATTTATGCTCCTTTCAGAAAGGAGATGTGTTCCTTGTTTGAGGCGGACATAGGAGCATAGCTGCTACATAAGCGTTCTGTATTTGTACTCTTAGTGTGATATATCTGTTATAAAACAAGGAGCGCGGGATACATTTCTGCTTCATAACTGTTATGAGATATGGTCACCTGGGTTATGTATAACGTTATGATGAACGAAGACTAAATACTTGAGTAATTACTATTATAAAATAATCTATGTTTGAGTTTCAAGACTTTAGTTTTTATTATATAGTATTTCTGTATTAATCGACTACTATTCCATAAATCAGTTAACAATATAATGAATATGTTCCTACAAGTAGGTATATCGTATAGTCTCGGTAGCTAGGACGGTTGCAGCGAAGACTCAGTAATGCGATGTCCCCACGTACTCGCGAGTTCGAATCCGGGCCATGTGTAAAAACTTTCTAGTAAGAAAGGATGGAAATGAGAACAACACAGAAAATACCATCTGCATCTGAGTGTAAGACATTGGGTTCTAGGACATTAAAATTCTAATAGATAGGATAGCCAACGTCGTGATAAATTTTTGTACCGTTGAGATAGCTAATGATGGTCCCAACGGGATATCCATTGGACGTCCGCGATGGACGTCCGAATTCGGTTCAAGGTTGTGACATTTGTATGTCCCTCGGATGTCCATAAAACGTCCATTGTACCAGAAATGGACGTCCCATGGATGTCCGTAATGTCCGAAGAGGACGTCCTATGGATGTCCATAGGACTACTTTGTGCTATTAGGGAAATACACACTGCATGAAATTTATTTTTGTTCTAATATTTGAAGGGTCATATGACAATCTCTAGAGATTTTTATGACTCACCTCCGTGTCCTAGCTCTATCTTACCCTTAGCTTTCGGCCATTTACCTATGAATCACCTTGTATACTAAGGACGTAAAGAACGTAAAGTTTGGCCCCATATTGGCCTTTCTACACTGGACATCATCATGTATAATATTGAGGCCACAATCACTCCAATTTCAAAGGTGTCCGTATTTGTACAGAGGGTGTCTGGTTGTTACACTTCTAAGGGGTGAATATATTGGACCAATATTTTAGAGTATACCATTACAACTTTTTAATTTTAATTCAATTTAATACTTTAGTTTCGTAGGGGTAAATATTGGACGCTTATCTAAAATTTTAGATTATACCATTAGAAGCTTTAATTTTACTTCAATAAATTATTCTTCTGTTTAAAAACCTGTTTTTCACGGAATATTCGCGAAATGAAACCTTTATATAAATGGAAAACCCTCAGACAAAGGAAAAGTCTAAGGGAAAACCCCTTATTTTGATAACTCACTTGTAAGCCACAAGGTAATGTAGCCGGAATGATTCTCTTGATTTCCGCACAAACTCTACTTAAACATGCTACCGTTTCTGGTTGAAATTTTTCATGTTTAATGTAAGGTACGTCATGCATATTCTCAATGAGAATTCCATCCTGAAACGGAAATAAGATAAATATGCAATATATAATATACACATAAGAGGTCCATATCATTTTGGAAGCTTGAAATGTATCTTGAAATGAAAAAATATATATATTCATAAAAAAATGGCATACCCACTTTCTACTATTTTATACAGTAAAAGTAAACATCAATTATAAGAACTCCGAATACTGTAATATGCAAATATGCATTTTAACAACAGTATGCAAGCTTTTTTTAGATTTTTTTTAAGACATCAGAACCAGCAGATCTCATTTTCAATGTATCTGAATATTTGTTCAGATTATTATATTGGTAATATTTCATTACTATACCGATTGTATACATTCTATTCAAATGGATGGGTATCTTTGAAGTGTCACACTCTTTTAATAATATGTTAAATGTTAGTTCTAAAAAAATTAATTTTGATTTTGTATACTCAATTATAACTCACAACATCATTCTGAAGATAGATTTCCGTCTCTTTACAAGCTTTCTCCACAATTCTTTCCATACAGGTATTATATCGTGGAGTTCCTTCATCATGGAAAAAAGAAAAATCTGTTTATAAGAGCAGGCGGACCCTCTATTGAATGAAAACTATATATACATATATACATGGTTCAAATTTTTTTTTCTTAAATCTACAATAAAATTTTGTATCCAGTATATGGATTACCGGGTGTTTTTTCAAATTGTCATTGGTATATATGTTGATAATAATAAAATATTCATGCATTATTGCATTGCAAAGGAATCTTTACGCTGCATACATAGACTATAGAAAAACATTCCATACCCCACGAATGGCTCTTGATTATCTAGAAGATTTATAAAGGTTGTGTTTTATGATTAATTCGATTTGTCTTTCGGAAATATTTTCATGAATAACAGCCTGTATATTTTCGGTAAAAACAACAAACATTGTCGGTAATAATACTACACACATGTACATAATTAAAAATTGAGAAGGGTAATGGATTTTCCAGGAAAAAACCTTCTCAGCAGCATTTTAGGTATATATAGAGTTTATTCAAGTAACTACCCTATTTTTTCAGGTAGAATCCACTGAAATAAAAAAACAAACAGTGTCGGTAATAATACTACACAATTAAAAAATTGAATAGGGTGATTTTCCTGATTTTTAATGATATTCCTAAAAAAAATCCTCAGCAGAAATTTAAATATCAATAAATTATACTCGGAAACGGCTCGTTATACGAGAAAATATGAAAAATATAATACTTTTATTTTACACAACGTTCAAAATATTCATTAGTTAGCGTCCAATAACTTAGTTTCAAGAGTGGGATTCTTTGAATTTTTGGTATTTTTATGGTACGTAATGGTGATACTGGAGAAAACTGGACAAAGTGGGGATTATTTTGTGTTCGAAAAGGATTCATCAAATAAATGAAAAACTATATTCCGACATTCATTTAATTCAATAAAACCGTTTGTGAGATAAAACTAAAAATAATTTTTTTATGGTTTTCCAACAGCCTGTATTTTTTAAACCGAGCTGATTGGGAAAAAAAGGTGTAAAAAAAAGTGTTACTTTTGACCACAAGAATCTACTGTTCAAATATTTGTACGAGTCAAAGAGTATATAGGCTGTTTCCTTAGTACAAGTATAGTAGGACAATCGGAAATGCAGAGGTCTGAAAATATTCTAGAGAGAAAGTTCATTGTCAAAAATCCCAACATGGAAATTTTCAGCGCAAAATTATGATTACATCTCCATAAACGTCCCAAGAGGCCATCACGATGAATCACCCCGTATATCTAAACGAAATATTCATGAGTATAATAACAATTCGGAGTGACCATCAGTTGTTAACCTAGTTTCTCTCCATCATAAGAATATACCAAGTAAATCAGAATTAGAATTAGTTTCCCTGAAGAGAAAAAAACTGTTGAAAATTATTGAAATAAATCAACTAGCCCCGGCCTTCCCTATTCTATAAAATGTATTTTTTCGTCACAATAAATTACTGAGCCACTCATTACCTGGTAACGCATCAACATGAACCATTGCTATTAGTGAATGTTGTTTTCTAAACAATTCACGGAAACCTAACATTTTGACTTGACGGAACACACAATGGAACAAGCAACACTGACCTCAACAAACATTTGTACACGAAAGGCAAGGAGATAAGATTAGATTCGGGTCGTTTACTCGGATGAATACACAGATTCAACATAATTAAATTTATTTTCAACATTTTTGTAACTTTTCATTCTTTTTTTGAATTATAACACAATATGTAATTTTTTTTTCTTTCTGATATTTTTTGGACACACTCTTAACATACACTACTCGTATTATCGTTATGCATACAATATAAAAAAAAACTAACATCTAAACGTGCATCATACATCGGTACATACATCAATCTTGAGAGAAACATAAGTGTATTATGTTTACCCACAGTTAAGCACTTAGCCATCACGATTTCAGAAAGAAAAACATTCATGCACGCACACTTCTATAAAGCATTTGATGAATTGACTGTAAATTCGAAATTTAAACATCCACTAAACCTTCAGACAAAACCTATCGACAAACTTCTCCAAGGTACATATAACTATATTTTAGCAGCTCTTAGTCATTTTTGGGTCAATGGTTCCTCATATTCAAATATGTTTTCATTTTTACCATTCAGGGTAGCATTTCGAAAATATATTTTAAACATTGAAAGTTGAAGACAGATGAAGATTTCATATAAACCACTCAAAAAGGTAAATAATAAGTTTTCTCAAGTTTTTTGAATCAATATCAACATTGAGAGAAAAAATAAACTCGAGTCTTAATTTTCAATGCTTTTGATGAATTACGTATACCTCTATATACTAATTCCTTTTCGTTTCAAATATAAGGTGTATTCCGACCTATAGTCCTGAATTGTTGTAACAACATAGTGAATATACTGAACAAACACTCCTGAACAAACATACAATTCTTACACAAAAAAAATATTCCTCAAGACATAACAGAGAAACTCCATATTCTGAGAATTCATGGAGCAACAGTAGAGCATTAGTCATCTGAATACAGTTGGTTAAATAATTTATTGGATTTAAGAAACATTTCAGAATTACCGAAAAGTAATCCACAAAATTACGAGTAGTATTTTCCTTACACAATTACCTTACCGGTAACCTTCGGTTAGGTTTGCGATTTTCTGTCAATCCAAACAACGAACCCTTTTGAATTGGCATCACAACGAGTTGTCAAAATCGTTCGTTTCTCTTCCTTCGCATGCGCCTTTGGTAATAAGTGCAATATAGTAGTAATATCCAGAGACAACCTCTCTGTCTGGGTAATATCCCAAAGAAGATAGTTCAATTTTGAGTTCACGTTGAATCATGAAATTAACAGCTTAATAATAATAAAGAGTTAGACTCCTTTCAACCAAGGGTTTTACTGGAAAACAACCGGATGAAAAATTATTCATCGGGTTTTATCCGTACGGTGGGCACATCGAGCACCGGTTGTTTTCCGGTACGAAACTGAAACGGAACACGTGTGAAAGATCCCATTATATCAATGTAACTTGGGACATCGGGTAAACACACGACGGTGAAAACCCTATGGTGTGAAGGGAATCTAAGGCTTTCGTTCGTTGTGAACAAGTACTAAAAGTGCCTGCCCTACGTTTATCAACGGCATCCAACGATTTTGACAATTCCTTAGCGTGCCCTATAAATAGGAGCATAAACCCATTTGAAGTATGATAACAATTTATGACAGATTTTATTTTTAAATTTTCGAATGCATCCTTATGTTTAATTCATTTTTTCTATTCCTTGTCAACATTACCATCCTTGGTTTATTGAGACACTGTTTATATGAAAAATGAATCCCAATATCTTCAAAATCATTTTTCCAGTAATACAATGCTCTACCGTATATATTTCTTAACGGATAAAATCTTTCTAGTTATAAATTATTATTATTCATTTCATGAGTTGATGAATAAACTAAGCATAACCGAAAATTTGGTAACAAATTTTTTCTGAATATTTTTCATTCCGTTCAGCAGATCATCCTTTTTCGGAATTGTTTTTTCATTTCATATTGATTGACTTAACAAAAAACTGGAGAAATATAAGCATAAATTAACATTAATAGTTTCTCCAGTTTTGATATCTGAAAAAAATTAATAAATAAAAAAATAAATACATGATTATTAAAAAATAATTTTTTTTCATTTTATGCATAAAGCTATTTGTGCTTGTATTTTTTAGACTGATATTAGCTGTTCTTAAAATTATTACATATCAGTCAACAGTGTATTGAAAAAAATTGGTAATATATTACAAATAAATCAATTTTTGTAGATTGATAATCGTTGATAAAATAAAAAAATATGTATGTACACAGACTAAATTTTTCTTATGATTATAATACATATAGTAGAATCGAACAATAATGCCCTGTGTTGTAAAATATTATATTGAAGCATTAAAGTTCTTCAACTTATTGGAGAATAAAATGAAAATAGAATTGAACATTAAATACTATCCGTAACAAAGTTACAACACGGTTTTGAATTTTCTTTTCGAAAAATTTCTGTAAGAACAGAAAATTAATCTTTGGATCCCTACACATGAAATTTTGCGTTAATTTGAAGAAGATAATACTAAAGGAATTGATTTCATTTTCAGTTTGTTTTTTGATTTAATTTTATTTATTTATTTATTTTAATTAAAACATTTTTAATTCTTCATTATAGTCCATATACTTTCATAATGAGAATTCCTCTAAACAAAGTGTTTCGATAACTTTTCATGTACCTATGTATTATATTGGACTGTTATCTATAGATAAAACTCCATAGAATTTTATGATTTTATATTTTGATGTTATGATATATGTATTTCTATAATATTTAGACAATTTCGCAATGTCATATTGTAAGTATCCTCCACTCTATTTCGAACTAGATTGTCGGTTATTTTTGGCAGTGTTTTCAATCACATTCACTTATTGCGAAAAGGTAGACTCAAAAGCTTGGGGTCATTTTTCTATGAAAATCTTCTAGCAATTTTCATTAAGTTTTTCTTCTAGGAATTTTTATCCCAATTAACTAAAAAATCTAGTACTACTAATCTAGCTTTGATGTATGCGTTTCAATCATAGAATTTGTCTTTTATCAACTATTCTGTATACTTAGTTGTCTGCCAAAATTTTTGGAGATTGCATTATTTCTAATATTTTTCGTTCAATATTTCAATTCACGTAGGTACATTTTAGTTGGCTACTTTTAGTTCATGCGTAAAAGGATTTTCTTGGCAACTTCATGGTCTTCTGAAGAAACCTTACGAATTGTTATAACACAAAAGGGTACTTAAGATGAAGGAAAATCAAGTTCTACGATTTTATATTAAACTGAAGTGATCCAAAAATCATACTGGCTCTTCCATCAATAGAAATAAGATAAACAGATATTTTTCTAGGACACATAGAAAAAAATATGAATGAATGAAAATTCATTTCAATTTTGCAATATCGATATTCTAAGTATTATACACTGATATTTTTTTACATGTATCAGTTATTGTGATATTGTGAATATGAATCTTTGGTCAGTAAATTAATATTGAATATGATGATAATACTCCGACACTCATCTACATGCAAAGTATAAAATTTTTTCTTGTTTTCGTTCGAATTGTAATTATGAATTGAAAAAAATCTGTGATGATGCGATGTGAAATCGATTCATGCAGCACAACCACTATTGCTACATTTACCATTATTACAATATTATCATCTTCAAAACGAATGACTCAAAAATGTGCTGGATGTCAGTTTTCTTAAGAATTAAAATCAAAATATGAACAGTCAACAAAATTTTCTGAACGTGTTGTGAAAATTGTTACGGTTAAAATGAGATCATAGAAGACATCTCGTCCTCAGCACTTGCGGTTGTTGTTGGCGCGAGAGCGGTTTGGCCCTTGAGACCGCTCCCCTCGTCTCTGCCTCTGGTTGCGGCAGTTGACTTCACGAGCCTTATTGTTGCGTTCCAGATAGGCCTTCTTCAGGGGCTTGTTGGCCTTCTGGTTTTGAATCTGGAACATAATGAAGAATTGAAAGTTGTGACAGGTAACTCGACAACGTGAAGTACCAGCAACAAAACAAACTGTCAAAATTCTCTGACTATCTATAGTCATAGTCTATGTATCTAAGACTACGTTCGGCCAGTAAACACCGGTACAGAGCGAGTAGAACTAAAGTTTTATCACCTTGGGAGCTGGGGCTCATAGAGTTGATTCCGAAAACTCTACTCTGTCTAGAACGAACGACAACTATTGACACTTTAGGCGAATTTTGGCGCTGTAACCACAGCTTACTATGGTTATGGTTATCTCTGACGTCATAGTTACTGATGACATTTATGTCATCAGCTGTTAAGTCACAGCTGTACGTTTTGTTTGGTTAGTTTTCGATAAAAATAAAATTTTGGAGGGTAGAGACCCTTCTTGAAGAAGATGTACAAGAAGAATAATAAGAAAATATTCTTTAACTAGTTTAACCTAGCTGGTGTATACTGGTGCCTCTCCAAATGCTGTTTTTTGCTTACCTCTTTCTTTTTTCATAATTCAATACGCATTATAGATTCCAGTAGTAGTATTTTATAATTTGTTATATGTATGTGTTGTGATGGATCCACCAATGGCAAAAAAAATTAAACTATCGCTGTTTACTTCATAGAAGGGAAGTTTCCCTTGAATATGGGTGTGTTCTGTGCTTCGTGAATCCCGCTACCAACGTCTATTATTTGTGTTTTGTGCGTCTCTGCTAAGAATCTATGGCACTAAAATTCATTCCATTTCACTCATTGAAAGGAGATAGAACTACATACCATACTCTTTAACCCATTGAACTCTATGGGAACTCCATAGAGTTCAATGCTTTAACCCTACTCAAGAGGAAGGTTACGTGTAGTTACGTGGTTAACTTACTGTGACGTCATTGAAACGTCATAGTTAGATGGTTATCATCGCCAAAATGTGGTTACCCAAGTAACTACAACCTAACCATAGATAACCACTAGCGCCAAAATTCGCCTTTTTTGTTCTGAAACTGTGTGCCCGAACGACTCGGAACAAAAAGTGCTGATAGAGTCTACTGGCCGAACGCACCTTAAATTTGTGAAACATCGAACATTTAAATACTCTCTGCTTTATCGTGTTATTTCTGAAAAAGAACAGTCACGATTGATGTTGACTAACTAGCAAAGCGATTCTCAAGCAGTGCAGTCTGTCGCAAGGACCGGTCATGCTTTTCGCAAGATTTACGATATTTTCATTTTCTCTGATTAATAGTGGCTTGTCACTAGCCCAAAATATACCTACCAACTCATAATTTTCTCCTCTCAATTAGGGAAATAATATAATATCAAAAAACCATCGCGGTTATATCCACACAAGTAAAATATGGACACCGCAAATTTGTAGGGAGCACTTTGATGTGTCCTTGAATAAAATAGGCTATGAACCGCTGGGTATCTTGATATGTTACTAATACTCAGCAACAATAAGTTCAGCTATTCAAGGCACAAAAAGTGATTGCCATTTGCATGACAAACCACTGAATTATACATGAAGAGTAGCGTAATTATTCTACAAAAGGTGCGTTCGGCCAGTAGACTCTATCAGCACTTTTTGTTCCGAGTCGTTCGGGCACGCAGTTTCAGAACAAAAAGTGTCAATAGTTGTCGTTCGTTCTAAACGGAGTAGAGTTTTCGGAATCAACTCTAAGAGCCCCAGCTCCCAAGGTGGGGCGCGAAAGGAGTTTGTGTAGAAGTAGGGTTATGAAACGAGACAAACCATAAAAAAACAACTTATAAACAAACTACTCATAAAAATGTAGAATTTCCGTTCAATCCACACTAAGAATTATCTGTTCATATACATTTTCGAACAAATTGCATTCAAACTCAAATTTTTGTGGTTGACATTTGTCATTCGTTCATTCAAAAATTGCCAATTTGTACCGGCTCCATTAGCCCTAGCTGATCTGTGATAAAACTCTAGTTCTACTCGCTCTGTACCGGTGTTTACTGGCCGAACGTAGTCAAATAAGGAAAAACCGAGAATGAATTTTTTGCGAACGTTTTGCTAACTCAGTAGCGTTTCACAATAACGAGAATAAAGCCGCAGAACATAGATACATGGAATGGAAAATAAACATTTCAAAGACTGGAGTGAAATAGTGTCACCAATCACAATTGAGACATTTGTTTCGGAGATCAGTGTCACATCAATTTTCAGTGTCGCGCTAGACAGAGAAACATCGAATGTGTGTACTACAAAACATTCATTTGTAGCACTGAATGTGCATTCCATGTATCTATGTTCTAAAGTTGTAACTATAGCAAGCTAGTATGAAGCATAGACATATAGACATGGACTGTGCCTTCCCTTTATATCTATGCATGAAATACGGTCAAAAAAAGTGACAGAGAGAAACGCACGTCGGGAATGCAGTTGTCTTTTACTAGAATTTTGATTGGTCCACACTCACCTCTATGTGAACAAAAAAGAGACAGGTAAATTCCCGAGGATCATTTCTCTCTTTCTATAAAAAAGACATTTTCATGCTGACATTGCTCAGTCCATGTCTCTGTGTCTATGGTATGAAGTGAAACTCACTTTTCTTGAATGTACATATTTAGAATACTGGCGTTCCTGCAGCTGTGCCTCCATCCTGTGCCTCCTAATCACCCTGCGGACAATGGCCACTTCATTGTCAACTTCTTGCACCTCGAGTTCATCTTCCTCCTCTTCGGGTTCAGGAGTTGTTTCTCTTACAGGAGGAGGCGAGAGTATTTCCCTTAAGCAGCCTCTCCTTGGAGCGTGTTTGTAAACGCTCATGCTTGGATGTTCTATGAGTAAGTTCTCGAAGGGAGAAATCCTCATATTGGAGGGGCCTGTTGAGGTGAAACACGGAGGAGGGGTAATAAACCATGATTCCTGGAAAAAAAATAAGTTTTCTATTGAGACAAGGGAAAACAAGGACAATTTATTTATACAAGTACATCTTTTCTCAACTACTAAATAATAATTGCACACATGTAAAGAAAGTGTAAGCAGGGATGATTTTGAGGCATTTCTTATAAAAAAAATTCTTTTGATGAAGAATTAAGAATGTTGCATATAATTATCCCTTCTATAACCATAAAGTATTTCTGACTTCGTAGCATGGAATTCTAATAATGGCAGATACTTTGTGACAATTCAGAATTAGAAGGAAGGTTTCACAAACTCACCTGAAGATGCTATTGTTACACCGAAATATATGTGTTATTCCCTATAATTGGTTTAGAAAAACCACGTAGGTATCTAATTCAGACGTTTTAGTATTCGGCTCTTCAGGTTTTGTATTTTAAGAAGACATAGCTATTTTTTAAAGTTAAAAGCGCCGATTGAACAGTAGAGAAACATGCTTCTACCAAATGAGTAATCGCTCAGTATATAAAGAGTGTGAGTAAAAGTAACACAGATATAATTAATATCATTTTTATTTCAAATTACGCATATTTTCATGTGAGATTGACGAGTTTGTCGGAGAGGATAGTTCGGTAATGTTTCAGAAAATTCAATCACCACTAAATAGTAATGTGTATGTCAGAATACATAAAAACTTAAAATTCGAATTCTATAATGATGGGTTCATATAGATTTACTGTGAATTAAGACCTAAGAAAGGGACGTTGATCTAATTGGCAGATGGCATTCATGTGTTTGCCGTCTGCTCATTAAGCTGCTTTGATTAGCCAAAGGTACTCTGACGAAAATTACTCGCTTTGAGTGGAATTTAACACTGCCCAAAAGAAAGCGCAATTCAGAGCGAAAACTATCGCGAATAACGCGAGCATCTTTCAGTTTTGGTTTCACTGTCAGTATGGGGACTGTTGACCACGTTTACACTACGAGAAATTCGATGAGCGGATGGGAAAAAAAAACCCTTCAATCAACCTCAGCAACAAAAGTTAATATTTGCATTTGAAAAAAAAAACAAAGTTGGTTAAATGAAAGTTAACCTGTTCGAGCATTTTTCTACAAAATAGGGAATACCGAAGATATTATGCTTGTTTGGGTTCGCTTTTTCGTTCCAGAACGCTTCAAAACAGTCGCACATTTATTTATTCAGAGTGAGCTCGCACGTAGCTTCCCATACCATTGCTGTTCAACTACTTTGGATCGATTCGGTTCGGAACTGTGTAAAGTGCGAACCAAAACAAAGTTATTAACTTTATCCGTTACTTTTATCTCACTTTTATAGAGTAGGCCCTAAAGAAGCAATATTTTATAAAGGTATATAATGAAGATAAAATAGAAGTTTCCATTAACGAGGAAATTCTAAAATGTATTAAAAAACGTTCACATTCTTATTTTCCTCTATATCATCATAAAATATTTTTTTGGCAAAAAGATTTCTATAGTATCACTCATATCTACTGAAAAAATTTCGAAATGCACAACAAAGTCACCCCGCTTGAAGGAAGATCAATAAATTATTGTAACTTATTACTAAGTTAGCCATAATGGAGTCCCACATTGAAAACAGTGATGATTTCTTTCCAATATCCCAAAAATTGGGGTACAAGAAAGATAATGTGTGCTTTGTGATTCACGAAATAAGGAATAATGGGCATTGTGCAATACCAAATAGATTTTGGATGGTTGAGGGAAGATTTTCGTTATTATAAACAACTTTAACAGCCCCTCACGGCTCTCAAATTACAAATGGTCATAATTCGGAAATGATATAGAGGTAAAAATGGAGAGGTTAGCAGTTGATAAGTTACCTCTAGAACATTAGTTTGTAAAATTTTTGCATTGCGACGTTGTCCTGTAGAAATTAGTACCAAATACCCACGATTTTTTAGGGAATTGGCAACATTATTGGTAGGTACCTTCATTCACTTTTTGTAAACTTCTTCTGGTTCTTTGAAACATTTATTCAAATACTACCCCCTTTTAAGTGTGCTAGGTTCGCAGGCTGAATAGATTTTCGTTTCAAGTCAACAATGAATTGAAAGGACAAATCATGCGAACGAAAAAGCTAATTTTCATTCAAAATTTCCCGACACCATTATTTTAAAATTGAGCAAAATATTTCTGAAGATTCAATTACACTACTGGAAGTAAGCCATCTTTTAATTTCATGTTCTTCATCACAGGAAAACATTCAACAATCAAAATGAAACCTCTCACTGAAACTGAACTCATATTTCAGAAGTCGATCTCCAACAGTTCAATAAATACAATGCTGTATTGAAGTGGATAATTTGTCGTTTGCGTACCTCGTGCCTGCATATAATAATATATATAAAGCGAAGTAAATAAATGATTTTGTATATGTAGGTACTGATGAATGAACAAAATAATGATTCTAAGATTGCATGCGCCCATAGAAACAAATGCCTTCCAAGGCACACAGGGCCACCACCGAATGAGTTGTTGACGTCATGAAATGTTGAGCACGTTCTCGCCACACCAACATTGCCCCATCAGACTCATACAGAGGAAATCTGGACTCATTAGTAACAGGCAGGATCTCTATCTATCTGTGCATTTTCCATTTCTCATGTGTGAGATCTCAACGATATCTTACACGCCGCTGCTCCCTATTCAAGTACAGCAATACTGAAAATTTAATTCGGATCCAAAAAGTAAGTTTACTCTTAAATATCCACTTTAATTTTCGAGCAACTTCATCGATTTATCTCTTGTAGTTTACGTATATGTCCTACGAATGGGCTTCTTATTTCTGGTAAAAAACGTTGACGTTTTGAGAGAATATGGATTTTCGATAGAAAAAGATTTATGTTTATCGTTTACCAGTCTAGCCTTTCCTAGAAATAACTGCATTTCATACTAAATCCATTCTACAACGATTCTCCTACTCAATAAGTTCTATCGAACGAATTTAGAACTTAAACATTGTTGAAAACTCGAGAAAACATTGTTGAACTGTTGGAAAAATACTCAATATGATACTGCTTATTGGGCTTATCTCATTATTATTATTTCATTACTATTCAAATATTCTAACATTTTGACTGGAAAATACTATTAATATTTCCAATGAGATGAATAATTGAACGATTTATAGCAGCAATGCGGAACTCCAATCTGACTATAGAACTCTAGGACTGGGGGGTGGGTTGTAGTATACATAATCTCGAGAACAGCTCAAATATACCTTAGTCTATGTGCAATGGAACCCCCCTTACATCTACATTAATCTACAATCTGAATATTAATAAAATAAAGTTGAATCATACACTATTTACAGAGACAGCTGTTAAATGAAGAGTATAGAGATGTGTATACAATCCACTACATCCTACTGACAATTATCACAAAATTAATATTCTTGCTATACCTGTTAGTAGCATCGTTCTGTTGAACTAGGTTTACCTAGACAATTTTGAATTTCACCTCATTCCAAGCTTCATTCACACATCAGGACTCTTTCAAATAGTAATCACACACACTTTATCCACTTCTTCACCGTACCGAAATTAATTCTCAATCCATCTAATCAATCTAATGGAATCAGAATCAACGATAATATTATTGCGAATTACAGGAATTACTTTCGAATTTTGCGGTCGTTCATCACGCAAAATTTTCAATATCTAAAACCCGATATACTGTTAGTTCAATGTACTCTGTACTGCACAAAGTGGTAGGTAGTGCCGCTTTTTCGATTCAAGTTGTTACATAATTTTTTTTGAAATACTGTAATTGAATGTGTTTTTTACAATTTTTTTCGATTGGTGCAATTTAATCATTTGAATAGGTAATTAAATAGGTATTCATTTTGCTTTCATAATTTTTACTTTCTAATATCGATTATTGAGGGTGTATTCGAATGTATTTGAGAAGATTAAGATCGAAACCATACTCTTCCACGACGAGACGATCTTTCTTTCGGCACCCTCGATAATGGTGGTTAACTTGTTCGATTCAGATCGTAACATTTATGCATATTAATATCGACGGGTGTTATGCATCTGAATACAATTATTTTATCTTTAATTAATTTGCTTCCCGGAAGGTTATGAATCTACGCATATTTTACATCCCCTAATTTTTATCAAAATATGTATAATATTTTAGAAGTAATTCAAAGCAAACAAGAATTTCAAAATTAATTTCAGCACCTTGTAAATATCAGAAATAAAGCAAAAACGGTCCACTGTCATTTGAATTTGTTCTACTTAGATCATCACGCAATCCCTTTAAATTGACATTCAATCAAAAAATCCCCTGATACCTATTGTACATTGTCAGATAATGATTTTTTCAGAAATCAAATGAGCAGTGCTGAATTCACGACAAAAAAAATATTTCAAATGGTAGAACATCGTACTGCGGTGAATTTCACACAACGTAGTAGACGTTTTACGGATATTAAAAAACACCTGGTTGGTGAACTGAGGGGTAGTTAAATGAAAATATGAAACTGACTTTATCCAATCATTTTTTTTCACTTTCACACATAGTCCAAAATAAATATACATAAAAATTATAAAAAATTCAAATTCTTGTCGGATAATGGACAACTGTTTGCAATCTTGGTCATGAAACAGTAAATCGCCCCTGGTTCTTGATATCTAACAATTAAATAACATTTTCTCAACAAAAGGACCTCGAATCAAAGTTATGAAAGGTGCGTTTTAGTGTGCATGCTCCCAAGGACTACGTTACAGTATGCAATTCTTGGAATTTTCTCAATTTGATCCGAACCACCTTTTCAATGCCTCTCTTATATAGAAGGTTATCTATAGGTATCAGCCCTACCCCTACAATTCATTAGTCTGATTATAATACACTGGACAAATTGAATACGCAATCAATGAAAAAATTACTGTTTCAGAAACAACCATATATATTATATACATTATTTATACATATGTATTGCTAATGTAACCCTACTATTGGTGGTATTTGGAAAACACTTTTATCATTATTTTCTTTGATTATGTGCTTATTTGTTCAGTTTATATATATATATATATATATCATAAATCACACCAATGAGTCGTTCTCAAATTTTGATAGATTAATCAGATAAGTAAAACACGTATTAAAAAGTCCTCAACTCCATGATATTATATTACACACCCGATTTGCGAACGAATTGACGTTTCGGTAATAAAAAAAAGTTACTAATACATATTCGAAAATACGTCGTATGCAGATATGCTGAGAGATATTTCTGAAAAATAATCGAGAATTGCAGACTGTAATGTGTGTACCTAAACCAGTAAGCAGAAAGAACCCAAAACTATGTTAAGGAAAATGAAATGTCGAGGAGTCACCTCGTCCTGAAAATATATATACAAAAATAAGAACAATAGTGTCCATAACAGAATAATCTATTGATTTCAGAATGAAGCGACTCTAGGAACTTGAGTGTGTTTAGTACAAGCAAGTGAAAGAAACATACAAAAGTGTTTGGTTATGAGAACAGTAGATCTCAAGTAATTTCAACGAGCAATCCAGAGAAACAAATTCTTTACCGGCTAATCATATTACAACTTGTCAACTGGTCCTCATTTTAGCTCTTCAACTATATCCAAAAATTTATTTTTTTCACATATAATACAACAAAGTTAATAAGGAAAATAAACGAAAATAAGGGTCTAAAGTTCTTTCGATCCTTCAGAGAGTTTAGCCTCGGCATTAAAAGTGCCCCTTTGGTCCTTAGATTATTAACCAAATTTCAAACTAATAAGTTTGAAATTTCAATGTTAATTTAATTTGGAAGGTTTCATGTCGCCATTTTTTTTCATAAGCACTCATCATAATGAATGTATTTGTGAAAACGTAAACTTTTGAAATCAATGTTGGTTTAAAATTCTAGGTAGTAGAATTTTCGTCGTTTTTGCGAATTCTAGGCTAAAACCAGTAAAAATTTGTTCATTCGTCATTTCTCAAGGTAAAAGCACATAAAGACTTATTAAATACCTTCAACAAATTGGATCCATATTGAATTTTGAAATCTATAACCTCACTGATCAACAGTTGATGCCCATTGCAATCTCAATTCTACTTGGAAGAACCAATTACTCGTCCAAGAATGTCTTGGTTTTACTAGTTATCGAAACAATTCTTCGTTTTTAGCAGAATGTTGAAGTCTTCAAGGGGGTAGAGTCATAAAAATTATCTCAATCTCATGAATTGCTCGTTGAACAAAACCTAATCGTTTTGATCTTGTGGTGCAAGAACCTGATTAGCATGTTACACATAATACCATTTTTTCAAATAAATTTAGTGTTATAATGGGAATACGAGAGATCTACTGTGCTAACATTATTGCAATACCATCAAGCATTTAATTCTAGAGGTACGGAACAATTAATACAGAATGGAGTTTCAGGCGGAAGAAAGCAACAAATCGTCTACCGTTAACACTAAACTGGTTATCGACGTGAAATATGCTAATAAAATGCCACCTATAATGAGCATTTCGCAAAAAAAAGGCACGTCAACGTTCAGAATACTCTGATAGCTCGGGTTTCTCACCTCTACATCTATGTCGTTACTATGTAGAGATGACGAAGAACTCGTCCTCGTTAGTAACTCGCGGACTGATGGTACCCTCCTCAACGTCACCTCAACTTCGTCAAAGTCACCGTCCGAGGTTTCCAGGTGATCGGCGCTTATTAATACCCACTCGTCATCCGAATGTTCAACATCAATATCCCCCCTGAGTAAGTGGTCTAATGTAGGGGTATGTGATGCTTCCTCTATGACCCCTTCCGCCATCGTTCCTTGGCTCTCTTGGCTTCCTCCCAACAGGTAATTGGCCCAGCTTTGTAGCATCTTGTCTTTAGTCTGAAAGAAATGATAATATGTAGTAGTGGCTAGTATAAAATCTTTGAAAGGTATAACGTAGCCCTAACCTAACCATTGAGTATTCAATAATATAATCAATGCTCTGACCATAGACATAGAGACTTGGACCTACCAATGTCAGCATGAAATTGGCTTTTTTTATAGAAAGAGAGAAATGATGGTCGGGCATTTACCTTCTCTTTTTTGTTCACATAGAGGTGAATGTGGACCAATCAATATTCTAGAAAGAGACAACTGCATTACCGACGTGCGTTTCTCTCTGTCACTTTTTTTGACCGTATTTCATGCATAGATATAAAGGAAAGGCACAGTCCATGTCTATATGTCTATGGCTCTGACATCAAAAGTCTGCCTCATTCGAAAAGCCATCATCTTATGAATTGAATAAAAACATTCTGCAGTATACAGTGATTCGAAAACTAATGAATAACGAGTTTTCCAATAAGAGGTTCAATTTAGATATAAAAAAAGAGTATATCTTTGAGAGAAATCAATGGATGTTTATTTCATTGTGAAGAGGAAGGTATGTTATTAACAATCTAAAGCAATATCTGTGAAATGGCCGCCACGGCTACACTTGCAGCACCATATCCTTTTCATGAAATTTTCTATGAATAATTCGCACATTTGCGGCTGTATGTCCTCCGATAACTTCACGAGTTCCATCTTCAAGGTCTTGAATCGATTGTGGAGCATTGGCATAGACCTTATCTTTCACGTAGCCCCAAAGTAAAAGGTCAGAAAGTGTTAAATCACAAGATCTCGGTTGCCATTTGGGATCACCTCTTCGAGACATAACACCGTCAGGAAACGCAAAATTGCGATAATTTCGTTGCTTGTGTGGCACATAAATATCTTCCAATTCCGGCCATGAAAAATCATTAATCAAAGCTCGGTAGCGCAATCCATCCACCGTAACAGTTACACCAGCCTTATTTTCGAATAAGTAAGGTCCAATCGCACCGCCAGCCCAAAAACCGCACCAAACAGTGATACGTTGAGGATAGACAGACTCTTCAACAATCATTCTCGGATTTTCCGGAACCATATTCGACAATTTTACTCATTAACGTAGCCTCCGAAATGAAAATGATCCTCATCACTGAAGAAGATGTTTCGATGAAAATCCGGATCATTTCGATGCATTTCAAGGACTCGATCAGCGAAGATACAACGTTGCTGATGATCGACCGGTTTGAGTTATTGTGTTAACTGAACTTTAAAAGCCTTAAGACATCAATCTTTATGTAAAATACTGTGTAGAGAAAACAATTTCAGTGCGTTGTTGACGCGTGTATTGTTCCATTTTTAGTATTGGCGTAGTTTTACTTGTCAAATGTCAAAAAACACAACAAATGTGACAGCTGCCCAAATAGCGGGCTATTAAAATGAAACGTCTTATTGGAAAACCCTTAATATTCATTATTTCTGAAACTGAGAGATCTACGAAAAAATTGTCTGACATATCGTAGTATGGTGATACTACGTAATAATTATTCGGTGGAATAGTTATTACGGTTCAGTGAACAACGAGACAGATGAATCAATTGGTAGGTACCGATCATTGTGGATTCAATAACATACACGAATTCGCCAGATGAAAATTCATGCACGGTTGCTCCAGCTGCAAGTGAATCAATAAAATTGGCGAAGCTGCGAAAGCTCCGTCGTTTCTGGTTATTTGCAGGGCATACCCAAATGAAATTTGGCATAAAAATCGAGTATTTGTCTCCCTGCGCGTGAAAGAAAACATATTTGAGAATATGTTGATGCTAGACCTAATGTGATTTATGCAGCATCAAATAACACTTGATCACTTAACAAGTATCACGTAACAATTATCAGGTATAACAAATAGCCTGAATGTTAACATTTCTGCAGACCAAATCAAGAAATAACTTAACTTCATATTTTCATAATAAATAACATTTTTTACAATAAACTCTGTTATACGGTCCAGATCGTAACCAAGAAATTTCAACCACGTATTCTACATCAAAGATGAGCCCTAGTTTGTCATATAAACATATGTCGAGAAATGTTTCCTCTCCGAGATACGGGGTGTTAAAATTATAGAAAAAAAAAGATGTTTTTCATTAATAACTTTCACACTGCTTGAAACATTTTTATGAAATTTGAGACATAGGTTTTGAGCATAATATCATTTCTTTTCTATTCTACCAGTGGCGTCCGTACTGCAGCGGGACTAAATATTTTCAGATAAAAAAATGATACGCCACTGGTTTTTCCGCCAAAAAAAATTACTATTTGAATCCTTATTTAATTTGGAGCAAATTCGGTCTCTTGACTTTTCGCTGTACGAGGCACCGTTTCCGGTTAAAAAAATAAAACACATTCTCATGCATGAAGAAATCGCCAAAATTTGATATAGCAATAAAAGGCTTACTACGGTCTTACGGCCGGTTTCATAATCAAACCTAAAGTAGCTTTAATTTTAAAGCTTCCTTTAACCCTACTAAAAATGACACTAAAGGAAGCATTAAGCTTAAAGTGATTTTAAATTTGATTATGAAACTGGACGTTATTATTATTATGTACCTACCATATCAAATTTTGGCCATTTCTTCATGCATGACAATGTGTTTAATTTTTTTATCCGGAAACGGTGTCTCGTACAGCAAAAAGTCAGGAGAACGAATTTGCTCCAAAATAAATAAGGATTCAAATAGTAATTTTTTAGTTTTTCGGAAAAACCAGTGGCTTATCATTTTTTTTCTGAAAATATTTAGTCTCGCTGCAGTACGGACGCCACTGGTAGAATAGAAATGATATTATTCAAAAAGTGCTCCTTGACGCTCAAAACCTATGTCTCAAATTTCATAAATATATTCAAGCAGTGTGAAAGTTATTAATGAAAAACATTTTTTTTCTATAATTTTAACACCCCGTATCACGGAGAGGAAACATTTCTCGACATATGTTTATATGACAAACTAGGGCTTATTTTTGATGTAGAATACGTGGTTAAAATTTCCAACCATAGGCTGTGAGAAAATTATTTTAAAATTAATTATGTGAGGCAATATTTTTTTTTATTCTTGCTGCTGAAAAATATGTAGAGTCAGAATTTCCCCAAGAAAATCTATTTCCGTTTCTTATGTTTCAGATGTTGGGAGAGAAAAGCCAATAGATTTCAGAAGAAAAAAAATAGGGGATGCTAAAATTTTTTGTAGTCAGTTTTGAATATTCGTTCTTGGATAAATGTATAACAAAAAAAAACTTCAAAGACCGAAATGCATTTTTCCGGTGTTCTTTATCAGATTAACCTGACAATTCTCTGTGCGAGAAGTTTCATTCCGTACAGAAATCGATTAGAAATCCTGAGTATATTAGCTTTAACACGTTACACTGACGTGATTCGATGCTGTCATGTTCCATGTGCGTGAGAATAACGATACACGTGTGAGTAATCAGCGGTTAGTAGCTCGAATTACAAACCAAATAATCTGCATGTTAATCTTCGTCAATTATGGTTCGTTTTCTATGAAAGAACCTTCAACAATGAATTTTTCCAACCGAATCGAATAGTTTCCCGTGAATAGAGTGTGATGAAAATATAAATTCATTTATACCTAATACTTCCATGAAATTTTCCACGTTTTTAATTTTGATATAAGTATCGACATTCCGAAAAATGAATGAACGCTGCAACTCTTATATAACGGTTTATTATTTCAAAGAATAATAATAATGAAAACTTCATTTAGCCAGACCAAAACTCGAATTTGGGTTGAGATTCGAAATTGTGTCCACATTTCTGTTGGAAATCGCCAATCGGGTGGTGGGTGCGTTCTAGTACCAGAGGTTTGACACCTCCAATGACATAGAAATTCTCTTCACAGATTACAGAGAATCTCTGTAATCTGTGATTCTCTTTCTGCCTTGGTCAATGGACACCTCCTTATCCCCACCCCAAATAAAGTATTTAGTTCTGCATTCTACAATCAAACACTGGGTGATACTACACACGAAATGCTGTTGGATGTCACCGAAAGATTTCTGTAATCTGCCATCATAATGTAATGCCAATGTATTTGTTATGTCAATTTTGTCATGATTCATTCAGCGAAAATAACAAATGCTCAACGACAATACCGGCAAAATGAGGAAGAAAAACGAAAATCAACAAAACGACAACAATTATGTTTAGTCTTCTATTTTTGCGTTAATTAATAATAAAATAAGATTAATATTGATTTGAACTTTCGTATTTTTCGGAGAAGAATCCATGCTAAACGTGTTGAAAGTTGAGATAGATCATGCAGCATTACCAAAGGCTTACTATCGTCCATTATCTAACGAATTAATCAATAAGAAGGTAAAAAGTTGATAATCATTACACAAACTATGGGGGAATCAAACATCAGTTAGTTTCTCAGTTTTTAGCATTGCATATGTTGTTGTGATATTTTAATTCAGATTCAGAATTTATCCATTTTCTGATTGTATTAAAATTTTATCATTCTACAAGTTATTAGAATTTTAACTTCTCAGAAATGAAATTTTTTTATGACAATAGTGTAGTGTTTTAGTATTTTAACGTTTGTATTCCTTATGAGTTTGCTGTATGCTTTAGTGATTTTGTTTTTTTCTGTTTTTGTAGTCTAGAGAAGGAAATAAATTTTCCGAAATGTCGCTAAAAGAATTATATGTTTTTCTCTATGTTTTCTTTTGCGGATATGGACACTGGATTGTCATATTATATTATAACCAAATCCATTATGCTCTTATATAACATGAAATTAAAAAATACTAAATAAATTTCAAGAAACAATTTAATAAGTTAATTCGAAACAAAGGCACGAATCATGGCAAACGGCTCTTTTTTTTTAAAATATCATACACTTCCTGATGTGAATTGAAATATAAATTCAATAGTAAAAACTATTTTTTCGGTGCATATTTCTTATTTCTATCACAATTTGACTTTCAGTCAAACTATCGATTATTTATTACTAATAATGGTTGTGCCTTATTTGTTGCTCAATTGTATACGTCTTCCCTGTCGGAATTTTAAATTTATATATATTTCAAACTTCTATTTCTAGGAAACTAATGAATTGAGGTGGGACACATGGTTCATACTTCATGTTCCATAAAAAATATTACTATCATTCTCCACAACTCCAATGGTTGACCCTGTATATTTCAATTATCACAGATATAGAGAATTTTAACAGCGATAAAACTTTTATCAAGACGTTTTTTGATAACCTCTGTATAATAATATAGTTTATTCTATATTATTATTCTACAGGGGTAATCAAAAAACATCTTCATAAAAGTTTTATCGCAGTTAAAATTCTATATATCTGTGATAATTGAAATATACAGGGTCAACCATTGGAGTTGTGGAGAATGTATACTTTGAAATAATCTACAGTTATGGTAATTTTTCCTAACCCTGAATATTACGCTATGCACAATCTTCAAATCAATAAGGGGACTAGATATGGTAGCAATACGGAATACTATTCCCACTATTTTAAGTGTTAGTTAGTTTCTTTTCCATCGAGAACATGTTGACTAGAATATGGTATTAATATGTAAATGATACGGAACGTATGGTGAGAATCATCCTTTAGTTGGAAACCGCCGATAGTTTCGACGCCAGGACATGATTATCTACAACTGAAATGATTCCAATCTTAACATCGAAACAAACATCCCGAACGAATTCTGTTATACGACATTAAATTCTGTGCGGATATTTCTTACTTCCACGTCTAAAATTTTTGTCGTTAACAAATGAAGATGAGTCGATGAAATTTGATTGGCACTTTCCATCGTTCTACTCAGAGAAATCGATTTATATATGAAAGAATTATAAATGTATAAATCAGTTTGCATTAGCATTTTGATCCGAGGTCACGAAAATCGAGGTTATCTCTGCATTGTAGAAAGCAATGAATT